>NC_072827.1:14852256-15534513 GCF_027744805.1 Dunckerocampus dactyliophorus | reverse complement strand
AGTGCCGCACTGTCGCCGAATCGCATTTTTTCAAGTTGCTGAAACGACACTTTTCCGCCCCGGGAGGTGGGCCAAACCCCCCAAACATTCATCGGGGGTCCCGGCAGGACCCAAAGATGGCAAAAAACCCAACTTTTCCGAGGGGTCGATTTTCACCCGTTTCGACAGTGCCGGCACTGTCGCCAAATCGCATTTTTTCAAGTTGCTGAAACGACACTTTTCCGCCCCGGGAGGTGGGCCAAACCCCCCAAACATTCATCGGGAGTCCCGGCAGGACCCAAAGATGGCAAAAAACCCAACTTTTCCGAGGGGTCGATTTTCACCCGTTTCGACAGTGCCGGCACTGTCGCCAAATCGCATTTTTTCAAGTTGCTGAAACGACACTTTTCCGCCCCGGGAGGTGGGCCAAACCCCCCAAACATTCATCGGGGGTCCGGCAGGACCCAAAGATGGCAAAAAACCCAACTTTTCCGAGGGGTCGATTTTCACCCGTTTCGACAGTGCCGGCACTGTCGCCAAATCGCATTTTTTCAAGTTGCTGAAACGACACTTTTCCGCCCCGGGAGGTGGGCCAAACCCCCCAAACATTCATCGGGGGTCCCGGCAGGACCCAAAGATGGCAAAAAAACCCAACTTTTCCGAGGGGTCGATTTTCACCCGTTTCGACAGTGCCGGCACTGTCGCCAAATCGCATTTTTTCAAGTTGCTGAAACGACACTTTTCCGCCCCGGGAGGTGGGCCAAACCCCCCAAACATTCATCGGGGGTCCCGGCAGGACCCAAAGATGGCAAAAAACCCAACTTTTCCGAGGGGTCGATTTTCACCCGTTTCGACAGTGCCGGCACTGTCGCCAAATCGCATTTTTTCAAGTTGCTGAAACGACACTTTTCCGCCCCGGGAGGTGGGCCAAACCCCCCAAACATTCATCGGGGGTCCCGGCAGGACCCAAAGATGGCAAAAAACCCAACTTTTCCGAGGGGTCGATTTTCACCCGTTTCGACAGTGCCGGCACTGTCGCCAAATCGCATTTTTTCAAGTTGCTGAAACGACACTTTTCCGCCCCGGGAGGTGGGCCAAACCCCCCAAACATTCATCGGGGGTCCCGGCAGGACCCAAAGATGGCAAAAAACCCAACTTTTCCGAGGGGTCGATTTTCACCCGTTTCGACAGTGCCGGCACTGTCGCCAAATCGCATTTTTTCAAGTTGCTGAAACGACACTTTTCCGCCCCGGGAGGTGGGCCAAACCCCCCAAACATTCATCGGGGGTCCCGGCAGGACCCAAAGATGGCAAAAAAACCCAACTTTTCCGAGGGGTCGATTTTCACCCGTTTCGACAGTGCCGGCACTGTCGCCAAATCGCATTTTTTCAAGTTGCTGAAACGACACTTTTCCGCCCCGGGAGGTGGGCCAAACCCCCCAAACATTCATCGGGGGTCCCGGCAGGACCCAAAGATGGCAAAAAACCCAACTTTTCCGAGGGGTCGATTTTCACCCGTTTCGACAGTGCCGGCACTGTCGCCAAATCGCATTTTTTCAAGTTGCTGAAACGACACTTTTCCGCCCCGGGAGGTGGGCCAAACCCCCCAAACATTCATCGGGGGTCCCGGCAGGACCCAAAGATGGCAAAAAACCCAACTTTTCCGAGGGGTCGATTTTCACCCGTTTCGACAGTGCCGGCACTGTCGCCAAATCGCATTTTTTCAAGTTGCTGAAACGACACTTTTCCGCCCCGGGAGGTGGGCCAAACCCCCCAAACATTCATCGGGGGTCCCGGCAGGACCCAAAGATGGCAAAAAACCCAACTTTTCCGAGGGGTCGATTTTCACCGTTTCGACAGTGCCGGCACTGTCGCCAAATCGCATTTTTTCAAGTTGCTGAAACGACACTTTTCCGCCCCGGGAGGTGGGCCAAACCCCCCAAACATTCATCGGGGGTCCCGGCAGGACCCAAAGATGGCAAAAAACCCAACTTTTCCGAGGGGTCGATTTTCACCCGTTTCGACAGTGCCGGCACTGTCGCCAAATCGCATTTTTTCAAGTTGCTGAAACGACACTTTTCCGCCCCGGGAGGTGGGCCAAACCCCCCAAACATTCATCGGGGGTCCCGGCAGGACCCAAAGATGGCAAAAAACCCAACTTTTCCGAGGGGTCGATTTTCACCCGTTTCGACAGTGCCGGCACTGTCGCCAAATCGCATTTTTTCAAGTTGCTGAAACGACACTTTTCCGCCCCGGGAGGTGGGCCAAACCCCCCAAACATTCATCGGGGGTCCCGGCAGGACCCAAAGATGGCAAAAAACCCAACTTTTCCGAGGGGTCGATTTTCACCCGTTTCGACAGTGCCGGCACTGTCGCCAAATCGCATTTTTTCAAGTTGCTGAAACGACACTTTTCCGCCCCGGGAGGTGGGCCAAACCCCCCAAACATTCATCGGGGTCCCGGCAGGACCCAAAGATGGCAAAAAACCCAACTTTTCCGAGGGGTCGATTTTCACCCCGTTTCGACAGTGCCGGCACTGTCGCCAAATCGCATTTTTTCAAGTTGCTGAAACGACACTTTTCCGCCCCGGGAGGTGGGCCAAACCCCCCAAACATTCATCGGGGGTCCCGGCAGGACCCAAAGATGGCAAAAAACCCAACTTTTCCGAGGGGTCGATTTTCACCCGTTTCGACAGTGCCGGCACTGTCGCCAAATCGCATTTTTTCAAGTTGCTGAAACGACACTTTTCCGCCCCGGGAGGTGGGCCAAACCCCCCAAACATTCATCGGGGGTCCCGGCAGGACCCAAAGATGGCAAAAAAACCCAACTTTTCCGAGGGGTCGATTTTCACCCGTTTCGACAGTGCCGGCACTGTCGCCAAATCGCATTTTTTCAAGTTGCTGAAACGACACTTTTCCGCCCCGGGAGGTGGGCCAAACCCCCCAAACATTCATCGGGGGTCCCGGCAGGACCCAAAGATGGCAAAAAACCCAACTTTTCCGAGGGGTCGATTTTCACCCGTTTCGACAGTGCCGGCACTGTCGCCAAATCGCATTTTTTCAAGTTGCTGAAACGACACTTTTCCGCCCCGGGAGGTGGGCCAAACCCCCCAAACATTCATCGGGGGTCCCGGCAGGACCCAAAGATGGCAAAAAACCCAACTTTTCCGAGGGGTCGATTTTCACCCGTTTCGACAGTGCCGGCACTGTCGCCAAATCGCATTTTTTCAAGTTGCTGAAACGACACTTTTCCGCCCCGGGAGGTGGGCCAAACCCCCCAAACATTCATCGGGGGTCCCGGCAGGACCCAAAGATGGCAAAAAACCCAACTTTTCCGAGGGGTCGATTTTCACCCGTTTCGACAGTGCCGGCACTGTCGCCAAATCGCATTTTTTCAAGTTGCTGAAACGACACTTTTCCGCCCCGGGAGGTGGGCCAAACCCCCCAAACATTCATCGGGGTCCCGGCAGGACCCAAAGATGGCAAAAAACCCAACTTTTCCGAGGGGTCGATTTTCACCCCGTTTCGACAGTGCCGGCACTGTCGCCAAATCGCATTTTTTCAAGTTGCTGAAACGACACTTTTCCGCCCCGGGAGGTGGGCCAAACCCCCCAAACATTCATCGGGGGTCCCGGCAGGACCCAAAGATGGCAAAAAAACCCAACTTTTCCGAGGGGTCGATTTTCACCCGTTTCGACAGTGCCGGCACTGTCGCCAAATCGCATTTTTTCAAGTTGCTGAAACGACACTTTTCCGCCCCGGGAGGTGGGCCAAACCCCCCAAACATTCATCGGGGGTCCCGGCAGGACCCAAAGATGGCAAAAAAACCCAACTTTTCCGAGGGGTCGATTTTCACCCGTTTCGACAGTGCCGGCACTGTCGCCAAATCGCATTTTTTCAAGTTGCTGAAACGACACTTTTCCGCCCCGGGAGGTGGGCCAAACCCCCCCAAACATTCATCGGGGGTCCCGGCAGGACCCAAAGATGGCAAAAAACCCAACTTTTCCGAGGGGTCGATTTTCACCCGTTTCGACAGTGCCGGCACTGTCGCCAAATCGCATTTTTTCAAGTTGCTGAAACGACACTTTTCCGCCCCGGGAGGTGGGCCAAACCCCCCAAACATTCATCGGGGTCCCGGCAGGACCCAAAGATGGCAAAAAACCCAACTTTTCCGAGGGGTCGATTTTCACCCGTTTCGACAGTGCCGGCACTGTCGCCAAATCGCATTTTTTCAAGTTGCTGAAACGACACTTTTCCGCCCCGGGAGGTGGGCCAAACCCCCCAAACATTCATCGGGGGTCCCGGCAGGACCCAAAGATGGCAAAAAACCCAACTTTTCCGAGGGGTCGATTTTCACCCGTTTCGACAGTGCCGGCACTGTCGCCAAATCGCATTTTTTCAAGTTGCTGAAACGACACTTTTCCGCCCCGGGAGGTGGGCCAAACCCCCCAAACATTCATCGGGGGTCCCGGCAGGACCCAAAGATGGCAAAAAACCCAACTTTTCCGAGGGGTCGATTTTCACCCGTTTCGACAGTGCCGGCACTGTCGCCAAATCGCATTTTTTCAAGTTGCTGAAACGACACTTTTCCGCCCCGGGAGGTGGGCCAAACCCCCCAAACATTCATCGGGGTCCCGGCAGGACCCAAAGATGGCAAAAAACCCAACTTTTCCGAGGGGTCGATTTTCACCCGTTTCGACAGTGCCGGCACTGTCGCCAAATCGCATTTTTTCAAGTTGCTGAAACGACACTTTTCCGCCCCGGGAGGTGGGCCAAACCCCCCAAACATTCATCGGGGGTCCCGGCAGGACCCAAAGATGGCAAAAAACCCAACTTTTCCGAGGGGTCGATTTTCACCCGTTTCGACAGTGCCGGCACTGTCGCCAAATCGCATTTTTTCAAGTTGCTGAAACGACACTTTTCCGCCCCGGGAGGTGGGCCAAACCCCCCAAACATTCATCGGGGGTCCCGGCAGGACCCAAAGATGGCAAAAAACCCAACTTTTCCGAGGGGTCGATTTTCACCCGTTTCGACAGTGCCG
This sequence comes from Dunckerocampus dactyliophorus, assembly GCF_027744805.1. Classification (NCBI taxonomy): domain Eukaryota; kingdom Metazoa; phylum Chordata; class Actinopteri; order Syngnathiformes; family Syngnathidae; genus Dunckerocampus; species Dunckerocampus dactyliophorus. The sequence continues at coordinate 15,529,495 of NC_072827.1, read as the reverse complement.
GCACTGTCGCCAAATCGCATTTTTTCAAGTTGCTGAAACGACACTTTTCCGCCCCGGGAGGTGGGCCAAACCCCCCAAACATTCATCGGGGGTCCCGGCAGGACCCAAAGATGGCAAAAAACCCAACTTTTCCGAGGGGTCGATTTTCACCCGTTTCGACAGTGCCGGCACTGTCGCCAAATCGCATTTTTTCAAGTTGCTGAAACGACACTTTTCCGCCCCGGGAGGTGGGCCAAACCCCCCAAACATTCATCGGGGGTCCCGGCAGGACCCAAAGATGGCAAAAAACCCAACTTTTCCGAGGGGTCGATTTTCACCCGTTTCGACAGTGCCGGCACTGTCGCCAAATCGCATTTTTTCAAGTTGCTGAAACGACACTTTTCCGCCCCGGGAGGTGGGCCAAACCCCCCAAACATTCATCGGGGGTCCCGGCAGGACCCAAAGATGGCAAAAAACCCAACTTTTCCGAGGGGTCGATTTTCACCCCGTTTCGACAGTGCCGGCACTGTCGCCAAATCGCATTTTTTCAAGTTGCTGAAACGACACTTTTCCGCCCCGGGAGGTGGGCCAAACCCCCCAAACATTCATCGGGGGTCCCGGCAGGACCCAAAGATGGCAAAAAACCCAACTTTTCCGAGGGGTCGATTTTCACCCGTTTCGACAGTGCCGGCACTGTCGCCAAATCGCATTTTTTCAAGTTGCTGAAACGACACTTTTCCGCCCCGGGAGGTGGGCCAAACCCCCCAAACATTCATCGGGGGTCCCGGCAGGACCCAAAGATGGCAAAAAACCCAACTTTTCCGAGGGGTCGATTTTCACCCGTTTCGACAGTGCCGGCACTGTCGCCAAATCGCATTTTTTCAAGTTGCTGAAACGACACTTTTCCGCCCCGGGAGGTGGGCCAAACCCCCCAAACATTCATCGGGAGTCCCGGCAGGACCCAAAGATGGCAAAAAACCCAACTTTTCCGAGGGGTCGATTTTCACCCGTTTCGACAGTGCCGGCACTGTCGCCAAATCGCATTTTTTCAAGTTGCTGAAACGACACTTTTCCGCCCCGGGAGGTGGGCCAAACCCCCCAAACATTCATCGGGGGTCCCGGCAGGACCCAAAGATGGCAAAAAACCCAACTTTTCCGAGGGGTCGATTTTCACCCGTTTCGACAGTGCCGGCACTGTCGCCAAATCGCATTTTTTCAAGTTGCTGAAACGACACTTTTCCGCCCCGGGAGGTGGGCCAAACCCCCCAAACATTCATCGGGGGTCCCGGCAGGACCCAAAGATGGCAAAAAACCCAACTTTTCCGAGGGGTCGATTTTCACCCGTTTCGACAGTGCCGGCACTGTCGCCAAATCGCATTTTTTCAAGTTGCTGAAACGACACTTTTCCGCCCCGGGAGGTGGGCCAAACCCCCCAAACATTCATCGGGGGTCCCGGCAGGACCCAAAGATGGCAAAAAACCCAACTTTTCCGAGGGGTCGATTTTCACCCGTTTCGACAGTGCCGGCACTGTCGCCAAATCGCATTTTTTCAAGTTGCTGAAACGACACTTTTCCGCCCCGGGAGGTGGGCCAAACCCCCCAAACATTCATCGGGGGTCCCGGCAGGACCCAAAGATGGCAAAAAACCCAACTTTTCCGAGGGGTCGATTTTCACCCGTTTCGACAGTGCCGGCACTGTCGCCAAATCGCATTTTTTCAAGTTGCTGAAACGACACTTTTCCGCCCCGGGAGGTGGGCCAAACCCCCCAAACATTCATCGGGGGTCCCGGCAGGACCCAAAGATGGCAAAAAACCCAACTTTTCCGAGGGGTCGATTTTCACCCGTTTCGACAGTGCCGGCACTGTCGCCAAATCGCATTTTTTCAAGTTGCTGAAACGACACTTTTCCGCCCCGGGAGGTGGGCCAAACCCCCCAAACATTCATCGGGGGTCCCGGCAGGACCCAAAGATGGCAAAAAACCCAACTTTTCCGAGGGGTCGATTTTCACCCGTTTCGACAGTGCCGGCACTGTCGCCAAATCGCATTTTTTCAAGTTGCTGAAACGACACTTTTCCGCCCCGGGAGGTGGGCCAAACCCCCAAACATTCATCGGGGGTCCCGGCAGGACCCAAAGATGGCAAAAAACCCAACTTTTCCGAGGGGTCGATTTTCACCCGTTTCGACAGTGCCGGCACTGTCGCCAAATCGCATTTTTTCAAGTTGCTGAAACGACACTTTTCCGCCCCGGGAGGTGGGCCAAACCCCCCAAACATTCATCGGGGTCCCGGCAGGACCCAAAGATGGCAAAAAAACCCAACTTTTCCGAGGGGTCGATTTTCACCCGTTTCGACAGTGCCGGCACTGTCGCCAAATCGCATTTTTTCAAGTTGCTGAAACGACACTTTTCCGCCCCGGGAGGTGGGCCAAACCCCCCAAACATTCATCGGGGTCCCGGCAGGACCCAAAGATGGCAAAAAACCCAACTTTTCCGAGGGGTCGATTTTCACCCGTTTCGACAGTGCCGGCACTGTCGCCAAATCGCATTTTTTCAAGTTGCTGAAACGACACTTTTCCGCCCCGGGAGGTGGGCCAAACCCCCCAAACATTCATCGGGGGTCCCGGCAGGACCCAAAGATGGCAAAAAAACCCAACTTTTCCGAGGGGTCGATTTTCACCCGTTTCGACAGTGCCGGCACTGTCGCCAAATCGCATTTTTTCAAGTTGCTGAAACGACACTTTTCCGCCCCGGGAGGTGGGCCAAAACCCCCCAAACATTCATCGGGGGTCCCGGCAGGACCCAAAGATGGCAAAAAACCCAACTTTTCCGAGGGGTCGATTTTCACCCGTTTCGACAGTGCCGGCACTGTCGCCAAATCGCATTTTTTCAAGTTGCTGAAACGACACTTTTCCGCCCCGGGAGGTGGGCCAAACCCCCCAAACATTCATCGGGGGTCCCGGCAGGACCCAAAGATGGCAAAAAACCCAACTTTTCCGAGGGGTCGATTTTCACCCGTTTCGACAGTGCCGGCACTGTCGCCAAATCGCATTTTTTCAAGTTGCTGAAACGACACTTTTCCGCCCCGAGAGGTGGGCCAACCCCCCAAACATTCATCGGGGGTCCCGGCAGGACCCAAAGATGGCAAAAAACCCAACTTTTCCGAGGGGTCGATTTTCACCCGTTTCGACAGTGCCGGCACTGTCGCCAAATCGCATTTTTTCAAGTTGCTGAAACGACACTTTTCCGCCCCGGGAGGTGGGCCAAACCCCCCAAACATTCATCGGGGGTCCCGGCAGGACCCAAAGATGGCAAAAAACCCAACTTTTCCGAGGGGTCGATTTTCACCCGTTTCGACAGTGCCGGCACTGTCGCCAAATCGCATTTTTTCAAGTTGCTGAAACGACACTTTTCCGCCCCGGGAGGTGGGCCAAACCCCCCAAACATTCATCGGGAGTCCCGGCAGGACCCAAAGATGGCAAAAAACCCAACTTTTCCGAGGGGTCGATTTTCACCCGTTTCGACAGTGCCGGCACTGTCGCCAAATCGCATTTTTTCAAGTTGCTGAAACGACACTTTTCCGCCCCGGGAGGTGGGCCAAACCCCCCAAACATTCATCGGGGGTCCCGGCAGGACCCAAAGATGGCAAAAAACCCAACTTTTCCGAGGGGTCGATTTTCACCCGTTTCGACAGTGCCGGCACTGTCGCCAAATCGCATTTTTTCAAGTTGCTGAAACGACACTTTTCCGCCCCGGGAGGTGGGCCAAACCCCCCAAACATTCATCGGGGGTCCCGGCAGGACCCAAAGATGGCAAAAAACCCAACTTTTCCGAGGGGTCGATTTTCACCCGTTTCGACAGTGCCGGCACTGTCGCAAAATCGCATTTTTTCAAGTTGCTGAAACGACACTTTTCCGCCCCGGGAGGTGGGCCAAACCCCCCAAACATTCATCGGGAGTCCCGGCAGGACCCAAAGATGGCAAAAAACCCAACTTTTCCGAGGGGTCGATTTTCACCCGTTTCGACAGTGCCGGCACTGTCGCCAAATCGCATTTTTTCAAGTTGCTGAAACGACACTTTTCCGCCCCGGGAGGTGGGCCAAACCCCCCAAACATTCATCGGGGGTCCCGGCAGGACCCAAAGATGGCAAAAAACCCAACTTTTCCGAGGGGTCGATTTTCACCCGTTTCGACAGTGCCGGCACTGTCGCCAAATCGCATTTTTTCAAGTTGCTGAAACGACACTTTTCCGCCCCGGGAGGTGGGCCAAACCCCCCAAACATTCATCGGGGGTCCCGGCAGGACCCAAAGATGGCAAAAAACCCAACTTTTCCGAGGGGTCGATTTTCACCCGTTTCGACAGTGCCGGCACTGTCGCCAAATCGCATTTTTTTCAAGTTGCTGAAACGACACTTTTCCGCCCCGAGAGGTGGGCCAAACCCCCCAAACATTCATCGGGGGTCCCGGCAGGACCCAAAGATGGCAAAAAACCCAACTTTTCCGAGGGGTCGATTTTCACCCGTTTCGACAGTGCCGGCACTGTCGCCAAATCGCATTTTTTCAAGTTGCTGAAACGACACTTTTCCGCCCCGGGAGGTGGGCCAAACCCCCCAAACATTCATCGGGGGTCCCGGCAGGACCCAAAGATGGCAAAAAACCCAACTTTTCCGAGGGGTCGATTTTCACCCGTTTCGACAGTGCCGGCACTGTCGCCAAATCGCATTTTTTCAAGTTGCTGAAACGACACTTTTCCGCCCCGGGAGGTGGGCCAAACCCCCCAAACATTCATCGGGAGTCCCGGCAGGACCCAAAGATGGCAAAAAACCCAACTTTTCCGAGGGGTCGATTTTCACCCGTTTCGACAGTGCCGGCACTGTCGCCAAATCGCATTTTTTCAAGTTGCTGAAACGACACTTTTCCGCCCCGGGAGGTGGGCCAAACCCCCCAAACATTCATCGGGGGTCCCGGCAGGACCCAAAGATGGCAAAAAACCCAACTTTTCCGAGGGGTCGATTTTCACCCGTTTCGACAGTGCCGGCACTGTCGCCAAATCGCATTTTTTCAAGTTGCTGAAACGACACTTTTCCGCCCCGGGAGGTGGGCCAAACCCCCCAAACATTCATCGGGGGTCCCGGCAGGACCCAAAGATGGCAAAAAACCCAACTTTTCCGAGGGGTCGATTTTCACCCGTTTCGACAGTGCCGGCACTGTCGCAAAATCGCATTTTTTCAAGTTGCTGAAACGACACTTTTCCGCCCCGGGAGGTGGGCCAAACCCCCCAAACATTCATCGGGAGTCCCGGCAGGACCCAAAGATGGCAAAAAACCCAACTTTTCCGAGGGGTCGATTTTCACCCGTTTCGACAGTGCCGGCACTGTCGCCAAATCGCATTTTTTCAAGTTGCTGAAACGACACTTTTCCGCCCCGGGAGGTGGGCCAAACCCCCCAAACATTCATCGGGGGTCCCGGCAGGACCCAAAGATGGCAAAAAACCCAACTTTTCCGAGGGGTCGATTTTCACCCGTTTCGACAGTGCCGGCACTGTCGCCAAATCGCATTTTTTCAAGTTGCTGAAACGACACTTTTCCGCCCCGGGAGGTGGGCCAAACCCCCCAAACATTCATCGGGGGTCCCGGCAGGACCCAAAGATGGCAAAAAACCCAACTTTTCCGAGGGGTCGATTTTCACCCGTTTCGACAGTGCCGGCACTGTCGCCAAATCGCATTTTTTCAAGTTGCTGAAACGACACTTTTCCCCCCGGGAGGTGGGCCAAACCCCCCAAACATTCATCGGAGGTCCCGGAAGGACCCAAAGATGGCAAAAAACCATACTTTTCCGAGGGGTCGATTTTCACCCATTTCGACTGTCGCCAAATCGCATTTTTTCAAGTTGCTGAAACGACACTTTTCCACCCCGGGAGGTGGGCCAAACCCCCCAAACATTCATCGGGGGTCCCGGCAGGACCCAAAGATGGCAAAAAACCCAACTTTTCCGAGGGGTCGATTTTCACCCGTTTCGACAGTGCCGGCACTGTCGCCAAATCGCATTTTTTCAAGTTGCTGAAACGACACTTTTCCGCCCCGGGAGGTGGGCCAAACCCCCCAAACATTCATCGGGAGTCCCGGCAGGACCCAAAGATGGCAAAAAACCCAACTTTTCCGAGGGGTCGATTTTCACCCGTTTCGACAGTGCCGGCACTGTCGCCAAATCGCATTTTTTCAAGTTGCTGAAACGACACTTTTCCGCCCCGGGAGGTGGGCCAAACCCCCCAAACATTCATCGGGGGTCCCGGCAGGACCCAAAGATGGCAAAAAACCCAACTTTTCCGAGGGGTCGATTTTCACCCGTTTCGACAGTGCCGGCACTGTCGCCAAATCGCATTTTTTCAAGTTGCTGAAACGACACTTTTCCGCCCCGGGAGGTGGGCCAAACCCCCCAAACATTCATCGGAGGTCCCGGAAGGACCCAAAGATGGCAAAAAACCCAACTTTTCCGAGGGGTCGATTTTCACCCGTTTCGACAGTGCCGGCACTGTCGCCAAATCACATTTTTTCAAGTTGCTGAAACGACACTTTTCCGCCCCGGGAGGTGGGCCAAACCCCCCAAACATTCATCGGAGGTCCCGGAAGGACCCAAAGATGGCAAAAAACCCAACTTTTCCGAGGGGTCGATTTTCACCCGTTTCGACAGTGCCGGCACTGTCGCCAAATCGCATTTTTTCAAGTTGCTGAAACGACACTTTTCCGCCCCGGGAGGTGGGCCAAACCCCCCAAACATTCATCGGGGGTCCCGGCAGGACCCAAAGATGGCAAAAAACCCAACTTTTCCGAGGGGTCGATTTTCACCCGTTTCGACAGTGCCGGCACTGTCGCCAAATCGCATTTTTTCAAGTTGCTGAAACGACACTTTTCCCCCCGGGAGGTGGGCCAAACCCCCCAAACATTCATCGGAGGTCCCGGAAGGACCCAAAGATGGCAAAAAACCATACTTTTCCGAGGGGTCGATTTTCACCCATTTCGACTGTCGCCAAATCGCATTTTTTCAAGTTGCTGAAACGACACTTTTCCACCCCGGGAGGTGGGCCAAACCCCCCAAACATTCATCGGGGGTCCCGGCAGGACCCAAAGATGGCAAAAAACCCAACTTTTCCGAGGGGTCGATTTTCACCCGTTTCGACAGTGCCGGCACTGTCGCCAAATCGCATTTTTTCAAGTTGCTGAAACGACACTTTTCCGCCCCGGGAGGTGGGCCAAACCCCCCAAACATTCATCGGGAGTCCCGGCAGGACCCAAAGATGGCAAAAAACCCAACTTTTCCGAGGGGTCGATTTTCACCCGTTTCGACAGTGCCGGCACTGTCGCCAAATCGCATTTTTTCAAGTTGCTGAAACGACACTTTTCCGCCCCGGGAGGTGGGCCAAACCCCCCAAACATTCATCGGGGGTCCCGGCAGGACCCAAAGATGGCAAAAAACCCAACTTTTCCGAGGGGTCGATTTTCACCCGTTTCGACAGTGCCGGCACTGTCGCCAAATCGCATTTTTTCAAGTTGCTGAAACGACACTTTTCCGCCCCGGGAGGTGGGCCAAACCCCCCAAACATTCATCGGAGGTCCCGGAAGGACCCAAAGATGGCAAAAAACCCAACTTTTCCGAGGGGTCGATTTTCACCCGTTTCGACAGTGCCGGCACTGTCGCCAAATCACATTTTTTCAAGTTGCTGAAACGACACTTTTCCGCCCCGGGAGGTGGGCCAAACCCCCCAAACATTCATCGGAGGTCCCGGAAGGACCCAAAGATGGCAAAAAACCCAACTTTTCCGAGGGGTCGATTTTCACCCGTTTCGACAGTGCCGGCACTGTCGCCAAATCGCATTTTTTCAAGTTGCTGAAACGACACTTTTCCGCCCCGGGAGGTGGGCCAAACCCCCCAAACATTCATCGGGGGTCCCGGCAGGACCCAAAGATGGCAAAAAACCCAACTTTTCCGAGGGGTCGATTTTCACCCGTTTCGACAGTGCCGGCACTGTCGCCAAATCGCATTTTTTCAAGTTGCTGAAACGACACTTTTCCGCCCCGGGAGGTGGGCCAAACCCCCCAAACATTCATCGGAGGTCCCGGAAGGACCCAAAGATGGCAAAAAACCCAACTTTTCCGAGGGGTCGATTTTCACCCGTTTCGACAGTGCCGGCACTGTCGCCAAATCACATTTTTTCAAGTTGCTGAAACGACACTTTTCCGCCCCGGGAGGTGGGCCAAACCCCCCAAACATTCATCGGGGGTCCCGGCAGGAACCAAAGATGGCAAAAAACCCAACTTTTCCGAGGGGTAGATTTTCACCCGTTTCGACAGTGCCGGCACTGTCGCCAAATCGCATTTTTTCAAGTTGCTGAAACGACACTTTTCCGCCCCGGGAGGTGGGCCAAACCCCCCAAACATTCATCGGAGGTCCCGGAAGGACCCAAAGATGGCAAAAAACCCAACTTTTCCGAGGGGTCGATTTTCACCCGTTTCGACAGTGCCGGCACTGTCGCCAAATCGCATTTTTTCAAGTTGCTGAAACGACACTTTTCCGCCCCGGGAGGTGGGCCAAACCCCCCAAACATTCATCGGGGGTCCCGGCAGGACCCAAAGATGGCAAAAAACCCAACTTTTCCGAGGGGTCGATTTTCACCCATTTCGACTGTCGCCAAATCGCATTTTTTCAAGTTGCTGAAACGACACTTTTCCACCCCGGGAGGTGGGCCAAACCCCCCAAACATTCATCGGGGGTCCCGGCAGGACCCAAAGATGGCAAAAAACCCAACTTTTCCGAGGGGTCGATTTTCACCCGTTTCGACAGTGCCGGCACTGTCGCCAAATCGCATTTTTTCAAGTTGCTGAAACGACACTTTTCCGCCCCGGGAGGTGGGCCAAACCCCCCAAACATTCATCGGGGGTCCCGGCAGGACCCAAAGATGGCAAAAAACCCAACTTTTCCGAGGGGTCGATTTTCACCCGTTTCGACAGTGCCGGCACTGTCGCCAAATCGCATTTTTTCAAGTTGCTGAAACGACACTTTTCCGCCCCGGGAGGTGGGCCAAACCCCCCAAACATTCATCGGGAGTCCCGGCAGGACCCAAAGATGGCAAAAAACCCAACTTTTCCGAGGGGTCGATTTTCACCCGTTTCGACAGTGCCGGCACTGTCGCCAAATCGCATTTTTTCAAGTTGCTGAAACGACACTTTTCCGCCCCGGGAGGTGGGCCAAACCCCCCAAACATTCATCGGGGGTCCCGGCAGGACCCAAAGATGGCAAAAAACCCAACTTTTCCGAGGGGTCGATTTTCACCCGTTTCGACAGTGCCGGCACTGTCGCCAAATCGCATTTTTTCAAGTTGCTGAAACGACACTTTTCCGCCCCGGGAGGTGGGCCAAACCCCCCAAACATTCATCGGGGGTCCCGGCAGGACCCAAAGATGGCAAAAAACCCAACTTTTCCGAGGGGTCGATTTTCACCCGTTTCGACAGTGCCGGCACTGTCGCCAAATCGCATTTTTTCAAGTTGCTGAAACGACACTTTTCCGCCCCGGGAGGTGGGCCAAACCCCCCAAACATTCATCGGGGGTCCCGGCAGGACCCAAAGATGGCAAAAAACCCAACTTTTCCGAGGGGTCGATTTTCACCCGTTTCGACAGTGCCGGCACTGTCGCAAAATCGCATTTTTTCAAGTTGCTGAAACGACACTTTTCCGCCCCGGGAGGTGGGCCAAACCCCCCAAACATTCATCGGGAGTCCCGGCAGGACCCAAAGATGGCAAAAAACCCAACTTTTCCGAGGGGTCGATTTTCACCCGTTTCGACAGTGCCGGCACTGTCGCCAAATCGCATTTTTTCAAGTTGCTGAAACGACACTTTTCCGCCCCGGGAGGTGGGCCAAACCCCCCAAACATTCATCGGGGGTCCCGGCAGGACCCAAAGATGGCAAAAAACCCAACTTTTCCGAGGGGTCGATTTTCACCCGTTTCGACAGTGCCGGCACTGTCGCCAAATCGCATTTTTTCAAGTTGCTGAAACGACACTTTTCCGCCCCGGGAGGTGGGCCAAACCCCCCAAACATTCATCGGGGGTCCCGGCAGGACCCAAAGATGGCAAAAAACCCAACTTTTCCGAGGGGTCGATTTTCACCCGTTTCGACAGTGCCGGCACTGTCGCAAAATCGCATTTTTTCAAGTTGCTGAAACGACACTTTTCCGCCCCGGGAGGTGGGCCAAACCCCCCAAACATTCATCGGGAGTCCCGGCAGGACCCAAAGATGGCAAAAAACCCAACTTTTCCGAGGGGTCGATTTTCACCCGTTTCGACAGTGCCGGCACTGTCGCCAAATCGCATTTTTTCAAGTTGCTGAAACGACACTTTTCCGCCCCGGGAGGTGGGCCAAACCCCCCAAACATTCATCGGGGGTCCCGGCAGGACCCAAAGATGGCAAAAAACCCAACTTTTCCGAGGGGTCGATTTTCACCCGTTTCGACAGTGCCGGCACTGTCGCCAAATCGCATTTTTTCAAGTTGCTGAAACGACACTTTTCCGCCCCGGGAGGTGGGCCAAACCCCCCAAACATTCATCGGGGGTCCCGGCAGGACCCAAAGATGGCAAAAAACCCAACTTTTCCGAGGGGTCGATTTTCACCCGTTTCGACAGTGCCGGCACTGTCGCCAAATCGCATTTTTTCAAGTTGCTGAAACGACACTTTTCCGCCCCGGGAGGTGGGCCAAACCCCCCAAACATTCATCGGAGGTCCCGGAAGGACCCAAAGATGGCAAAAAACCATACTTTTCCGAGGGGTCGATTTTCACCCATTTCGACAGTGCCGGCACTGTCGCCAAATCACATTTTTTCAAGTTGCTGAAACGACACTTTTCCGCCCCGGGAGGTGGGCCAAACCCCCCAAACATTCATCGGGGGTCCCGGCAGGACCCAAAGATGGCAAAAAACCCAACTTTTCCGAGGGGTCGATTTTCACCCGTTTCGACAGTGCCGGCACTGTCGCCAAATCGCATTTTTTCAAGTTGCTGAAACGACACTTTTCCGCCCCGGGAGGTGGGCCAAACCCCCCAAACATTCATCGGGGGTCCCGGCAGGACCCAAAGATGGCAAAAAACCCAACTTTTCCGAGGGGTCGATTTTCACCCGTTTCGACAGTGCCGGCACTGTCGCCAAATCGCATTTTTTCAAGTTGCTGAAACGACACTTTTCCGCCCCGGGAGGTGGGCCAAACCCCCCAAACATTCATCGGGGGTCCCGGCAGGACCCAAAGATGGCAAAAAACCCAACTTTTCCGAGGGGTCGATTTTCACCCGTTTCGACAGTGCCGGCACTGTCGCCAAATCGCATTTTTTCAAGTTGCTGAAACGACACTTTTCCGCCCCGGGAGGTGGGCCAAACCCCCCAAACATTCATCGGGGGTCCCGGCAGGACCCAAAGATGGCAAAAAACCCAACTTTTCCGAGGGGTCGATTTTCACCCGTTTCGACAGTGCCGGCACTGTCGCCAAATCGCATTTTTTCAAGTTGCTGAAACGACACTTTTCCGCCCCGGGAGGTGGGCCAAACCCCCCAAACATTCATCGGAGGTCCCGGAAGGACCCAAAGATGGCAAAAAACCATACTTTTCCGAGGGGTCGATTTTCACCCATTTCGACAGTGCCGGCACTGTCGCCAAATCACATTTTTTCAAGTTGCTGAAACGACACTTTTCCGCCCCGGGAGGTGGGCCAAACCCCCCAAACATTCATCGGGGGTCCCGGCAGGACCCAAAGATGGCAAAAAACCCAACTTTTCCGAGGGGTCGATTTTCACCCGTTTCGACAGTGCCGGCACTGTCGCCAAATCGCATTTTTTCAAGTTGCTGAAACGACACTTTTCCGCCCCGGGAGGTGGGCCAAACCCCCCAAACATTCATCGGGGGTCCCGGCAGGACCCAAAGATGGCAAAAAACCCAACTTTTCCGAGGGGTCGATTTTCACCCGTTTCGACAGTGCCGGCACTGTCGCCAAATCGCATTTTTTCAAGTTGCTGAAACGACACTTTTCCGCCCCGGGAGGTGGGCCAAACCCCCCAAACATTCATCGGGAGTCCCGGCAGGACCCAAAGATGGCAAAAAACCATACTTTTCCGAGGGGTCGATTTTCACCCGTTTCGACAGTGCCGGCACTGTCGCCAAATCACATTTTTTCAAGTTGCTGAAACGACACTTTTCCGCCCCGGGAGGTGGGCCAAACCCCCCAAACATTCATCGGGGGTCCCGGCAGGACCCAAAGATGGCAAAAAACCCAACTTTTCCGAGGGGTCGATTTTCACCCGTTTCGACAGTGCCGGCACTGTCGCCAAATCGCATTTTTTCAAGTTGCTGAAACGACACTTTTCCGCCCCGGGAGGTGGGCCAAACCCCCCAAACATTCATCGGGGGTCCCGGCAGGACCCAAAGATGGCAAAAAACCCAACTTTTCCGAGGGGTCGATTTTCACCCGTTTCGACAGTGCCGGCACTGTCGCCAAATCGCATTTTTTCAAGTTGCTGAAACGACACTTTTCCGCCCCGGGAGGTGGGCCAAACCCCCCAAACATTCATCGGAGGTCCCGGAAGGACCCAAAGATGGCAAAAAACCCAACTTTTCCGAGGGGTCGATTTTCACCCGTTTCGACAGTGCCGGCACTGTCGCCAAATCGCATTTTTTCAAGTTGCTGAAACGACACTTTTCCGCCCCGGGAGGTGGGCCAACCCCCCAAACATTCATCGGGGGTCCCGGCAGGACCCAAAGATGGCAAAAAACCCAACTTTTCCGAGGGGTCGATTTTCACCCGTTTCGACAGTGCCGGCACTGTCGCCAAATCGCATTTTTTCAAGTTGCTGAAACGACACTTTTCCGCCCCGGGAGGTGGGCCAAACCCCCCAAACATTCATCGGGGGTCCCGGCAGGACCCAAAGATGGCAAAAAACCCAACTTTTCCGAGGGGTCGATTTTCACCCGTTTCGACAGTGCCGGCACTGTCGCCAAATCGCATTTTTTCAAGTTGCTGAAACGACACTTTTCCGCCCCGGGAGGTGGGCCAAACCCCCCAAACATTCATCGGGGGTCCCGGCAGGACCCAAAGATGGCAAAAAACCCAACTTTTCCGAGGGGTCGATTTTCACCCGTTTCGACAGTGCCGGCACTGTCGCCAAATCGCATTTTTTCAAGTTGCTGAAACGACACTTTTCCGCCCCGGGAGGTGGGCCAAACCCCCCAAACATTCATCGGGGGTCCCGGCAGGACCCAAAGATGGCAAAAAACCCAACTTTTCCGAGGGGTCGATTTTCACCCGTTTCGACAGTGCCGGCACTGTCGCAAAATCGCATTTTTTCAAGTTGCTGAAACGACACTTTTCCGCCCCGGGAGGTGGGCCAAACCCCCCAAACATTCATCGGGAGTCCCGGCAGGACCCAAAGATGGCAAAAAACCCAACTTTTCCGAGGGGTCGATTTTCACCCGTTTCGACAGTGCCGGCACTGTCGCCAAATCGCATTTTTTCAAGTTGCTGAAACGACACTTTTCCGCCCCGGGAGGTGGGCCAAACCCCCCAAACATTCATCGGGGGTCCCGGCAGGACCCAAAGATGGCAAAAAACCCAACTTTTCCGAGGGGTCGATTTTCACCCGTTTCGACAGTGCCGGCACTGTCGCCAAATCGCATTTTTTCAAGTTGCTGAAACGACACTTTTCCGCCCCGGGAGGTGGGCCAAACCCCCCAAACATTCATCGGGGGTCCCGGCAGGACCCAAAGATGGCAAAAAACCCAACTTTTCCGAGGGGTCGATTTTCACCCGTTTCGACAGTGCCGGCACTGTCGCCAAATCGCATTTTTTCAAGTTGCTGAAACGACACTTTTCCGCCCCGGGAGGTGGGCCAAACCCCCCAAACATTCATCGGGGGTCCCGGCAGGACCCAAAGATGGCAAAAAACCCAACTTTTCCGAGGGGTCGATTTTCACCCGTTTCGACAGTGCCGGCACTGTCGCCAAATCGCATTTTTTCAAGTTGCTGAAACGACACTTTTCCGCCCCGGGAGGTGGGCCAAACCCCCCAAACATTCATCGGAGGTCCCGGAAGGACCCAAAGATGGCAAAAAACCATACTTTTCCGAGGGGTCGATTTTCACCCATTTCGACAGTGCCGGCACTGTCGCCAAATCACATTTTTTCAAGTTGCTGAAACGACACTTTTCCGCCCCGGGAGGTGGGCCAAACCCCCCAAACATTCATCGGGGGTCCCGGCAGGACCCAAAGATGGCAAAAAACCCAACTTTTCCGAGGGGTCGATTTTCACCCGTTTCGACAGTGCCGGCACTGTCGCCAAATCGCATTTTTTCAAGTTGCTGAAACGACACTTTTCCGCCCCGGGAGGTGGGCCAAACCCCCCAAACATTCATCGGGGGTCCCGGCAGGACCCAAAGATGGCAAAAAACCCAACTTTTCCGAGGGGTCGATTTTCACCCGTTTCGACAGTGCCGGCACTGTCGCCAAATCGCATTTTTTCAAGTTGCTGAAACGACACTTTTCCGCCCCGGGAGGTGGGCCAAACCCCCCAAACATTCATCGGAGGTCCCGGAAGGACCCAAAGATGGCAAAAAACCATACTTTTCCGAGGGGTCGATTTTCACCCATTTCGACAGTGCCGGCACTGTCGCCAAATCACATTTTTTCAAGTTGCTGAAACGACACTTTTCCGCCCCGGGAGGTGGGCCAAACCCCCCAAACATTCATCGGGGGTCCCGGCAGGACCCAAAGATGGCAAAAAACCCAACTTTTCCGAGGGGTCGATTTTCACCCGTTTCGACAGTGCCGGCACTGTCGCCAAATCGCATTTTTTCAAGTTGCTGAAACGACACTTTTCCGCCCCGTGAGGTGGGCCAAACCCCCCAAACATTCATCGGGAGTCCCGGCAGGACCCAAAGCTGGCAAAAAACCCAACTTTTCCGAGGGGTCGATTTTCACCCGTTTCGACAGTGACACTGTCGCCAAATCGCATTTTTTCAAGTTGCTGAAACGACACTTTTCCGCCCCGGGAGGTGGGCCAAACACCCCAAACATTCATCGGGGTTCCCGGCAGGACCCAAAGATGGCAAAAAACCCAACTTTTCCGAGGGGTCGATTTTCACCCGTTTCGACAGTGGCAGCACTGTCGCCAAATCGCATTTTTTCAAGTTGCTGAAACGACACTTTTCCGCCCCGGGAGGTGGGCCAAACCCCCCAAACATTCATCGGGGGTCCCGGCAGGACCCAAAGATGGCAAAAAACCCAACTTTTCCGAGGGGTCGATTTTCACCCGTTTCGACAGTGCCGGCACTGTCGCCAAATCGCATTTTTTCAAGTTGCTGAAACGACACTTTTCCGCCCCGGGAGGTGGGCCAAACCCCCCAAACATTCATCGGAGGTCCCGGAAGGACCCAAAGATGGCAAAAAACCCAACTTTTCCGAGGGGTCGATTTTCACCCGTTTCGACAGTGCCGGCACTGTCGCCAAATCGCATTTTTTCAAGTTGCTGAAACGACACTTTTCCGCCCCGGGAGGTGGGCCAAACCCCCCAAACATTCATCGGGGGTCCCGGCAGGACCCAAAGATGGCAAAAAACCCAACTTTTCCGAGGGGTCGATTTTCACCCGTTTCGACAGTGCCGGCACTGTCGCCAAATCGCATTTTTTCAAGTTGCTGAAACGACACTTTTCCGCCCCGGGAGGTGGGCCAAACCCCCCAAACATTCATCGGGGGTCCCGGCAGGACCCAAAGATGGCAAAAAACCCAACTTTTCCGAGGGGTCGATTTTCACCCGTTTCGACAGTGCCGGCACTGTCGCCAAATCGCATTTTTTCAAGTTGCTGAAACGACACTTTTCCGCCCCGGGAGGTGTGCCAAACCCCCCAAACATTCATCGGAGGTCCCGGAAGGACCCAAAGATGGCAAAAAACCCAACTTTTCCGAGGGGTCGATTTTCACCCGTTTCGACAGTGCCGGCACTGTCGCCAAATCGCATTTTTTCAAGTTGCTGAAACGACACTTTTCCGCCCCGGGAGGTGGGCCAAACCCCCCAAACATTCATCGGAGGTCCCGGAAGGACCCAAAGATGGCAAAAAACCCAACTTTTCCGAGGGGTCGATTTTCACCCGTTTCGACAGTGCCGGCACTGTCGCCAAATCGCATTTTTTCAAGTTGCTGAAACGACACTTTTCCGCCCCGGGAGGTGGGCCAAACCCCCCAAACATTCATCGGGGGTCCCGGCAGGACCCAAAGATGGCAAAAAACCCAACTTTTCCGAGGGGTCGATTTTCACCCGTTTCGACAGTGCCGGCACTGTCGCCAAATCGCATTTTTTCAAGTTGCTGAAACGACACTTTTCCGCCCCGGGAGGTGGGCCAAACCCCCCAAACATTCATCGGAGGTCCCGGAAGGACCCAAAGATGGCAAAAAACCCAACTTTTCCGAGGGGTCGATTTTCACCCGTTTCGACAGTGCCGGCACTGTCGCCAAATCGCATTTTTTCAAGTTGCTGAAACGACACTTTTCCGCCCCGGGAGGTGGGCCAACCCCCCAAACATTCATCGGGGGTCCCGGCAGGACCCAAAGATGGCAAAAAACCCAACTTTTCCGAGGGGTCGATTTTCACCCGTTTCGACAGTGCCGGCACTGTCGCCAAATCGCATTTTTTCAAGTTGCTGAAACGACACTTTTCCGCCCCGGGAGGTGGGCCAAACCCCCCAAACATTCATCGGGGGTCCCGGCAGGACCCAAAGATGGCAAAAAACCCAACTTTTCCGAGGGGTCGATTTTCACCCGTTTCGACAGTGCCGGCACTGTCGCCAAATCGCATTTTTTCAAGTTGCTGAAACGACACTTTTCCGCCCCGGGAGGTGGGCCAAACCCCCCAAACATTCATCGGGGGTCCCGGCAGGACCCAAAGATGGCAAAAAACCCAACTTTTCCGAGGGGTCGATTTTCACCCGTTTCGACAGTGCCGGCACTGTCGCCAAATCGCATTTTTTCAAGTTGCTGAAACGACACTTTTCCGCCCCGGGAGGTGGGCCAAACCCCCCAAACATTCATCGGGGGTCCCGGCAGGACCCAAAGATGGCAAAAAACCCAACTTTTCCGAGGGGTCGATTTTCACCCGTTTCGACAGTGCCGGCACTGTCGCAAAATCGCATTTTTTCAAGTTGCTGAAACGACACTTTTCCGCCCCGGGAGGTGGGCCAAACCCCCCAAACATTCATCGGGAGTCCCGGCAGGACCCAAAGATGGCAAAAAACCCAACTTTTCCGAGGGGTCGATTTTCACCCGTTTCGACAGTGCCGGCACTGTCGCCAAATCGCATTTTTTCAAGTTGCTGAAACGACACTTTTCCGCCCCGGGAGGTGGGCCAAACCCCCCAAACATTCATCGGGGGTCCCGGCAGGACCCAAAGATGGCAAAAAACCCAACTTTTCCGAGGGGTCGATTTTCACCCGTTTCGACAGTGCCGGCACTGTCGCCAAATCGCATTTTTTCAAGTTGCTGAAACGACACTTTTCCGCCCCGGGAGGTGGGCCAAACCCCCCAAACATTCATCGGGGGTCCCGGCAGGACCCAAAGATGGCAAAAAACCCAACTTTTCCGAGGGGTCGATTTTCACCCGTTTCGACAGTGCCGGCACTGTCGCCAAATCGCATTTTTTCAAGTTGCTGAAACGACACTTTTCCGCCCCGGGAGGTGGGCCAAACCCCCCAAACATTCATCGGGGGTCCCGGCAGGACCCAAAGATGGCAAAAAACCCAACTTTTCCGAGGGGTCGATTTTCACCCGTTTCGACAGTGCCGGCACTGTCGCCAAATCGCATTTTTTCAAGTTGCTGAAACGACACTTTTCCGCCCCGGGAGGTGGGCCAAACCCCCCAAACATTCATCGGAGGTCCCGGAAGGACCCAAAGATGGCAAAAAACCATACTTTTCCGAGGGGTCGATTTTCACCCATTTCGACAGTGCCGGCACTGTCGCCAAATCACATTTTTTCAAGTTGCTGAAACGACACTTTTCCGCCCCGGGAGGTGGGCCAAACCCCCCAAACATTCATCGGGGGTCCCGGCAGGACCCAAAGATGGCAAAAAACCCAACTTTTCCGAGGGGTCGATTTTCACCCGTTTCGACAGTGCCGGCACTGTCGCCAAATCGCATTTTTTCAAGTTGCTGAAACGACACTTTTCCGCCCCGGGAGGTGGGCCAAACCCCCCAAACATTCATCGGGGGTCCCGGCAGGACCCAAAGATGGCAAAAAACCCAACTTTTCCGAGGGGTCGATTTTCACCCGTTTCGACAGTGCCGGCACTGTCGCCAAATCGCATTTTTTCAAGTTGCTGAAACGACACTTTTCCGCCCCGGGAGGTGGGCCAAACCCCCCAAACATTCATCGGGAGTCCCGGCAGGACCCAAAGATGGCAAAAAACCATACTTTTCCGAGGGGTCGATTTTCACCCGTTTCGACAGTGCCGGCACTGTCGCCAAATCACATTTTTTCAAGTTGCTGAAACGACACTTTTCCGCCCCGGGAGGTGGGCCAAACCCCCCAAACATTCATCGGGGGTCCCGGCAGGACCCAAAGATGGCAAAAAACCCAACTTTTCCGAGGGGTCGATTTTCACCCGTTTCGACAGTGCCGGCACTGTCGCCAAATCGCATTTTTTCAAGTTGCTGAAACGACACTTTTCCGCCCCGTGAGGTGGGCCAAACCCCCCAAACATTCATCGGGAGTCCCGGCAGGACCCAAAGCTGGCAAAAAACCCAACTTTTCCGAGGGGTCGATTTTCACCCGTTTCGACAGTGACACTGTCGCCAAATCGCATTTTTTCAAGTTGCTGAAACGACACTTTTCCGCCCCGGGAGGTGGGCCAAACACCCCAAACATTCATCGGGGTTCCCGGCAGGACCCAAAGATGGCAAAAAACCCAACTTTTCCGAGGGGTCGATTTTCACCCGTTTCGACAGTGGCAGCACTGTCGCCAAATCGCATTTTTTCAAGTTGCTGAAACGACACTTTTCCGCCCCGGGAGGTGGGCCAAACCCCCCAAACATTCATCGGGGGTCCCGGCAGGACCCAAAGATGGCAAAAAACCCAACTTTTCCGAGGGGTCGATTTTCACCCGTTTCGACAGTGCCGGCACTGTCGCAAAATCGCATTTTTTCAAGTTGCTGAAACGACACTTTTCCGCCCCGGGAGGTGGGCCAAACCCCCCAAACATTCATCGGGAGTCCCGGCAGGACCCAAAGATGGCAAAAAACCCAACTTTTCCGAGGGGTCGATTTTCACCCGTTTCGACAGTGCCGGCACTGTCGCCAAATCGCATTTTTTCAAGTTGCTGAAACGACACTTTTCCGCCCCGGGAGGTGGGCCAAACCCCCCAAACATTCATCGGGGGTCCCGGCAGGACCCAAAGATGGCAAAAAACCCAACTTTTCCGAGGGGTCGATTTTCACCCGTTTCGACAGTGCCGGCACTGTCGCCAAATCGCATTTTTTCAAGTTGCTGAAACGACACTTTTCCGCCCCGGGAGGTGGGCCAAACCCCCCAAACATTCATCGGGGGTCCCGGCAGGACCCAAAGATGGCAAAAAACCCAACTTTTCCGAGGGGTCGATTTTCACCCGTTTCGACAGTGCCGGCACTGTCGCCAAATCGCATTTTTTCAAGTTGCTGAAACGACACTTTTCCGCCCCGGGAGGTGGGCCAAACCCCCCAAACATTCATCGGGGGTCCCGGCAGGACCCAAAGATGGCAAAAAACCCAACTTTTCCGAGGGGTCGATTTTCACCCGTTTCGACAGTGCCGGCACTGTCGCCAAATCGCATTTTTTCAAGTTGCTGAAACGACACTTTTCCGCCCCGGGAGGTGGGCCAAACCCCCCAAACATTCATCGGAGGTCCCGGAAGGACCCAAAGATGGCAAAAAACCATACTTTTCCGAGGGGTCGATTTTCACCCATTTCGACAGTGCCGGCACTGTCGCCAAATCACATTTTTTCAAGTTGCTGAAACGACACTTTTCCGCCCCGGGAGGTGGGCCAAACCCCCCAAACATTCATCGGGGGTCCCGGCAGGACCCAAAGATGGCAAAAAACCCAACTTTTCCGAGGGGTCGATTTTCACCCGTTTCGACAGTGCCGGCACTGTCGCCAAATCGCATTTTTTCAAGTTGCTGAAACGACACTTTTCCGCCCCGGGAGGTGGGCCAAACCCCCCAAACATTCATCGGGGGTCCCGGCAGGACCCAAAGATGGCAAAAAACCCAACTTTTCCGAGGGGTCGATTTTCACCCGTTTCGACAGTGCCGGCACTGTCGCCAAATCGCATTTTTTCAAGTTGCTGAAACGACACTTTTCCGCCCCGGGAGGTGGGCCAAACCCCCCAAACATTCATCGGGAGTCCCGGCAGGACCCAAAGATGGCAAAAAACCATACTTTTCCGAGGGGTCGATTTTCACCCGTTTCGACAGTGCCGGCACTGTCGCCAAATCACATTTTTTCAAGTTGCTGAAACGACACTTTTCCGCCCCGGGAGGTGGGCCAAACCCCCCAAACATTCATCGGGGGTCCCGGCAGGACCCAAAGATGGCAAAAAACCCAACTTTTCCGAGGGGTCGATTTTCACCCGTTTCGACAGTGCCGGCACTGTCGCCAAATCGCATTTTTTCAAGTTGCTGAAACGACACTTTTCCGCCCCGTGAGGTGGGCCAAACCCCCCAAACATTCATCGGGAGTCCCGGCAGGACCCAAAGCTGGCAAAAAACCCAACTTTTCCGAGGGGTCGATTTTCACCCGTTTCGACAGTGACACTGTCGCCAAATCGCATTTTTTCAAGTTGCTGAAACGACACTTTTCCGCCCCGGGAGGTGGGCCAAACACCCCAAACATTCATCGGGGTTCCCGGCAGGACCCAAAGATGGCAAAAAACCCAACTTTTCCGAGGGGTCGATTTTCACCCGTTTCGACAGTGGCAGCACTGTCGCCAAATCGCATTTTTTCAAGTTGCTGAAACGACACTTTTCCGCCCCGGGAGGTGGGCCAAACCCCCCAAACATTCATCGGGGGTCCCGGCAGGACCCAAAGATGGCAAAAAACCCAACTTTTCCGAGGGGTCGATTTTCACCCGTTTCGACAGTGCCGGCACTGTCGCCAAATCGCATTTTTTCAAGTTGCTGAAACGACACTTTTCCGCCCCGGGAGGTGGGCCAAACCCCCCAAACATTCATCGGAGGTCCCGGAAGGACCCAAAGATGGCAAAAAACCCAACTTTTCCGAGGGGTCGATTTTCACCCGTTTCGACAGTGCCGGCACTGTCGCCAAATCGCATTTTTTCAAGTTGCTGAAACGACACTTTTCCGCCCCGGGAGGTGGGCCAAACCCCCCAAACATTCATCGGGGGTCCCGGCAGGACCCAAAGATGGCAAAAAACCCAACTTTTCCGAGGGGTCGATTTTCACCCGTTTCGACAGTGCCGGCACTGTCGCCAAATCGCATTTTTTCAAGTTGCTGAAACGACACTTTTCCGCCCCGGGAGGTGGGCCAAACCCCCCAAACATTCATCGGGGGTCCCGGCAGGACCCAAAGATGGCAAAAAACCCAACTTTTCCGAGGGGTCGATTTTCACCCGTTTCGACAGTGCCGGCACTGTCGCCAAATCGCATTTTTTCAAGTTGCTGAAACGACACTTTTCCGCCCCGGGAGGTGTGCCAAACCCCCCAAACATTCATCGGAGGTCCCGGAAGGACCCAAAGATGGCAAAAAACCCAACTTTTCCGAGGGGTCGATTTTCACCCGTTTCGACAGTGCCGGCACTGTCGCCAAATCGCATTTTTTCAAGTTGCTGAAACGACACTTTTCCGCCCCGGGAGGTGGGCCAAACCCCCCAAACATTCATCGGAGGTCCCGGAAGGACCCAAAGATGGCAAAAAACCCAACTTTTCCGAGGGGTCGATTTTCACCCGTTTCGACAGTGCCGGCACTGTCGCCAAATCGCATTTTTTCAAGTTGCTGAAACGACACTTTTCCGCCCCGGGAGGTGGGCCAAACCCCCCAAACATTCATCGGGGGTCCCGGCAGGACCCAAAGATGGCAAAAAACCCAACTTTTCCGAGGGGTCGATTTTCACCCGTTTCGACAGTGCCGGCACTGTCGCCAAATCGCATTTTTTCAAGTTGCTGAAACGACACTTTTCCGCCCCGGGAGGTGGGCCAAACCCCCCAAACATTCATCGGAGGTCCCGGAAGGACCCAAAGATGGCAAAAAACCCAACTTTTCCGAGGGGTCGATTTTCACCCGTTTCGACAGTGCCGGCACTGTCGCCAAATCGCATTTTTTCAAGTTGCTGAAACGACACTTTTCCACCCCGGGAGGTGGGCCAACCCCCCAAACATTCATCGGGGGTCCCGGCAGGACCCAAAGATGGCAAAAAACCCAACTTTTCCGAGGGGTCGATTTTCACCCGTTTCGACAGTGCCGGCACTGTCGCCAAATCGCATTTTTTCAAGTTGCTGAAACGACACTTTTCCGCCCCGGGAGGTGGGCCAAACCCCCCAAACATTCATCGGGGGTCCCGGCAGGACCCAAAGATGGCAAAAAACCCAACTTTTCCGAGGGGTCGATTTTCACCCGTTTCGACAGTGCCGGCACTGTCGCCAAATCGCATTTTTTCAAGTTGCTGAAACGACACTTTTCCGCCCCGGGAGGTGGGCCAAACCCCCCAAACATTCATCGGGGGTCCCGGCAGGACCCAAAGATGGCAAAAAACCCAACTTTTCCGAGGGGTCGATTTTCACCCGTTTCGACAGTGCCGGCACTGTCGCCAAATCGCATTTTTTCAAGTTGCTGAAACGACACTTTTCCGCCCCGGGAGGTGGGCCAAACCCCCCAAACATTCATCGGGGGTCCCGGCAGGACCCAAAGATGGCAAAAAACCCAACTTTTCCGAGGGGTCGATTTTCACCCGTTTCGACAGTGCCGGCACTGTCGCAAAATCGCATTTTTTCAAGTTGCTGAAACGACACTTTTCCGCCCCGGGAGGTGGGCCAAACCCCCCAAACATTCATCGGGAGTCCCGGCAGGACCCAAAGATGGCAAAAAACCCAACTTTTCCGAGGGGTCGATTTTCACCCGTTTCGACAGTGCCGGCACTGTCGCCAAATCGCATTTTTTCAAGTTGCTGAAACGACACTTTTCCGCCCCGGGAGGTGGGCCAAACCCCCCAAACATTCATCGGGGGTCCCGGCAGGACCCAAAGATGGCAAAAAACCCAACTTTTCCGAGGGGTCGATTTTCACCCGTTTCGACAGTGCCGGCACTGTCGCCAAATCGCATTTTTTCAAGTTGCTGAAACGACACTTTTCCGCCCCGGGAGGTGGGCCAAACCCCCCAAACATTCATCGGGGGTCCCGGCAGGACCCAAAGATGGCAAAAAACCCAACTTTTCCGAGGGGTCGATTTTCACCCGTTTCGACAGTGCCGGCACTGTCGCCAAATCGCATTTTTTCAAGTTGCTGAAACGACACTTTTCCCCCCGGGAGGTGGGCCAAACCCCCCAAACATTCATCGGAGGTCCCGGAAGGACCCAAAGATGGCAAAAAACCATACTTTTCCGAGGGGTCGATTTTCACCCATTTCGACTGTCGCCAAATCGCATTTTTTCAAGTTGCTGAAACGACACTTTTCCACCCCGGGAGGTGGGCCAAACCCCCCAAACATTCATCGGGGGTCCCGGCAGGACCCAAAGATGGCAAAAAACCCAACTTTTCCGAGGGGTCGATTTTCACCCGTTTCGACAGTGCCGGCACTGTCGCCAAATCGCATTTTTTCAAGTTGCTGAAACGACACTTTTCCGCCCCGGGAGGTGGGCCAAACCCCCCAAACATTCATCGGGAGTCCCGGCAGGACCCAAAGATGGCAAAAAACCCAACTTTTCCGAGGGGTCGATTTTCACCCGTTTCGACAGTGCCGGCACTGTCGCCAAATCGCATTTTTTCAAGTTGCTGAAACGACACTTTTCCGCCCCGGGAGGTGGGCCAAACCCCCCAAACATTCATCGGGGGTCCCGGCAGGACCCAAAGATGGCAAAAAACCCAACTTTTCCGAGGGGTCGATTTTCACCCGTTTCGACAGTGCCGGCACTGTCGCCAAATCGCATTTTTTCAAGTTGCTGAAACGACACTTTTCCGCCCCGGGAGGTGGGCCAAACCCCCCAAACATTCATCGGAGGTCCCGGAAGGACCCAAAGATGGCAAAAAACCCAACTTTTCCGAGGGGTCGATTTTCACCCGTTTCGACAGTGCCGGCACTGTCGCCAAATCACATTTTTTCAAGTTGCTGAAACGACACTTTTCCGCCCCGGGAGGTGGGCCAAACCCCCCAAACATTCATCGGAGGTCCCGGAAGGACCCAAAGATGGCAAAAAACCCAACTTTTCCGAGGGGTCGATTTTCACCCGTTTCGACAGTGCCGGCACTGTCGCCAAATCGCATTTTTTCAAGTTGCTGAAACGACACTTTTCCGCCCCGGGAGGTGGGCCAAACCCCCCAAACATTCATCGGGGGTCCCGGCAGGACCCAAAGATGGCAAAAAACCCAACTTTTCCGAGGGGTCGATTTTCACCCGTTTCGACAGTGCCGGCACTGTCGCCAAATCGCATTTTTTCAAGTTGCTGAAACGACACTTTTCCGCCCCGGGAGGTGGGCCAAACCCCCCAAACATTCATCGGAGGTCCCGGAAGGACCCAAAGATGGCAAAAAACCCAACTTTTCCGAGGGGTCGATTTTCACCCGTTTCGACAGTGCCGGCACTGTCGCCAAATCACATTTTTTCAAGTTGCTGAAACGACACTTTTCCGCCCCGGGAGGTGGGCCAAACCCCCCAAACATTCATCGGGGGTCCCGGCAGGAACCAAAGATGGCAAAAAACCCAACTTTTCCGAGGGGTCGATTTTCACCCGTTTCGACAGTGCCGGCACTGTCGCCAAATCGCATTTTTTCAAGTTGCTGAAACGACACTTTTCCGCCCCGGGAGGTGGGCCAAACCCCCCAAACATTCATCGGAGGTCCCGGAAGGACCCAAAGATGGCAAAAAACCCAACTTTTCCGAGGGGTCGATTTTCACCCGTTTCGACAGTGCCGGCACTGTCGCCAAATCGCATTTTTTCAAGTTGCTGAAACGACACTTTTCCGCCCCGGGAGGTGGGCCAAACCCCCCAAACATTCATCGGGGGTCCCGGCAGGACCCAAAGATGGCAAAAAACCCAACTTTTCCGAGGGGTCGATTTTCACCCATTTCGACTGTCGCCAAATCGCATTTTTTCAAGTTGCTGAAACGACACTTTTCCACCCCGGGAGGTGGGCCAAACCCCCCAAACATTCATCGGGGGTCCCGGCAGGACCCAAAGATGGCAAAAAACCCAACTTTTCCGAGGGGTCGATTTTCACCCGTTTCGACAGTGCCGGCACTGTCGCCAAATCGCATTTTTTCAAGTTGCTGAAACGACACTTTTCCGCCCCGGGAGGTGGGCCAAACCCCCCAAACATTCATCGGGGGTCCCGGCAGGACCCAAAGATGGCAAAAAACCCAACTTTTCCGAGGGGTCGATTTTCACCCGTTTCGACAGTGCCGGCACTGTCGCCAAATCGCATTTTTTCAAGTTGCTGAAACGACACTTTTCCGCCCCGGGAGGTGGGCCAAACCCCCCAAACATTCATCGGGAGTCCCGGCAGGACCCAAAGATGGCAAAAAACCCAACTTTTCCGAGGGGTCGATTTTCACCCGTTTCGACAGTGCCGGCACTGTCGCCAAATCGCATTTTTTCAAGTTGCTGAAACGACACTTTTCCGCCCCGGGAGGTGGGCCAAACCCCCCAAACATTCATCGGGGGTCCCGGCAGGACCCAAAGATGGCAAAAAACCCAACTTTTCCGAGGGGTCGATTTTCACCCGTTTCGACAGTGCCGGCACTGTCGCCAAATCGCATTTTTTCAAGTTGCTGAAACGACACTTTTCCGCCCCGGGAGGTGGGCCAAACCCCCCAAACATTCATCGGGGGTCCCGGCAGGACCCAAAGATGGCAAAAAACCCAACTTTTCCGAGGGGTCGATTTTCACCCGTTTCGACAGTGCCGGCACTGTCGCAAAATCGCATTTTTTCAAGTTGCTGAAACGACACTTTTCCGCCCCGGGAGGTGGGCCAAACCCCCCAAACATTCATCGGGAGTCCCGGCAGGACCCAAAGATGGCAAAAAACCCAACTTTTCCGAGGGGTCGATTTTCACCCGTTTCGACAGTGCCGGCACTGTCGCCAAATCGCATTTTTTCAAGTTGCTGAAACGACACTTTTCCGCCCCGGGAGGTGGGCCAAACCCCCCAAACATTCATCGGGGGTCCCGGCAGGACCCAAAGATGGCAAAAAACCCAACTTTTCCGAGGGGTCGATTTTCACCCGTTTCGACAGTGCCGGCACTGTCGCCAAATCGCATTTTTTCAAGTTGCTGAAACGACACTTTTCCGCCCCGGGAGGTGGGCCAAACCCCCCAAACATTCATCGGGGGTCCCGGCAGGACCCAAAGATGGCAAAAAACCCAACTTTTCCGAGGGGTCGATTTTCACCCGTTTCGACAGTGCCGGCACTGTCGCCAAATCGCATTTTTTCAAGTTGCTGAAACGACACTTTTCCGCCCCGGGAGGTGGGCCAAACCCCCCAAACATTCATCGGAGGTCCCGGAAGGACCCAAAGATGGCAAAAAACCATACTTTTCCGAGGGGTCGATTTTCACCCATTTCGACAGTGCCGGCACTGTCGCCAAATCACATTTTTTCAAGTTGCTGAAACGACACTTTTCCGCCCCGGGAGGTGGGCCAAACCCCCCAAACATTCATCGGGGGTCCCGGCAGGACCCAAAGATGGCAAAAAACCCAACTTTTCCGAGGGGTCGATTTTCACCCGTTTCGACAGTGCCGGCACTGTCGCCAAATCGCATTTTTTCAAGTTGCTGAAACGACACTTTTCCGCCCCGGGAGGTGGGCCAAACCCCCCAAACATTCATCGGGGGTCCCGGCAGGACCCAAAGATGGCAAAAAACCCAACTTTTCCGAGGGGTCGATTTTCACCCGTTTCGACAGTGCCGGCACTGTCGCCAAATCGCATTTTTTCAAGTTGCTGAAACGACACTTTTCCGCCCCGGGAGGTGGGCCAAACCCCCCAAACATTCATCGGGAGTCCCGGCAGGACCCAAAGATGGCAAAAAACCATACTTTTCCGAGGGGTCGATTTTCACCCGTTTCGACAGTGCCGGCACTGTCGCCAAATCACATTTTTTCAAGTTGCTGAAACGACACTTTTCCGCCCCGGGAGGTGGGCCAAACCCCCCAAACATTCATCGGGGGTCCCGGCAGGACCCAAAGATGGCAAAAAACCCAACTTTTCCGAGGGGTCGATTTTCACCCGTTTCGACAGTGCCGGCACTGTCGCCAAATCGCATTTTTTCAAGTTGCTGAAACGACACTTTTCCGCCCCGTGAGGTGGGCCAAACCCCCCAAACATTCATCGGGAGTCCCGGCAGGACCCAAAGCTGGCAAAAAACCCAACTTTTCCGAGGGGTCGATTTTCACCCGTTTCGACAGTGACACTGTCGCCAAATCGCATTTTTTCAAGTTGCTGAAACGACACTTTTCCGCCCCGGGAGGTGGGCCAAACACCCCAAACATTCATCGGGGTTCCCGGCAGGACCCAAAGATGGCAAAAAACCCAACTTTTCCGAGGGGTCGATTTTCACCCGTTTCGACAGTGGCAGCACTGTCGCCAAATCGCATTTTTTCAAGTTGCTGAAACGACACTTTTCCGCCCCGGGAGGTGGGCCAAACCCCCCAAACATTCATCGGGGGTCCCGGCAGGACCCAAAGATGGCAAAAAACCCAACTTTTCCGAGGGGTCGATTTTCACCCGTTTCGACAGTGCCGGCACTGTCGCCAAATCGCATTTTTTCAAGTTGCTGAAACGACACTTTTCCGCCCCGGGAGGTGGGCCAAACCCCCCAAACATTCATCGGAGGTCCCGGAAGGACCCAAAGATGGCAAAAAACCCAACTTTTCCGAGGGGTCGATTTTCACCCGTTTCGACAGTGCCGGCACTGTCGCCAAATCGCATTTTTTCAAGTTGCTGAAACGACACTTTTCCGCCCCGGGAGGTGGGCCAAACCCCCCAAACATTCATCGGGGGTCCCGGCAGGACCCAAAGATGGCAAAAAACCCAACTTTTCCGAGGGGTCGATTTTCACCCGTTTCGACAGTGCCGGCACTGTCGCCAAATCGCATTTTTTCAAGTTGCTGAAACGACACTTTTCCGCCCCGGGAGGTGGGCCAAACCCCCCAAACATTCATCGGGGGTCCCGGCAGGACCCAAAGATGGCAAAAAACCCAACTTTTCCGAGGGGTCGATTTTCACCCGTTTCGACAGTGCCGGCACTGTCGCCAAATCGCATTTTTTCAAGTTGCTGAAACGACACTTTTCCGCCCCGGGAGGTGTGCCAAACCCCCCAAACATTCATCGGAGGTCCCGGAAGGACCCAAAGATGGCAAAAAACCCAACTTTTCCGAGGGGTCGATTTTCACCCGTTTCGACAGTGCCGGCACTGTCGCCAAATCGCATTTTTTCAAGTTGCTGAAACGACACTTTTCCGCCCCGGGAGGTGGGCCAAACCCCCCAAACATTCATCGGAGGTCCCGGAAGGACCCAAAGATGGCAAAAAACCCAACTTTTCCGAGGGGTCGATTTTCACCCGTTTCGACAGTGCCGGCACTGTCGCCAAATCGCATTTTTTCAAGTTGCTGAAACGACACTTTTCCGCCCCGGGAGGTGGGCCAAACCCCCCAAACATTCATCGGGGGTCCCGGCAGGACCCAAAGATGGCAAAAAACCCAACTTTTCCGAGGGGTCGATTTTCACCCGTTTCGACAGTGCCGGCACTGTCGCCAAATCGCATTTTTTCAAGTTGCTGAAACGA
Organism: Dunckerocampus dactyliophorus; assembly: GCF_027744805.1. Classification (NCBI taxonomy): domain Eukaryota; kingdom Metazoa; phylum Chordata; class Actinopteri; order Syngnathiformes; family Syngnathidae; genus Dunckerocampus; species Dunckerocampus dactyliophorus. The sequence continues at coordinate 15,500,468 of NC_072827.1, read as the reverse complement.
CACTTTTCCGCCCCGGGAGGTGGGCCAAACCCCCCAAACATTCATCGGAGGTCCCGGAAGGACCCAAAGATGGCAAAAAACCCAACTTTTCCGAGGGGTCGATTTTCACCCGTTTCGACAGTGCCGGCACTGTCGCCAAATCGCATTTTTTCAAGTTGCTGAAACGACACTTTTCCGCCCCGGGAGGTGGGCCAACCCCCCAAACATTCATCGGGGGTCCCGGCAGGACCCAAAGATGGCAAAAAACCCAACTTTTCCGAGGGGTCGATTTTCACCCGTTTCGACAGTGCCGGCACTGTCGCCAAATCGCATTTTTTCAAGTTGCTGAAACGACACTTTTCCGCCCCGGGAGGTGGGCCAAACCCCCCAAACATTCATCGGGGGTCCCGGCAGGACCCAAAGATGGCAAAAAACCCAACTTTTCCGAGGGGTCGATTTTCACCCGTTTCGACAGTGCCGGCACTGTCGCCAAATCGCATTTTTTCAAGTTGCTGAAACGACACTTTTCCGCCCCGGGAGGTGGGCCAAACCCCCCAAACATTCATCGGGGGTCCCGGCAGGACCCAAAGATGGCAAAAAACCCAACTTTTCCGAGGGGTCGATTTTCACCCATTTCGACTGTCGCCAAATCGCATTTTTTCAAGTTGCTGAAACGACACTTTTCCACCCCGGGAGGTGGGCCAAACCCCCCAAACATTCATCGGGGGTCCCGGCAGGACCCAAAGATGGCAAAAAACCCAACTTTTCCGAGGGGTCGATTTTCACCCGTTTCGACAGTGCCGGCACTGTCGCCAAATCGCATTTTTTCAAGTTGCTGAAACGACACTTTTCCGCCCCGGGAGGTGGGCCAAACCCCCCAAACATTCATCGGGAGTCCCGGCAGGACCCAAAGATGGCAAAAAACCCAACTTTTCCGAGGGGTCGATTTTCACCCGTTTCGACAGTGCCGGCACTGTCGCCAAATCGCATTTTTTCAAGTTGCTGAAACGACACTTTTCCGCCCCGGGAGGTGGGCCAAACCCCCCAAACATTCATCGGGGGTCCCGGCAGGACCCAAAGATGGCAAAAAACCCAACTTTTCCGAGGGGTCGATTTTCACCCGTTTCGACAGTGCCGGCACTGTCGCCAAATCGCATTTTTTCAAGTTGCTGAAACGACACTTTTCCGCCCCGGGAGGTGGGCCAAACCCCCCAAACATTCATCGGAGGTCCCGGAAGGACCCAAAGATGGCAAAAAACCCAACTTTTCCGAGGGGTCGATTTTCACCCGTTTCGACAGTGCCGGCACTGTCGCCAAATCACATTTTTTCAAGTTGCTGAAACGACACTTTTCCGCCCCGGGAGGTGGGCCAAACCCCCCAAACATTCATCGGAGGTCCCGGAAGGACCCAAAGATGGCAAAAAACCCAACTTTTCCGAGGGGTCGATTTTCACCCGTTTCGACAGTGCCGGCACTGTCGCCAAATCACATTTTTTCAAGTTGCTGAAACGACACTTTTCCGCCCCGGGAGGTGGGCCAAACCCCCCAAACATTCATCGGGGGTTCCGGCAGGACCCAAAGATGGCAAAAAACCCAACTTTTCCGAGGGGTCGATTTTCACCCGTTTCGACAGTGCCGGCACTGTCGCCAAATCGCATTTTTTCAAGTTGCTGAAACGACACTTTTCCGCCCCGGGAGGTGGGCCAAACCCCCCAAACATTCATCGGAGGTCCCGGAAGGACCCAAAGATGGCAAAAAACCCAACTTTTCCGAGGGGTCGATTTTCACCCGTTTCGACAGTGCCGGCACTGTCGCCAAATCACATTTTTTCAAGTTGCTGAAACGACACTTTTCCGCCCCGGGAGGTGGGCCAAACCCCCCAAACATTCATCGGGGGTCCCGGCAGGACCCAAAGATGGCAAAAAACCCAACTTTTCCGAGGGGTCGATTTTCACCCGTTTCGACAGTGCCGGCACTGTCGCCAAATCGCATTTTTTCAAGTTGCTGAAACGACACTTTTCCGCCCCGGGAGGTGGGCCAAACCCCCCAAACATTCATCGGAGGTCCCGGAAGGACCCAAAGATGGCAAAAAACCCAACTTTTCCGAGGGGTCGATTTTCACCCGTTTCGACAGTGCCGGCACTGTCGCCAAATCGCATTTTTTCAAGTTGCTGAAACGACACTTTTCCGCCCCGGGAGGTGGGCCAAACCCCCCAAACATTCATCGGGGGTCCCGGCAGGACCCAAAGATGGCAAAAAACCCAACTTTTCCGAGGGGTCGATTTTCACCCATTTCGACTGTCGCCAAATCGCATTTTTTCAAGTTGCTGAAACGACACTTTTCCACCCCGGGAGGTGGGCCAAACCCCCCAAACATTCATCGGGGGTCCCGGCAGGACCCAAAGATGGCAAAAAACCCAACTTTTCCGAGGGGTCGATTTTCACCCGTTTCGACAGTGCCGGCACTGTCGCCAAATCGCATTTTTTCAAGTTGCTGAAACGACACTTTTCCGCCCCGGGAGGTGGGCCAAACCCCCCAAACATTCATCGGGGGTCCCGGCAGGACCCAAAGATGGCAAAAAACCCAACTTTTCCGAGGGGTCGATTTTCACCCGTTTCGACAGTGCCGGCACTGTCGCCAAATCGCATTTTTTCAAGTTGCTGAAACGACACTTTTCCGCCCCGGGAGGTGGGCCAAACCCCCCAAACATTCATCGGAGGTCCCGGAAGGACCCAAAGATGGCAAAAAACCCAACTTTTCCGAGGGGTCGATTTTCACCCGTTTCGACAGTGCCGGCACTGTCGCCAAATCACATTTTTTCAAGTTGCTGAAACGACACTTTTCCGCCCCGGGAGGTGGGCCAAACCCCCCAAACATTCATCGGGGGTCCCGGAAGGACCCAAAGATGGCAAAAAACCCAACTTTTCCGAGGGGTCGATTTTCACCCGTTTCGACAGTGCCGGCACTGTCGCCAAATCGCATTTTTTCAAGTTGCTGAAACGACACTTTTCCGCCCCGGGAGGTGGGCCAAACCCCCCAAACATTCATCGGGGGTCCCGGCAGGACCCAAAGATGGCAAAAAACCCAACTTTTCCGAGGGGTCGATTTTCACCTGTTTCGACAGTGCCGGCACTGTCGCCAAATCGCATTTTTTCAAGTTGCTGAAACGACACTTTTCCGCCCCGGGAGGTGGGCCAAACCCCCCAAACATTCATCGGGGGTCCCGGCAGGACCCAAAGATGGCAAAAAACCCAACTTTTCCGAGGGGTCGATTTTCACCCGTTTCGACAGTGCCGGCACTGTCGCCAAATCGCATTTTTTCAAGTTGCTGAAACGACACTTTTCCGCCCCGGGAGGTGGGCCAAACCCCCCAAACATTCATCGGAGGTCCCGGAAGGACCCAAAGATGGCAAAAAACCCAACTTTTCCGAGGGGTCGATTTTCACCCGTTTCGACAGTGCCGGCACTGTCGCCAAATCGCATTTTTTCAAGTTGCTGAAACGACACTTTTCCGCCCCGGGAGGTGGGCCAACCCCCCAAACATTCATCGGGGGTCCCGGCAGGACCTAAAGATGGCAAAAAACCCAACTTTTCCGTTGGGTCGATTTTCACCCGTTTCGACAGTGCCGGCACTGTCGCCAAATCGCATTTTTTCAAGTTGCTGAAACGACACTTTTCCGCCCCGGGAGGTGGGCCAAACCCCCCAAACATTCATCGGGGGTCCCGGCAGGACCCAAAGATGGCAAAAAACCCAACTTTTCCGAGGGGTCGATTTTCACCCATTTCGACTGTCGCCAAATCGCATTTTTTCAAGTTGCTGAAACGACACTTTTCCACCCCGGGAGGTGGGCCAAACCCCCCAAACATTCATCGGGGGTCCCGGCAGGACCCAAAGATGGCAAAAAACCCAACTTTTCCGAGGGGTCGATTTTCACCCGTTTCGACAGTGCCGGCACTGTCGCCAAATCGCATTTTTTCAAGTTGCTGAAACGACACTTTTCCGCCCCGGGAGGTGGGCCAAACCCCCCAAACATTCATCGGGAGTCCCGGCAGGACCCAAAGATGGCAAAAAACCCAACTTTTCCGAGGGGTCGATTTTCACCCGTTTCGACAGTGCCGGCACTGTCGCCAAATCGCATTTTTTCAAGTTGCTGAAACGACACTTTTCCGCCCCGGGAGGTGGGCCAAACCCCCCAAACATTCATCGGAGGTCCCGGAAGGACCCAAAGATGGCAAAAAACCCAACTTTTCCGAGGGGTCGATTTTCACCCGTTTCGACAGTGCCGGCACTGTCGCCAAATCACATTTTTTTCAAGTTGCTGAAACGACACTTTTCCGCCCCGGGAGGTGGGCCAAACCCCCCAAACATTCATCGGGGGTCCCGGAAGGACCCAAAGATGGCAAAAAACCCAACTTTTCCGAGGGGTCGATTTTCACCCGTTTCGACAGTGCCGGCACTGTCGCCAAATCGCATTTTTTCAAGTTGCTGAAACGACACTTTTCCGCCCCGGGAGGTGGGCCAAACCCCCCAAACATTCATCGGAGGTCCCGGAAGGACCCAAAGATGGCAAAAAACCCAACTTTTCCGAGGGGTCGATTTTCACCCGTTTCGACAGTGCCGGCACTGTCGCCAAATCGCATTTTTTCAAGTTGCTGAAACGACACTTTTCCGCCCCGGGAGGTGGGCCAACCCCCCAAACATTCATCGGGGGTCCCGGCAGGACCCAAAGATGGCAAAAAACCCAACTTTTCCGAGGGGTCGATTTTCACCCATTTCGACTGTCGCCAAATCGCATTTTTTCAAGTTGCTGAAACGACACTTTTCCGCCCCGGGAGGTGGGCCAAACCCCCCAAACATTCATCGGGGGTCCCGGCAGGACCCAAAGATGGCAAAAAACCCAACTTTTCCGAGGGGTCGATTTTCACCCGTTTCGACAGTGCCGGCACTGTCGCCAAATCGCATTTTTTCAAGTTGCTGAAACGACACTTTTCCGCCCCGGGAGGTGGGCCAAACCCCCCAAACATTCATCGGGGGTCCCGGCAGGACCCAAAGATGGCAAAAAACCCAACTTTTCCGAGGGGTCGATTTTCACCCATTTCGACTGTCGCCAAATCGCATTTTTTCAAGTTGCTGAAACGACACTTTTCCACCCCGGGAGGTGGGCCAAACCCCCCAAACATTCATCGGGGGTCCCGGCAGGACCCAAAGATGGCAAAAAACCCAACTTTTCCGAGGGGTCGATTTTCACCCGTTTCGACAGTGCCGGCACTGTCGCCAAATCGCATTTTTTCAAGTTGCTGAAACGACACTTTTCCGCCCCGGGAGGTGGGCCAAACCCCCCAAACATTCATCGGGGGTCCCGGCAGGACCCAAAGATGGCAAAAAACCCAACTTTTCCGAGGGGTCGATTTTCACCCGTTTCGACAGTGCCGGCACTGTCGCCAAATCGCATTTTTTCAAGTTGCTGAAACGACACTTTTCCGCCCCGGGAGGTGGGCCAAACCCCCCAAACATTCATCGGAGGTCCCGGAAGGACCCAAAGATGGCAAAAAACCCAACTTTTCCGAGGGGTCGATTTTCACCCGTTTCGACAGTGCCGGCACTGTCGCCAAATCGCATTTTTTCAAGTTGCTGAAACGACACTTTTCCGCCCCGGGAGGTGGGCCAACCCCCCAAACATTCATCGGGGGTCCCGGCAGGACCCAAAGATGGCAAAAAACCCAACTTTTCCGAGGGGTCGATTTTCACCCGTTTCGACAGTGCCGGCACTGTCGCCAAATCGCATTTTTTCAAGTTGCTGAAACGACACTTTTCCGCCCCGGGAGGTGGGCCAAACCCCCCAAACATTCATCGGGGGTCCCGGCAGGACCCAAAGATGGCAAAAAACCCAACTTTTCCGAGGGGTCGATTTTCACCTGTTTCGACAGTGCCGGCACTGTCGCCAAATCGCATTTTTTCAAGTTGCTGAAACGACACTTTTCCGCCCCGGGAGGTGGGCCAAACCCCCCAAACATTCATCGGGGGTCCCGGCAGGACCCAAAGATGGCAAAAAACCCAACTTTTCCGAGGGGTCGATTTTCACCCGTTTCGACAGTGCCGGCACTGTCGCCAAATCGCATTTTTTCAAGTTGCTGAAACGACACTTTTCCGCCCTGTGAGGTGGGCCAAACCCCCCAAACATTCATCGGGAGTCCCGGCAGGACCCAAAGCTGGCAAAAAACCCAACTTTTCCGAGGGGTCGATTTTCACCCGTTTCGACAGTGCCGGCACTGTCGCCAAATCGCATTTTTTCAAGTTGCTGAAACGACACTTTTCCGCCCCGGGAGGTGGGCCAAACACCCCAAACATTCATCGGAGGTCCCGGAAGGACCCAAAGATGGCAAAAAACCCAACTTTTCCGAGGGGTCGATTTTCACCCGTTTCGACAGTGCCGGCACTGTCGCCAAATCGCATTTTTTCAAGTTGCTGAAACGACACTTTTCCGCCCCGGGAGGTGGGCCAACCCCCCAAACATTCATCGGGGGTCCCGGCAGGACCCAAAGATGGCAAAAAACCCAACTTTTCCGAGGGGTCGATTTTCACCCGTTTCGACAGTGCCGGCACTGTCGCCAAATCGCATTTTTTCAAGTTGCTGAAACGACACTTTTCCGCCCCGAGAGGTGGGCCAACCCCCCAAACATTCATCGGGGGTCCCGGCAGGACCCAAAGATGGCAAAAAACCCAACTTTTCCGAGGGGTCGATTTTCACCCGTTTCGACAGTGCCGGCACTGTCGCCAAATCGCATTTTTTCAAGTTGCTGAAACGACACTTTTCCGCCCCGGGAGGTGGGCCAAACCCCCCAAACATTCATCGGGGGTCCCGGCAGGACCCAAAGATGGCAAAAAACCCAACTTTTCCGAGGGGTCGATTTTCACCCGTTTCGACAGTGCCGGCACTGTCGCCAAATCGCATTTTTTCAAGTTGCTGAAACGACACTTTTCCGCCCCGGGAGGTGGGCCAAACCCCCCAAACATTCATCGGGGGTCCCGGCAGGACCCAAAGATGGCAAAAAACCCAACTTTTCCGAGGGGTCGATTTTCACCCGTTTCGACAGTGCCGGCACTGTCGCCAAATCGCATTTTTTCAAGTTGCTGAAACGACACTTTTCCGCCCCGGGAGGTGTGCCAAACCCCCCAAACATTCATCGGAGGTCCCGGAAGGACCCAAAGATGGCAAAAAACCCAACTTTTCCGAGGGGTCGATTTTCACCCGTTTCGACAGTGCCGGCACTGTCGCCAAATCGCATTTTTTCAAGTTGCTGAAACGACACTTTTCCGCCCCGGGAGGTGGGCCAAACCCCCCAAACATTCATCGGAGGTCCCGGAAGGACCCAAAGATGGCAAAAAACCCAACTTTTCCGAGGGGTCGATTTTCACCCGTTTCGACAGTGCCGGCACTGTCGCCAAATCGCATTTTTTCAAGTTGCTGAAACGACACTTTTCCGCCCCGGGAGGTGGGCCAAACCCCCCAAACATTCATCGGGGGTCCCGGCAGGACCCAAAGATGGCAAAAAACCCAACTTTTCCGAGGGGTCGATTTTCACCCGTTTCGACAGTGCCGGCACTGTCGCCAAATCGCATTTTTTCAAGTTGCTGAAACGACACTTTTCCGCCCCGGGAGGTGGGCCAAACCCCCCAAACATTCATCGGAGGTCCCGGAAGGACCCAAAGATGGCAAAAAACCCAACTTTTCCGAGGGGTCGATTTTCACCCGTTTCGACAGTGCCGGCACTGTCGCCAAATCGCATTTTTTCAAGTTGCTGAAACGACACTTTTCCGCCCCGGGAGGTGGGCCAACCCCCCAAACATTCATCGGGGGTCCCGGCAGGACCCAAAGATGGCAAAAAACCCAACTTTTCCGAGGGGTCGATTTTCACCCGTTTCGACAGTGCCGGCACTGTCGCCAAATCGCATTTTTTCAAGTTGCTGAAACGACACTTTTCCGCCCCGGGAGGTGGGCCAAACCCCCCAAACATTCATCGGGGGTCCCGGCAGGACCCAAAGATGGCAAAAAACCCAACTTTTCCGAGGGGTCGATTTTCACCCGTTTCGACAGTGCCGGCACTGTCGCCAAATCGCATTTTTTCAAGTTGCTGAAACGACACTTTTCCGCCCCGGGAGGTGGGCCAAACCCCCCAAACATTCATCGGGGGTCCCGGCAGGACCCAAAGATGGCAAAAAACCCAACTTTTCCGAGGGGTCGATTTTCACCCATTTCGACTGTCGCCAAATCGCATTTTTTCAAGTTGCTGAAACGACACTTTTCCACCCCGGGAGGTGGGCCAAACCCCCCAAACATTCATCGGGGGTCCCGGCAGGACCCAAAGATGGCAAAAAACCCAACTTTTCCGAGGGGTCGATTTTCACCCGTTTCGACAGTGCCGGCACTGTCGCCAAATCGCATTTTTTCAAGTTGCTGAAACGACACTTTTCCGCCCCGGGAGGTGGGCCAAACCCCCCAAACATTCATCGGGAGTCCCGGCAGGACCCAAAGATGGCAAAAAACCCAACTTTTCCGAGGGGTCGATTTTCACCCGTTTCGACAGTGCCGGCACTGTCGCCAAATCGCATTTTTTCAAGTTGCTGAAACGACACTTTTCCGCCCCGGGAGGTGGGCCAAACCCCCCAAACATTCATCGGGGGTCCCGGCAGGACCCAAAGATGGCAAAAAACCCAACTTTTCCGAGGGGTCGATTTTCACCCGTTTCGACAGTGCCGGCACTGTCGCCAAATCGCATTTTTTCAAGTTGCTGAAACGACACTTTTCCGCCCCGGGAGGTGGGCCAAACCCCCCAAACATTCATCGGAGGTCCCGGAAGGACCCAAAGATGGCAAAAAACCCAACTTTTCCGAGGGGTCGATTTTCACCCGTTTCGACAGTGCCGGCACTGTCGCCAAATCACATTTTTTCAAGTTGCTGAAACGACACTTTTCCGCCCCGGGAGGTGGGCCAAACCCCCCAAACATTCATCGGAGGTCCCGGAAGGACCCAAAGATGGCAAAAAACCCAACTTTTCCGAGGGGTCGATTTTCACCCGTTTCGACAGTGCCGGCACTGTCGCCAAATCACATTTTTTCAAGTTGCTGAAACGACACTTTTCCGCCCCGGGAGGTGGGCCAAACCCCCCAAACATTCATCGGGGGTTCCGGCAGGACCCAAAGATGGCAAAAAACCCAACTTTTCCGAGGGGTCGATTTTCACCCGTTTCGACAGTGCCGGCACTGTCGCCAAATCGCATTTTTTCAAGTTGCTGAAACGACACTTTTCCGCCCCGGGAGGTGGGCCAAACCCCCCAAACATTCATCGGAGGTCCCGGAAGGACCCAAAGATGGCAAAAAACCCAACTTTTCCGAGGGGTCGATTTTCACCCGTTTCGACAGTGCCGGCACTGTCGCCAAATCGCATTTTTTCAAGTTGCTGAAACGACACTTTTCCGCCCCGGGAGGTGGGCCAAACCCCCCAAACATTCATCGGGGGTCCCGGCAGGACCCAAAGATGGCAAAAAACCCAACTTTTCCGAGGGGTCGATTTTCACCCATTTCGACTGTCGCCAAATCGCATTTTTTCAAGTTGCTGAAACGACACTTTTCCACCCCGGGAGGTGGGCCAAACCCCCCAAACATTCATCGGGGGTCCCGGCAGGACCCAAAGATGGCAAAAAACCCAACTTTTCCGAGGGGTCGATTTTCACCCGTTTCGACAGTGCCGGCACTGTCGCCAAATCGCATTTTTTCAAGTTGCTGAAACGACACTTTTCCGCCCCGGGAGGTGGGCCAAACCCCCCAAACATTCATCGGGGGTCCCGGCAGGACCCAAAGATGGCAAAAAACCCAACTTTTCCGAGGGGTCGATTTTCACCCGTTTCGACAGTGCCGGCACTGTCGCCAAATCGCATTTTTTCAAGTTGCTGAAACGACACTTTTCCGCCCCGGGAGGTGGGCCAAACCCCCCAAACATTCATCGGAGGTCCCGGAAGGACCCAAAGATGGCAAAAAACCCAACTTTTCCGAGGGGTCGATTTTCACCCGTTTCGACAGTGCCGGCACTGTCGCCAAATCACATTTTTTCAAGTTGCTGAAACGACACTTTTCCGCCCCGGGAGGTGGGCCAAACCCCCCAAACATTCATCGGGGGTCCCGGAAGGACCCAAAGATGGCAAAAAACCCAACTTTTCCGAGGGGTCGATTTTCACCCGTTTCGACAGTGCCGGCACTGTCGCCAAATCGCATTTTTTCAAGTTGCTGAAACGACACTTTTCCGCCCCGGGAGGTGGGCCAAACCCCCCAAACATTCATCGGAGGTCCCGGAAGGACCCAAAGATGGCAAAAAACCCAACTTTTCCGAGGGGTCGATTTTCACCCGTTTCGACAGTGCCGGCACTGTCGCCAAATCGCATTTTTTCAAGTTGCTGAAACGACACTTTTCCGCCCCGGGAGGTGGGCCAACCCCCCAAACATTCATCGGGGGTCCCGGCAGGACCCAAAGATGGCAAAAAACCCAACTTTTCCGAGGGGTCGATTTTCACCCGTTTCGACAGTGCCGGCACTGTCGCCAAATCGCATTTTTTCAAGTTGCTGAAACGACACTTTTCCGCCCCGGGAGGTGGGCCAAACCCCCCAAACATTCATCGGGGGTCCCGGCAGGACCCAAAGATGGCAAAAAACCCAACTTTTCCGAGGGGTCGATTTTCACCTGTTTCGACAGTGCCGGCACTGTCGCCAAATCGCATTTTTTCAAGTTGCTGAAACGACACTTTTCCGCCCCGGGAGGTGGGCCAAACCCCCCAAACATTCATCGGGGGTCCCGGCAGGACCCAAAGATGGCAAAAAACCCAACTTTTCCGAGGGGTCGATTTTCACCCGTTTCGACAGTGCCGGCACTGTCGCCAAATCGCATTTTTTCAAGTTGCTGAAACGACACTTTTCCGCCCCGGGAGGTGGGCCAAACCCCCCAAACATTCATCGGAGGTCCCGGAAGGACCCAAAGATGGCAAAAAACCCAACTTTTCCGAGGGGTCGATTTTCACCCGTTTCGACAGTGCCGGCACTGTCGCCAAATCGCATTTTTTCAAGTTGCTGAAACGACACTTTTCCGCCCCGGGAGGTGGGCCAACCCCCCAAACATTCATCGGGGGTCCCGGCAGGACCTAAAGATGGCAAAAAACCCAACTTTTCCGTTGGGTCGATTTTCACCCGTTTCGACAGTGCCGGCACTGTCGCCAAATCGCATTTTTTCAAGTTGCTGAAACGACACTTTTCCGCCCCGGGAGGTGGGCCAAACCCCCCAAACATTCATCGGGGGTCCCGGCAGGACCCAAAGATGGCAAAAAACCCAACTTTTCCGAGGGGTCGATTTTCACCCATTTCGACTGTCGCCAAATCGCATTTTTTCAAGTTGCTGAAACGACACTTTTCCACCCCGGGAGGTGGGCCAAACCCCCCAAACATTCATCGGGGGTCCCGGCAGGACCCAAAGATGGCAAAAAACCCAACTTTTCCGAGGGGTCGATTTTCACCCGTTTCGACAGTGCCGGCACTGTCGCCAAATCGCATTTTTTCAAGTTGCTGAAACGACACTTTTCCGCCCCGGGAGGTGGGCCAAACCCCCCAAACATTCATCGGGAGTCCCGGCAGGACCCAAAGATGGCAAAAAACCCAACTTTTCCGAGGGGTCGATTTTCACCCGTTTCGACAGTGCCGGCACTGTCGCCAAATCGCATTTTTTCAAGTTGCTGAAACGACACTTTTCCGCCCCGGGAGGTGGGCCAAACCCCCCAAACATTCATCGGAGGTCCCGGAAGGACCCAAAGATGGCAAAAAACCCAACTTTTCCGAGGGGTCGATTTTCACCCGTTTCGACAGTGCCGGCACTGTCGCCAAATCACATTTTTTCAAGTTGCTGAAACGACACTTTTCCGCCCCGGGAGGTGGGCCAAACCCCCCAAACATTCATCGGGGGTCCCGGAAGGACCCAAAGATGGCAAAAAACCCAACTTTTCCGAGGGGTCGATTTTCACCCGTTTCGACAGTGCCGGCACTGTCGCCAAATCGCATTTTTTCAAGTTGCTGAAACGACACTTTTCCGCCCCGGGAGGTGGGCCAAACCCCCCAAACATTCATCGGAGGTCCCGGAAGGACCCAAAGATGGCAAAAAACCCAACTTTTCCGAGGGGTCGATTTTCACCCGTTTCGACAGTGCCGGCACTGTCGCCAAATCGCATTTTTTCAAGTTGCTGAAACGACACTTTTCCGCCCCGGGAGGTGGGCCAACCCCCCAAACATTCATCGGGGGTCCCGGCAGGACCCAAAGATGGCAAAAAACCCAACTTTTCCGAGGGGTCGATTTTCACCCATTTCGACTGTCGCCAAATCGCATTTTTTCAAGTTGCTGAAACGACACTTTTCCGCCCCGGGAGGTGGGCCAAACCCCCCAAACATTCATCGGGGGTCCCGGCAGGACCCAAAGATGGCAAAAAACCCAACTTTTCCGAGGGGTCGATTTTCACCCGTTTCGACAGTGCCGGCACTGTCGCCAAATCGCATTTTTTCAAGTTGCTGAAACGACACTTTTCCGCCCCGGGAGGTGGGCCAAACCCCCCAAACATTCATCGGGGGTCCCGGCAGGACCCAAAGATGGCAAAAAACCCAACTTTTCCGAGGGGTCGATTTTCACCCATTTCGACTGTCGCCAAATCGCATTTTTTCAAGTTGCTGAAACGACACTTTTCCACCCCGGGAGGTGGGCCAAACCCCCCAAACATTCATCGGGGGTCCCGGCAGGACCCAAAGATGGCAAAAAACCCAACTTTTCCGAGGGGTCGATTTTCACCCGTTTCGACAGTGCCGGCACTGTCGCCAAATCGCATTTTTTCAAGTTGCTGAAACGACACTTTTCCGCCCCGGGAGGTGGGCCAAACCCCCCAAACATTCATCGGGGGTCCCGGCAGGACCCAAAGATGGCAAAAAACCCAACTTTTCCGAGGGGTCGATTTTCACCCGTTTCGACAGTGCCGGCACTGTCGCCAAATCGCATTTTTTCAAGTTGCTGAAACGACACTTTTCCGCCCCGGGAGGTGGGCCAAACCCCCCAAACATTCATCGGAGGTCCCGGAAGGACCCAAAGATGGCAAAAAACCCAACTTTTCCGAGGGGTCGATTTTCACCCGTTTCGACAGTGCCGGCACTGTCGCCAAATCGCATTTTTTCAAGTTGCTGAAACGACACTTTTCCGCCCCGGGAGGTGGGCCAACCCCCCAAACATTCATCGGGGGTCCCGGCAGGACCCAAAGATGGCAAAAAACCCAACTTTTCCGAGGGGTCGATTTTCACCCGTTTCGACAGTGCCGGCACTGTCGCCAAATCGCATTTTTTCAAGTTGCTGAAACGACACTTTTCCGCCCCGGGAGGTGGGCCAAACCCCCCAAACATTCATCGGGGGTCCCGGCAGGACCCAAAGATGGCAAAAAACCCAACTTTTCCGAGGGGTCGATTTTCACCTGTTTCGACAGTGCCGGCACTGTCGCCAAATCGCATTTTTTCAAGTTGCTGAAACGACACTTTTCCGCCCCGGGAGGTGGGCCAAACCCCCCAAACATTCATCGGGGGTCCCGGCAGGACCCAAAGATGGCAAAAAACCCAACTTTTCCGAGGGGTCGATTTTCACCCGTTTCGACAGTGCCGGCACTGTCGCCAAATCGCATTTTTTCAAGTTGCTGAAACGACACTTTTCCGCCCTGTGAGGTGGGCCAAACCCCCCAAACATTCATCGGGAGTCCCGGCAGGACCCAAAGCTGGCAAAAAACCCAACTTTTCCGAGGGGTCGATTTTCACCCGTTTCGACAGTGCCGGCACTGTCGCCAAATCGCATTTTTTCAAGTTGCTGAAACGACACTTTTCCGCCCCGGGAGGTGGGCCAAACACCCCAAACATTCATCGGAGGTCCCGGAAGGACCCAAAGATGGCAAAAAACCCAACTTTTCCGAGGGGTCGATTTTCACCCGTTTCGACAGTGCCGGCACTGTCGCCAAATCGCATTTTTTCAAGTTGCTGAAACGACACTTTTCCGCCCCGGGAGGTGGGCCAACCCCCCAAACATTCATCGGGGGTCCCGGCAGGACCCAAAGATGGCAAAAAACCCAACTTTTCCGAGGGGTCGATTTTCACCCGTTTCGACAGTGCCGGCACTGTCGCCAAATCGCATTTTTTCAAGTTGCTGAAACGACACTTTTCCGCCCCGAGAGGTGGGCCAACCCCCCAAACATTCATCGGGGGTCCCGGCAGGACCCAAAGATGGCAAAAAACCCAACTTTTCCGAGGGGTCGATTTTCACCCGTTTCGACAGTGCCGGCACTGTCGCCAAATCGCATTTTTTCAAGTTGCTGAAACGACACTTTTCCGCCCCGGGAGGTGGGCCAAACCCCCCAAACATTCATCGGGGGTCCCGGCAGGACCCAAAGATGGCAAAAAACCCAACTTTTCCGAGGGGTCGATTTTCACCCGTTTCGACAGTGCCGGCACTGTCGCCAAATCGCATTTTTTCAAGTTGCTGAAACGACACTTTTCCGCCCCGGGAGGTGGGCCAAACCCCCCAAACATTCATCGGGGGTCCCGGCAGGACCCAAAGATGGTAAAAAACCCAACTTTTCCGAGGGGTCGATTTTCACCCATTTCGACTGTCGCCAAATCGCATTTTTTCAAGTTGCTGAAACGACACTTTTCCACCCCGGGAGGTGGGCCAAACCCCCCAAACATTCATCGGGGGTCCCGGCAGGACCCAAAGATGGCAAAAAACCCAACTTTTCCGAGGGGTCGATTTTCACCCGTTTCGACAGTGCCGGCACTGTCGCCAAATCGCATTTTTTCAAGTTGCTGAAACGACACTTTTCCGCCCCGGGAGGTGGGCCAAACCCCCCAAACATTCATCGGGGGTCCCGGCAGGACCCAAAGATGGCAAAAAACCCAACTTTTCCGAGGGGTCGATTTTCACCCGTTTCGACAGTGCCGGCACTGTCGCCAAATCGCATTTTTTCAAGTTGCTGAAACGACACTTTTCCGCCCCGGGAGGTGGGCCAAACCCCCCAAACATTCATCGGAGGTCCCGGAAGGACCCAAAGATGGCAAAAAACCCAACTTTTCCGAGGGGTCGATTTTCACCCGTTTCGACAGTGCCGGCACTGTCGCCAAATCACATTTTTTCAAGTTGCTGAAACGACACTTTTCCGCCCCGGGAGGTGGGCCAAACCCCCCAAACATTCATCGGGGGTCCCGGAAGGACCCAAAGATGGCAAAAAACCCAACTTTTCCGAGGGGTCGATTTTCACCCGTTTCGACAGTGCCGGCACTGTCGCCAAATCGCATTTTTTCAAGTTGCTGAAACGACACTTTTCCGCCCCGGGAGGTGGGCCAAACCCCCCAAACATTCATCGGAGGTCCCGGAAGGACCCAAAGATGGCAAAAAACCCAACTTTTCCGAGGGGTCGATTTTCACCCGTTTCGACAGTGCCGGCACTGTCGCCAAATCGCATTTTTTCAAGTTGCTGAAACGACACTTTTCCGCCCCGGGAGGTGGGCCAACCCCCCAAACATTCATCGGGGGTCCCGGCAGGACCCAAAGATGGCAAAAAACCCAACTTTTCCGAGGGGTCGATTTTCACCCATTTCGACTGTCGCCAAATCGCATTTTTTCAAGTTGCTGAAACGACACTTTTCCGCCCCGGGAGGTGGGCCAAACCCCCCAAACATTCATCGGGGGTCCCGGCAGGACCCAAAGATGGCAAAAAACCCAACTTTTCCGAGGGGTCGATTTTCACCCGTTTCGACAGTGCCGGCACTGTCGCCAAATCGCATTTTTTCAAGTTGCTGAAACGACACTTTTCCGCCCCGGGAGGTGGGCCAAACCCCCCAAACATTCATCGGGGGTCCCGGCAGGACCCAAAGATGGCAAAAAACCCAACTTTTCCGAGGGGTCGATTTTCACCCATTTCGACTGTCGCCAAATCGCATTTTTTCAAGTTGCTGAAACGACACTTTTCCGCCCCGGGAGGTGGGCCAAACCCCCCAAACATTCATCGGGGGTCCCGGCAGGACCCAAAGATGGCAAAAAACCCAACTTTTCCGAGGGGTCGATTTTCACCTGTTTCGACAGTGCCGGCACTGTCGCCAAATCGCATTTTTTCAAGTTGCTGAAACGACACTTTTCCGCCCCGGGAGGTGGGCCAAACCCCCCAAACATTCATCGGGGGTCCCGGCAGGACCCAAAGATGGCAAAAAACCCAACTTTTCCGAGGGGTCGATTTTCACCCGTTTCGACAGTGCCGGCACTGTCGCCAAATCGCATTTTTTCAAGTTGCTGAAACGACACTTTTCCGCCCTGTGAGGTGGGCCAAACCCCCCAAACATTCATCGGGAGTCCCGGCAGGACCCAAAGCTGGCAAAAAACCCAACTTTTCCGAGGGGTCGATTTTCACCCGTTTCGACAGTGCCGGCACTGTCGCCAAATCGCATTTTTTCAAGTTGCTGAAACGACACTTTTCCGCCCCGGGAGGTGGGCCAAACACCCCAAACATTCATCGGAGGTCCCGGAAGGACCCAAAGATGGCAAAAAACCCAACTTTTCCGAGGGGTCGATTTTCACCCGTTTCGACAGTGCCGGCACTGTCGCCAAATCGCATTTTTTCAAGTTGCTGAAACGACACTTTTCCGCCCCGGGAGGTGGGCCAACCCCCCAAACATTCATCGGGGGTCCCGGCAGGACCCAAAGATGGCAAAAAACCCAACTTTTCCGAGGGGTCGATTTTCACCCGTTTCGACAGTGCCGGCACTGTCGCCAAATCGCATTTTTTCAAGTTGCTGAAACGACACTTTTCCGCCCCGAGAGGTGGGCCAACCCCCCAAACATTCATCGGGGGTCCCGGCAGGACCCAAAGATGGCAAAAAACCCAACTTTTCCGAGGGGTCGATTTTCACCCGTTTCAACAGTGCCGGCACTGTCGCCAAATCGCATTTTTTCAAGTTGCTGAAACGACACTTTTCCGCCCCGGGAGGTGGGCCAAACCCCCCAAACATTCATCGGGGGTCCCGGCAGGACCCAAAGATGGCAAAAAACCCAACTTTTCCGAGGGGTCGATTTTCACCCGTTTCGACAGTGCCGGCACTGTCGCCAAATCGCATTTTTTCAAGTTGCTGAAACGACACTTTTCCGCCCCGGGAGGTGGGCCAAACCCCCCAAACATTCATCGGGGGTCCCGGCAGGACCCAAAGATGGCAAAAAACCCAACTTTTCCGAGGGGTCGATTTTCACCCATTTCGACTGTCGCCAAATCGCATTTTTTCAAGTTGCTGAAACGACACTTTTCCACCCCGGGAGGTGGGCCAAACCCCCCAAACATTCATCGGGGGTCCCGGCAGGACCCAAAGATGGCAAAAAACCCAACTTTTCCGAGGGGTCGATTTTCACCCGTTTCGACAGTGCCGGCACTGTCGCCAAATCGCATTTTTTCAAGTTGCTGAAACGACACTTTTCCGCCCCGGGAGGTGGGCCAAACCCCCCAAACATTCATCGGGGGTCCCGGCAGGACCCAAAGATGGCAAAAAACCCAACTTTTCCGAGGGGTCGATTTTCACCCGTTTCGACAGTGCCGGCACTGTCGCCAAATCGCATTTTTTCAAGTTGCTGAAACGACACTTTTCCGCCCCGGGAGGTGGGCCAAACCCCCCAAACATTCATCGGGGGTCCCGGCAGGACCCAAAGATGGCAAAAAACCCAACCTTTCCGAGGGGTCGATTTTCACCCGTTTCGACAGTGCCGGCACTGTCGCCAAATCGCATTTTTTCAAGTTGCTGAAACGACACTTTTCCGCCCCGGGAGGTGGGCCAAACCCCCCAAACATTCATCGGGGGTCCCGGCAGGACCCAAAGATGGCAAAAAACCCAACTTTTCCGAGGGGTCGATTTTCACCCGTTTCGACAGTGCCGGCACTGTCGCCAAATCGCATTTTTTCAAGTTGCTGAAACGACACTTTTCCGCCTCGGGAGGTGGGCCAAACCCCCCAAACATTCATCGGGGGTCCCGGCAGGACCCAAAGATGGCAAAAAACCCAACTTTTCCGAGGGGTCGATTTTCACCCGTTTCGACAGTGCCGGCACTGTCGCCAAATCGCATTTTTTCAAGTTGCTGAAACGACACTTTTCCGCCCCGGGAGGTGGGCCAAACACCCCAAACATTCATCGGGGGTCCCGGCAGGACCCAAAGACGGCAAAAAACCCAACTTTTCCGAGGGGTCGATTTTCACCCGTTTCGACAGTGGCAGCACTGTCGCCAAATCGCATTTTTTCAAGTTGCTGAAACGACACTTTTCCGCCCCGGGAGGTGGGCCAAACCCCCCAAACATTCATCGGGGGTCCCGGCAGGACCCAAAGATGGCAAAAAACCCAACTTTTCCGAGGGGTCGATTTTCACCCGTTTCGACAGTGCCGGCACTGTCGCCAAATCGCATTTTTTCAAGTTGCTGAAACGACACTTTTCCGCCCCGGGAGGTGGGCCAAACCCCCCAAACATTCATCGGGGGTCCCGGCAGGACCCAAAGATGGCAAAAAACCCAACTTTTCCGAGGGGTCGATTTTCACCCGTTTCGACAGTGCCGGCACTGTCGCCAAATCGCATTTTTTCAAGTTGCTGAAACGACACTTTTCCGCCCCGGGAGGTGGGCCAAACCCCCCAAACATTCATCGGAGGTCCCGGCAGGACCCAAAGATGGCAAAAAACCCAACTTTTCCGAGGGGTCGATTTTCACCCGTTTCGACAGTGCCGGCACTGTCGCCAAATCGCATTTTTTCAAGTTGCTGAAACGACACTTTTCCGCCCCGGGAGGTGGGCCAAACCCCCCAAACATTCATCGGAGGTCCCGGAAGGACCCAAAGATGGCAAAAAACCCAACTTTTCCGAGGGGTCGATTTTCACCCGTTTCGACAGTGCCGGCACTGTCGCCAAATCGCATTTTTTCAAGTTGCTGAAACGACACTTTTCCGCCCCGGGAGGTGGGCCAAACCCCCCAAACATTCATCGGGGGTCCCGGCAGGACCCAAAGATGGCAAAAAACCCAACTTTTCCGAGGGGTCGATTTTCACCCGTTTCGACAGTGCCGGCACTGTCGCCAAATCGCATTTTTTCAAGTTGCTGAAACGACACTTTTCCGCCCCGGGAGGTGGGCCAAACCCCCCAAACATTCATCGGAGGTCCCGGCAGGACCCAAAGATGGCAAAAAACCCAACTTTTCCGAGGGGTCGATTTTCACCCGTTTCGACAGTGCCGGCACTGTCGCCAAATCGCATTTTTTCAAGTTGCTGAAACGACACTTTTCCGCCCCGGGAGGTGGGCCAAACCCCCCAAACATTCATCGGAGGTCCCGGAAGGACCCAAAGATGGCAAAAAACCCAACTTTTCCGAGGGGTCGATTTTCACCCGTTTCGACAGTGCCGGCACTGTCGCCAAATCGCATTTTTTCAAGTTGCTGAAACGACACTTTTCCGCCCCGGGAGGTGGGCCAAACCCCCCAAACATTCATCGGGGGTCCCGGCAGGACCCAAAGATGGCAAAAAACCCAACTTTTCCGAGGGGTCGATTTTCACCCGTTTCGACAGTGCCGGCACTGTCGCCAAATCGCATTTTTTCAAGTTGCTGAAACGACACTTTTCCGCCCCGGGAGGTGGGCCAAACCCCCCAAACATTCATCGGGGGTCCCGGCAGGACCCAAAGATGGCAAAAAACCCAACTTTTCCGAGGGGTCGATTTTCACCCGTTTCGACAGTGCCGGCATTGTCGCCAAATCGCATTTTTTCAAGTTGCTGAAACGACACTTTTCCGCCCCGGGAGGTGGGCCAACCCCCCAAACATTCATCGGGGGTCCCGGCAGGACCCAAAGATGGCAAAAAACCCAACTTTTCCGAGGGGTCGATTTTCACCCGTTTCGACAGTGCCGGCACTGTCGCCAAATCGCATTTTTTCAAGTTGCTGAAACGACACTTTTCCGCCCCGGGAGGTGGGCCAAACCCCCCAAACATTCATCGGGGGTCCCGGCAGGACCCAAAGATGGCAAAAAACCCAACTTTTCCGAGGGGTCGATTTTCACCCGTTTCGACAGTGCCGGCACTGTCGCCAAATCGCATTTTTTCAAGTTGCTGAAACGACACTTTTCCGCCCCGGGAGGTGGGCCAAACCCCCCAAACATTCATCGGGGGTCCCGGCAGGACCCAAAGATGGCAAAAAACCCAACTTTTCCGAGGGGTCGATTTTCACCCATTTCGACTGTCGCCAAATCGCATTTTTTCAAGTTGCTGAAACGACACTTTTCCACCCCGGGAGGTGGGCCAAACCCCCCAAACATTCATCGGGGGTCCCGGCAGGACCCAAAGATGGCAAAAAACCCAACTTTTCCGAGGGGTCGATTTTCACCCGTTTCGACAGTGCCGGCACTGTCGCGAAATCGCATTTTTTCAAGTTGCTGAAACGACACTTTTCCGCCCCGGGAGGTGGGCCAAACCCCCCAAACATTCATCGGGAGTCCCGGCAGGACCCAAAGATGGCAAAAAACCCAACTTTTCCGAGGGGTCGATTTTCACCCGTTTCGACAGTGCCGGCACTGTCGCCAAATCGCATTTTTTCAAGTTGCTGAAACGACACTTTTCCGCCCCGGGAGGTGGGCCAACCCCCCAAACATTCATCGGGGGTCCCGGCAGGACCCAAAGATGGCAAAAAACCCAACTTTTCCGAGGGGTCGATTTTCACCCATTTCGACTGTCGCCAAATCGCATTTTTTCAAGTTGCTGAAACGACACTTTTCCACCCCGGGAGGTGGGCCAAACCCCCCAAACATTCATCGGGGGTCCCGGCAGGACCCAAAGATGGCAAAAAACCCAACTTTTCCGAGGGGTCGATTTTCACCCGTTTCGACAGTGCCGGCACTGTCGCCAAATCGCATTTTTTCAAGTTGCTGAAACGACACTTTTCCGCCCCGGGAGGTGGGCCAAACCCCCCAAACATTCATCGGGGGTCCCGGCAGGACCCAAAGATGGCAAAAAACCCAACTTTTCCGAGGGGTCGATTTTCACCCGTTTCGACAGTGCCGGCACTGTCGCCAAATCGCATTTTTTCAAGTTGCTGAAACGACACTTTTCCGCCCCGGGAGGTGGGCCAAACCCCCCAAACATTCATCGGGGGTCCCGGCAGGACCCAAAGATGGCAAAAAACCCAACCTTTCCGAGGGGTCGATTTTCACCCGTTTCGACAGTGCCGGCACTGTCGCCAAATCGCATTTTTTCAAGTTGCTGAAACGACACTTTTCCGCCCCGGGAGGTGGGCCAAACCCCCCAAACATTCATCGGGGGTCCCGGCAGGACCCAAAGATGGCAAAAAACCCAACTTTTCCGAGGGGTCGATTTTCACCCGTTTCGACAGTGCCGGCACTGTCGCCAAATCGCATTTTTTCAAGTTGCTGAAACGACACTTTTCCGCCTCGGGAGGTGGGCCAAACCCCCCAAACATTCATCGGGGGTCCCGGCAGGACCCAAAGATGGCAAAAAACCCAACTTTTCCGAGGGGTCGATTTTCACCCGTTTCGACAGTGCCGGCACTGTCGCCAAATCGCATTTTTTCAAGTTGCTGAAACGACACTTTTCCGCCCCGGGAGGTGGGCCAAACACCCCAAACATTCATCGGGGGTCCCGGCAGGACCCAAAGACGGCAAAAAACCCAACTTTTCCGAGGGGTCGATTTTCACCCGTTTCGACAGTGGCAGCACTGTCGCCAAATCGCATTTTTTCAAGTTGCTGAAACGACACTTTTCCGCCCCGGGAGGTGGGCCAAACCCCCCAAACATTCATCGGGGGTCCCGGCAGGACCCAAAGATGGCAAAAAACCCAACTTTTCCGAGGGGTCGATTTTCACCCGTTTCGACAGTGCCGGCACTGTCGCCAAATCGCATTTTTTCAAGTTGCTGAAACGACACTTTTCCGCCCCGGGAGGTGGGCCAAACCCCCCAAACATTCATCGGGGGTCCCGGCAGGACCCAAAGATGGCAAAAAACCCAACTTTTCCGAGGGGTCGATTTTCACCCGTTTCGACAGTGCCGGCACTGTCGCCAAATCGCATTTTTTCAAGTTGCTGAAACGACACTTTTCCGCCCCGGGAGGTGGGCCAAACCCCCCAAACATTCATCGGAGGTCCCGGCAGGACCCAAAGATGGCAAAAAACCCAACTTTTCCGAGGGGTCGATTTTCACCCGTTTCGACAGTGCCGGCACTGTCGCCAAATCGCATTTTTTCAAGTTGCTGAAACGACACTTTTCCGCCCCGGGAGGTGGGCCAAACCCCCCAAACATTCATCGGAGGTCCCGGAAGGACCCAAAGATGGCAAAAAACCCAACTTTTCCGAGGGGTCGATTTTCACCCGTTTCGACAGTGCCGGCACTGTCGCCAAATCGCATTTTTTCAAGTTGCTGAAACGACACTTTTCCGCCCCGGGAGGTGGGCCAAACCCCCCAAACATTCATCGGGGGTCCCGGCAGGACCCAAAGATGGCAAAAAACCCAACTTTTCCGAGGGGTCGATTTTCACCCGTTTCGACAGTGCCGGCACTGTCGCCAAATCGCATTTTTTCAAGTTGCTGAAACGACACTTTTCCGCCCCGGGAGGTGGGCCAAACCCCCCAAACATTCATCGGAGGGTCCCGGCAGGACCCAAAGATGGCAAAAAACCCAACTTTTCCGAGGGGTCGATTTTCACCCGTTTCGACAGTGCCGGCACTGTCGCCAAATCGCATTTTTTCAAGTTGCTGAAACGACACTTTTCCGCCCCGGGAGGTGGGCCAAACCCCCCAAACATTCATCGGAGGTCCCGGAAGGACCCAAAGATGGCAAAAAACCCAACTTTTCCGAGGGGTCGATTTTCACCCGTTTCGACAGTGCCGGCACTGTCGCCAAATCGCATTTTTTCAAGTTGCTGAAACGACACTTTTCCGCCCCGGGAGGTGGGCCAAACCCCCCAAACATTCATCGGGGGTCCCGGCAGGACCCAAAGATGGCAAAAAACCCAACTTTTCCGAGGGGTCGATTTTCACCCGTTTCGACAGTGCCGGCACTGTCGCCAAATCGCATTTTTTCAAGTTGCTGAAACGACACTTTTCCGCCCCGGGAGGTGGGCCAAACCCCCCAAACATTCATCGGGGGTCCCGGCAGGACCCAAAGATGGCAAAAAACCCAACTTTTCCGAGGGGTCGATTTTCACCCGTTTCGACAGTGCCGGCATTGTCGCCAAATCGCATTTTTTCAAGTTGCTGAAACGACACTTTTCCGCCCCGGGAGGTGGGCCAACCCCCCAAACATTCATCGGGGGTCCCGGCAGGACCCAAAGATGGCAAAAAACCCAACTTTTCCGAGGGGTCGATTTTCACCCGTTTCGACAGTGCCGGCACTGTCGCCAAATCGCATTTTTTCAAGTTGCTGAAACGACACTTTTCCGCCCCGGGAGGTGGGCCAAACCCCCCAAACATTCATCGGGGGTCCCGGCAGGACCCAAAGATGGCAAAAAACCCAACTTTTCCGAGGGGTCGATTTTCACCCGTTTCGACAGTGCCGGCACTGTCGCCAAATCGCATTTTTTCAAGTTGCTGAAACGACACTTTTCCGCCCCGGGAGGTGGGCCAAACCCCCCAAACATTCATCGGGGGTCCCGGCAGGACCCAAAGATGGCAAAAAACCCAACTTTTCCGAGGGGTCGATTTTCACCCATTTCGACTGTCGCCAAATCGCATTTTTTCAAGTTGCTGAAACGACACTTTTCCACCCCGGGAGGTGGGCCAAACCCCCCAAACATTCATCGGGGGTCCCGGCAGGACCCAAAGATGGCAAAAAACCCAACTTTTCCGAGGGGTCGATTTTCACCCGTTTCGACAGTGCCGGCACTGTCGCGAAATCGCATTTTTTCAAGTTGCTGAAACGACACTTTTCCGCCCCGGGAGGTGGGCCAAACCCCCCAAACATTCATCGGGAGTCCCGGCAGGACCCAAAGATGGCAAAAAACCCAACTTTTCCGAGGGGTCGATTTTCACCCGTTTCGACAGTGCCGGCACTGTCGCCAAATCGCATTTTTTCAAGTTGCTGAAACGACACTTTTCCGCCCCGGGAGGTGGGCCAAACCCCCCCAAACATTCATCGGGGGTCCCGGCAGGACCCAAAGATGGCAAAAAACCCAACTTTTCCGAGGGGTCGATTTTCACCCGTTTCGACAGTGCCGGCACTGTCGCCAAATCGCATTTTTTCAAGTTGCTGAAACGACACTTTTCCGCCCCGGGAGGTGGGCCAAACCCCCCAAACATTCATCGGAGGTCCCGGAAGGACCCAAAGATGGCAAAAAACCCAACTTTTCCGAGGGGTCGATTTTCACCCGTTTCGACAGTGCCGGCACTGTCGCCAAATCGCATTTTTTCAAGTTGCTGAAACGACACTTTTCCGCCCCGGGAGGTGGGCCAAACCCCCCCAAACATTCATCGGGGGTCCCGGCAGGACCCAAAGATGGCAAAAAACCCAACTTTTCCGAGGGGTCGATTTTCACCCGTTTCGACAGTGCCGGCACTGTCGCCAAATCGCATTTTTTCAAGTTGCTGAAACGACACTTTTCCGCCCCGGGAGGTGGGCCAAACCCCCCAAACATTCATCGGAGGTCCCGGAAGGACCCAAAGATGGCAAAAAACCCAACTTTTCCGAGGGGTCGATTTTCACCCGTTTCGACAGTGCCGGCACTGTCGCCAAATCGCATTTTTTCAAGTTGCTGAAACGACACTTTTCCGCCCCGGGAGGTGGGCCAAACCCCCCAAACATTCATCGGAGGTCCCGGAAGGACCCAAAGATGGCAAAAAACCCAACTTTTCCGAGGGGTCGATTTTCACCCGTTTCGACAGTGCCGGCACTGTCGCCAAATCGCATTTTTTCAAGTTGCTGAAACGACACTTTTCCGCCCCGGGAGGTGGGCCAAACCCCCCAAACATTCATCGGGGGTCCCGGCAGGACCCAAAGATGGCAAAAAACCCAACTTTTCCGAGGGGTCGATTTTCACCCGTTTCGACAGTGCCGGCACTGTCGCCAAATCGCATTTTTTCAAGTTGCTGAAACGACACTTTTCCGCCCCGGGAGGTGGGCCAAACCCCCCAAACATTCATCGGAGGTCCCGGAAGGACCCAAAGATGGCAAAAAACCCAACTTTTCCGAGGGGTCGATTTTCACCCGTTTCGACAGTGCCGGCACTGTCGCCAAATCGCATTTTTTCAAGTTGCTGAAACGACACTTTTCCGCCCCGGGAGGTGGGCCAACCCCCAAACATTCATCGGAGGTTCCCGGAAGGACCCAAAGATGGCAAAAAACCCAACTTTTCCGAGGGGTCGATTTTCACCCGTTTCGACAGTGCCGCACTGTCGCCAAATCGCATTTTTTCAAGTTGCTGAAACGACACTTTTCGCCCCGGGAGGTGGGCCAAACCCCCAAACATTCATCGGGGGTCCGGCAGGACCCAAAGATGGCAAAAAACCCAACTTTTCCGAGGGGGTCGATTTTCACCCGTTTCGACAGTGCCGGCACTGTCGCCAAATCGCATTTTTTCAAGTTGCTGAAACGACACTTTTCCGCCCCGGGAGGTGGGCCAAACCCCCCAACATTCATCGGGGGGTCCCGGCAGGACCCAAAGATGGCAAAAAACCCAACTTTTCCGAGGGGGTCGATTTCACCCGTTTCGACAGTGCCGGCACTGTCGCCAAATCGCATTTTTTCAAGTTGCTGAAACGACACTTTTCCGCCCCGGGAGGTGGGCCAAACCCCCAAACATTCATCGGGGGTCCCGGCAGGACCCAAAGATGGCAAAAAACCCAACTTTTCCGAGGGGTCGATTTTCACCCGTTTCGGACAGTGCCGGCACTGTCGCCAAATCGCATTTTTTCAAGTTGCTGAAACGACACTTTTCCGCCCCGGGAGGTGGGCCAACCCCCCAAACATTCATCGGGGGTCCCGGCAGGACCCAAAGATGGCAAAAAACCCAACTTTTCCGAGGGGTCGATTTTCACCCGTTTCGACAGTGCCGGCACTGTCGCCAAATCGCATTTTTTTCAAGTTGCTGAAACGACACTTTTCCGCCCCGGGAGGTGGGCCAAACCCCCCAAACATTCATCGGGGGTCCCGGCAGGACCCAAAGATGGCAAAAAACCCAACTTTTCCGAGGGGTCGATTTTCACCCGTTTCGACAGTGCCGGCACTGTCGCCAAATCGCATTTTTTCAAGTTGCTGAAACGACACTTTTCCGCCCCGGGAGGTGGGCCAAACCCCCCAAACATTCATCGGGGGTCCCGGCAGGACCCAAAGATGGCAAAAAACCCAACTTTTCCGAGGGGTCGATTTTCACCCGTTTCGACAGTGCCGGCATTGTCGCCAAATCGCATTTTTTCAAGTTGCTGAAACGACACTTTTCCGCCCCGGAGGTGGGCCAAACCCCCCAAACATTCATCGGAGGTCCCGGAAGGACCCAAAGATGGCAAAAAACCCAACTTTTCCGAGGGGTCGATTTTCACCCGTTTCGACAGTGCCGGCACTGTCGCCAAATCGCATTTTTTCAAGTTGCTGAAACGACACTTTTCCGCCCCGGGAGGTGGGCCAAACCCCCCAAACATTCATCGGAGGTCCCGGAAGGACCCAAAGATGGCAAAAAACCCAACTTTTCCGAGGGGTCGATTTTCACCCGTTTCGACAGTGCCGGCACTGTCGCCAAATCGCATTTTTTCAAGTTGCTGAAACGACACTTTTCCGCCCCGGGAGGTGGGCCAAACCCCCCAAACATTCATCGGGGGTCCCGGCAGGACCCAAAGATGGCAAAAAACCCAACTTTTCCGAGGGGGTCGATTTTCACCCGTTTCGACAGTGCCGGCACTGTCGCCAAATCGCATTTTTTCAAGTTGCTGAAACGACACTTTTCCGCCCCGGGAGGTGGGCCAAACCCCCCAAACATTCATCGGGAGGTCCCGGCAGGACCCAAAGATGGCAAAAAACCCAACTTTTCCGAGGGGTCGATTTTCACACCGTTTCGACAGTGCCGGCACTGTCGCCAAATCGCATTTTTTCAAGTTGCTGAAACGACACTTTTCCGCCCCGGGAGGTGGGCCAAACCCCCCAAACATTCATCGGGGGTCCCGGCAGGACCCAAAGATGGCAAAAAACCCAACTTTTCCGAGGGGGTCGATTTTCACCCGTTTCGACAGTTGCCGGCACTGTCGCCAAATCGCATTTTTTCAAGTTGCTGAAACGACACTTTTCCGCCCCGGGAGGTGGGCCAACCCCCCAAACATTCATCGGGGGTCCCGGCAGGACCCAAAGATGGCAAAAAACCCAACTTTTCCGAGGGGTCGATTTTCACCCGTTTCGACAGTGCCGGCACTGTCGCCAAATCGCATTTTTTCAAGTTGCTGAAACGACACTTTTCCGCCCCGGGAGGTGGGCCAAACCCCCCAAACATTCATCGGGGGTCCCGGCAGGACCCAAAGATGGCAAAAAACCAACTTTTCCGAGGGGTCGATTTTCACCCGTTTCGACAGTGCCGGCACTGTCGCCAAATCGCATTTTTTCAAGTTGCTGAAACGACACTTTTCCGCCCCGGGAGGTGGGCCAAACCCCCCAAACATTCATCGGGGGTCCCGGCAGGACCCAAAGATGGCAAAAAACCCAACTTTTCCGAGGGGTCGATTTTCACCCGTTTCGACAGTGCCGGCACTGTCGCCAAATCGCATTTTTTCAAGTTGCTGAAACGACACTTTTCCGCCCCGGGAGGTGGGCCAAACCCCCCAAACATTCATCGGAGGTCCCGGAAGGACCCAAAGATGGCAAAAAACCCAACTTTTCCGAGGGGGTCGATTTTCACCCGTTTCGACAGTGCCGGCACTGTCGCCAAATCGCATTTTTTCAAGTTGCTGAAACGACACTTTTCCACCCCGGGAGGTGGGCCAAACCCCCCAAACATTCATCGGGGGTCCCGGCAGGACCCAAAGATGGCAAAAAACCCCAACTTTTCCGACGGGGTCGATTTTCACCCGTTTCGACAGTGCCGGCACTGTCGCGAAATCGCATTTTTTCAAGTTGCTTGAAACGACACTTTTCCGCCCCGGGAGGTGGGCCAAACCCCCAAACATTCATCGGGAGTCCCGGCAGGACCCAAAGATGGCAAAAACCCAACTTTTCCGAGGGGTCGATTTTCACCCGTTTCGACAGTGCCGGCACTGTCGCCAAATCGCATTTTTTCAAGTTGCTGAAACGACACTTTTCCGCCCCGGGAGGTGGGCCAAACCCCCCAAACATTCATCGGGGGTCCCGCGCAGGACCCAAAGATGGCAAAAAACCCAACTTTTCCGAGGGGTCGATTTTCACCCGTTTCGACAGTTGCCGGCACTGTCGCCAAATCGCATTTTTTCAAGTTGCTGAAACGACACTTTTCCGCCCCGGGAGGTGGGCCAAACCCCCCAAACATTCATCGGGGGTCCCGGCAGGACCCAAAGATGGCAAAAAACCCAACTTTTCCGAGGGGTCGATTTTCACCCGTTTCGACAGTGCCGGCACTGTCGCCAAATCGCATTTTTTCAAGTTGCTGAAACGACACTTTTCCGCCCCGGGAGGTGGGCCAAAACCCCCAAACATTCATCGGGGGTCCCGGCAGGACCCAAAGATGGCAAAAAACCCAACTTTTCCGAGGGGTCGATTTTCACCCGTTTCGACAGTGCCGGCACTGTCGCCAAATCGCATTTTTTCAAGTTGCTGAAACGACACTTTTCCGCCCCGGGAGGTGGGCCAACCCCCAAACATTCATCGGGGGTCCCGGCAGGACCCAAAGATGGCAAAAAACCCAACTTTTCCGAGGGGTCGATTTTCACCCGTTTCGACAGTGCCGGCACTGTCGCCAAATCGCATTTTTTCAAGTTGCTGAAACGACACTTTTCCGCCCCGGGAGGTGGGCCAAACCCCCAAACATTCATCGGGGGTCCCGGCAGGACCCAAAGATGGCAAAAAACCCAACTTTTCCGAGGGGTCGATTTTCACCCGTTTCGACAGTGCCGGCACTGTCGCCAAATCGCATTTTTTCAAGTTGCTGAAACGACACTTTTCCGCCCCGGGAGGTGGGCCAAACCCCCCAAACATTCATCGGGGGTCCCGGCAGGACCCAAAGATGGCAAAAAACCCAACTTTTCCGAGGGGTCGATTTTCACCCGTTTCGACAGTGCCGGCACTGTCGCCAAATCGCATTTTTTCAAGTTGCTGAAACGACACTTTTCCGCCCCGGGAGGTGGGCCAAACCCCCCAAACATTCATCGGAGGTCCCGGAAGGACCCAAAGATGGCAAAAAACCCAACTTTTCCGAGGGGTCGATTTTCACCCGTTTCGACAGTGCCGGCACTGTCGCCAAATCGCATTTTTTCAAGTTGCTGAAACGACACTTTTCCGCCCCGGGAGGTGGGCCAAACCCCCCAAACATTCATCGGAGGTCCCGGAAGGACCCAAAGATGGCAAAAAACCCAACTTTTCCGAGGGGTCGATTTTCACCCGTTTCGACAGTGCCGGCACTGTCGCCAAATCGCATTTTTTCAAGTTGCTGAAACGACACTTTTCCGCCCCGGGAGGTGGGCCAAACCCCCCAAACATTCATCAGGGGTCCCGGCAGGACCCAAAGATGGCAAAAAACCCAACTTTTCCGAGGGGTCGATTTTCACCCGTTTCGACAGTGCCGGCACTGTCGCCAAATCGCATTTTTTCAAGTTGCTGAAACGACACTTTTCCGCCCCGGGAGGTGGGCCAAACCCCCCAAACATTCATCGGAGGTCCCGGAAGGACCCAAAGATGGCAAAAAACCCAACTTTTCCGAGGGGTCGATTTTCACCCGTTTCGACAGTGCCGGCACTGTCGCCAAATCGCATTTTTTCAAGTTGCTGAAACGACACTTTTCCGCCCCGGGAGGTGGGCCAAACCCCCCAAACATTCATCGGGGGTCCCGGCAGGACCCAAAGATGGCAAAAAACCCAACTTTTCCGAGGGGTCGATTTTCACCCGTTTCGACAGTGCCGGCACTGTCGCGAAATCGCATTTTTTCAAGTTGCTGAAACGACACTTTTCCGCCCCGGGAGGTGGGCCAAACCCCCCAAACATTCATCGGGAGTCCCGGCAGGACCCAAAGATGGCAAAAAACCCAACTTTTCCGAGGGGTCGATTTTCACCCGTTTCGACAGTGCCGGCACTGTCGCCAAATCGCATTTTTTCACTGTCGCCAAATCGCATTTTTTCAAGTTGCTGAAACGACACTTTTCCACCCCGGGAGGTGGGCCAAACCCCCCAAACATTCATCGGGGGTCCCGGCAGGACCCAAAGATGGCAAAAAACCCAACTTTTCCGAGGGGTCGATTTTCACCCGTTTCGACAGTGCCGGCACTGTCGCGAAATCGCATTTTTTCAAGTTGCTGAAACGACACTTTTCCGCCCCGGGAGGTGGGCCAAACCCCCCAAACATTCATCGGGAGTCCCGGCAGGACCCAAAGATGGCAAAAAACCCAACTTTTCCGAGGGGTCGATTTTCACCCGTTTCGACAGTGCCGGCACTGTCGCCAAATCGCATTTTTTCAAGTTGCTGAAACGACACTTTTCCGCCCCGGGAGGTGGGCCAAACCCCCCAAACATTCATCGGGGGTCCCGGCAGGACCCAAAGATGGCAAAAAACCCAACTTTTCCGAGGGGTCGATTTTCACCCGTTTCGACAGTGCCGGCACTGTCGCCAAATCGCATTTTTTCAAGTTGCTGAAACGACACTTTTCCGCCCCGGGAGGTGGGCCAAACCCCCCAAACATTCATCGGGGGTCCCGGCAGGACCCAAAGAT
Source organism: Dunckerocampus dactyliophorus (assembly GCF_027744805.1). Lineage (NCBI taxonomy): Eukaryota > Metazoa > Chordata > Actinopteri > Syngnathiformes > Syngnathidae > Dunckerocampus > Dunckerocampus dactyliophorus. The sequence continues at coordinate 15,469,514 of NC_072827.1, read as the reverse complement.
GGCAAAAAACCCAACTTTTCCGAGGGGTCGATTTTCACCCGTTTCGACAGTGCCGGCACTGTCGCCAAATCGCATTTTTTCAAGTTGCTGAAACGACACTTTTCCGCCCCGGGAGGTGGGCCAAACCCCCCAAACATTCATCGGGGGTCCCGGCAGGACCCAAAGATGGCAAAAAACCCAACTTTTCCGAGGGGTCGATTTTCACCCGTTTCGACAGTGCCGGCACTGTCGCCAAATCGCATTTTTTCAAGTTGCTGAAACGACACTTTTCCGCCCCGGGAGGTGGGCCAACCCCCCAAACATTCATCGGGGGTCCCGGCAGGACCCAAAGATGGCAAAAAACCCAACTTTTCCGAGGGGTCGATTTTCACCCGTTTCGACAGTGCCGGCACTGTCGCCAAATCGCATTTTTTCAAGTTGCTGAAACGACACTTTTCCGCCCCGGGAGGTGGGCCAAACCCCCCAAACATTCATCGGGGGTCCCGGCAGGACCCAAAGATGGCAAAAAACCCAACTTTTCCGAGGGGTCGATTTTCACCCGTTTCGACAGTGCCGGCACTGTCGCCAAATCGCATTTTTTCAAGTTGCTGAAACGACACTTTTCCGCCCCGGGAGGTGGGCCAAACCCCCCAAACATTCATCGGGGGTCCCGGCAGGACCCAAAGATGGCAAAAAACCCAACTTTTCCGAGGGGTCGATTTTCACCCGTTTCGACAGTGCCGGCACTGTCGCCAAATCGCATTTTTTCAAGTTGCTGAAACGACACTTTTCCGCCCCGGGAGGTGGGCCAAACCCCCCAAACATTCATCGGAGGTCCCGGAAGGACCCAAAGATGGCAAAAAACCCAACTTTTCCGAGGGGTCGATTTTCACCCGTTTCGACAGTGCCGGCACTGTCGCCAAATCGCATTTTTTCAAGTTGCTGAAACGACACTTTTCCACCCCGGGAGGTGGGCCAAACCCCCCAAACATTCATCGGGGGTCCCGGCAGGACCCAAAGATGGCAAAAAACCCAACTTTTCCGAGGGGTCGATTTTCACCCGTTTCGACAGTGCCGGCACTGTCGCGAAATCGCATTTTTTCAAGTTGCTGAAACGACACTTTTCCGCCCCGGGAGGTGGGCCAAACCCCCCAAACATTCATCGGGAGTCCCGGCAGGACCCAAAGATGGCAAAAAACCCAACTTTTCCGAGGGGTCGATTTTCACCCGTTTCGACAGTGCCGGCACTGTCGCCAAATCGCATTTTTTCAAGTTGCTGAAACGACACTTTTCCGCCCCGGGAGGTGGGCCAAACCCCCCAAACATTCATCGGGGGTCCCGGCAGGACCCAAAGATGGCAAAAAACCCAACTTTTCCGAGGGGTCGATTTTCACCCGTTTCGACAGTGCCGGCACTGTCGCCAAATCGCATTTTTTCAAGTTGCTGAAACGACACTTTTCCGCCCCGGGAGGTGGGCCAAACCCCCCAAACATTCATCGGGGGTCCCGGCAGGACCCAAAGATGGCAAAAAACCCAACTTTTCCGAGGGGTCGATTTTCACCCGTTTCGACAGTGCCGGCACTGTCGCCAAATCGCATTTTTTCAAGTTGCTGAAACGACACTTTTCCGCCCCGGGAGGTGGGCCAAACCCCCCAAACATTCATCGGGGGTCCCGGCAGGACCCAAAGATGGCAAAAAACCCAACTTTTCCGAGGGGTCGATTTTCACCCGTTTCGACAGTGCCGGCACTGTCGCCAAATCGCATTTTTTCAAGTTGCTGAAACGACACTTTTCCGCCCCGGGAGGTGGGCCAACCCCCCAAACATTCATCGGGGGTCCCGGCAGGACCCAAAGATGGCAAAAAACCCAACTTTTCCGAGGGGTCGATTTTCACCCATTTCGACTGTCGCCAAATCGCATTTTTTCAAGTTGCTGAAACGACACTTTTCCGCCCCGGGAGGTGGGCCAAACCCCCCAAACATTCATCGGGAGTCCCGGCAGGACCCAAAGATGGCAAAAAACCCAACTTTTCCGAGGGGTCGATTTTCACCCGTTTCGACAGTGCCGGCACTGTCGCCAAATCGCATTTTTTCAAGTTGCTGAAACGACACTTTTCCGCCCCGGGAGGTGGGCCAAACCCCCCAAACATTCATCGGAGGTCCCGGAAGGACCCAAAGATGGCAAAAAACCCAACTTTTCCGAGGGGTCGATTTTCACCCGTTTCGACAGTGCCGGCACTGTCGCCAAATCGCATTTTTTCAAGTTGCTGAAACGACACTTTTCCGCCCCGGGAGGTGGGCCAAACCCCCCAAACATTCATCGGAGGTCCCGGAAGGACCCAAAGATGGCAAAAAACCCAACTTTTCCGAGGGGTCGATTTTCACCCGTTTCGACAGTGCCGGCACTGTCGCCAAATCGCATTTTTTCAAGTTGCTGAAACGACACTTTTCCGCCCCGGGAGGTGGGCCAAACCCCCCAAACATTCATCGGAGGTCCCGGAAGGACCCAAAGATGGCAAAAAACCCAACTTTTCCGAGGGGTCGATTTTCACCCGTTTCGACAGTGCCGGCACTGTCGCCAAATCGCATTTTTTCAAGTTGCTGAAACGACACTTTTCCGCCCCGGGAGGTGGGCCAAACCCCCCCAAACATTCATCGGGGGTCCCGGCAGGACCCAAAGATGGCAAAAAACCCAACTTTTCCGAGGGGTCGATTTTCACCCGTTTCGACAGTGCCGGCACTGTCGCCAAATCGCATTTTTTCAAGTTGCTGAAACGACACTTTTCCGCCCCGGGAGGTGGGCCAAACCCCCCAAACATTCATCGGAGGTCCCGGAAGGACCCAAAGATGGCAAAAAACCCAACTTTTCCGAGGGGTCGATTTTCACCCGTTTCGACAGTGCCGGCACTGTCGCCAAATCGCATTTTTTCAAGTTGCTGAAACGACACTTTTCCGCCCCGGGAGGTGGGCCAAACCCCCCAAACATTCATCGGAGGTCCCGGAAGGACCCAAAGATGGCAAAAAACCCAACTTTTCCGAGGGGTCGATTTTCACCCGTTTCGACAGTGCCGGCACTGTCGCCAAATCGCATTTTTTCAAGTTGCTGAAACGACACTTTTCCGCCCCGGGAGGTGGGCCAAACCCCCCAAACATTCATCGGAGGTCCCGGAAGGACCCAAAGATGGCAAAAAACCCAACTTTTCCGAGGGGTCGATTTTCACCCGTTTCGACAGTGCCGGCACTGTCGCCAAATCGCATTTTTTCAAGTTGCTGAAACGACACTTTTCCGCCCCGGGAGGTGGGCCAAACCCCCCAAACATTCATCGGGGGTCCCGGCAGGACCCAAAGATGGCAAAAAACCCAACTTTTCCGAGGGGTCGATTTTCACCCGTTTCGACAGTGCCGGCACTGTCGCGAAATCGCATTTTTTCAAGTTGCTGAAACGACACTTTTCCGCCCCGGGAGGTGGGCCAAACCCCCCAAACATTCATCGGGAGTCCCGGCAGGACCCAAAGATGGCAAAAAACCCAACTTTTCCGAGGGGTCGATTTTCACCCGTTTCGACAGTGCCGGCACTGTCGCCAAATCGCATTTTTTCACTGTCGCCAAATCGCATTTTTTCAAGTTGCTGAAACGACACTTTTCCACCCCGGGAGGTGGGCCAAACCCCCCAAACATTCATCGGGGGTCCCGGCAGGACCCAAAGATGGCAAAAAACCCAACTTTTCCGAGGGGTCGATTTTCACCCGTTTCGACAGTGCCGGCACTGTCGCGAAATCGCATTTTTTCAAGTTGCTGAAACGACACTTTTCCGCCCCGGGAGGTGGGCCAAACCCCCCAAACATTCATCGGGAGTCCCGGCAGGACCCAAAGATGGCAAAAAACCCAACTTTTCCGAGGGGTCGATTTTCACCCGTTTCGACAGTGCCGGCACTGTCGCCAAATCGCATTTTTTCAAGTTGCTGAAACGACACTTTTCCGCCCCGGGAGGTGGGCCAAACCCCCCAAACATTCATCGGGGGTCCCGGCAGGACCCAAAGATGGCAAAAAACCCAACTTTTCCGAGGGGTCGATTTTCACCCGTTTCGACAGTGCCGGCACTGTCGCCAAATCGCATTTTTTCAAGTTGCTGAAACGACACTTTTCCGCCCCGGGAGGTGGGCCAAACCCCCCAAACATTCATCGGGGGTCCCGGCAGGACCCAAAGATGGCAAAAAACCCAACTTTTCCGAGGGGTCGATTTTCACCCGTTTCGACAGTGCCGGCACTGTCGCCAAATCGCATTTTTTCAAGTTGCTGAAACGACACTTTTCCGCCCCGGGAGGTGGGCCAAACCCCCCAAACATTCATCGGGGGTCCCGGCAGGACCCAAAGATGGCAAAAAACCCAACTTTTCCGAGGGGTCGATTTTCACCCGTTTCGACAGTGCCGGCACTGTCGCCAAATCGCATTTTTTCAAGTTGCTGAAACGACACTTTTCCGCCCCGGGAGGTGGGCCAACCCCCCAAACATTCATCGGGGGTCCCGGCAGGACCCAAAGATGGCAAAAAACCCAACTTTTCCGAGGGGTCGATTTTCACCCGTTTCGACAGTGCCGGCACTGTCGCCAAATCGCATTTTTTCAAGTTGCTGAAACGACACTTTTCCGCCCCGGGAGGTGGGCCAAACCCCCCAAACATTCATCGGGGGTCCCGGCAGGACCCAAAGATGGCAAAAAACCCAACTTTTCCGAGGGGTCGATTTTCACCCGTTTCGACAGTGCCGGCACTGTCGCCAAATCGCATTTTTTCAAGTTGCTGAAACGACACTTTTCCGCCCCGGGAGGTGGGCCAAACCCCCCAAACATTCATCGGGGGTCCCGGCAGGACCCAAAGATGGCAAAAAACCCAACTTTTCCGAGGGGTCGATTTTCACCCGTTTCGACAGTGCCGGCACTGTCGCCAAATCGCATTTTTTCAAGTTGCTGAAACGACACTTTTCCGCCCCGGGAGGTGGGCCAAACCCCCCAAACATTCATCGGAGGTCCCGGAAGGACCCAAAGATGGCAAAAAACCCAACTTTTCCGAGGGGTCGATTTTCACCCGTTTCGACAGTGCCGGCACTGTCGCCAAATCGCATTTTTTCAAGTTGCTGAAACGACACTTTTCCGCCCCGGGAGGTGGGCCAAACCCCCCAAACATTCATCGGAGGTCCCGGAAGGACCCAAAGATGGCAAAAAACCCAACTTTTCCGAGGGGTCGATTTTCACCCGTTTCGACAGTGCCGGCACTGTCGCCAAATCGCATTTTTTCAAGTTGCTGAAACGACACTTTTCCGCCCCGGGAGGTGGGCCAAACCCCCCAAACATTCATCGGAGGTCCCGGAAGGACCCAAAGATGGCAAAAAACCCAACTTTTCCGAGGGGTCGATTTTCACCCGTTTCGACAGTGCCGGCACTGTCGCCAAATCGCATTTTTTCAAGTTGCTGAAACGACACTTTTCCGCCCCGGGAGGTGGGCCAAACCCCCCAAACATTCATCAGGGGTCCCGGCAGGACCCAAAGATGGCAAAAAACCCAACTTTTCCGAGGGGTCGATTTTCACCCGTTTCGACAGTGCCGGCACTGTCGCCAAATCGCATTTTTTCAAGTTGCTGAAACGACACTTTTCCACCCCGGGAGGTGGGCCAAACCCCCCAAACATTCATCGGGGGTCCCGGCAGGACCCAAAGATGGCAAAAAACCCAACTTTTCCGAGGGGTCGATTTTCACCCGTTTCGACAGTGCCGGCACTGTCGCGAAATCGCATTTTTTCAAGTTGCTGAAACGACACTTTTCCGCCCCGGGAGGTGGGCCAAACCCCCCAAACATTCATCGGGAGTCCCGGCAGGACCCAAAGATGGCAAAAAACCCAACTTTTCCGAGGGGTCGATTTTCACCCGTTTCGACAGTGCCGGCACTGTCGCCAAATCGCATTTTTTCAAGTTGCTGAAACGACACTTTTCCGCCCCGGGAGGTGGGCCAAACCCCCCCAAACATTCATCGGGGGTCCCGGCAGGACCCAAAGATGGCAAAAAACCCAACTTTTCCGAGGGGTCGATTTTCACCCGTTTCGACAGTGCCGGCACTGTCGCCAAATCGCATTTTTTCACTGTCGCCAAATCGCATTTTTTCAAGTTGCTGAAACGACACTTTTCCACCCCGGGAGGTGGGCCAAACCCCCCAAACATTCATCGGGGGTCCCGGCAGGACCCAAAGATGGCAAAAAACCCAACTTTTCCGAGGGGTCGATTTTCACCCGTTTCGACAGTGCCGGCACTGTCGCGAAATCGCATTTTTTCAAGTTGCTGAAACGACACTTTTCCGCCCCGGGAGGTGGGCCAAACCCCCCAAACATTCATCGGGAGTCCCGGCAGGACCCAAAGATGGCAAAAAACCCAACTTTTCCGAGGGGTCGATTTTCACCCGTTTCGACAGTGCCGGCACTGTCGCCAAATCGCATTTTTTCAAGTTGCTGAAACGACACTTTTCCGCCCCGGGAGGTGGGCCAAACCCCCCAAACATTCATCGGGGGTCCCGGCAGGACCCAAAGATGGCAAAAAACCCAACTTTTCCGAGGGGTCGATTTTCACCCGTTTCGACAGTGCCGGCACTGTCGCCAAATCGCATTTTTTCAAGTTGCTGAAACGACACTTTTCCGCCCCGGGAGGTGGGCCAAACCCCCCAAACATTCATCGGGGGTCCCGGCAGGACCCAAAGATGGCAAAAAACCCAACTTTTCCGAGGGGTCGATTTTCACCCATTTCGACTGTCGCCAAATCGCATTTTTTCAAGTTGCTGAAACGACACTTTTCCACCCCGGGAGGTGGGCCAAACCCCCCAAACATTCATCGGGGGTCCCGGCAGGACCCAAAGATGGCAAAAAACCCAACTTTTCCGAGGGGTCGATTTTCACCCGTTTCGACAGTGCCGGCACTGTCGCGAAATCGCATTTTTTCAAGTTGCTGAAACGACACTTTTCCGCCCCGGGAGGTGGGCCAAACCCCCCAAACATTCATCGGGAGTCCCGGCAGGACCCAAAGATGGCAAAAAACCCAACTTTTCCGAGGGGTCGATTTTCACCCGTTTCGACAGTGCCGGCACTGTCGCCAAATCGCATTTTTTCAAGTTGCTGAAACGACACTTTTCCGCCCCGGGAGGTGGGCCAAACCCCCCCAAACATTCATCGGGGGTCCCGGCAGGACCCAAAGATGGCAAAAAACCCAACTTTTCCGAGGGGTCGATTTTCACCCGTTTCGACAGTGCCGGCCCACCTCCCACTGTCGCCAAATCGCATTTTTTCAAGTTGCTGAAACGACACTTTTCCGCCCCGGGAGGTGGGCCAAACCCCCCAAACATTCATCGGAGGTCCCGGAAGGACCCAAAGATGGCAAAAAACCCAACTTTTCCGAGGGGTCGATTTTCACCCGTTTCGACAGTGCCGGCACTGTCGCCAAATCGCATTTTTTCAAGTTGCTGAAACGACACTTTTCCGCCCCGGGAGGTGGGCCAAACCCCCCCAAACATTCATCGGGGGTCCCGGCAGGACCCAAAGATGGCAAAAAACCCAACTTTTCCGAGGGGTCGATTTTCACCCGTTTCGACAGTGCCGGCACTGTCGCCAAATCGCATTTTTTCAAGTTGCTGAAACGACACTTTTCCGCCCCGGGAGGTGGGCCAAACCCCCCAAACATTCATCGGAGGTCCCGGAAGGACCCAAAGATGGCAAAAAACCCAACTTTTCCGAGGGGTCGATTTTCACCCGTTTCGACAGTGCCGGCACTGTCGCCAAATCGCATTTTTTCAAGTTGCTGAAACGACACTTTTCCGCCCCGGGAGGTGGGCCAAACCCCCCAAACATTCATCGGAGGTCCCGGAAGGACCCAAAGATGGCAAAAAACCCAACTTTTCCGAGGGGTCGATTTTCACCCGTTTCGACAGTGCCGGCACTGTCGCCAAATCGCATTTTTTCAAGTTGCTGAAACGACACTTTTCCGCCCCGGGAGGTGGGCCAAACCCCCCAAACATTCATCAGGGGTCCCGGCAGGACCCAAAGATGGCAAAAAACCCAACTTTTCCGAGGGGTCGATTTTCACCCGTTTCGACAGTGCCGGCACTGTCGCCAAATCGCATTTTTTCAAGTTGCTGAAACGACACTTTTCCGCCCCGGGAGGTGGGCCAAACCCCCCCAAACATTCATCGGGGGTCCCGGCAGGACCCAAAGATGGCAAAAAACCCAAATTTTCCGAGGGGTCGATTTTCACCCATTTCGACTGTCGCCAAATCGCATTTTTTCAAGTTGCTGAAACGACACTTTTCCACCCCGGGAGGTGGGCCAAACCCCCCAAACATTCATCGGGGGTCCCGGCAGGACCCAAAGATGGCAAAAAACCCAACTTTTCCGAGGGGTCGATTTTCACCCGTTTCGACAGTGCCGGCACTGTCGCGAAATCGCATTTTTTCAAGTTGCTGAAACGACACTTTTCCGCCCCGGGAGGTGGGCCAAACCCCCCAAACATTCATCGGGAGTCCCGGCAGGACCCAAAGATGGCAAAAAACCCAACTTTTCCGAGGGGTCGATTTTCACCCGTTTCGACAGTGCCGGCACTGTCGCCAAATCGCATTTTTTCAAGTTGCTGAAACGACACTTTTCCGCCCCGGGAGGTGGGCCAAACCCCCCAAACATTCATCGGGGGTCCCGGCAGGACCCAAAGATGGCAAAAAACCCAACTTTTCCGAGGGGTCGATTTTCACCCGTTTCGACAGTGCCGGCACTGTCGCCAAATCGCATTTTTTCAAGTTGCTGAAACGACACTTTTCCGCCCCGGGAGGTGGGCCAACCCCCCAAACATTCATCGGGGGTCCCGGCAGGACCCAAAGATGGCAAAAAACCCAACTTTTCCGAGGGGTCGATTTTCACCCGTTTCGACAGTGCCGGCACTGTCGCCAAATCGCATTTTTTCAAGTTGCTGAAACGACACTTTTCCGCCCCGGGAGGTGGGCCAAACCCCCCAAACATTCATCGGGGGTCCCGGCAGGACCCAAAGATGGCAAAAAACCCAACTTTTCCGAGGGGTCGATTTTCACCCGTTTCGACAGTGCCGGCACTGTCGCCAAATCGCATTTTTTCAAGTTGCTGAAACGACACTTTTCCGCCCCGGGAGGTGGGCCAAACCCCCCAAACATTCATCGGGGGTCCCGGCAGGACCCAAAGATGGCAAAAAACCCAACTTTTCCGAGGGGTCGATTTTCACCCGTTTCGACAGTGCCGGCACTGTCGCCAAATCGCATTTTTTCAAGTTGCTGAAACGACACTTTTCCGCCCCGGGAGGTGGGCCAAACCCCCCAAACATTCATCGGGGGTCCCGGCAGGACCCAAAGATGGCAAAAAACCCAACTTTTCCGAGGGGTCGATTTTCACCCGTTTCGACAGTGCCGGCACTGTCGCGAAATCGCATTTTTTAAGTTGCTGAAACGACACTTTTCCGCCCCGGGAGGTGGGCCAAACCCCCCAAACATTCATCGGGAGTCCCGGCAGGACCCAAAGATGGCAAAAAACCCAACTTTTCCGAGGGGTCGATTTTCACCCGTTTCGACAGTGCCGGCACTGTCGCCAAATCGCATTTTTTCACTGTCGCCAAATCGCATTTTTTCAAGTTGCTGAAACGACACTTTTCCACCCCGGGAGGTGGGCCAAACCCCCCAAACATTCATCGGGGGTCCCGGCAGGACCCAAAGATGGCAAAAAACCCAACTTTTCCGAGGGGTCGATTTTCACCCGTTTCGACAGTGCCGGCACTGTCGCGAAATCGCATTTTTTCAAGTTGCTGAAACGACACTTTTCCGCCCCGGGAGGTGGGCCAAACCCCCCAAAAATTCATCGGGAGTCCCGGCAGGACCCAAAGATGGCAAAAAACCCAACTTTTCCGAGGGGTCGATTTTCACCCGTTTCGACAGTGCCGGCACTGTCGCCAAATCGCATTTTTTCAAGTTGCTGAAACGACACTTTTCCGCCCCGGGAGGTGGGCCAAACCCCCCAAACATTCATCGGGGGTCCCGGCAGGACCCAAAGATGGCAAAAAACCCAACTTTTCCGAGGGGTCGATTTTCACCCGTTTCGACAGTGCCGGCACTGTCGCCAAATCGCATTTTTTCAAGTTGCTGAAACGACACTTTTCCGCCCCGGGAGGTGGGCCAAACCCCCCAAACATTCATCGGGGGTCCCGGCAGGACCCAAAGATGGCAAAAAACCCAACTTTTCCGAGGGGTCGATTTTCACCCGTTTCGACAGTGCCGGCACTGTCGCCAAATCGCATTTTTTCAAGTTGCTGAAACGACACTTTTCTGCCCCGGGAGGTGGGCCAAACCCCCCAAACATTCATCGGGGGTCCCGGCAGGACCCAAAGATGGCAAAAAACCCAACTTTTCCGAGGGGTCGATTTTCACCCGTTTCGACAGTGCCGGCACTGTCGCCAAATCGCATTTTTTCAAGTTGCTGAAACGACACTTTTCCGCCCCGGGAGGTGGGCCAACCCCCCAAACATTCATCGGGGGTCCCGGCAGGACCCAAAGATGGCAAAAAACCCAACTTTTCCGAGGGGTCGATTTTCACCCGTTTCGACAGTGCCGGCACTGTCGCCAAATCGCATTTTTTCAAGTTGCTGAAACGACACTTTTCCGCCCCGGGAGGTGGGCCAAACCCCCCAAACATTCATCGGGGGTCCCGGCAGGACCCAAAGATGGCAAAAAACCCAACTTTTCCGAGGGGTCGATTTTCACCCGTTTCGACAGTGCCGGCACTGTCGCCAAATCGCATTTTTTCAAGTTGCTGAAACGACACTTTTCCGCCCCGGGAGGTGGGCCAAACCCCCCAAACATTCATCGGGGGTCCCGGCAGGACCCAAAGATGGCAAAAAACCCAACTTTTCCGAGGGGTCGATTTTCACCCATTTCGACTGTCGCCAAATCGCATTTTTTCAAGTTGCTGAAACGACACTTTTCCACCCCGGGAGGTGGGCCAAACCCCCCAAACATTCATCGGGGGTCCCGGCAGGACCCAAAGATGGCAAAAAACCCAACTTTTCCGAGGGGTCGATTTTCACCCGTTTCGACAGTGCCGGCACTGTCGCGAAATCGCATTTTTTCAAGTTGCTGAAACGACACTTTTCCGCCCCGGGAGGTGGGCCAAACCCCCCAAACATTCATCGGGAGTCCCGGCAGGACCCAAAGATGGCAAAAAACCCAACTTTTCCGAGGGGTCGATTTTCACCCGTTTCGACAGTGCCGGCACTGTCGCCAAATCGCATTTTTTCAAGTTGCTGAAACGACACTTTTCCGCCCCGGGAGGTGGGCCAAACCCCCCAAACATTCATCGGGAGTCCCGGCAGGACCCAAAGATGGCAAAAAACCCAACTTTTCCGAGGGGTCGATTTTCACCCGTTTCGACAGTGCCGGCACTGTCGCCAAATCGCATTTTTTCAAGTTGCTGAAACGACACTTTTCCGCCCCGGGAGGTGGGCCAAACCCCCCCAAACATTCATCGGGGGTCCCGGCAGGACCCAAAGATGGCAAAAAACCCAACTTTTCCGAGGGGTCGATTTTCACCCGTTTCGACAGTGCCGGCACTGTCGCCAAATCGCATTTTTTCAAGTTGCTGAAACGACACTTTTCCGCCCCGGGAGGTGGGCCAAACCCCCCAAACATTCATCGGAGGTCCCGGAAGGACCCAAAGATGGCAAAAAACCCAACTTTTCCGAGGGGTCGATTTTCACCCGTTTCGACAGTGCCGGCACTGTCGCCAAATCGCATTTTTTCAAGTTGCTGAAACGACACTTTTCCGCCCCGGGAGGTGGGCCAAACCCCCCCAAACATTCATCGGGGGTCCCGGCAGGACCCAAAGATGGCAAAAAACCCAACTTTTCCGAGGGGTCGATTTTCACCCGTTTCGACAGTGCCGGCACTGTCGCCAAATCGCATTTTTTCAAGTTGCTGAAACGACACTTTTCCGCCCCGGGAGGTGGGCCAAACCCCCCAAACATTCATCGGAGGTCCCGGAAGGACCCAAAGATGGCAAAAAACCCAACTTTTCCGAGGGGTCGATTTTCACCCGTTTCGACAGTGCCGGCACTGTCGCCAAATCGCATTTTTTCAAGTTGCTGAAACGACACTTTTCCGCCCCGGGAGGTGGGCCAAACCCCCCAAACATTCATCGGAGGTCCCGGAAGGACCCAAAGATGGCAAAAAACCCAACTTTTCCGAGGGGTCGATTTTCACCCGTTTCGACAGTGCCGGCACTGTCGCCAAATCGCATTTTTTCAAGTTGCTGAAACGACACTTTTCCGCCCCGGGAGGTGGGCCAAACCCCCCAAACATTCATCAGGGGTCCCGGCAGGACCCAAAGATGGCAAAAAACCCAACTTTTCCGAGGGGTCGATTTTCACCCGTTTCGACAGTGCCGGCACTGTCGCCAAATCGCATTTTTTCAAGTTGCTGAAACGACACTTTTCCGCCCCGGGAGGTGGGCCAAACCCCCCCAAACATTCATCGGGGGTCCCGGCAGGACCCAAAGATGGCAAAAAACCCAAATTTTCCGAGGGGTCGATTTTCACCCATTTCGTCTGTCGCCAAATCGCATTTTTTCAAGTTGCTGAAACGACACTTTTCCACCCCGGGAGGTGGGCCAAACCCCCCAAACATTCATCGGGGGTCCCGGCAGGACCCAAAGATGGCAAAAAACCCAACTTTTCCGAGGGGTCGATTTTCACCCGTTTCGACAGTGCCGGCACTGTCGCGAAATCGCATTTTTTCAAGTTGCTGAAACGACACTTTTCCGCCCCGGGAGGTGGGCCAAACCCCCCAAACATTCATCGGGAGTCCCGGCAGGACCCAAAGATGGCAAAAAACCCAACTTTTCCGAGGGGTCGATTTTCACCCGTTTCGACAGTGCCGGCACTGTCGCCAAATCGCATTTTTTCAAGTTGCTGAAACGACACTTTTCCGCCCCGGGAGGTGGGCCAAACCCCCCAAACATTCATCGGGGGTCCCGGCAGGACCCAAAGATGGCAAAAAACCCAACTTTTCCGAGGGGTCGATTTTCACCCGTTTCGACAGTGCCGGCACTGTCGCCAAATCGCATTTTTTCAAGTTGCTGAAACGACACTTTTCCGCCCCGGGAGGTGGGCCAAACCCCCCAAACATTCATCGGGGGTCCCGGCAGGACCCAAAGATGGCAAAAAACCCAACTTTTCCGAGGGGTCGATTTTCACCCGTTTCGACAGTGCCGGCACTGTCGCCAAATCGCATTTTTTCAAGTTGCTGAAACGACACTTTTCCGCCCCGGGAGGTGGGCCAACCCCCCAAACATTCATCGGGGGTCCCGGCAGGACCCAAAGATGGCAAAAAACCCAACTTTTCCGAGGGGTCGATTTTCACCCGTTTCGACAGTGCCGGCACTGTCGCCAAATCGCATTTTTTCAAGTTGCTGAAACGACACTTTTCCGCCCCGGGAGGTGGGCCAAACCCCCCAAACATTCATCGGGGGTCCCGGCAGGACCCAAAGATGGCAAAAAACCCAACTTTTCCGAGGGGTCGATTTTCACCCGTTTCGACAGTGCCGGCACTGTCGCCAAATCGCATTTTTTCAAGTTGCTGAAACGACACTTTTCCGCCCCGGGAGGTGGGCCAAACCCCCCAAACATTCATCGGGGGTCCCGGCAGGACCCAAAGATGGCAAAAAACCCAACTTTTCCGAGGGGTCGATTTTCACCCGTTTCGACAGTGCCGGCACTGTCGCCAAATCGCATTTTTTCAAGTTGCTGAAACGACACTTTTCCGCCCCGGGAGGTGGGCCAAACCCCCCAAACATTCATCGGGGGTCCCGGCAGGACCCAAAGATGGCAAAAAACCCAACTTTTCCGAGGGGTCGATTTTCACCCGTTTCGACAGTGCCGGCACTGTCGCGAAATCGCATTTTTTCAAGTTGCTGAAACGACACTTTTCCGCCCCGGGAGGTGGGCCAAACCCCCCAAACATTCATCGGGAGTCCCGGCAGGACCCAAAGATGGCAAAAAACCCAACTTTTCCGAGGGGTCGATTTTCACCCGTTTCGACAGTGCCGGCACTGTCGCCAAATCGCATTTTTTCACTGTCGCCAAATCGCATTTTTTCAAGTTGCTGAAACGACACTTTTCCACCCCGGGAGGTGGGCCAAACCCCCCAAACATTCATCGGGGGTCCCGGCAGGACCCAAAGATGGCAAAAAACCCAACTTTTCCGAGGGGTCGATTTTCACCCGTTTCGACAGTGCCGGCACTGTCGCCAAATCGCATTTTTTCAAGTTGCTGAAACGACACTTTTCCGCCCCGGGAGGTGGGCCAAACCCCCCAAACATTCATCGGGGGTCCCGGCAGGACCCAAAGATGGCAAAAAACCCAACTTTTCCGAGGGGTCGATTTTCACCCGTTTCGACAGTGCCGGCACTGTCGCCAAATCGCATTTTTTCAAGTTGCTGAAACGACACTTTTCCGCCCCGGGAGGTGGGCCAACCCCCCAAACATTCATCGGGGGTCCCGGCAGGACCCAAAGATGGCAAAAAACCCAACTTTTCCGAGGGGTCGATTTTCACCTGTTTCGACAGTGCCGGCACTGTCGCCAAATCGCATTTTTTCAAGTTGCTGAAACGACACTTTTCCGCCCCGGGAGGTGGGCCAAACCCCCCAAACATTCATCGGGGGTCCCGGCAGGACCCAAAGATGGCAAAAAACCCAACTTTTCCGAGGGGTCGATTTTCACCCGTTTCGACAGTGCCGGCACTGTCGCCAAATCGCATTTTTTCAAGTTGCTGAAACGACACTTTTCCGCCCCGGGAGGTGGGCCAAACCCCCCAAACATTCATCGGGGGTCCCGGCAGGACCCAAAGATGGCAAAAAACCCAACTTTTCCGAGGGGTCGATTTTCACCCATTTCGACTGTCGCCAAATCGCATTTTTTCAAGTTGCTGAAACGACACTTTTCCACCCCGGGAGGTGGGCCAAACCCCCCAAACATTCATCGGGGGTCCCGGCAGGACCCAAAGATGGCAAAAAACCCAACTTTTCCGAGGGGTCGATTTTCACCCGTTTCGACAGTGCCGGCACTGTCGCGAAATCGCATTTTTTCAAGTTGCTGAAACGACACTTTTCCGCCCCGGGAGGTGGGCCAAACCCCCCAAACATTCATCGGGAGTCCCGGCAGGACCCAAAGATGGCAAAAAACCCAACTTTTCCGAGGGGTCGATTTTCACCCGTTTCGACAGTGCCGGCACTGTCGCCAAATCGCATTTTTTCAAGTTGCTGAAACGACACTTTTCCGCCCCGGGAGGTGGGCCAAACCCCCCCAAACATTCATCGGGGGTCCCGGCAGGACCCAAAGATGGCAAAAAACCCAACTTTTCCGAGGGGTCGATTTTCACCCGTTTCGACAGTGCCGGCACTGTCGCCAAATCGCATTTTTTCAAGTTGCTGAAACGACACTTTTCCGCCCCGGGAGGTGGGCCAAACCCCCCAAACATTCATCGGAGGTCCCGGAAGGACCCAAAGATGGCAAAAAACCCAACTTTTCCGAGGGGTCGATTTTCACCCGTTTCGACAGTGCCGGCACTGTCGCCAAATCGCATTTTTTCAAGTTGCTGAAACGACACTTTTCCGCCCCGGGAGGTGGGCCAAACCCCCCCAAACATTCATCGGGGGTCCCGGCAGGACCCAAAGATGGCAAAAAACCCAACTTTTCCGAGGGGTCGATTTTCACCCGTTTCGACAGTGCCGGCACTGTCGCCAAATCGCATTTTTTCAAGTTGCTGAAACGACACTTTTCCGCCCCGGGAGGTGGGCCAAACCCCCCAAACATTCATCGGAGGTCCCGGAAGGACCCAAAGATGGCAAAAAACCCAACTTTTCCGAGGGGTCGATTTTCAGCCGTTTCGACAGTGCCGGCACTGTCGCCAAATCGCATTTTTTCAAGTTGCTGAAACGACACTTTTCCGCCCCGGGAGGTGGGCCAAACCCCCCAAACATTCATCGGAGGTCCCGGAAGGACCCAAAGATGGCAAAAAACCCAACTTTTCCGAGGGGTCGATTTTCACCCGTTTCGACAGTGCCGGCACTGTCGCCAAATCGCATTTTTTCAAGTTGCTGAAACGACACTTTTCCGCCCCGGGAGGTGGGCCAAACCCCCCAAACATTCATCAGGGGTCCCGGCAGGACCCAAAGATGGCAAAAAACCCAACTTTTCCGAGGGGTCGATTTTCACCCGTTTCGACAGTGCCGGCACTGTCGCCAAATCGCATTTTTTCTAGTTGCTGAAACGACACTTTTCCACCCCGGGAGGTGGGCCAAACCCCCCAAACATTCATCGGGGGTCCCGGCAGGACCCAAAGATGGCAAAAAACCCAACTTTTCCGAGGGGTCGATTTTCACCCGTTTCGACAGTGCCGGCACTGTCGCGAAATCGCATTTTTTCAAGTTGCTGAAACGACACTTTTCCGCCCCGGGAGGTGGGCCAAACCCCCCAAACATTCATCGGGAGTCCCGGCAGGACCCAAAGATGGCAAAAAACCCAACTTTTCCGAGGGGTCGATTTTCACCCGTTTCGACAGTGCCGGCACTGACGCCAAATCGCATTTTTTCAAGTTGCTGAAACGACACTTTTCCGCCCCAGGAGGTGGGCCAAACCCCCCAAACATTCATCGGGGGTCCCGGCAGGACCCAAAGATGGCAAAAAACCCAACTTTTCCGAGGGGTCGATTTTCACCCGTTTCGACAGTGCCGGCACTGTCGCCAAATCACATTTTTTCAAGTTGCTGAAACGACACTTTTCCGCCCCGGGAGGTGGGCCAAACCCCCCAAACATTCATCGGAGGTCCCGGAAGGACCCAAAGATGGCAAAAAACCCAACTTTTCCGAGGGGTCGATTTTCACCCGTTTCGACAGTGCCGGCACTGTCGCCAAATCACATTTTTTCAAGTTGCTGAAACGACACTTTTCCGCCCCGGGAGGTGGGCCAAACCCCCCAAACATTCATCGGGGGTCCCGGCAGGACCCAAAGATGGCAAAAAACCCAACTTTTCCGAGGGGTCGATTTTCACCCGTTTCGACAGTGCCGGCACTGTCGCCAAATCGCATTTTTTCAAGTTGCTGAAACGACACTTTTCCGCCCCGGGAGGTGGGCCAAACCCCCCAAACATTCATCGGGAGTCCCGGCAGGACCCAAAGATGGCAAAAAACCCAACTTTTCCGAGGGGTCGATTTTCACCCGTTTCGACAGTGCCGGCACTGTCGCCAAATCGCATTTTTTCAAGTTGCTGAAACGACACTTTTCCGCCCCGGGAGGTGGGCCAAACCCCCCAAACATTCATCGGGGGTCCCGGCAGGACCCAAAGATGGCAAAAAACCCAACTTTTCCGAGGGGTCGATTTTCACCCGTTTCGACAGTGCCGGCACTGTCGCCAAATCGCATTTTTTCAAGTTGCTGAAACGACACTTTTCCGCCCCGGGAGGTGGGCCAAACCCCCCAAACATTCATCGGAGGTCCCGGAAGGACCCAAAGATGGCAAAAAACCCAACTTTTCCGAGGGGTCGATTTTCACCCGTTTCGACAGTGCCGGCACTGTCGCCAAATCGCATTTTTTCAAGTTGCTGAAACGACACTTTTCCGCCCCGGGAGGTGGGCCAAACCCCCCAAACATTCATCGGGGGTCCCGGCAGGACCCAAAGATGGCAAAAAACCCAACTTTTCCGAGGGGTCGATTTTCACCCGTTTCGACAGTGCCGGCACTGTCGCCAAATCGCATTTTTTCAAGTTGCTGAAACGACACTTTTCCGCCCCGGGAGGTGGGCCAAACCCCCCAAACATTCATCGGAGGTCCCGGAAGGACCCAAAGATGGCAAAAAACCATACTTTTCCGAGGGGTCGATTTTCACCCGTTTCGACAGTGTCGCCAAATCACATTTTTTCAAGTTGCTGAAACGACACTTTTCCGCCCCGGGAGGTGGGCCAAACCCCCCAAACATTCATCGGGGGTCCCGGCAGGACCCAAAGATGGCAAAAAACCCAACTTTTCCAAGGCGTCGATTTTCACCCGTTTCGACAGTGCCGGCACTGTCGCCAAATCGCATTTTTTCAAGTTGCTGAAACGACACTTTTCCGCCCCGTGAGGTGGGCCAAACCCCCCAAACATTCATCGGGAGTCCCGGCAGGACCCAAAGCTGGCAAAAAACCCAACTTTTCCGAGGGGTCGATTTTCACCCGTTTCGACAGTGACACTGTCGCCAAATCGCATTTTTTCAAGTTGCTGAAACGACACTTTTCCGCCCCGGGAGGTGGGCCAAACACCCCAAACATTCATCGGGGTTCCCGGCAGGACCCAAAGATGGCAAAAAACCCAACTTTTCCGAGGGGTCGATTTTCACCTGTTTCGACAGTGGCAGCACTGTCGCCAAATCGCATTTTTTCAAGTTGCTGAAACGACACTTTTCCGCCCCGGGAGGTGGGCCAAACCCCCCAAACATTCATCGGGGGTCCCGGCAGGACCCAAAGATGGCAAAAAACCCAACATTTCCGAGGGGTCGATTTTCACCCATTTCGACTGTCGCCAAATCGCATTTTTTCAAGTTGCTGAAACGACACTTTTCCACCCCGGGAGGTGGGCCAAACCCCCCAAACATTCATCGGGGGTCCCGGCAGGACCCAAAGATGGCAAAAAACCCAACTTTTCCGAGGGGTCGATTTTCACCCGTTTCGACAGTGCCGGCACTGTCGCCAAATCGCATTTTTTCAAGTTGCTGAAACGACACTTTTCCGCCCCGGGAGGTGGGCCAAACCCCCCAAACATTCATCGGGAGTCCCGGCAGGACCCAAAGATGGCAAAAAACCCAACTTTTCCGAGGGGTCGATTTTCACCCGTTTCGACAGTGCCGGCACTGTCGCCAAATCGCATTTTTTCAAGTTGCTGAAACGACACTTTTCCGCCCCGGGAGGTGGGCCAAACCCCCCAAACATTCATCGGGGGTCCCGGCAGGACCCAAAGATGGCAAAAAACCCAACTTTTCCGAGGGGTCGATTTTCACCCGTTTCGACAGTGCCGGCACTGTCGCCAAATCGCATTTTTTCAAGTTGCTGAAACGACACTTTTCCGCCCCGGGAGGTGGGCCAAACCCCCCAAACATTCATCGGAGGTCCCGGAAGGACCCAAAGCTGGCAAAAAACCCAACTTTTCCGAGGGGTCGATTTTCACCCGTTTCGACAGTGCCGGCACTGTCGCCAAATCGCATTTTTTCAAGTTGCTGAAACGACACTTTTCCGCCCTGGGAGGTTGGCAAAACACCCCAAACATTCATCGGGGGTCCCGGCAGGACCCAAAGATGGCAAAAAACCCAACTTTTCCGAGGGGTCGATTTTCACCCGTTTCGACAGTGCCGGCACTGTCGCCAAATCGCATTTTTTTCAAGTTGCTGAAACGACACTTTTCCGCCCCGAGAGGTGGGCCAAACCCCCCAAACATTCATCGGGGGTCCCGGCAGGACCCAAAGATGGCAAAAAACCCAACTTTTCCGAGGGGTCGATTTTCACCCGTTTCGACAGTGCCGCTGGCACTGTCGCCAAATCGCATTTTTTCAAGTTGCTGAAACGACACTTTTCCGCCCCGGGAGGTGGGCCAAACCCCCCAAACATTCATCGGGGGTCCCGGCAGGACCCAAAGATGGCAAAAAACCCAACTTTTCCGAGGGGTCGATTTTCACCCCTTTCGACAGTGCCGGCACTGTCGCCAAATCGCATTTTTTCAAGTTGCTGAAACGACACTTTTCCGCCCCGGGAGGTGGGCCAAACCCCCCAAACATTCATCGGGAGTCCCGGCAGGACCCAAAGATGGCAAAAAACCCAACTTTTCCGAGGGGTCGATTTTCACCCGTTTCGACAGTGCCGGCACTGTCGCCAAATCGCATTTTTTCAAGTTGCTGAAACGACACTTTTCCGCCCCGGGAGGTGGGCCAAACCCCCCAAACATTCATCGGGGGTCCCGGCAGGACCCAAAGATGGCAAAAAACCCAACTTTTCCGAGGGGTCGATTTTCACCCGTTTCGACAGTGCCGGCACTGTCGCCAAATCGCATTTTTTCAAGTTGCTGAAACGACACTTTTCCGCCCCGGGAGGTGGGCCAAACCCCCCAAACATTCATCGGGAGTCCCGGCAGGACCCAAAGATGGCAAAAAACCCAACTTTTCCGAGGGGTCGATTTTCACCCGTTTCGACAGTGCCGGCACTGTCGCCAAATCGCATTTTTTCAAGTTGCTGAAACGACACTTTTCCGCCCCGGGAGGTGGGCCAAACCCCCCAAACATTCATCGGGGGTCCCGGCAGGACCCAAAGATGGCAAAAAACCCAACTTTTCCGAGGGGTCGATTTTCACCCGTTTCGACAGTGCCGGCACTGTCGCCAAATCGCATTTTTTCAAGTTGCTGAAACGACACTTTTCCGCCCCGGGAGGTGGGCCAAACCCCCCAAACATTCATCGGGGGTCCCGGCAGGACCCAAAGATGGCAAAAAACCCAACTTTTCCGAGGGGTCGATTTTCACCCGTTTCGACAGTGCCGGCACTGTCGCCAAATCGCATTTTTTCAAGTTGCTGAAACGACACTTTTCCGCCCCGGGAGGTGGGCCAAACCCCCCAAACATTCATCGGAGGTCCCGGAAGGACCCAAAGATGGCAAAAAACCCAACTTTTCCGAGGGGTCGATTTTCACCCGTTTCGACAGTGCCGGCACTGTCGCCAAATCGCATTTTTTCAAGTTGCTGAAACGACACTTTTCCGCCCCGGGAGGTGGGCCAACCCCCCAAACATTCATCGGGGGTCCCGGCAGGACCCAAAGATGGCAAAAAACCCAACTTTTCCGAGGGGTCGATTTTCACCCGTTTCGACAGTGCCGGCACTGTCGCCAAATCGCATTTTTTCAAGTTGCTGAAACGAAACTTTTCCGCCCCGGGAGGTGGGCCAAACCCCCCAAACATTCATCGGGGGTCCCGGCAGGACCCAAAGATGGCAAAAAACCCAACTTTTCCGAGGGGTCGATTTTCACCCGTTTCGACAGTGCCGGCACTGTCGCCAAATCGCATTTTTTCAAGTTGCTGAAACGACACTTTTCCGCCCCGGGAGGTGGGCCAAACCCCCCAAACATTCATCGGGGGTCCCGGCAGGACCCAAAGATGGCAAAAAACCCAACTTTTCCGAGGGGTCGATTTTCACCCATTTCGACTGTCGCCAAATCGCATTTTTTCAAGTTGCTGAAACGACACTTTTCCACCCCGGGAGGTGGGCCAAACCCCCCAAACATTCATCGGGGGTCCCGGCAGGACCCAAAGATGGCAAAAAACCCAACTTTTCCGAGGGGTCGATTTTCACCCGTTTCGACAGTGCCGGCACTGTCGCCAAATCGCATTTTTTCAAGTTGCTGAAACGACACTTTTCCGCCCCGGGAGGTGGGCCAAACCCCCCAAACATTCATCGGAGGTCCCGGAAGGACCCAAAGATGGCAAAAAACCCAACTTTTCCGAGGGGTCGATTTTCACCCGTTTCGACAGTGCCGGCACTGTCGCCAAATCACATTTTTTCAAGTTGCTGAAACGACACTTTTCCGCCCCGGGAGGTGGGCCAAACCCCCCAAACATTCATCGGGGGTCCCGGCAGGACCCAAAGATGGCAAAAAACCCAACTTTTCCGAGGGGTCGATTTTCACCCGTTTCGACAGTGCCGGCACTGTCGCCAAATCGCATTTTTTCAAGTTGCTGAAACGACACTTTTCCGCCCCGTGAGGTGGGCCAAACCCCCCAAACATTCATCGGGAGTCCCGGCAGGACCCAAAGCTGGTAAAAAACCCAACTTTTCCGAGGGGTCGATTTTCACCCGTTTCGACAGTGGCGGCACTGTCGCCAAATCGCATTTTTTCAAGTTGCTGAAACGACACTTTTCCGCCCTGGGAGGTGGGCCAAACCCCCCAAACATTCATCGGGGGTCCCGGCAGGACCCAAAGATGGCAAAAAACCCAACTTTTCCGAGGGGTCGATTTTCACCCGTTTCGACAGTGGCGGCACTGTCGCCAAATCGCATTTTTTCAAGTTGCTGAAACGACACTTTTCCGCCCCGGGAGGTGGGCCAACCCCCCAAACATTCATCGGGGGTCCCGGCAGGACCCAAAGATGGCAAAAAACCCAACTTTTCCGAGGGGTCGATTTTCACCCGTTTCGACAGTGCCGGCACTGTCGCCAAATCGCATTTTTTCAAGTTGCTGAAACGACACTTTTCCGCCCCGGGAGGTGGGCCAAACCCCCCAAACATTCATCGGGGGTCCCGGCAGGACCCAAAGATGGCAAAAAACCCAACTTTTCCGAGGGGTCGATTTTCACCCGTTTCGACAGTGCCGGCACTGTCGCCAAATCGCATTTTTTCAAGTTGCTGAAACGACACTTTTCCGCCCCGGGAGGTGGGCCAAACCCCCCAAACATTCATCGGGGGTCCCGGCAGGACCCAAAGATGGCAAAAAACCCAACTTTTCCGAGGGGTCGATTTTCACCCGTTTCGACAGTGCCGGCACTGTCGCCAAATCGCATTTTTTTCAAGTTGCTGAAACGACACTTTTCCGCCCCGAGAGGTGGGCCAAACCCCCCAAACATTCATCGGGGGTCCCGGCAGGACCCAAAGATGGCAAAAAACCCAACTTTTCCGAGGGGTCGATTTTCACCCGTTTCGACAGTGCCGGCACTGTCGCCAAATCGCATTTTTTCAAGTTGCTGAAACGACACTTTTCCGCCCCGGGAGGTGGGCCAAACCCCCCAAACATTCATCGGGGGTCCCGGCAGGACCCAAAGATGGCAAAAAACCCAACTTTTCCGAGGGGTCGATTTTCACCCGTTTCGACAGTGCCGGCACTGTCGCCAAATCGCATTTTTTCAAGTTGCTGAAACGACACTTTTCCGCCCCGGGAGGTGGGCCAAACCCCCCAAACATTCATCGGGGGTCCCGGCAGGACCCAAAGATGGCAAAAAACCCAACTTTTCCGAGGGGTCGATTTTCACCCGTTTCGACAGTGCCGGCACTGTCGCCAAATCGCATTTTTTCAAGTTGCTGAAACGACACTTTTCCGCCCCGGGAGGTGGGCCAAACCCCCCAAACATTCATCGGGGGTCCCGGCAGGACCCAAAGATGGCAAAAAACCCAACTTTTCCGAGGGGTCGATTTTCACCCGTTTCGACAGTGCCGGCACTGTCGCCAAATCGCATTTTTTCAAGTTGCTGAAACGACACTTTTCCGCCACGGGAGGTGGGCCAAACCCCCCAAACATTCATCGGGGGTCCCGGCAGGACCCAAAGATGGCAAAAAACCCAACTTTTCCGAGGGGTCGATTTTCACCCGTTTCGACAGTGCCGGCACTGTCGCCAAATCGCATTTTTTCAAGTTGCTGAAACGACACTTTTCCGCCCCGGGAGGTGGGCCAAACCCCCCAAACATTCATCGGGGGTCCCGGCAGGACCCAAAGATGGCAAAAAACCCAACTTTTCCGAGGGGTCGATTTTCACCCGTTTCGACAGTGCCGGCACTGTCGCCAAATCGCATTTTTTCAAGTTGCTGAAACGACACTTTTCCGCCCCGGGAGGTGGGCCAAACCCCCCAAACATTCATCGGGGGTCCCGGCAGGACCCAAAGATGGCAAAAAACCCAACTTTTCCGAGGGGTCGATTTTCACCCGTTTCGACAGTGCCGGCACTGTCGCCAAATCGCATTTTTTCAAGTTGCTGAAACGACACTTTTCCGCCCCGGGAGGTGGGCCAAACCCCCCAAACATTCATCGGGGGTCCCGGCAGGACCCAAAGATGGCAAAAAACCCAACTTTTCCGAGGGGTCGATTTTCACCCGTTTCGACAGTGCCGGCACTGTCGCCAAATCGCATTTTTTCAAGTTGCTGAAACGACACTTTTCCGCCCCGGGAGGTGGGCCAAACCCCCCAAACATTCATCGGGAGTCCCGGCAGGACCCAAAGATGGCAAAAAACCCAACTTTTCCGAGGGGTCGATTTTCACCCGTTTCGACAGTGCCGGCACTGTCGCCAAATCGCATTTTTTCAAGTTGCTGAAACGACACTTTTCCGCCCCGGGAGGTGGGCCAAACCCCCCAAACATTCATCGGGGGTCCCGGCAGGACCCAAAGATGGCAAAAAACCCAACTTTTCCGAGGGGTCGATTTTCACCCGTTTCGACAGTGCCGGCACTGTCGCCAAATCGCATTTTTTCAAGTTGCTGAAACGACACTTTTCCGCCCCGGGAGGTGGGCCAAACCCCCCAAACATTCATCGGGGGTCCCGGCAGGACCCAAAGATGGCAAAAAACCCAACTTTTCCGAGGGGTCGATTTTCACCCGTTTCGACAGTGCCGGCACTGTCGCCAAATCGCATTTTTTCAAGTTGCTGAAACGACACTTTTCCGCCCCGGGAGGTGGGCCAAACCCCCCAAACATTCATCGGGAGTCCCGGCAGGACCCAAAGATGGCAAAAAACCCAACTTTTCCGAGGGGTCGATTTTCACCCGTTTCGACAGTGCCGGCACTGTCGCCAAATCGCATTTTTTCAAGTTGCTGAAACGACACTTTTCCGCCCCGGGAGGTGGGCCAAACCCCCCAAACATTCATCGGGAGTCCCGGCAGGACCCAAAGATGGCAAAAAACCCAACTTTTCCGAGGGGTCGATTTTCACCCGTTTCGACAGTGCCGGCACTGTCGCCAAATCGCATTTTTTTCAAGTTGCTGAAACGACACTTTTCCGCCCCGAGAGGTGGGCCAAACCCCCCAAACATTCATCGGGGGTCCCGGCAGGACCCAAAGATGGCAAAAAACCCAACTTTTCCGAGGGGTCGATTTTCACCCGTTTCGACAGTGCCGGCACTGTCGCCAAATCGCATTTTTTCAAGTTGCTGAAACGACACTTTTCCGCCCCGGGAGGTGGGCCAAACCCCCCAAACATTCATCGGGGGTCCCGGCAGGACCCAAAGATGGCAAAAAACCCAACTTTTCCGAGGGGTCGATTTTCACCCGTTTCGACAGTGCCGGCACTGTCGCCAAATCGCATTTTTTCAAGTTGCTGAAACGACACTTTTCCGCCCCGGGAGGTGGGCCAAACCCCCCAAACATTCATCGGGAGTCCCGGCAGGACCCAAAGATGGCAAAAAACCCAACTTTTCCGAGGGGTCGATTTTCACCCGTTTCGACAGTGCCGGCACTGTCGCCAAATCGCATTTTTTCAAGTTGCTGAAACGACACTTTTCCGCCCCGGGAGGTGGGCCAAACCCCCCAAACATTCATCGGGGGTCCCGGCAGGACCCAAAGATGGCAAAAAACCCAACTTTTCCGAGGGGTCGATTTTCACCCGTTTCGACAGTGCCGGCACTGTCGCCAAATCGCATTTTTTCAAGTTGCTGAAACGACACTTTTCCGCCCCGGGAGGTGGGCCAAACCCCCCAAACATTCATCGGGGGTCCCGGCAGGACCCAAAGATGGCAAAAAACCCAACTTTTCCGAGGGGTCGATTTTCACCCGTTTCGACAGTGCCGGCACTGTCGCCAAATCGCATTTTTTCAAGTTGCTGAAACGACACTTTTCCGCCCCGGGAGGTGGGCCAAACCCCCCAAACATTCATCGGGGGTCCCGGCAGGACCCAAAGATGGCAAAAAACCCAACTTTTCCGAGGGGTCGATTTTCACCCGTTTCGACAGTGCCGGCACTGTCGCCAAATCGCATTTTTTCAAGTTGCTGAAACGACACTTTTCCGCCCCGGGAGGTGGGCCAAACCCCCCAAACATTCATCGGGGGTCCCGGCAGGACCCAAAGATGGCAAAAAACCCAACTTTTCCGAGGGGTCGATTTTCACCCGTTTCGACAGTGCCGGCACTGTCGCCAAATCGCATTTTTTCAAGTTGCTGAAACGACACTTTTCCGCCCCGGGAGGTGGGCCAAACCCCCCAAACATTCATCGGGAGTCCCGGCAGGACCCAAAGATGGCAAAAAACCCAACTTTTCCGAGGGGTCGATTTTCACCCGTTTCGACAGTGCCGGCACTGTCGCCAAATCGCATTTTTTCAAGTTGCTGAAACGACACTTTTCCGCCCCGGGAGGTGGGCCAAACCCCCCAAACATTCATCGGGGGTCCCGGCAGGACCCAAAGATGGCAAAAAACCCAACTTTTCCGAGGGGTCGATTTTCACCCGTTTCGACAGTGCCGGCACTGTCGCCAAATCGCATTTTTTCAAGTTGCTGAAACGACACTTTTCCGCCCCGGGAGGTGGGCCAAACCCCCCAAACATTCATCGGGGGTCCCGGCAGGACCCAAAGATGGCAAAAAACCCAACTTTTCCGAGGGGTCGATTTTCACCCGTTTCGACAGTGCCGGCACTGTCGCCTAATCGCATTTTTTCAAGTTGCTGAAACGACACTTTTCCGCCCCGGGAGGTGGGCCAAACCCCCCAAACATTCATCGGAGGTCCCGGAAGGACCCAAAGATGGCAAAAAAACATACTTTTCCGAGGGGTCGATTTTCACCCGTTTCGACAGTGCCGGCACTGTCGCCAAATCGCATTTTTTCAAGTTGCTGAAACGACACTTTTCCGCCCCGGGAGGTGGGCCAAACCCCCCAAACATTCATCGGGGGTCCCGGCAGGACCCAAAGATGGCAAAAAACCCAACTTTTCCGAGGGGTCGATTTTCACCCGTTTCGACAGTGCCGGCACTGTCGCCAAATCGCATTTTTTCAAGTTGCTGAAACGACACTTTTCCGCCCCGGGAGGTGGGCCAAACCCCCCAAACATTCATCGGGGGTCCCGGCAGGACCCAAAGATGGCAAAAAACCCAACTTTTCCGAGGGGTCGATTTTCACCCGTTTCGACAGTGCCGGCACTGTCGCCAAATCGCATTTTTTCAAGTTGCTGAAACGACACTTTTCCGCCCCGGGAGGTGGGCCAAACCCCCCAAACATTCATCGGGGGTCCCGGCAGGACCCAAAGATGGCAAAAAACCCAACTTTTCCGAGGGGTCGATTTTCACCCGTTTCGACAGTGCCGGCACTGTCGCCAAATCGCATTTTTTCAAGTTGCTGAAACGACACTTTTCCGCCCCGGGAGGTGGGCCAAACCCCCCAAACATTCATCGGGGGTCCCGGCAGGACCCAAAGATGGCAAAAAACCCAACTTTTCCGAGGGGTCGATTTTCACCCGTTTCGACAGTGCCGGCACTGTCGCCAAATCGCATTTTTTCAAGTTGCTGAAACGACACTTTTCCGCCCCGGGAGGTGGGCCAAACCCCCCAAACATTCATCGGGGGTCCCGGCAGGACCCAAAGATGGCAAAAAACCCAACTTTTCCGAGGGGTCGATTTTCACCCGTTTCGACAGTGCCGGCACTGTCGCCAAATCGCATTTTTTCAAGTTGCTGAAACGACACTTTTCCGCCCCGGGAGGTGGGCCAAACCCCCCAAACATTCATCGGGAGTCCCGGCAGGACCCAAAGATGGCAAAAAACCCAACTTTTCCGAGGGGTCGATTTTCACCCGTTTCGACAGTGCCGGCACTGTCGCCAAATCGCATTTTTTCAAGTTGCTGAAACGACACTTTTCCGCCCCGGGAGGTGGGCCAAACCCCCCAAACATTCATCGGGGGTCCCGGCAGGACCCAAAGATGGCAAAAAACCCAACTTTTCCGAGGGGTCGATTTTCACCCGTTTCGACAGTGCCGGCACTGTCGCCAAATCGCATTTTTTCAAGTTGCTGAAACGACACTTTTCCGCCCCGGGAGGTGGGCCAAACCCCCCAAACATTCATCGGGGGTCCCGGCAGGACCCAAAGATGGCAAAAAACCCAACTTTTCCGAGGGGTCGATTTTCACCCGTTTCGACAGTGCCGGCACTGTCGCCAAATCGCATTTTTTCAAGTTGCTGAAACGACACTTTTCCGCCCCGGGAGGTGGGCCAAACCCCCCAAACATTCATCGGGAGTCCCGGCAGGACCCAAAGATGGCAAAAAACCCAACTTTTCCGAGGGGTCGATTTTCACCCGTTTCGACAGTGCCGGCACTGTCGCCAAATCGCATTTTTTCAAGTTGCTGAAACGACACTTTTCCGCCCCGGGAGGTGGGCCAAACCCCCCAAACATTCATCGGGGGTCCCGGCAGGACCCAAAGATGGCAAAAAACCCAACTTTTCCGAGGGGTCGATTTTCACCCGTTTCGACAGTGCCGGCACTGTCGCCAAATCGCATTTTTTCAAGTTGCTGAAACGACACTTTTCCGCCCCGGGAGGTGGGCCAAACCCCCCAAACATTCATCGGAGGTCCCGGAAGGACCCAAAGATGGCAAAAAAACATACTTTTCCGAGGGGTCGATTTTCACCCATTTCGACAGTGCCGGCACTGTCGCCAAATCACATTTTTTCAAGTTGCTGAAACGACACTTTTCCGCCCCGGGAGGTGGGCCAAACCCCCCAAACATTCATCGGGGGTCCCGGCAGGACCCAAAGATGGCAAAAAACCCAACTTTTCCGAGGGGTCGATTTTCACCCGTTTCGACAGTGCCGGCACTGTCGCCAAATCGCATTTTTTCAAGTTGCTGAAACGACACTTTTCCGCCCCGTGAGGTGGGCCAAACCCCCCAAACATTCATCGGGAGTCCCGGCAGGACCCAAAGCTGGCAAAAAACCCAACTTTTCCGAGGGGTCGATTTTCACCCGTTTCGACAGTGACACTGTCGCCAAATCGCATTTTTTCAAGTTGCTGAAACGACACTTTTCCGCCCCGGGAGGTGGGCCAAACCCCCCAAACATTCATCGGGGGTCCCGGCAGGACCCAAAGATGGCAAAAAACCCAACTTTTCCGAGGGGTCGATTTTCACCCGTTTCGACAGTGCCGGCACTGTCGCCAAATCGCATTTTTTCAAGTTGCTGAAACGACACTTTTCCGCCCCGGGAGGTGGGCCAAACCCCCCAAACATTCATCGGGGGTCCCGGCAGGACCCAAAGATGGCAAAAAACCCAACTTTTCCGAGGGGTCGATTTTCACCCATTTCGACTGTCGCCAAATCGCATTTTTTCAAGTTGCTGAAACGACACTTTTCCACCCCGGGAGGTGGGCCAAACCCCCAAACATTCATCGGGGGTCCCGGCAGGACCCAAAGATGGCAAAAAACCCAACTTTTCCGAGGGGTCGATTTTCACCCGTTTCGACAGTGCCGGCACTGTCGCCAAATCGCATTTTTTCAAGTTGCTGAAACGACACTTTTCCGCCCCGGGAGGTGGGCCAAACCCCCCAAACATTCATCGGGAGTCCCGGCAGGACCCAAAGATGGCAAAAAACCCAACTTTTCCGAGGGGTCGATTTTCACCCGTTTCGACAGTGCCGGCACTGTCGCCAAATCGCATTTTTTCAAGTTGCTGAAACGACACTTTTCCGCCCCGGGAGGTGGGCCAAACCCCCCAAACATTCATCGGAGGTCCCGGAAGGACCCAAAGATGGCAAAAAACCCAACTTTTCCGAGGGGTCGATTTTCACCCGTTTCGACAGTGCCGGCACTGTCGCCAAATCACATTTTTTCAAGTTGCTGAAACGACACTTTTCCGCCCCGGGAGGTGGGCCAACCCCCCAAACATTCATCGGGGGTCCCGGCAGGACCCAAAGATGGCAAAAAACCCAACTTTTCCGAGGGGTCGATTTTCACCCGTTTCGACAGTGCCGGCACTGTCGCCAAATCGCATTTTTTCAAGTTGCTGAAACGACACTTTTCCGCCCCGGGAGGTGGGCCAAACCCCCCAAACATTCATCGGGGGTCCCGGCAGGACCCAAAGATGGCAAAAAACCCAACTTTTCCGAGGGGTCGATTTTCACCTGTTTCGACAGTGCCGGCACTGTCGCCAAATCACATTTTTTCAAGTTGCTGAAACGACACTTTTCCGCCCCGGGAGGTGGGCCAAACCCCCCAAACATTCATCGGGGGTCCCGGCAGGACCCAAAGATGGCAAAAAACCCAACTTTTCCGAGGGGTCGATTTTCACCCGTTTCGACAGTGCCGGCACTGTCGCCAAATCGCATTTTTTCAAGTTGCTGAAACGACACTTTTCCGCCCTGTGAGGTGGGCCAAACCGCCCAAACATTCATCGGGAGTCCCGGCAGGACCCAAAGCTGGCAAAAAACCCAACTTTTCCGAGGGGTCGATTTTCACCCGTTTCGACAGTGCCGGCACTGTCGCCAAATCGCATTTTTTCAAGTTGCTGAAACGACACTTTTCCGCCCCGGGAGGTGGGCCAAACACCCCAAACATTCATCGGAGGTCCCGGAAGGACCCAAAGATGGCAAAAAACCCAACTTTTCCGAGGGGTCGATTTTCACCCGTTTCGACAGTGCCGGCACTGTCGCCAAATCGCATTTTTTCAAGTTGCTGAAACGACACTTTTCCGCCCCGGGAGGTGGGCCAACCCCCCAAACATTCATCGGGGGTCCCGGCAGGACCCAAAGATGGCAAAAAACCCAACTTTTCCGAGGGGTCGATTTTCACCCGTTTCGACAGTGCCGGCACTGTCGCCAAATCGCATTTTTTCAAGTTGCTGAAACGACACTTTTCCGCCCCGAGAGGTGGGCCAACCCCCCAAACATTCATCGGGGGTCCCGGCAGGACCCAAAGATGGCAAAAAACCCAACTTTTCCGAGGGGTCGATTTTCACCCGTTTCGACAGTGCCGGCACTGTCGCCAAATCGCATTTTTTCAAGTTGCTGAAACGACACTTTTCCGCCCCGGGAGGTGGGCCAAACCCCCCAAACATTCATCGGGGGTCCCGGCAGGACCCAAAGATGGCAAAAAACCCAACTTTTCCGAGGGGTCGATTTTCACCCGTTTCGACAGTGCCGGCACTGTCGCCAAATCGCATTTTTTCAAGTTGCTGAAACGACACTTTTCCGCCCCGGGAGGTGGGCCAAACCCCCCAAACATTCATCGGGGGTCCCGGCAGGACCCAAAGATGGCAAAAAACCCAACTTTTCCGAGGGGTCGATTTTCACCCGTTTCGACAGTGCCGGCACTGTCGCCAAATCGCATTTTTTCAAGTTGCTGAAACGACACTTTTCCGCCCCGGGAGGTGGGCCAAACCCCCCAAACATTCATCGGAGGTCCCGGAAGGACCCAAAGATGGCAAAAAACCCAACTTTTCCGAGGGGTCGATTTTCACCCGTTTCGACAGTGCCGGCACTGTCGCCAAATCGCATTTTTTCAAGTTGCTGAAACGACACTTTTCCGCCCCGGGAGGTGGGCCAAACCCCCCAAACATTCATCGGGGGTCCCGGCATCACCCAAAGATGGCAAAAAACCCAACTTTTCCGAGGGGTCGATTTTCACCCGTTTCGACAGTGCCGGCACTGTCGCCAAATCGCATTTTTTCAAGTTGCTGAAACGACACTTTTCCGCCCCGGGAGGTGGGCCAAACCCCCCAAACATTCATCGGGGGTCCCGGCAGGACCCAAAGATGGCAAAAAACCCAACTTTTCCGAGGGGTCGATTTTCACCCGTTTCGACAGTGGCAGCACTGTCGCCAAATCGCATTTTTTCAAGTTGCTGAAACGACACTTTTCCGCCCCGGGAGGTGGGCCAAACCCCCCAAACATTCATCGGAGGTCCCGGCAGGACCCAAAGATGGCAAAAAACCCAACTTTTCCGAGGGGTCGATTTTCACCCGTTTCGACAGTGCCGGCACTGTCGCCAAATCGCATTTTTTCAAGTTGCTGAAACGACACTTTTCCGCCCCGGGAGGTGGGCCAAACCCCCCAAACATTCATCGGAGGTCCCGGAAGGACCCAAAGATGGCAAAAAACCCAACTTTTCCGAGGGGTCGATTTTCACCCGTTTCGACAGTGGCAGCACTGTCGCCAAATCGCATTTTTTCAAGTTGCTGAAACGACACTTTTCCGCCCCGGGAGGTGGGCCAAACCCCCCAA
This sequence comes from Dunckerocampus dactyliophorus, assembly GCF_027744805.1. Classification (NCBI taxonomy): domain Eukaryota; kingdom Metazoa; phylum Chordata; class Actinopteri; order Syngnathiformes; family Syngnathidae; genus Dunckerocampus; species Dunckerocampus dactyliophorus. The sequence goes on along the minus strand of NC_072827.1, from coordinate 15,437,491 downwards.
ACATTCATCGGGGGTCCCGGCAGGACCCAAAGATGGCAAAAAACCCAACTTTTCCGAGGGGTCGATTTTCACCCGTTTCGACAGTGCCGGCACTGTCGCCAAATCGCATTTTTTCAAGTTGCTGAAACGACACTTTTCCGCCCCGGGAGGTGGGCCAAACCCCCCAAACATTCATCGGAGGTCCCGGAAGGACCCAAAGATGGCAAAAAACCCAACTTTTCCGAGGGGTCGATTTTCACCCGTTTCGACAGTGCCGGCACTGTCGCCAAATCGCATTTTTTCAAGTTGCTGAAACGACACTTTTCCGCCCCGGGAGGTGGGCCAAACCCCCCAAACATTCATCGGGGGTCCCGGCAGGACCCAAAGATGGCAAAAAACCCAACTTTTCCGAGGGGTCGATTTTCACCCGTTTCGACAGTGCCGGCACTGTCGCCAAATCGCATTTTTTCAAGTTGCTGAAACGACACTTTTCCGCCCCGGGAGGTGGGCCAAACCCCCCAAACATTCATCGGGGGTCCCGGCAGGACCCAAAGATGGCAAAAAACCCAACTTTTCCGAGGGGTCGATTTTCACCCGTTTCGACAGTGCCGGCACTGTCGCCAAATCGCATTTTTTCAAGTTGCTGAAACGACACTTTTCCGCCCCGGGAGGTGTGCCAAACCCCCCAAACATTCATCGGAGGTCCCGGAAGGACCCAAAGATGGCAAAAAACCCAACTTTTCCGAGGGGTCGATTTTCACCCGTTTCGACAGTGCCGGCACTGTCGCCAAATCGCATTTTTTCAAGTTGCTGAAACGACACTTTTCCGCCCCGGGAGGTGGGCCAAACCCCCCAAACATTCATCGGAGGTCCCGGAAGGACCCAAAGATGGCAAAAAACCCAACTTTTCCGAGGGGTCGATTTTCACCCGTTTCGACAGTGCCGGCACTGTCGCCAAATCGCATTTTTTCAAGTTGCTGAAACGACACTTTTCCGCCCCGGGAGGTGGGCCAACCCCCCAAACATTCATCGGGGGTCCCGGCAGGACCCAAAGATGGCAAAAAACCCAACTTTTCCGAGGGGTCGATTTTCACCCGTTTCGACAGTGCCGGCACTGTCGCCAAATCGCATTTTTTCAAGTTGCTGAAACGACACTTTTCCGCCCCGGGAGGTGGGCCAAACCCCCCAAACATTCATCGGGGGTCCCGGCAGGACCCAAAGATGGCAAAAAACCCAACTTTTCCGAGGGGTCGATTTTCACCCGTTTCGACAGTGCCGGCACTGTCGCCAAATCGCATTTTTTCAAGTTGCTGAAACGACACTTTTCCGCCCCGGGAGGTGGGCCAAACCCCCCAAACATTCATCGGAGGTCCCGGAAGGACCCAAAGATGGCAAAAAACCCAACTTTTCCGAGGGGTCGATTTTCACCCGTTTCGACAGTGCCGGCACTGTCGCCAAATCGCATTTTTTCAAGTTGCTGAAACGACACTTTTCCGCCCCGGGAGGTGGGCCAAACCCCCCAAACATTCATCGGGGGTCCCGGCAGGACCCAAAGATGGCAAAAAACCCAACTTTTCCGAGGGGTCGATTTTCACCCGTTTCGACAGTGCCAAATCGCATTTTTTCAAGTTGCTGAAACGACACTTTTCCGCCCCGGGAGGTGGGCCAAATCCCCCAAACATTCATCGGGGGTCCCGGCAGGACCCAAAGATGGCAAAAAACCCAGCTTTTCCGAGGGGTCGATTTTCACCCGTTTCGACAGTGCTGGCACTGTCGCCAAATCGCATTTTTTCAAGTTGCTGAAACGACACTTTTCCGCCCCGGGAGATGGGCCAAACCCCCCAAACATTCATCGGGGGTCCCGGCAGGACCCAAAGATGGCAAAAAACCCAACTTTTCCGAGGGGTTGATTTTCACCCGTTTCGACAGTGCCGGCACTGTCGCCAAATCGCATTTTTTCAAGTTGCTGAAACGACACTTTTCCGCCCCGGGAGGTGGGCCAAACCCCCCAAACATTCATCGGGGGTCCCGGCAGGACCCAAAGATGGCAAAAAACCCAACTTTTCCGAGGGGTCGATTTTCACCCGTTTCGACAGTGCCGGCACTGTCGCCAAATCGCATTTTTTCAAGTTGCTGAAACGACACTTTTCCGCCCCGGGAGGTGGGCCAAACCCCCCAAACATTCATCGGGAGTCCCGGCAGGACCCAAAGATGGCAAAAAACCCAACTTTTCCGAGGGGTCGATTTTCACCCGTTTCGACTGTCGCCAAATCGCATTTTTTCAAATTGCTGAAACGACACTTTTCCGCCCCGGGAGGTGGGCCAAACCCCCCAAACATTCATCGGGGGTCCCGGCAGGACCCAAAGATGGCAAAAAACCCAACTTTTCCGAGGGGTCGATTTTCACCCGTTTCGACAGTGGCGGCACTGTCGCCAAATCGCATTTTTTCAAGTTGCTGAAACGACACTTTTCCGCCCCGGGAGGTGGGCCAAACCCACCAAACATTCATCGGGGGTCCCGGCAGGACCCAAAGATGGCAAAAAACCCAACTTTTCCGAGGGGTCGATTTTCACCCGTTTCGACAGTGCCGGCACTGTCGCCAAATCGCATTTTTTCAAGTTGCTGAAACGACACTTTTCCGCCCCGGGAGGTGGGCCAAACCCCCCAAACATTCATCGGAGGTCCCGGAAGGACCCAAAGATGGCAAAAAACCCAACTTTTCCGAGGGGTCGATTTTCACCCGTTTCGACAGTGCCGGCACTGTCGCCAAATCGCATTTTTTCAAGTTGCTGAAACGACACTTTTCCGCCCCGGGAGGTGGGCCAAACCCCCCAAACATTCATCGGGGGTCCCGGCAGGACCCAAAGATGGCAAAAAACCCAACTTTTCCGAGGGGTCGATTTTCACCCGTTTCGACAGTGCCGGCACTGTCGCCAAATCGCATTTTTTCAAGTTGCTGAAACGACACTTCTCCGCCCCGGGAGGTGGGCCAAACCCCCCAAACATTCATCGGGGGTCCCGGCAGGACCCAAAGATGGCAAAAAACCCAACTTTTCCGAGGGGTCGATTTTCACCTGTTTCGACAGTGCCGGCACTGTCGCCAAATCGCATTTTTTCAAGTTGCTGAAACGACACTTTTCCGCCCCGGGAGGTGGGCCAAACCCCCCAAACATTCATCGGGGGTCCCGGCAGGACCCAAAGATGGCAAAAAACCCAACTTTTCCGAGGGGTCGATTTTCACCCGTTTCGACAGTGCCGGCACTGTCGCCAAATCGCATTTTTTCAAGTTGCTGAAACGACACTTTTCCGCCCCGGGAGGTGGGCCAAACCCCCCAAACATTCATCGGAGGTCCCGGCAGGACCCAAAGATGGCAAAAAACCCAACTTTTCCGAGGGGTCGATTTTCACCCGTTTCGACAGTGCCGGCACTGTCGCCAAATCGCATTTTTTCAAGTTGCTGAAACGACACTTTTCCGCCCCGGGAGGTGGGCCAAACCCCCCAAACATTCATCGGGGGTCCCGGCAGGACCCAAAGATGGCAAAAAACCCAACTTTTCCGAGGGGTCGATTTTCACCCGTTTCGACAGTGCCAAATCGCATTTTTTCAAGTTGCTGAAACGACACTTTTCCGCCCCGGGAGGTGGGCCAAACCCCCCAAACATTCATCGGGAGTCCCGGCAGGACCCAAAGATGGCAAAAAACCCAACTTTTCCGAGGGGTCGATTTTCACCCGTTTCGACAGTGCCGGCACTGTCGCCAAATCGCATTTTTTCAAGTTGCTGAAACGACACTTTTCCGCCCCGGGAGATGGGCCAAACCCCCCAAACATTCATCGGGGGTCCCGGCAGGACCCAAAGATGGCAAAAAACCCAACTTTTCCGAGGGGTTGATTTTCACCCGTTTCGACAGTGCCGGCACTGTCGCCAAATCGCATTTTTTCAAGTTGCTGAAACGACACTTTTCCGCCCCGGGAGGTGGGCCAAACCCCCCAAACATTCATCGGGGGTCCCGGCAGGACCCAAAGATGGCAAAAAACCCAGCTTTTCCGAGGGGTCGATTTTCACCCGTTTCGACAGTGCCGGCACTGTCGCCAAATCGCATTTTTTCAAGTTGCTGAAACGACACTTTTCCGCCCCGGGAGGTGGGCCAAACCCCCCAAACATTCATCGGGGGTCCCGGCAGGACCCAAAGATGGCAAAAAACCCAACTTTTCCGAGGGGTCGATTTTCACCCGTTTCGACTGTCGCCAAATCGCATTTTTTCAAATTGCTGAAACGACACTTTTCCGCCCCGGGAGGTGGGCCAAACCCCCCAAACATTCATCGGGGGTCCCGGCAGGACCCAAACATGGCAAAAAACCCAACTTTTCCGAGGGGTCGATTTTCACCCGTTTCGACAGTGGCGGCACTGTCGCCAAATCGCATTTTTTCAAGTTGCTGAAACGACACTTTTCCGCCCCGGGAGGTGGGCCAAACCCCCCAAACATTCATCGGGGGTCCCGGCAGGACCCAAAGATGGCAAAAAACCCAACTTTTCCGAGGGGTCGATTTTCACCCGTTTCGACAGTGCCGGCACTGTCGCCAAATCGCATTTTTTCAAGTTGCTGAAACGACACTTTTCCGCCCCGGGAGGTGGGCCAAACCCCCCAAACATTCATCGGGGGTCCCGGCAGGACCCAAAGATGGCAAAAAACCCAACTTTTCCGAGGGGTCGATTTTCACCCGTTTCGACTGTCGCCAAATCGCATTTTTTCAAATTGCTGAAACGACACTTTTCCGCCCCGGGAGGTGGGCCAAACCCCCCAAACATTCATCGGGGGTCCCGGCAGGACCCAAAGATGGCAAAAAACCCAACTTTTCCGAGGGGTCGATTTTCACCCGTTTCGACAGTGGCGGCACTGTCGCCAAATCGCATTTTTTCAAGTTGCTGAAACGACACTTTTCCGCCCCGGGAGGTGGGCCAAACCCCCCAAACATTCATCGGGGGTCCCGGCAGGACCCAAAGATGGCAAAAAACCCAACTTTTCCGAGGGGTCGATTTTCACCCGTTTCGACAGTGCCGGCACTGTCGCCAAATCGCATTTTTTCAAGTTGCTGAAACGACACTTTTCCGCCCCGGGAGATGGGCCAAACCCCCCAAACATTCATCGGGGGTCCCGGCAGGACCCAAAGATGGCAAAAAACCCAACTTTTCCGAGGGGTTGATTTTCACCCGTTTCGACAGTGAAAAACTGTCGCCAAATCGCATTTTTTCAAGTTGCTGAAACGACACTTTTCCGCCCCGGGAGGTGGGCCAAACCCCCCAAACATTCATCGGAGGTCCCGGCAGGACCCAAAGATGGCAAAAAACCCAACTTTTCCGAGGGGTCGATTTTCACCCGTTTCGACAGTGCCGGCACTGTCGCCAAATCGCATTTTTTCAAGTTGCTGAAACGACACTTTTCCGCCCCGGGAGGTGGGCCAAACCCCCCAAACATTCATCGGGGGTCCCGGCAGGACCCAAAGATGGCAAAAAACCCAACTTTTCCGAGGGGTCGATTTTCACCCGTTTCGACAGTGCCGGCACTGTCGCCAAATCGCATTTTTTCAAGTTGCTGAAACGACACTTTTCCGCCCCGGGAGGTGGGCCAAACCCCCCAAACATTCATCGGAGGTCCCGGAAGGACCCAAAGATGGCAAAAAACCCAACTTTTCCGAGAGGTCGATTTTCACCCGTTTCGACAGTGCCGGCACTGTCGCCAAATCGCATTTTTTCAAGTTGCTGAAACGACACTTTTCCGCCCCGGGAGGTGGGCCAAACCCCCCAAACATTCATCGGGGGTCCCGGCAGGACCCAAAGATGGCAAAAAACCCAACTTTTCCGAGGGGTCGATTTTCACCCGTTTCGACAGTGTCGCCAAATCGCATTTTTTCAAGTTGCTGAAACTACACTTTTCCGCCCCGGGAGGTGGGCCAAACCCCCCAAACATTCATCGGGGGTCCCGGCAGGACCCAAAGATGGCAAAAAACCCAACTTTTCCGAGGGGTCGATTTTCACCCGTTTCGACAGTGCCGGCACTGTCGCCAAATCGCATTATTTCAAGTTGCTGAAACGACACTTTTCCGCCCCGGGAGGTGGGCCAAACCCCCCAAACATTCATCGGGGGTCCCGGCAGGACCCAAAGATGGCAAAAAACCCAACTTTTCCGAGGGGTCGATTTTCACTTGTTTCGACAGTGCCGGCACTGTCGCCAAATCGCATTTTTTCAAGTTGCTGAAACGACACTTTTCCGCCCCGGGAGGTGGGCCAAACCCCCCAAACATTCATCGGGGGTCCCGGCAGGACCCAAAGATGGCAAAAAACCCAGCTTTTCCGAGGGGTCGATTTTCACCCGTTTCGACAGTGCCGGCACTGTCGCCAAATCGCATTTTTTCAAGTTGCTGAAACGACACTTTTCCGCCCCGGGAGGTGGGCCAAACCCCCCAAACATTCATTGGGGGTCCCGGCAGGACCCAAAGATGGCAAAAAACCCAGCTTTTCCGAGGGGTCGATTTTCACCCGTTTCGACAGTGCCGGCACTGTCGCCAAATCCAATTTTTTCAAGTTGCTGAAACGACACTTTTCCGCCCCGGGAGGTGGGCCAAACCCCCCAAACATTCATCGGGGGTCCCGACAGGACCCAAAGATGGCAAAAAACCCAGCTTTTACGAGGGGTCGATTTTCACCCGTTTCGACAGTGCCGGCACTGTCGCCAAATCGCATTTTTTCAAGTTGCTGAAACGACACTTTTCCGCCCCGGGAGGTGGGCCAAACCCCCCAAACATTCATCGGGGGTCCCGGCAGGACCCAAAGATGGCAAAAAACCCAGCTTTTCCGAGGGGTCGATTTTCACCCGTTTCGACAGTGCCGGCACTGTCGCCAAATCGCATTTTTTCAAGTTGCTGAAACGACACTTTTCCGCCCCGGGAGGTGGGCCAAACCCCCCAAACATTCATTGGGGGTCCCGGCAGGACCCAAAGATGGCAAAAAACCCAGCTTTTCCGAGGGGTCGATTTTCACCCGTTTCGACAGTGCCGGCACTGTCGCCAAATCCAATTTTTTCAAGTTGCTGAAACGACACTTTTCCGCCCCGGGAGGTGGGCCAAACCCCCCAAACATTCATCGGGGGTCCCGACAGGACCCAAAGATGGCAAAAAACCCAGCTTTTACGAGGGGTCGATTTTCACCCGTTTCGACAGTGCCGGCACTGTCGCCAAATCGCATTTTTTCAAGTTGCTGAAACGACACTTTTCCGCCCCGGGAGGTGGGCCAAACCCCCCAAACATTCATCGGGGGTCCCGGCAGGACCCAAAGATGGCAAAAAACCCAACTTTTCCGAGGGGTCGATTTTCACCCGTTTCGACAGTGTCGCCAAATCGCATTTTTTCAAGTTGCTGAAACTACACTTTTCCGCCCCGGGAGGTGGGCCAAACCCCCCAAACATTCATCGGGGGTCCCGGCAGGACCCAAAGATGGCAAAAAACCCAACTTTTCCGAGGGGTCGATTTTCACCCGTTTCGACAGTGCCGGCACTGTCGCCAAATCGCATTATTTCAAGTTGCTGAAACGACACTTTTCCGCCCCGGGAGGTGGGCCAAACCCCCCAAACATTCATCGGGGGTCCCGGCAGGACCCAAAGATGGCAAAAAACCCAACTTTTCCGAGGGGTCGATTTTCACTTGTTTCGACAGTGCCGGCACTGTCGCCAAATCGCATTTTTTCAAGTTGCTGAAACGACACTTTTCCGCCCCGGGAGGTGGGCCAAACCCCCCAAACATTCATCGGGGGTCCCGGCAGGACCCAAAGATGGCAAAAAACCCAGCTTTTCCGAGGGGTCGATTTTCACCCGTTTCGACAGTGCCGGCACTGTCGCCAAATCGCATTTTTTCAAGTTGCTGAAACGACACTTTTCCGCCCCGGGAGGTGGGCCAAACCCCCCAAACATTCATTGGGGGTCCCGGCAGGACCCAAAGATGGCAAAAAACCCAGCTTTTCCGAGGGGTCGATTTTCACCCGTTTCGACAGTGCCGGCACTGTCGCCAAATCCAATTTTTTCAAGTTGCTGAAACGACACTTTTCCGCCCCGGGAGGTGGGCCAAACCCCCCAAACATTCATCGGGGGTCCCGACAGGACCCAAAGATGGCAAAAAACCCAGCTTTTACGAGGGGTCGATTTTCACCCGTTTCGACAGTGCCGGCACTGTCGCCAAATCGCATTTTTTCAAGTTGCTGAAACGACACTTTTCCGCCCCGGGAGGTGGGCCAAACCCCCCAAACATTCATCGGGGGTCCCGGCAGGACCCAAAGATGGCAAAAAACCCAGCTTTTCCGAGGGGTCGATTTTCACCCGTTTCGACAGTGCCGGCACTGTCGCCAAATCGCATTTTTTCAAGTTGCTGAAACGACACTTTTCCGCCCCGGGAGGTGGGCCAAACCCCCCAAACATTCATTGGGGGTCCCGGCAGGACCCAAAGATGGCAAAAAACCCAGCTTTTCCGAGGGGTCGATTTTCACCCGTTTCGACAGTGCCGGCACTGTCGCCAAATCCAATTTTTTCAAGTTGCTGAAACGACACTTTTCCGCCCCGGGAGGTGGGCCAAACCCCCCAAACATTCATCGGGGGTCCCGACAGGACCCAAAGATGGCAAAAAACCCAGCTTTTACGAGGGGTCGATTTTCACCCGTTTCGACAGTGCCGGCACTGTCGCCAAATCGCATTTTTTCAAGTTGCTGAAACGACACTTTTCCGCCCCGGGAGGTGGGCCAAACCCCCCAAACATTCATCGGGGGTCCCGGCAGGACCCAAAGATGGCAAAAAACCCAGCTTTTCCGAGGGGTCGATTTTCACCCGTTTCGACAGTGCCGGCACTGTCGCCAAATCCAATTTTTTCAAGTTGCTGAAACGACACTTTTCCGCCCCGGGAGGTGGGCCAAACCCCCCAAACATTCATCGGGGGTCCCGGCAGGACCCAAAGATGGCAAAAAACCCAACTTTTCCGAGGGGTCGATTTTCACCCGTTTCGACAGTGCCGGCACTGTCGCCAAATCGCATTTTTTCAAGTTGCTGAAACGACACTTTTCCGCCCCGGGAGGTGGGCCAAACCCCCCAAACATTCATCGGGGGTCCCGGCAGGACCCAAAGATGGCAAAAAACCCAACTTTTCCGAGGGGTCGATTTTCACCCGTTTCGACAGTGCCGGCACTGTCGCCAAATCGCATTTTTTCAAGTTGCTGAAACGACACTTTTCCGCCCCGGGAGGTGGGCCAAACCCCCCAAACATTCATCGGGGGTCCCGGCAGGACCCAAAGATGGCAAAAAACCCAACTTTTCCGAGGGGTCGATTTTCACCCGTTTCGACAGTGCCGGCACTGTCACCAAATCGCATTTTTTCAATTTGCTGAAACGACACTTTTCCGCCCCGGGAGGTGGGCCAAACCCCCCAAACATTCATCGGGGGTCCCGTCAAGACTCAAAGATGTCCAAAAACCCAACTTTCCAAGGGGTCGATTTTCGCCCGTTTTTCAGTTTTTGTCGCGAAATGGCATTTTTTTTAAGTTGCTGAAACGACACTTTTCCGGCCCGGTAAATGGGCCAAACCCCCCAAACATTCATCGGGGGTCCCGGCAGGACTCAAAGATGGCAAAAAACCCAACTTTTCCGAGAGGTCGATTTTCGCTCGTTTTTTCAGGTCTGCGGCTGTCCCGAAATCGCATTTTTTTCAAGTTGGAATGTACAGAAAATACATTTATCACATGGTTCAAAAGACACATTCTTTTTTTAATAATGAGCAATGCTCAGCATTGTTAAACATTGTGTTGTAAATTTGTGTGCATACTTGTCTATTAATATTTTGTAACATTGCTTTAACCCGGTCGTGTCAACATTTCATTCACTGTGTGCCGCATAGTGAAAAATTACAGGTTTCGGGGGCCACTTTTACATTCTGTCACCCTAACCCATGTAGATATGCCAAAGTGTTTATTATATTTAAAGAACAAAACAGCCCGTATCTCAGATTTTTGTTTTTGGTGACAAAAAGTATTATTAATTAATGAATTTTTTCTCCTTACATCACACTTTTTTCCAGTTTTTCTGTATTTTTACAACTATTTCAACTTTCTCCTTGTATATTTTTTCTCATAATGTTATTACTTTATTCTCATCATATTTTGGACTTTATTGTTGTAATGTTACAACTTTTACAACCTAATTTTCCAAAATTGTACAACTTTATTCTTTGTTTTGCTTGTTTCTCATTTTAATGACTTTTTTCCTTCCTGTATTTCAAATGTATGTTTATTTTTCTTAATTTTGTGACATAACCCTCTTCATATTTCACTTTTATTCTGTTAAAATTAGAGGTCTTTTTTCATTTTTGTTGCTTTATTAAATGTCGTCTCTAAAAATTGTATTTTTAGATTGTGCCGAGAGCCAATAAAAATACTATTTTGTTGCATGCAACTTTTGCCATGAGCCGAACATGGCCTCCGGGCTGCTCTTTGGACACCCCTGCTTTAATCATAGTAAATTGTTTTCATTTTTTTTCACTTTTTCCATTCTGCAGTGTTATTGTGCTGATTCAGGTGGTGCTGATTCTTAATACTTTAAAATGACAAGGGGGGGCCATCAAGCAAATGCTTCCCCTGCCCTTCAGAAAGGAAACTGTTCATGTGTCCATCCATATTGTCATTATTCCAACTGGATTTGAGCGATTGCACTTATTGGCCAGGGCAAGGCACCCACTGCCATTGGCTGTGTGTGTGTGTGTGTGTGTGTGGGTGTGTGTGTGTGTGTGTGTGTGTGTGTGTGTGTGTGGGGGGGGGGGGGGGGGGGGGGCTTCTCTTCGCCTCCTCCCATTGGCTGCCTGGAAGTGAGTGGGAGGGGAGCTCAACCCATCCTCCCCCCCCCCGTGGCAAATGTAAAGAATCTTTCTCCGCTTGTGATGTGAGTGACTCTGGCTTTTGGTGTGTGCCTCTGAGCTCTGAGCACGTGTGAGTGTTAGAGGGAGAAAGAGATAAAGAGAGAGAGAAAAGGAAGGCGAAGCAACTAGCATTTCTTTCCCCCCTCCCCATCTCCCTGGTCCTTGTCACTCCATCCTTCCTCCCCTCTCCTGGACCACCCGCAAGACCCGCTTTGAGCCGGGACCGACGACCCCTACTGCCCAGACCGCCCCGGGACCCTTTGACTCTCCTGACTTCTGTCCCACCAACCGCCACCTTTAAAGAAGGTAAGATTCCAGTTCATTTCTCAAAGTACTTCCACTTTTAATCAGCCATGCGAGTATTTGAAACTGTTGGTGAATCACCTTGTTGTCTTTGCTGGCTGGCCTGCACTTTTTTTCCTGTATGCACATGTCAACTTCTCCCTCCAGCACTTATGTTGCCTTCATATAAGATGCCAAGAAAGCCTCTTCTTCTTTTTTCTAATATTTACGCTCTTGTTGTATAATCTCTATTCCGTCTTATCTCATCATGTCTTGCAATCTCGTAGCTTCTGGGCAAAGGGGTTACAATGTGCTGAGGAAATTAATCTTCATGCAATGGAGTCTTCAGTTTTCAAGGCTGCCTGGAGCATAGGTTGACAAAGGCAACATGCTGTGTTGTTGTTGCAAAAGGAATGCACCTCTAATTGATTTGTTAAGCTTCAGTGGTAGTTGGTGAAGGTTATTTATAGATGCTGATGGGCCAGACGCCCATGCTTCACGTGGTCACTTCCTCAAACGACGGGCTCAGAACAGAAGACTGAAGATCACATGACAAAGTGTAATGACTTTACAAGACATTGACCTGCTTGATTGAATCACGGAAGAGAACTCAGCACGGCCCATAAAGCATTCCTGGCAATTGCATAGGGGAAAAACTGCTTAGTCTTCCATCCGTGCATCCTGTACTGTACCAGGAAATGTGGAGTGAGTGTGTGTGTATGTGTGTGTGTGTGTGTGAGACAGAGATCCCGCCAAAGTGGTTGAGACATCAATACTGCCTGCCTGCACAGTTTTTAAGTCAGTCTATTAGAGAGGTAGACCCAGGGCCGCCCCTGTCTACATGCAGAATACTTGTTGTGAAAAGGACCCCACGATACCTGAGGGGGCCCATTTTGCGCAAGAGGGCAAATTCTCGTCAAATGATGTGAGGCAAAATTCACCTGTCAGTCCTTGGTGGTGTAATGGTACAGCTGCTGCCTTTTAAGGTAGAGGGCACGGTACTGAACCCAACCTTGCACCTTTTTTATTGTTCATTTATTTTGCACAAAATAATTATTCATTGAAAAATTGGTTTCCAATGTGTTTGTACTCCTAAAAATGTTATATATTTTTTGCTTAAATTAAGCCTTCTGAAGCATGCAAATGGCTAAATGAACTAAAATACAAATACAAGGCATTTAGAAGACTCATTCAAAAATATAGTGATGATATGTAGTATTCTAAACTGGTCACTAGGTGTCAGTAATGTTACTTTGATGGACAATAGCCACCGCAGGAAATACTGTCAACAAGAAGGAACTCTCCCAACGTGTGAGTCTATGTCATGTTCTTATGTTCTTACATTCTTTTATGTAATGTAAAGGTGACAATAGGAGTGTTATTTTATGTCTAGAGGGCTCTAAAAATATAAAAACATACATATTCAGAAGGTTGTAAACAGTCTATGCTCTGTTTTCTATGAAAATACTCCATTTATAAATATTCACTTATCGTGGTGAGGTCTGGAACCAATTAACCGTGATAAACGAGAGATCACTGTAATGTTACTGTCCTTCCCATATTTTCCAGGTCAGACACCAAAAATTCATTATTATTGGATAATGCGGTAGTCTACTGGGGTCTTCCAAATAGTCAGCTAGCTAATTCTGCAGGGCAAACCCTTTGACGAAGAAGTTGGCAAAAAAAAAGAAAGATCTAGATTACGGTGCAAAACCATGCAGCACCAGAAGTCGCATTAATGGTAAGAAGTACCCGTAGGGGTGTAACGATCCGTTTTAATAACGATTCGATTTGTACGGCCCGATGGCAGCAGGGTTTTTTTTTTAGCAAGAATACACAAATGACAGAAGTGTTACAGCGCACATGTGTGTTTTGACCGGGACACGCCACGCTGGATGATGATGTCACTAAGCGTCACTGCTACTGGACCGTAAACTACCGTCTAAAGGCGTACAAAACGTCCTTACTTTGGATACTGTCCCCATAAATGTCACTTAAAAAGAGTTTCAAATGAGGACAGATGAGTTCAATATCAATACTGAATGAAGTGAATCAACTGTACTCCCAACTCCAATGAACACCACATACTCGGAAGACAATTACGTCAGACAAGCAGACTAAATCAATTATCGTTTAACATCTTTATCATTAAAAATGCTAAAAAAAAAAAGCACACAGCCATATAAAGCCAGACAAATCCAATGCTTTATTTTCTATTATCAATTCAATCGATGGATTGCCTTTTTTTAAACAATGTTAGATCAATATATGTTGTGAACATGTAGTTGGATAAGAGGAATATAATACAATATGATACATCGATGTACTGGATGAATCGTTCCACCCCTAAGTACCCGGTAATTCATTGCCTCCGCCTAGCGCAGCGCAAAGTGCAAGCGCAGCACGGAGGTTATGTTTTTGCCTGTGTTTATCTGTTTGTTTGTTTGTGTTCAAAATATTTGGAAAGGTTCTGACTGGATTTGGATAAACATTTTCAGGAATTGGCAGAAATGGGATATGGAAGAACTGATGAAATCAGATCAACCGTCTGGATCCAGAAATTTTTTAAGGATTCTTTAACATTGCGGAGTAGGACCATTTTCGGCATTTGTACATATAATTCCAAAAAATCAGAGCACTTAAAAAAAATACAGTTCAAGTTTCCAACAGGTTATACAAAATATCAAAGACTGATACAAAAATTATTTATTTTGATGTGAATCACAATATGGGGGAAACTATGGCGCTTGGTGGAGGTCTGCGCTCGTCGAGTGCTTCTCTAGTTTATTATTGGTTAGCTTCATTATAACAATGTCATGAAAAAGAATTAATTCTGAGATTTATTTTATTCTAAAATTATTGGTCTTGCTTAAAAATACACACATTTGTTTGCATCTGAAGTTAAAAATATGATATGACTCTCAGAGAAATACATTTTAAAATATTTGGCTTTAATGGCTCTCTTAGCCAAAAAGGTTCCCGACCCCTGCTCTATTCAATTTAACAAATACAATGAATACATTTTGAATAGTTTTATTTTTTTCAATAAGACCAGTGTGACAAGATTTAGTCACCGAAAAAGAGTGCTGACAGTCTTGAGGACTGAGCTAGCGCACAGAAATGTAATCCACACCTTCGTTGTTTGTTCTTAAACCTGACTGGACTTTAATAGATGCATTCTTTGGGGCAGATTGTGTGGGAAAATTTGTTGTGTTGCTGTAAATGACGTAACGATTACGTTAGTTGAATACTTTGAACGGGGGACACATTTTATTCAGCACGCTCACTGAAAATTGGGGATGTCCCGATCCACATTTTTTGGATTCCGATCCAATCCGATCCGATTTTTTAATAGTCTTGCGATGTGATCTGGTATTGATCGTTTTTGTTTCTTTGTTTGTTTGTTTTTTAATAATAATAAGCTTTTGTTACAAACATGAATTTGTGGAATTGAATATGGTTATGAAAACAGCTCTTCAAAGCCTTACAAATAATGCAACCAAAGTATTGCTGAATTTACTTTTTCATTACACAGCATGACCAAAAATATTGTTTGGCTTTTCTAACAAACCTCTGTGAGGAAGGTCCCTAATCCAATAAAAGTGCATCCAATAAAAGGTAAAATTGGAAAAAAATGGGTGTGCAAAATACTTTTAGAGCGGGACTGATCATTTGAAATGTCTATAGATCAATTTGTGGTGTGATTTAGAATATATGACTTTTTTTTTTTAACACATCTCTCTTAGGGTCCTGTGAAATCCGTTTTATTTTTTCCCAAATTCCTTTTTTTCCCATTTTATTTTTTTCAAGTCCAGTTTTTTACCTTTCCCACTTATTTCACCAGCATAGAGTGTGTGCTGTTAGGGGTAGTGAATAAAACGTCCATTAATTACATGCAAAAATTCTTACATTTATTGATGCAATACATCATTAGCACATTTTGTCCAGTAATTGAGAAATGGATGTAGCTTAGCTAACTCTAATGGGATGTCAGCCTCAGCACAAATTGCTACAAAATCTTCAACAAACTCTAATGCCTGTGCTTGTGATTAAGGAATTTCGGGACATCCCTCCTGAAAATCTCAAGTATTTTCAACTCATCAGACTAAAGTCAGAGTCAAATCCCTAGTCAATGATGTCAAATTCCAAGTCCGGTTGCAAGTCTTTGATGATATTGTCAAGTTGAGCCCAAAGTCATCAAAATTGTGACTCGAATCTGTGCATGTTCTTTGCTTGCATGCGTTCTCCGCGGTTTCTCCCGCAGTAAAGGCTGAGTGTGTGCAAACCTATTACCTGCAGTAATTTAACACGGTGAAGGCGAAGGTGGAAGAGGAAGCTGCGCAAGAAAGAATAGGTGGAGCATGGAATTGAGCTTCGTCATTCCCTGCTGCTTTCATTGCATCATGGTGGGTTCGTGAAGGGTGGTCATTAATATGTCAGGCCCTTGACCCCAGTGTGAGTGCTATTTTTACACTTGCTAATACATGGGCTGGGTGGAAACGACACTGGTGGTGAGAAAATATTGTAGGTCTCGAGTTAAGTGTGCTGTTGTGATAAAACAACAATGCTCATAGATTTTCTTATGAGGTTAGATTAGTGACTGAATAAGATATACAGTATGACAAGCAAATGATCAAATAGCTGTAACTTCAGCCTCAAAGCGGTTGAATCCATTGAATATATTTTACCTCTACCTGAAAAATCTACCTGATTGCATGATATCCTGCACTTTTCTCTGCAACATGTGATATTAATTATTCACAGCTCTGCGTGAGACTGTTTTCCAAAACTATTCCAATCTGCAGTATCCAGCGTGTCTGCAGGTTTAAGGAAAGCAAATCGACAGACATATGAGTCCATAAGTTAAATGTAATAAATTAAATGAAATAATCAAAAAGGCATTAACAGGGGTCTTGAAAAAAAAACTTAGATTTGGTTTCCTTGGGGCAAACACTTTTTCACACCACGGCATACAGTATGTACAGTATGTATAAGTTAATGATAGCTGAGCACAAAATTACTGTTTTAATCTAAGAAAAAAAAAACGTGTGGACCCCCACGTGTGGACCCCCACTCCCCAAGATTTTTTTTTATTTAGTATGACAATTTCCCCACTTTTCGCATCAAATTTTAATTTTGTAGATTTTTTATTGTAAAAGTTCACAAAATTTAGTGATAAATATTTTTTTTTTATTTTAGAAGCATCTTTTCATCATAATACCTAATTATCTTATTTTTATGTAAATGTCAAAAAATAATGCAATCCCTGTTAAAAAAAAAAAAAAAACACACCAATGAGAAAACATGCTATTTAATCTGATACTTTCTTGAAATTGTATACACTGACTCATCCAAACTACATGAATCAAAAGTGATGATTCATGTAAAATAAAAATGAGCACCGTGTGTGTGTGTGTGTGTGTGTGTGTGTGTGTGAGAGAGAGAGACCGTATGTCTGCTGCTTACTTGCTGCTTGAAAACATGTTGTCAGGTTGAAAATGCAAAAAATATTGGAAATCTTGGCTCTTGGCACTCGCTACCACCTCTCAGCGTTTTTACTTGATTAAAAAGCACCCAGGAGTTTGTAAGCATGTGGTAGGTGCGAGCGCACACCCTGACAGCTTAACATACTGATTATTCAAGCCTCTTAGGCTAAGCCACAGCACTCGAGTGATAAACGTCAACTCCTCGTCCCCTCTCTCTCTCTCGCAGGCACTCTCAATTTCTCTCTCGCTCTCCTTTATTCTCCATTTAAAAGAGTGGAAATCCAGTGACAGCTTGCAGAAGGCAAACCTGTTGTCTAGGAAGCAGAAGGGATCAGTGACACAGTGATTCATACAGTGCTGTGGCTTTATTTAGACATAATCCACCCAGCATTGCTTTCAAATTCTTTTATGGAGCCAGAGAACAGTAGCCGGAGCATGTGTTGTCCGACACTGTGACCACAGGGAGTTTAATGCATTAGTAGTACTTCTCTGATACCGCCATGTCCTTCTGAATGGATTAAAGAAATCCATTATTCCAGAATAGTAGGACACTGCCTCCACACCTCTGTTATGTATGCTTTGTGTGCATAAATTTATTATGTCAAATTATGTGAAGTGATGTCCCCAAGTCAAGAAAAGCAGTAATTGCAGCCCATATAGTTCGAACAGCTCTCCATTCGCTCTTATTTGAAGTGCTCTCAGAATGTTGGCGAGGTCTTCAACCACTGAGCCGCACTGAACCAACAGATTGCCCCCAGCAGGGTATAGAGGTAGGAAGTGACAAACGCACCGATATTGCTGACCTGTAAATTCAGCAGTGTCATTTGGTAGAGCACAGACCTCCACCAAAATGAACACCTTCTGAGGTACCAACATCCCTCTTGAAATTATATATACAGTAACCCTAAACATTTCCTGTTTAGGGTTTGCTATCGTTTACATATTATCCAATACCGGTGCCAAATTGGTACTTTTGAAACAATTCTGGTCATTAACTGATGCCCGAACGGTACTTAAAAAAATGGAAAACATGCCGAATTTTGTCCAAAAACAATGCCTTTTTATTTGTACGGCATTTTGTGACATGCACGTTAAACAGTTTAGTCATGTAAGTATTTCAGTAACATGAATAGACTGATAACTCAGTGATAAATTCACCAATATGAAATCAAATTAGCAACAAATTCTCATAATTATCACAGCAAAACCAGCAGCAATACAGAACAGAGAATGTGCAAAAAAAAGTTTGCATTTTACAGTACTTTAAGTATCTATATTCCATACAATTCGAGCAGAAATTGATAACTGATACACCATTCTTGCCACATGCTGTGTTGTAATGTTGCAGTTCAGAATTCTCGTAAGTGCATTTTGTAAATGCACCTTGCTCACTGAGAATGAAGAAGTCTTGTTTTGTGTTGCGTGAGCGTAAAGCAGAAACGTGTGCGAGTGTTGAGGTTGGCATTAACTTTAAAGGAAAGCTGCACCTTTTTTGGAATTTTGCTCATCATCCACAATCCTTATATGAGACATGACTACATATGTCTTCCTCTTTTCTGTGCGTTCTAACGATATAAAAACAGATAGAGACAGCTCATCACTGCACTGCATGGGACACAGATATGCTGTCTACAAAGACTGCTATTAAGACACCTCCAAAAACCTCCAGCAAGGTTTTATGGTTTTATATAGATAATGTACTGTAACAGGTACATTCAATACTTACCGTATTTTGGCTCTTTTAAGCATTACTGGAACTTCCTTCCTGGGTGCACTGATTTCACATCGCAACATAGAAACAAACACCTACACCTAGCGTTAACTTTTCCAAACTCAAAAATAAAAAAACACAGCTGCAGTAGCGGCATCTCCAACATGTAGCGTTACCATTTGGTAGTGGTCTGAGGCACTTGGAGCGCGGCGCTGACACGCTGCGGGTGAGTGTGTGGTAAAGCTAGTCACTAGCCGGCCAGTAGCTAATGGGTGTGGTGTGGCAAGGTATCAGTACACCAGTAACGTATTTCGGTCGGCGTAACAATGTTAATAATAATAATAATAACAATGTCGCTGTCGCTTGGTTAATATGAACGTCACGTTATATGTAAATGGAGCGTTGTTGCCGCTTTTTGGATTTTTTTTCAGAAGTGTTTCCCATTACGTGCATTCTTAGCTAGGATTTGTTTTTTTTTAACATCTGTTTTTATATCTTTACAATGCACTGAACAGAAACATATGATCATGTCTCACATAAGGATTGTGGATGATGGACAAAATCCCCCCCCCAAAAAATTCCAAAATTCCAGTTTTCCTTAAAAAGAGCATGAGACTCTGTGTGTCTCTGTGGGGACGTTGCATTACTTACAAGACATTATTTGCTCAATATCACCTTCAACCTCTTTTGCAGGTGGTTGAGTCTGCATTCATTTAGTACCCACATGAGGCACAGATTCCCACTTTGCGGCATCATCGGATCATCAGCGAATTCAGCGATTGTTAAGAAAATATTACAAACAGTTGGAATCATACAGAAAATACATTTATAGCACAGTTCTATGGAAAAATATTAATATTAGGCTGTGCCTCACCTGCCTCTCCTGACCGCACGTCACTGGTGCACTTTGTGCGCAATGAGAAACATCTCCCAGGTCACTAGTGGGAGATGATAAATGCAGCACTAAATGGTGTCACATTAACCTATAACATGTATGAAATGTCGTGCATGTAATGCACTTGTGCATGGGTATAAACAACATATGGTACATAAAAACAAGTAACCTTGGTAGATAGAAATGAATATATGCACACCAGTTGATATTATACTGCGTTTTCTAACTGATTGACGACAGCTCTAAACTTTAGGCCATTGTGACTTCTTGGGCAGATGCAATTGGGCATGAGTCCTTTATCCACATGCTGCCAACACAAATTTAACAGCATGCGCAATTAAGTGCAATATTGTGTTTCTGCACGAAGATACACGTTTACCAATACTGTATTACTATAATACTATAATAACTATAATAACTATGGAATGGGTTTTATTTAAATCTGTTTTATACAGAGGGTGCCTCATTTAGCTACAGCATATGAGATCCATTACAATATTCTTCTATTGTAAGACGGTCAAAAGAAACACCAGTCATAGGTTAATTGGGCCAGTGTGTATAATACTAGCTTGGGTGCTGTGGAATTACAATGCAGTCAATGCAGACATTTACATGCATCTTCTGAATGCCTTATAGCTGTGTTTTGGTTTGTTTAGCCATTTTTATGTCTTTATGTTTATTTAGGCAAAAAATATGTAAAATCTTTTTAAATGTGCACCTTTTTTTTTTTTTTTTACTAATAATGGGCAGCATTATTTAATATATTTTTGAAAAACCAGAATAAAGTGAAGCCATGAAATGCCATGAAATGATGGATCCTTTAAATCATCTTTACAGGTATGTGTGTGTGGTTTATTTGTTCATACATCACACACAGACCGCTCTTATTTATTCAGTAAAAAATAACCCACCATGACACCAAAGTGGCAGACCTTTGATAAAGAAGATGAGAATATAATAAACCATGATTACACTGTATCAGGATTACATTTATAAAAGAAAGTCAGCGTCTGTTCCAATGGTCCAATTTTGCATCTGTGGACATGGTGGACAATAAAGTACATACAATACAAATGGTTGCAAAATATTACCCTCATAAAACCCTCATAAATAAAGACACAGTGAACTAGTGGTTAGCATGTTGGCCACACAGTCACGAGATCTTGGTATGAATCTCCGTTGGGCATCTCTGTGTGGAGTTTGCATGTTTATTCCTGAGCGTGCGTGGGTTTTCTCCGGGTACTCCGGCTTCCTCCCACATCCCAAGAACACGCATGTTAGGTTAATTGGAGACTCTAAATTGTCCATAGGTATAAATGCAAGTGAATGGTTGTTTGCCTAGACCGTATGTGTCCTATGATTGGCTGGCGACCAGTCCAGGGTGTACCCCGCCTCTTGCCCAAGGTTAGCTGGAATAATGAGGACTATGTACTGTACTATAGTTTATTAATCTTGCAAGGTTTAATTCAGGGATGGGAATCCCTCTTTCAACTGGTCTTCCTTTATTGTCTAGTTGTCGATAAGAGAAAGTGTGCTTCCTGTTGATGAGACATCCTCCTCTGAAGTAAATTATATATACTGTATGTATATTCATTTTTTAGCAGCTCCCAAAGCATTCAAATAGCCTTGCCAAGTCAGCAAGAGTGCAGCCGTGTGTGCTTAAGCAGATGTAACAAAGGTGGTGTGTACTTCAAGGGAAAATGCTTTCTCTTCTAGCTACTTCTGGTGTGAAGTCAGCGATGGAGAGCTTAAAATCCCATTAGCCTGTTCCCTCCCCCCCCCCATGTGCACCGCCAAATACATTAATCACGAAGAATTTCAAAAACACCGCTCTGCGGTTCGTTTCAGGAATTGTGCACTACGAAGAGCAATGACTGAACGACTGGATGCATAATATTAGAAACGTGAGGATAAATGATTTGGCCACCTTTGATGTTGTATGTTCTTCTCTACCTGCAGTCTTTTTTTTTCTAAGGAAAGGACAGATGTTTTTTAGCCAGCCATCATTCTACATTATTAATTTACGAGGCTGAAAGTGTGTCAGAGCAGATACTGAAATATTGTGCTGTACATGAAGTGCAATACTGGGTTTTTTTTTTACCCCCTGTACTCCCCACTGGCATGCAGCCTTAGCGGAAGTATGACTTTATTCAAGCTATTTTTATACGAGTACAATTTTAAAGAAACGTCACCAAAAAATAACAAAATGAAAGCACTCAATCAAGCATTTTTGTCATACCAGTAAACAACTATAAAATACGAGCAAAATGAAGTGATTATCACCTCAGTGAGTTTTCTGAACCCCTGCCAATGCCGATCTTGGCTGTGATGTCACATCAAGAAACAAACCGCAGCCATGGACGCACAACAAAGCGAAGAAAGAGAAATCACAATAATACACACTAATAACATTCACTGAGATTGTGTCGTGATGAGTATGACATAGCACACATTAAAAAACTGGCCTCAACACGTACGTTGTTTGACGGGCGGTGATTGACACTGACAGACCTATGCAGCTCTATGTGAGCAGCGATCACAGCTTAGCTAGCCTCGAAAGTTGGCATGAAAACCCATATTATTCTAAGAATCGTACGATATATTTAATAAAAAAAAATGTGGATTTACTTACTGATACTGACCGATCGACTGCAAGATACAAGACGACTGACAAGTCGCTGTTTAGCCTTAAAATGTGGCTGAAATTTGGCTTCTAAGATTTGTCGAATATATCTTGTAGAAAAAAAATGTGGATTTGCTTACTGACACTGTGGCACGCTTTTTCGCATTCAGTCCCAAACTTTCCTTTCCTCAAAACGACTGTCCTCGAAATGTGCCGAACACAATACCTAAGAGAACGCTGTCTTTTGGAAATGTGAACATGCTTACTCCGTCTGCTCAAGTGTTTGACCAAAAGCCTGCCAGACAACGAGCAGGCATCATATAAAAAAAATTATATAACAACAAAATATGCACCACAACAACATGTAAACGATGTATTCCATGGGTAGTTCCAGGTGGGAGGGTTTCTCGAAGTGATATCACTTCCTCCTTCTCCAGTCTCGGGAAAGAGACTGGTTTTAGTGAGGAAATGTCTAAAAAAGGGTATATATGTCAACATCTGCGCACACATTAACACAATTTTTGAGAAAATAAGTAACGTTAAAATAAGTGAGTCATGTTTTGCTGAGAGGAGCACTTTAGATTCCTTATACATTTGTGTTAATATAATTTTCACAGTATTTTTTTCCAAATACTCCATACAGTATTTGCACATTATCTTTTCTTCCAAAGGAAACTGTTAAAGTGGAAAGATGACTTCAGCAGCACGGTATATCATGCACTAAGATGAAACTTGATCCTTCGACTAAATCCTTCTTGACATCCTTCCTGTAAGATGAAACTGTATGATGTCATAGTTTCTGCAGCAATTTGACACACACAGGCGTCCTTGTAACAGCACTTCTTTGGGACTTTGCTTGCCTGATGGGGTTAAACTGTTTTGTGGGTGTCATGCCAGTTCTCCAGGAACCCTGGGGATACCCAGGGGATAAATAATGGATGCATGGAAGCTAGGCACAAATCCCTATATGTCACTAATATCCGTGCAAGTGTGTGCGTGTGTGTGTGTGTGAGAGAGAGAGCGTCCGTAATGTAAAACGGAAACATCCACAAGTAGGAGGTTCTTAATTTTTCCCCTTCTTTGGGATTAAGGGGTTCAAAACCGTGGGACATCAAAGTGTGTTGTCTCTGTACTGAAGGTGTCAAATGCTGCTTAGTCAAACAGGATATATTTGGCTTCCCCTGAGACACATACAGAGCACACACACACACACACACACACACACACACACACACACACACACACACACACACACAATTATTTGTTTTCCTCCTTGATCCTAAGCACACCACATTCTGGGTGATTTTTTCTATAGGTAGGTCGTGTTGTCGTTTTCTCTATCCAGCTATATTGGTTTAAACACAAGACCCTTTTTCACCAGCAGCACAATATGGTCAGAAAGGGCCAATACTGAAATAAAAATGAGATGTCAGTTTATATCTGTATTGGATTTTCTATCATGATAATGATATCGGCACAGAAGCGATGACGTCGTGCTCCACAGAGCAACGAGCTTGCTGGCTCAGAATGTCCTCGGTTTGGAATTACTATATACATATTATATCATATACATATTATATACAAGTTTAGCCTTTGAATTGTAAATTTGCAATTTTGGTTATGCAATGTGGAATTAAAAAAAAAACATTTTAAATGTAAAAATTCGATTAACTTAATTTTAAAAATTACATTTAAAATGTTTTTACTTGTAGTGTTACCGGCCTTGTTATTTCTGAATTTATCTTTTAGTCTTTTTTGTAGATTCTAGGAGGGTAAGAGGAGGACATGTTATTCTAGTTGACTATTGGTCATGGTTTTTTGAATTACTTTTTTGAGGCAAAATGTTTAAAATAAATATGGCATGTTTTCTATATTTTACATCACATATTGCAGTATTGGTGCTATTTTGCACAAACAGTGCTTATTTGTTAAATACGTCAAGTAAAAGAAGCATAACGTGTTCATTCATTACACGAGATGTGACCTTGAGGGAAGAGCTGCTGCCTGTATCGGTATTGGAAATGAAGCGCTGGACAATATCAGATATCGGTAACAAAGCCAATATTGAGCATCTCTAATCCACACCATATATTTATAAAATGACACATCCTTTGATGAGGAATTGTTTATAAGTATAGCTGTCCATCGATTAAAATATTTAATCACAATTAATCAAATTTTGTCCATAGTTAACTCATAATTGCACTTAATCGCAGATACAAATAAGTTGTATCTAATATAAGTAGGGACGTAAATCTCTGTGGTAAACCATTTGTTACGCAACTACAATAAATACATCAGATTTTATTTAAAGGGATATCAATTTTGGAAATATGGGCCAATATTTTATTTGAAAAATAATAAATTTAGTAAACCCCCAGTTGCATGTTTAATGCTAGCAGAGTTTTCTCCCACTTTGTTTGACGGTCCTTGAACCTAACTTTGTCCAACACTGTACAGATAGACTACTATACTGTATTTTTCCCCATTTTCTTTCACATCATATTTGGTCCCAAATGTTGATATTATGTGGGAATCCATAAAGGTAAGATTTGTTGACCTTATTAAGTGCTAATGTGCATATTTGTTCGGTACACAACCTCTCTGAAAAACAAGTCCAGGCTCGTACTGGTGGATGGTGGGTCTGTATTTAAGAATGTTACAATCCCCGTATTTTAGCGATGCAAAAATCTGTCACTGCGTGTGTGGTCAATTAGGACAGTCTGTGGGGACGTCCTTAAAAATGCAATTTTTTCATATGATATCCGGTGCATTTTCATTCATAAACACCGTTGTTAGGTAGATTACTTCTTCCTCTTCAGTTTCACATTGCATTTAAACTGAGTGTTGGACCACATCGAGTCATAAGAGTGCTTCGAAAGTTAAGTCCAACATTAAACCTTTCAAACTCATGGATTGTAGCTTCAGGATAAGATAAAAAGGTATACAGGATATAGATTCATTTTAGTATCTATCGACAGATGAAATTTCATTGAAATGTGATGGTGCAAATTATGTTAATTTTGGCCCGGAATTACTGCGTGCATGCAATTTGTAGTGTGGCGTGGAAACAAATACAGCGTGCCGCTGCACTGCGAGTGCAAAGCCTACATGAAAATTCTGACACTTGATTTTCTTCCCTGGACTTTTTCCTTATCATATGTAAATGGCTACTTCGTTGACTTTTAAAACAAAATGTCACAATCTAAGTGATAAGTGATATATTTTGTAGTATGAATGTACTTGCCCAGGTCCGTGGGTCGATCACAGCTTTTGCCTTGACTCAGTGTTTCCTGATACTGTATAAGATTTGCTGTAACTTCTTTAATACTTGAGGTAGAGAAGTGAATTAGGTATCAAATTAAAGTTCAAGTCATGTTTTATCAGATTTTACATGTTTCAAAATTTTGTAACATTCCTACTCTATTCATTCTTTGCCTGTAATAGTTTTACACAATTCAAAATAAGATACTGTAAATTAGATCGCTGTGACTGATGTGTTAATGACTAACTAGTGCACTGCTAATGCTCTTTAGCCATGGTCACACTGACATAAGCCCCCAAAAAGCTGTGCTCGGCTATGCCCAGGACACTTATGAGCTCACCTATCATCAGGGATAAATGGGGGAAGATGTTAAAAGTTGCCTGTGCTCATATTAGCCCTTGCTTTGGAGGGCTGCAAAACCACACAGTGAAAGTGTTGCTTGCAAATTTATGTCATGTAAGGACATGTCTTTCATATCAGTAAAAGGACAAGTGTGATTCGTCTTCATGGTGGAAAGCATCCTCATCCTCCCCAAAACAATACTAGGAAATCAAACATTTTGATAATTAACCGACAGCAGCAATTTCAAATAGGTTTAGATTGATATTTGATTACAAGATAGCAACGTAGCTAGCATATTGGACCTCCTTACGTTGATTAACTATGGAGCCAGCATTTTCAGAGACAACATGACCTTAGGATCTTGATATTTTTAACAACAAGGTATGTATGTAATGTTAGTTTTATATGTTCTTGTATTTAACCAACTATTTCCTCTTTTTCAAAAAAATCTTATTTTTTAAACATTTGTGGTCTTATCTTTTATATTTATTTGACTTGCTGATCCCCAGCTGGCACTGCTGCTGTCAAAAAAACAAAAGAAAAACCATTGCTGACTTTTCCTCTCTATGGAAGGACGGCAGTGACCAGCACCTTCCAGCTCAGAATAAACAAATTGGCAAAATGCAAACATATTTGACATATTTATTTAAACATTTATTACAATATTTAAAATATATACATTTTTAAGAATTCAATATTACTATGATGTTCTGTTTTTTTTATTTTTTTCCTAATGTTACGCAAACACGCAATTCATAAAACATTGTGCAATGTGCTTTCATTTTAATGGACTTTTGAGAGCTAATTGTTACTCCAACAGGGCGGACATTTTCAAATATTATTTGGTCAGTGATCATTCACGCATCCAGTTAGATAATGAAGTGTCATCTTGACTAATATTTGTAATGCTCCTGGGGGGGAAATCTGTCACTTAAGCGTCTGAATGCTCCATCACACTGACTAATCGCAAGTTAATGACATGTTTGTCTGTGTTTTGCCAAATTGTTTAGTACACTCACACTCACACAGCATATACTGTAAATGAGCCTTAAAACAGATAAGCACGCAGGTTTTTTTTTCCTCTCAAAGTTTACCCAAAGCATCTCAAGTGGCGGGCATGTTTTTAAATAAGTCTTATTTAGTTGATGCTCGCAATGATGACACTGAGGAAATTTGTTGAGAGGCTGTTGGTCGTGACCTCCCTGCAAAAAAGCTAGTTGATAGCATGCCTATGGCCAGTCGTACTTCGGTCGTGCTTGTGCCCACTTCACATTTAAAATCCAAAATGTTTGGTTCGTGTGAGGACTCTCATCTGTGCTCAAGTTGCACATGCATGCGCAAAACTTAGCTGAGTCGCTTTTCGCCAGTTCTTAATCATAACTGACACAATTCATTAGAGAAATAAATAGAAATATTCCAAATAATCTAAAAGTGAAAACCCATAGCACGCTCGCTCACTAGAAAGTTCATACACTCCTGATCAAAATCTTGAGACCAGTTGAAAAATTGCTAGAATTTGTATTTTGCACATTTGGATCTTAATGAAGTTTTAAGTGGAGCTACAATATGCAAAAGCAAGAAGGGGGTGTGCTCACAAGTAATTAATGACAGCTGTCTTTCACAATAGATAATCAGAATGGCTCCAAAAAAATTAACTAAAATACAAAAAAATAAAATGTAAAAATAAAAAAAATAATAATAAAAAAACGACTCAAAATAAAACTAAATCTACAAAGTCAAAGAAATCGTAGCAATACACCAGTATAGACGTGATGGCTCAAGCAAATAGGCCGAAGCACGAATGTTTGGTGTAGACACCAGTGGGGCCAGGACAGGCAGAGGAAATCACACCGAATTCTAGCACAGCACAAATGGCCTCATGTGACTGTGGCCGAAATTAAAGGGTGAAATTTGCCTATTTCATTTGCATTTTCTCAGTCTTGCGATTGTATGCACACAACATAAGCATCGTACACTTCAGAAACCCAGTCTAGTGCCTGCTAGTAGCTGTGATGAGCAGGCAGAAAAAAAGCAAGCCTCTCTGGACATAAATATGTCCAGCATCATGATATATAACTGGCAATTCCATCTACGGTTGAAGCCTTGCCAATTGCCTTTCACACCCCCTCTCCTCAACCTATGCATATGTGCAATACACACCAGTGCAAGCATGGTCCGGTGTAGATGCAAAAACGTAGTGAAGGGGTCATGGAAAGGATATCTATGTTAAATATAGGATGATGTAAATTTAACCATAAATTGTAATGCCTTTGTGCAGTTGCACTTGCTTCTGGATGGCCTCAAGGTCTTTTCAGATCATACTGAATGTCCTTTCATCGCATTTTTTTGCTTTGTTAGGAAAATAAAACTCCCATTCATGTCACTTTGAATCAGCTTTTACATTTCAAGATGTGTTGAAGTGAATTGCTTTACATGACTTGTGACTAGGGGTAGGAATCTCTGGCCACCTCACGATTGGATGCGATCTTTTTTTGTGATCAATAGTTTGTCTTTTTTTGGGGGGGATACTTTTTTCTAAATATAATTTCTTTTTACTCACTGTGCACTATTAAAAAAAAGGATATTTGTAATGATCCACAATTAAAATAAACATGAAACAGATTCACTTATTCCATTATCTTTTAATAATTGGAAGGTTACATCTACCAACATATTTCCCATTGCACAGAACAAGCAGGAAAAGTCAAGTGCGCTAGTAGCAGCATGTATAAAATGAACAAACCTCAGCATATTCTGACCAACATAAAAAATCTGCCATTATTCACAAATAAATAAAAACTTCTGAATTCAAAGTAAAATCCTGAGCATAGAATCTCTGACAAAATAATACTTTTGCTGCCAAAAACAGTTTTCATACAAAATCTAGATTTCTGTACCAGCGGCTCTCATACAACAATAATGCTCGCAGGCGTCAGTAAATTATGAATAACCAAAAAAACTAGGCTGCCCTTATTCACAATTGCAGTGTCAGTGAAATAACGTTGCAATGGGACGTTGTATCTGGATTCCAAAGTGCG
Organism: Dunckerocampus dactyliophorus; assembly: GCF_027744805.1. NCBI lineage: Eukaryota > Metazoa > Chordata > Actinopteri > Syngnathiformes > Syngnathidae > Dunckerocampus > Dunckerocampus dactyliophorus. The sequence goes on along the minus strand of NC_072827.1, from coordinate 15,408,929 downwards.
CAACAAAGCACAAAAGCCCTACTTCTCAATAACCGAATATGGCCGCAAATCCTTCGCAATAAAAGTTGTGATTGACTTTGTGATTCGTGTCGCCTTTTCCGAGTTGGGTGGAAAATAAGTTATCACCTGCTCGATGGTTCTCTGTTTGGCAGCAAATTCAGATGGCTGTTTGTCCTCCTCGTTCATGTGGAAACGTGCTATGTGGTTTCTCATATTTGTCGTGTTACCAAAATATTTTACGCTTGTATGACAAAGCTTGCATAATGTATGGCTCTTGTTCATCTCATTTTTACCTTCAACTGCGTGAAAGCCAAAGTGCTTCCAGACGCTCGCTTTAAAATCCAGCGGATGCGGGTCGGAGTTTACGCTCAGCCATTTTGGTAGCGTCTTACACTTAGATGCACCACCATAAACTTTTCGTGCGGCACTTCCGCTTTCCGTCTTTTTTGTTCCATTTATTTGTCAATGTTTGCCTCGCGATGCATCTAAGAATCGATTATTCCCCAACCCCTATGCTTTCAAACTAGGTTCATCTAAAGGTTTTAATCGGATTAATCACGATGTTGGTTAATTTCGATTAATCACAACTATTATAATTAATAAAGACATGTTCCGAACACCGTTGGACAATGTATTGATAACAAGACTGAGTCACCAAGGGGTGGGATTCTTTGTTGGGCACTCGATTCTGCAGAATGATAAATGGGCAAACAGACTAGTTTTTTTTAGGTGCAGTGTGCCAGTGTACAAAAACAGACATATTTTGGAGAATCATTTTTGTTGAAAAGTGAATCTTATGAAAACTGGGACATATAAAAATGGAGGTAGCACTGTATGTACTTATATAACAGATGCCAGCCAGTGCGGCTGTGCAAGCGTACTTTGGTAAGTCTCACTCCTTGACTCTTAAAGGAAAACTTACCTTTTTTTGGAATTTTTCCCATCACCCGCAATCCTTATGCGAGACATGAACACACACGTCTCTTTTCTGTGTGTTGTAAAGATATAAAAACAGGTAAAAAGAGGCAGCTATGAAAGGACGTATCGGGACGCACCTGTTCCGCCCATAGAGCCCTCTTAAAAAAACTCCAAAAACCGCCAATAACGCTCCATGTACATAATGTGACCTGCATATTAACCAAACTTAACATTGTTACGCCGAAGAACTGTGTTTCTGGCGTAGTGACACCTCTCCACACCTCACCGACTAGCTACTAGCCGGCTAGCTTCACCACACGCTCGCCCACAATACCTAATGCCATTATCGAAAGGTAACGCTACATATTGGAGCTGCTGCCACTGCTTCTTAGTTTTTGAATTTGGAAGAGTTAATGCTTGGTGTAGCATTCATTTCTGGGTTGCTATGTGAAATCAAAGATACGGCAAAATACTGTAAGTACATGTGATTATGAATGTGCCTGTTTTTACATGGTCAAACTAGCAAACTTAATGTTCTGACCGTCACATGTACCCAGTACCTCCTCATGGCACTCATCACAATCCCTTTCAAGGACATTTTTGCAGCATTAGACTGCATCAAGTTAGCTGCCTGATTCTTACTACAAACTTCCCCCTGCGTTTGGTACTTTGGTACTTGCTTGTGTGATTTTGGCTACATCCACACTGCATGGCATGATGCCCTTTTCTGATTTTTTTGATAAAACTGTATTTTTTACGTGGTTGTTCACTTTACAAAAAAAATGTGACTTGTCAATGTGAACGCTAAGCGTCTAGGAAGTTATGCGCATGTGCGCAAGCATGACATCACACTCTTCTGCAGTGTGTTTATGGAAGTAAACATTGCCTCAATTTGTGCTCTCCTTGGCGTGTTTGCGGCACTTTAAAGGATTTTGTGCAAAGGGAGTCAACATTTTCTTTAGTAAGAATAAATAGGGCAGGACGTTTGGCTATGCCATTTTATGGAGAACTTTCTACGACGTCTGTTCTGAGGTGCGTGTGGGTGAATGTTGGAGTCAGGAGTGGTGGGTGATGTGAGCCGCTTCACTGACACTTTTTTCAAACAATTTTCGGACGACAAGAATAGCTTTTGCCTCCATCGGCGAGTACCTGTATCCAAGTCTCGCAGAGCAAAACACACCTTTCGACGATGTAGGTTGGATATGTGAGATCTCACCTTTCAGACTGCAGTAGCTTTGAATTTATATCTACATACGAACAAGGTCTGAGCCACATTTGAAAAAAATCGGAATTGTACTGAATTGTACTTTACACTGACATGAAAAAATTAGATACAGGACAGATGTGAGCAAAGAATTTTGAATTGACCTTCAGTGTGTATGTTTGATTCTGAACTTGCGTGTTCAAATTGAATTTATTAGGCTTTTTTTCAAGTTCTTCTGAGTTGACTTGGGAAGCAGTTTTGACAAAAAAAAAAAACCCTAAAAAGGCAGCAGAGAAGAAAGCTGCTGCACATAAAATACAGCATGACTAATACCTCGTCATAAATGACAAGACGCAGTCTTTTTCCACAGACTGAGTGACTTCCCTCTGAATGACTTCAAAGCAAAGTCTGTGCCACAACCCGGACTTGAGTGATCTGTTGTATACAGACTTATGATTCTAGCAAAGCAGCATTTCCCCAGCATGATGAGTCCAGCTAAGCCCTGTGAGTGGCCTTTGTGTGTGAAAATGACCACTGAACTGCTGTGTGTCTTTTTTTCTCTGAGCATTCCTAGATAAGCATTTCTTGAACATTGCATTTTTGCCGAGTACAAGCATGAAACGAGTACAGCTCGTCATTATCAGTAATCGTGATGTAGGAAAATCTTCATTGGGTAACTACTTATGTATTCACTCTTCACGCTCTGTCACACACAGCGACCGCCCCTCCCTAGACAGACTCGCTACAGCCTGAGAGAGGAGCCATTAAGGATGAGTGAGTGCACCACTATCTGTGTCTGTATCTGTATCTGTTCACCCCTCTAAATTATTATAATTTCCCTGGTTGCCATCACTGGATGTTTGCATGAATCACCAACTTCACACAGATCATTAAAAAATAATTAAATAATAAAGTCGTAGAGATCACTTACACCCATACACGATACACATATAGCTGAAAAATAAACAACAATAAATATAGCAATTTCTGATCAATCCTTGTCAATTTCAAAATAATGTACCGGTTCAAGCCCCGCCCATTCCAAGTACAGATAATTTAGATGCGTGAACAGATACAGATGGTGTACTCGCTCATCCCTTGTAGCAGATATACAGTTGCACTTTATTTCTGATATAAATGTTGCATTTGTATTATTTTTAGGTTGAAAAACAACAACTAAAATAGCAGGTAAACCTACTGTTAATTCAACCTGAAGAGATGTTGATGTACTTTATTTTGATATTTATGTTGTATGATTTATATGTTGAAAAACAAAAGCAGAAGTAACAGATAAACCTACTGTTCAAATGTCGGTTGCACTTACTGTACTTTTATTGAAAATGTATTGAATATTGAACAGAAAAGGTGAACCTCCTCTTCATTCAACCTGAAGTGTTGGTTGTACTTTATTCAAATAAAATGTGAATGCATTTGCCATTAATTTTTTTTTATATCCACAATTAATTTATACCTGAGTCCCTTACAAAAAACAACTGGAATCTAGGAAACTTCAGCTGCCCTGTCCAGTATCCAGGTATTTATTTCACAGTCACACTGGTTGAATCTTTGGCCAAAAAGTCACTGAATCGATTTAAAGTTACTGAATCGTTTCGGATGGCATCAGATCGTTCTAAATGAATCATTGTTGTCCTTGAATGGTATCGGCAACCATGAATCATGATAGGAATCGAATCATTATTAAAATGAATAATTTCACCCCTAATCCATAATGTTCCGTGTGTGTGTTTGAATGAAGGGGTGAGGTCGGTGCTCTAATATGAGGTGAAGATAATGCCAGGATATTTAATGATAGAGGATAAGAGCTAAGCTAAGAAGAATTATCATTAGTCTTTTTATCATTAAATATTAAAACTGTCAGGAGAGCACAGCAGGGCCCTTTTCCATTGACTTTCATGCTGCATGCTAATCGACTCTTTTTTTTTTTTTTTTACCTCGAGGGACCGTCAACACTAAACCCGTCCTTTGGTGCAGCACAAAAACTGAAGATCAGATTACTGCGGTGTCTGAGGATCTATCTTAATGTTTGGTGCGTCCACATATAGATGATTGACTTAATTCCACCCTGCCATCCTTTTGGAGGAATAAAGCCAGCACTTTGTATTGAAACATTAGTCAACCTTACAATTATATGCATTGTAATCATAAAATATTGTAGTCATATTAAGATCAAATAATTACTATAAAAGCAGATCGAGAGAGAAGGAGCGAGAGGATATTCCGATGTAATATGCTGCATGTGGTGGTGTAGTTCAGGTAAAACACCAACAGAGGGCAGCAACCTCCTGCTGCAAAAACGAAGTCTGGACAACCGTGGTGTGTGCGTGTGTGTTGAGAGAATTGTACAGCCGTGTGTCGCTGCAAATAAAAGGGGCAAACAGAGGCTAGATGGCGGTATAGGGAACTCTAATCCAAACCTCAATGATCTGTTTCACAAGATGCACCACATGTATCTAGTCAGACTCGGTCACAAATGACATTTGTACATGTTTTTCCACACGGTGCACGTGGAGGAGTCGCACATGGAGAAGCGGCAGTGAAGAAGCACAGTTGAAGAACAGCTCTTGTAAGATAAAGCCATAAGTATTCTGGCACTAACAAATTAAGAGGTGTCAAATAAGAGGGCTTTATGACTGTTTGCTAAGTTTACTGTGAAAGATAAATCAAATGTGTGTGACAAGTATTCCTCACATGAAGAAAATGATAAGTTCACTGTTTAGGTCACATTTAAAGTTACAAGTTTAAACGGTTTAAACAAAGTGTGTGTTTGAAATAACAAGAATGTATAAGTTGTTTAACCTTAAGTGTTTAAGCATGCAAAGGGGTTATATATTGTGTGCCTGAAGTGTAAAAGGCTTGTCAGAGTTGAGCTGCATTTTGTTTCCACATTTTGTTTTCTATTCTAACGATTTTCAAAAGGTGAAATAAGTATAGTAAGCATTAAGCTAAATGTCAAAGACAAGCAAGCCAACAGTTCAGGTCAGGGGAAGTGCAGACAAAAGCCATCCTGATGATAGTGCAGAGAGTGTGCAACAGCCAAGAAAAAGTCAAAGAAACAAACTCTATAAACGGGGAAAAGTAAAGTAATGGAGAAATTAAAGTAGTTCAAGAAAAATTCAACTACATTTATCACAAATAGAAAATTCTAGCCAAATGTGCAAAGAAAGACGAATTACGGCAACTTTCAGCCCCAGGTAAAGGTATACGTCAAAAAGTGGATCTGTGTGTAGAAATTTCAAATTTCATTGTAGCCTGCAGGGTCTCAAGTCTACTGGCTGTAGAACATTTGGAAGAAGAAAATCCCGATTGGCCGGACGCAGGTTCTATTTTTGAATCCACCTCTTCCAAATCAAGTTCTGCTGCTTCCTTATTGAAAAGTGGTTCAGAAGGGTCAAGTAGATCTTCTGTAAAACGACAAGAAGTTGCTGCTGAATCGAACAATAAGCAGTGTTCTGACTGCCATTCCAGACCTGTCAGCGCAAAGGCTTGACAGCAGCTGTCTCAGGACATTTCTTTATGAGGTTATGACAATATTCGGGTGAGAGGTGGGGTACACCATGCACTGGTCAGCAGTCAATCGCAGGGCACATATAGACAAACAACCATTCACACTCACATTCATACCTATGGACAATTTAGGGTAAAACTCTACGCACGCACAGGGAGAACATGCAAACTCTACACAGAGATGCCCAACAGAGATTCGAACCCAGATCTTCCCGATCTCCTGACTGTGTGGCCAACATGCTAACCATTAGGCCACCGTGCGGCCATTATTCTTTTGTTTTTAATAAATTTTAAATAACATATTTTTCCAATCAATGGTTTTGCTTATTAATTATTAATCGTCACATATAGTTCAGTCCAGTGCTTGGCGAATTAGTTTTGGGCTCGCTGGAACAATGAGTATCTGTTAAGTTTGCAAATATGACAAAAGTGGCAGAAAACCAGACGAAATGCAAGGGTCAATGACATTGTCCTTCTTGAAGATTATTTGACAACATGCAGTGAACGGAGACCAGCCAAGATCACTGACGTTTTTCCACGGTCAGATAGTAGAGTCAGAAAGGTCAGATTGCTTGTTAGCACCACTTCATTTGATAAAAAGGGAAAACCTGTTACTAAAAGAGTGATTCTGGATGTACCTGCACAAAAGGTGGTTGCTCTGATAGAAGCAGAGTGAGGTGAAATAAGCAAAATAGTTGTTTTATTGCAACAACCAGAATTTTAACAAGAATCCCACATATAGTTATGTGATTTGGTGGGAGTGTAATTGTTGCATTTATATAGCTATGTTTCATTAAGAGTTGTAATTTAAGTTTGCTAAATTCTTGGTTTTATTTTGAAGTTTAAAGATGCTATTATTTTGAAGGATTATTTTGAATTTAGTGGAAGTTTTTTTTCCCTGCTACCCTAATGTTTTTGCAATTCACTAAGAGAAGAAAAGATGGACTTTTGAGCTACCTTTTTTGCTGTCTAATTCCTTTTATTATGCCAATGAGGTAAACAAGTTTATGTTTGGTGTATTTTTATATTATGTCATTTTGTTATGCTGACATGCTGTGCATGTTGAATTTATTTATTTGTTTTGCTAATACTGTCATATGTATTCTACTTAGTTTTCACGGTAGATTTGGAGAACAAGCTTTGAATAAACACGTTGCAGGAAAGCCACTTGTGTCTGTAAATGCTTGGAATGAGTTAAACACCGGACAAATGATTCTTTGCTCATGCCGTTTATTCATGCTTTGCTGAAATGCCCGACACTTCAACAAAAATGGAAATGCATTTAACAGCAGGCAGTCAGAAAAGCCATCAATTCAACTGTCATTTCTCACAGATGACCCAATAGGTGGCCAAGATTGCCTTGTACCGGAACTCGTTTGTCTAAAGACAACCAAAAATACTTGCATATTATTTTTTTTAAATGACAACACCAAGTAATTTCAACATCCAGTCATTTGAATCAAACTGCTATCGATACGCAGTCAGAATGAATAAAATATGTAATCCAGGGTTCATCAACTACATTTGCCAAGGAACAGGATTTTTCTCAGACACTGTGAGGCCCAGCTGTATATACAGTATATACACTCCTGATCAAAAATTTAACATCACTGAAAAATGGCAAGAATTAACATTTTGCCTTATAGGATCTTACAGGAGGTCTTACAGGAGGTTCTAAGTAGACCTTCAAAATGCAAAAAGAAGAAATGGGAGTGAGCCAAAAAATGTTTTGAGTAAGCAATTTATTGCAAACAACCATTAAAGTGAAATAGGCTGTTCATCACCTATCAACTTCTCCATGAATCACCACCTTACCGTGGGGTTTGTGTGCCCGAGTGATCCTAGGAGCTATGTTGTCTGGGGCTATATGCCCCTAGTAGGGTCTCCCAAGGCAAACAGGTCATAGGTGATGGGCCAGACCAAGAGTGATTCAGAAGACCTTTATGAACAAACACATGAGGAGGGAACACACCTCGCCCGGACGTGGGATACCGGGGCCTCACTCTGAAGCCAGGCCTGGGGGAGGGACTCGCAGGCGAGCGCCTGGTGGTTGGGCTCTCACCGTGGGGCCCGGCTGGGCTCAGACCGAACAAGCCACAAGCCCCCCTGTAGACACACCACCTGCGGGGGCAAGCATAAGGGTCCGGTGCATCGTGCTTTGGGTGGCGGTCGAGGGCGGGCGCCTTGGCGACCTGGTCTTCGGCGGCCAAATCTGGTTCTCGGGACATGGAATGTCACTTCTCTGGCGGGGAAGGAGCCTAAACTTGTGAGTGAGGTTGAGACATTCCGACTAGATATAGTCGGACTCACCTCGACCCACAGTTTGGGTTCTGGATCCAAACTCCTCTAGAGGGGCTGGACCTTGTTCTACTCTGGAGTTGCTGCAGGGGAGAGGTGTCGAGCTGGTGTGGGCTTATTAATAGACCCCGGCTCAGTGTCTCTGTCTTGGAGTCATCCCCGGTTAACGAGAGGTTCATTTCCCTACGCCTTCAGGTTGGGGAAAGGTTCTGCCTGTTTGTGTGTCGAACGGCAGTTCAGACTACCCAGCCTTCTTGGAGTCCATCAGAGGTGTGCTGGAGAGCACCCCAACTGGTGACTCTGTCGTTTTGCTGGGATACTTCAACGCCCATGTGGGCAATGACAGTGTGACCTGGAGGGGCGTGACTGGGAGCCTCCCCGATCTGAACCCGTGCGGTGTGATGCTGTTGGACTTCTGTGTGAACCAGAGTTTGTCCATCACAAATACCATGTCCGAACATAAGGATGTCCACAAGTGCACATGGCACCAGGACACCGTAGGCCGCAGGTCTATGATCGATCTATGATCCCTGGCCTTGACTGAGGATATAGTCAGACGGTGGAAGGAATACTTTGAGGCCCTTCTCAATCCCACTGACATACCTTCCACAGAGGAAGCAGAGTCCATCACCGTGGCTGAGGTATCTGGGGTAGTCAAAACGCTCACCAGTGGCAAAGCTCCGGGAGTGGACAAGTTTCGCCCTGAATTCCTCAAGGCTCTGGATGTTGAGGGACTGTCTTGGCTGACATGTGTCTTCAACATTGCGTGGAAGTCGGGAACAGTACCTCTGGATTGGCAGACTGGGGTGGTGGTCCCCCTTTTCAAAAAGGGTGACCGAAGGGTGTGTTCCAACTACAGGAGGATCACACTCCTCAGCCTCCCTGGGAAAGTCTATTCTAGGGTGCTGGAGAGAAGGGTATGACCGTTAATCGAGCCTCAGCTACAGGAGGTGCAATGTGGTTTTCGTCCTGGTCGCGGAACACTGGACCAGCTCTACACCCTTGCAAGGGTACTGGAGAGTACTTGGGAGTTTGCCCAACGGGTCTACATGTGCTTTGTGGACTTGGAAAAGGCATTTGACCGTGTCCCTCGCGGTGTCCTGCGGGGGGTGCTGCGGGAGTATGGGATTGGTGGCACGCTACTACGTGCCATTCAGTCCTTGTACAACCGGAGCAGGAGCCTGGTTTGCATTGCCAGTAGTAAGTCAAGCCTGTTTCCGGTGAACGTTGGCCTCCGCCAAGGCTGCCCTTTGTCACCGATTCTGTTCATAATTTTCATGGACAGAATTTCTAGGCGCAGCCAAGGTGTCGCGGGAGTCCAGTTCGGGGGCCTTAGGATGTTGTCTCTGCTATTTGTAGACGATGTGGTCCTGATGGCCTCATCGGGCTGTGACCGGCAGCGTTTGCTGGGTTTGCATCTGAGTGTGAAGCTTCTGGGATGAGACTCAGCACCTCCAAATCTGAGGCCATGGTTCTCAGTTGGAAAAGGGTGGATTTCTCCCTCCGAGTTGGGAGTGAGGTCCTGCCCCAGGTGGAGGAGTTCAAGTATCTCGGGGTCTTGTTCACGAGTGAGGGAAAGTTGGAGCATGAGGTCGATAGGCGGATTGGCGCAGCATATGCAGTAATGCGGTCGCTGTACAGGACCGTCGTGGTGAAGAGAGAGCTGAGCCGGAAGGCAAAGCTCTCAATTTACCGATCGCTCTATGTTCCCACCCTCGCCTATGGTCATGAGCTGGGGTCGAGACTGAAAGAACGAGATCGGGTCCATTTTTACAAATTCTAATCCAAAACAAATTTCACATATTTAATATCCCAGGACTTTATCCTGAATTCAGTAACCAATCATTTTATTGTGGGGGCTGGATAAAAAGTTCTGAGGGGCTGGATGTGGCTCGTGGGCCGCCAATTGATGATCCTTGATGTAATCAATCTAGATTTTCTTCTTACGCCCACTGTTGTTGTTCCTAACATTCTGTACTGCACATCACACTGTATTCCATAACTACAATTCTACTACTATGATAATAAGAAATTATAACTAAATCAATCACAAGCATACAATTTTCTAAATAATTTGAAGAAAGAATAGTCAAACTTATGCATGTCTGGATCGAGTTCTGGAGGCTGTGAGCAGAGCAGCTAAGCAAGAGCCACTGGGGTCAAGTGGGTGGAAGGAATATTGAGGTGACTATCCGTGTGGATAGCCCCTAGAAGAAAAGGACCTTTTGCGTATGAGTGGGTGTATTGATGTACAGAGTTGGGGAGAGGTTATAAAGGCCTTCAAAAGTAAAGAGCAGAATACCAATATTAATGCGTAACGTGACTATAAACAAATATGTTCGTGAACAGCAATGGACAGGGTTCTTGAGGCGATACAAGCAGCAAAATTTGAACATGTATGAGGGATTTTTAAATTGGAGCTAATTTTAGTTAACTGAAATTGGTTGGTTTCCTTGCATAGACAAGACTTTTCCAACAACTACAACTCTCCTTACACACTGAGTTACTTGTCATTTCTCATTGTTCTGAGTATTGGTTGAACACATCACTGTAGATGGGCAAACTATGCACATAGGATTGGTCAGTGACGCCCAAAGGTGCAAGTTTTACAGTATCTAGTCCAGCTTTAGAGTATAATATATACTGTAATTACATACTGCGTGAATACCGTATGTGATTTTATACTTTATCCTTGTCGGAGGACTTTGAGTACATGTAACATTATTTTATATTATCTGCCTGTTTTTATTACTTTTTTTTTTCTTACTGGTTGTGTGAGTAGGTACTTTTTGTGTTGTGCCTGTTTTTTTCCGTATATGAGATGCACAATTTGACAAGTATGCGGGGCTCAACAGAACACCGGCGTAGAGTATGGTGGTGCCTCAATGTAGCGTCATAGTCCAGACTTTATTAGTTTATTATTTATTTGTGTCAAAAATAGACATTTTTATGGGTGTATCAATTACTCGGGTTTATTTATTCGTGGGTGATATCGGAACGTAAAATTTGCAAATATCAGGGATCTACTGTATATTGATTATAATCACAGAAGGGGAAGTTCAATTTACACTCTGCTCTATATATTGTGTTGCTCACCACACAAACAGAACCAGACCACACACACAGGCGTGTAAGGAGAAATGTCAAAGTGAAATGGAAAATTAATAGTCAAGTCCCTTTGATGCTTTTGCTGGGGCCAATGTGTGTTTTTGTCATCATTTTGACATAAGAATTCCGAGTTTTCCTAGCAAGAAAAAAATGGAGTCTCAGTTTGCTCTTCATATTTCAATCCTACAGACTTCAGCATGGGCTGGCAATGGACTTGAATGGAAGTCGAAAAGCTGATGAACTGATCTATGCGTAAGTGAGAGTGTCGCTGTTGCTTCATATCCCGCCTCACTCTGCTGTCCTTTATGACCTGGGAAAACATCACCCGCAGCAAACCTGGTGAGTAATGACAGTGGTTTCATCTGATGCCCTCATGTCGACAGCCAGTGGCCTTGATACGTGTCAGAGGATTTTCACACTCTTGAGTTGTATGCCTTGTTTTAAAGGAAAGGCAATTACATGCCTGAGGTGTCTCTTTCCATGTCTCTACCTGTCTTAGGTTAAATCCACATGTACACAGATGTTTTCTAAAAATCACATTGTCCTACCTACTGGGTCAAAAAGAAGTCCGCACACACAGCTTAAAAAAAAGTGTACAGTTAAAAGTCACTGCATTTACTGTATTGTCAGTAGACGAAGTTTAATGGGAGATTAACTGTAGGCTTATTTATGTTACAAGTGTAATATAAATGAAGGCTTTATATTAGTCTTGTATCCTCAAGCCCCAAAGATGCTATATACTGTGTACAACAATATGTAAAACATATAAAACTCTAATACATACATGATAGTTATGCAGGTTACCTTGATTCTGCTGAGGTTTTATTTTAGATTTATCAAATTTTTTTAATCACAAATTACAAATTCAGAGCAATTTATGCTTGTGGTTTCGTCATTAAGATATTCCGAAACATGAAAAGTGCTAATAACACCAAAACACATGTGAATTTTGTTATTTTTGCAGTGCAAAATAACATTGAAAAGCATATTTCCAGTGTTATATGTACAGTACGCTCAAATGTTGACTTACAGTATTTACCCATTTTTCACCACTGAAAAACAATCCTCTTAAAGACTGGAGAAGGAAGAAGTGATGTCACTTCAAGAACCCTCCCTCTTGGAACTATTCATGGGATACATTGTTTTCATATTGTTGTGGTACATTTTTTGTTGATTTTCTGTTGATTTTATATACTTTTTTCATATTATGTCCACTCGTTGTGTGGCAGGCTTTTTCTCGTACAATCGAGCAGACAGACACATTTCCAAAAGACACCATTCACCACGTCAGAGTCTTTGGTTATGATGGGCATATTTCGAGGACAGATACTGTGCCTCTGATAAAGGTTTAGGACTGTATACGTATTACTGGAGGCTGCCTCTACCATCAGCTGTCCCAACTATCTTTCCGTGACCCAGACCAGGAAAACACAAGCACTGATGCAGATGGAAATAAACAAAAATTCAAAAACCCAGAAGACGTTCAGCCATGGAAATGTGTGCCAAGGTGGCAGTAATTAAATCCATATTTTTTCTCATAGATATATTATATGAAGCTTAAAATATCTGACTTTCATGCCAAACTTCAAGGCTAGCTAAACAGGGACTGCTGTTCACTCATCTTGTATCTTGCAGTCTCTGCATAGATTTTTTTGTGTCAAGCAACATATCTGTTGGCCCATTTTTTATGTGTGTTATATCAGATGCTCAATGAGCTGCTTTGTCAAATGTGGAGGCAATAATACTTGTATAACGACATCACAACAGAATGGCAGTGAATGTTGTCATTGTGTTATTGTTGTGAATATTTGTCTTTTTTTTCATTTTGTTGTGCGTCCATGGCCGTGTTTTGATGAGTCTAGTTGCTGAAAAGTGTACTTGGCGTGATGTCACCATGTTATTGATGTATTTGTATTTGATGGAGTGAAATACATATTTCCTCCCTAAGTAACTGACTGACAAGTGAGTGAGTACTTGATGGACAGAGTAACAATGCCAAAGTACTGTGAGTCTGTCAGTTATAGGTTCCCAACCAGGCCAAGTGAGTGGAACTAACTGGTTTACATTTTGCTTTTGGGCCAAATGAGAGCATGTGTTGTGCTCACAGTAGCTACTTGCAAATTGCTGGAAGCAGAAAATATGATGTCAGCATGTGGCGCTACAGAGATCATCAAAACCTTCCTTTCTGTACCCCAGCAGCAATTTTTCCTTATAAATTAAAATTGCTCGTCGCTCAAAGACCATTTAGAAAGTGTAGAAAGTGTACTGCAGGTGGAGGCTGCTATCCCAATACAAATTGCAGGTATTAAGGAAATTGTGTAAAATATCGGTGACAATCAAGTGTACTCAATGTTCTCTTTGCAACAATAAAAGTACAGAGTGTACACTGGTGATTTCAATTACAGGGGGCAAAAAAGCTCCAAGAGCCGTTTTGTGCCAAATCTTCTAAAGCATCTGCTCTGCACAAAATATTCTAAAGTGCACAGCATTATAAGGCTCATCAGCATGGGTGCCAAGAGAATGGGACTGTAAAGGCCATTGATTCTCTTTAGGCTTTCTTCCCGGTTCTTTGGACCTTGTTGCTAGAGAAGTAGTCAATGATCACACCATTTAAAAGGCTTTCAAATTGTATTAAAAAAATAAGAGTGTTATATTTAAGTACAGCGCTGGACTCTTCATTGACAAGGGAGCTAGGACAAAGAGAGCCCTGAATGAAAGTACATATACAGCAGTTGCCGTGCCCCTGTAGAAAGTGAAAGTTAAGTTTGTGTGAGGGACACTGGCTCGAACTGGTTCTAACTATGCTGATAGCGTGTCTGTTTACTATATTCGCCTTGCAGTACATTTTGGGTAGGTTATCTGTGAGTGTTGTGTTCTAGTTGTGCTGTGTGAGTATGTGTGTGGCCAGAAGGCCTTCTATGAGAAGCTGTTGAACTGAAAATGCACCTAGCTAAAAGACTGAATCTAAAGGTGTAATAATAAGGTACAATTGTAACAGTACAATGGTAAAATTGTCATGTGCACTAGAATTGTAATCTAATTTACATTCATTTAATTTGAATTATTTACATTAGTAAGTTTTTTCTTACGTCGGTTTGTAAGAAACCAAACACATGAAGGATTCATGATTCAAGGGTTGGCATGTAACATTCTTGGAAGCGCCTGCCAGCTGAGCCTAATTAGCATGTGACGCACCACTTTATGGCATTCCTATTTTTCTTATGAATTATTAAAAACTAATTCTACAAACTCCTCATCTGAATTTTTCTGGAACCAAGGAAGAACCTATTAAATACAGCATCAAAGAGAAATCTATTTGTGCTAATAAGAGCAAGCTGGTTGTGACTTTATTAATGGATTGGTGAATTAAACTCACTCTTAAACAATTTCCAATGTCCCTGAGTGCTGTTTGTGCATATAATACTAGCAGTCTGACATTACAGCTGTGTGGACTCAACACAAATATAAACACAACACTTTCATCTTTCATGAGCTAAAATGTTTCTATGTACACAAAAGGCCTATTTCTCTCAAATATTGCTCACACATCTGTCTAGTCCAAGGGCGCTCACACTTTTTCAGCCCGCAAGCTACTTTTAAAATGACCAAGTCCCAAAGATTTACCTCCTACTATAAATATAGAAAATATATATTTACTGTCTTGATAAATATGAGTATTTACGTACATTGTACATGTATATCGGGGGCACACACTTTTTCAGCATTCAAGTCGAAATGATCCCTCTCTTACTACAAAACATATAACATATATATAAAATCTAACCGGTAAACTATTATACTAAATACTAATGATTATTATTTCACATTCAGTTTCAAAGTTTCCAGGTAGCTAAAGTAGCTGATATCATTCACAAATAAGTCAATCCAATATGGCAATAAAGATAATTACACATAATTCATCAATAGTTGTGTACATAACCCGAGTATCCGTAAAATCTCAATCTCTGTCAAAATAGCTACGTAGCATTCAATAGACACACACTTCACGTATTACGCCCTGTTAGCATTTGCTATGAGACATTACCGACCTACAGGAAGTGAAAATGATTATGCAAAAGACAATGCAACTGAAGTCAAGGCAACATATTAAAAAGGTTTCAGCAACGGGCACATTTTCCAATTCATCATGAAATAACAGTTCAAGAAACGTAAGTGTAGAAAAACATGCATTTCTATAGTTAATTTTACTAATTTATATGTTTCCAAAACATTGAAGAAACAAGGTTATGGTTTGATTAGACCCACATAAAAAATTTGCAGTATATTTATGAGACGCGTGGCATCACTCACTTACACATCATTCACGATTCGTTGGTGTACTATTTTTCAAACTTTGGGAAAAACTATTACAATCCAGAAACTTAAAAGACTGACATGGACTACAATATTGACGTATGGCCACAGTGAAACTCAAGATAAATAACTAACACAAATAATACACATACCAAAGATGTGTTGAGTATCATTATGCATATGTGTCTATTGCAATGTGTGTTTAACAGGTGCCTGTCTGACAGGAGTACCATCATATTCCTTCTTCTTTTGAGGATTCCAGCAGCATCATTCGGTCATACCTCCTCCTGACATGGAGTCTACCAAAGTCCAGTCGGAAGGTGGCCTCAATGTCACCCTTACCATCCGTCTCCTCATGCATGGAAAAGTAAGCAAACACTGTGCATGATACTTTCTTTAAGGAAGGGATAACATGTTCAGCGTATATTCCTTCATTCCTATCTATCCATATGCAGCATATCCATCCATACATTTTCAAAACCACTTGTCCCCGTTAGGGTCACAGGAGAGCTCCACACAGGTGTTTCACTGGCTGACATGCCAACCACTCGGCCACCATGTGGTTCTATGCAGCGCATGAGAAATGTCTTTCCCTCTTGCTGATACAGCCAAGTCTGTAATAACTTTGTCTATGATTGATGTTAAGTGGGTCTGGAGGGACTATTCATTAACACACGATGTCATCTTCTTGGCTTGGCTTGGCACTAACAGAATTGTTACAAGCAAAAGGACCCTTTCATTGGGACTACAAGAAAAGTTTCAGTCAAAAAAGGATTCATGATACCTTATTTGAGAGATTACCGCAGTTAAATTTGATTAGTCTACAATGCAATAGGGGCGCAACGGTAGGGCTACAGGTAACACATGGTACGGTCTGTACCTTGGTATTTGGGCTGCAGTTTCAGTCCGGTTTCAGTACGACAGTACAGCAGTGTGCCGTTGCGTCCCAACATTACAATAATTGTGAACATTCCATTGTCAATGCTTTCTGCTAGCTTTCACAACCGGTCATATGGGTTTCTACGGCCGGTCTACATGCAAAAAAATGGAAAGCGCACATGGGACATGCTGACTTTTGAGCCATAGACTGGCCGTAGACCAGCTGCAGAGGTTCTTTGTCATGTCAAACAAACTCTACAGGATGTTATGTTTTTTCAGGTTGAAAGACAAACTAACACACTTTGTACGTCTTCGTACGTCGTCCATACGGTCAATGTGTTTCTTTCGTACGTTTTGCTGGTGTCAGGTTTGGGCAAAATCTAAATTTTTTTGTACGTCGGACTTGCATAATCCTGTGTTTCGTGCACCACACGTGCACTCCACATACGTAATTAGTATGGCCAACACATGTTTAGATATTTGGTACATCCTCCACACATGTCAAGATCTTACTCCTTCATGGTCACCACAACTATGTTTTCCACGAAAAAAAAACCCCGCAGTGATTTGGGGAACGCCAAAAATCGCACGACGAAAAAATCGTACGTCCAGTTGTGACTTAGGCTTTAGTTTTAAACTTGATTGATGCAATGTTTTGGGCTACTGAGTTTTCTGGATTCAAATGTTTTATGCGTCCCTAAAAGCTCTTCCTAGCACCTATATTATTGTTTGTGCGCGTCCTGTATGCACCTTCCATGCTGAGATGTTGTGTTAAGCCTTAGCATTCCCTTCTACCTTTGTTTGTTTGCTACATTGTATTTTTGTGCTGTGCCGCTCTGAGTGAGCTCATCTATTTGTTTATCAAAGACTCTATTGACTGCACTTGCTATCATGTCTTGAGGTAACACTGCACCAATTAATAGCAAAACGTAACACACCTACCATTCCATCAATAACATCAGCTGTCTGCTGCATTTATATGGTACTTTGGCCCAAAGGTAGCAAATTAGTTTCTGTGACAACCATCCACACATTCATATCGTAGTGAGCTATAATATCAGATGTTAGTGAACCACTGGGACCAATTTACAATGTTGGGTGTCCAACCCAAGGACACAATCTGTGACCAGCAGACTTCTCATTATGTAATAAACAATCCTCTGTCTGTGTCTCATGATACAAGATATTGTTTTGGACAAAAGGTACTTAATGCTTACATTTTTCAGCCAAATTCACCGTGGTTTTACATTTGAGGCTTTGCACAGGAACGTGTAAGGATGCTCATAAATATTCTGTAAAAAACAAAAAATCAATGACAGGACTCAACAGTAACTGATTATACAAAGTAATTCAGGTGTGGTGTTACTTCTTCTGGATGGTGGCGTGCAAATTTTCATTGTTAACGTCCACCGCCACCTCTTGATTACAGGAAACAGGCCTTCTGGCCTGTTGAGGTATCATCCATTTAATCAGGTTCTTCTCTTCGCGACTGCCTTTGCACAAGTCCTGGATTTAGTAGTCTAAATCACATCCATTGTCCAATTCATTTGAGATATCGGTTCCTTCTCTTCTTTATCTTTCTTGAGCGCTGACATTTAATCTTCTAACTTACTTGGCATAGTAGAGTGTTTTTCTCCTTCAGCTCCTTCATGGCAGTCTGGATTTTGGTGATGTCTGAATTCTTTTGCCCCTCAGCTGATAGATGTTTTGGTTTGGTGTCTCCTTCTGTTGTTCATCTCCTTGATCTGATCTGAAATCTCTTTGGTCATCTCTTTTATTATCTAATTTCTTTGGTCTAGATTATCGCTCTAATTAAGTCTGTCATCATCTCCCTCCATGATTGGTATGTCTTGTTCATCATTAGGAAGGTGCTAAATCATTTTCTTGCTAACCTTATCCAATGTCTGGTACATCTGTGTCTCTGGACGCTTCCTCCGGACTGGGAGGTTGTTTCGTATTATCCCTGCGAGGCATTACACTGCTAAGCAATTGACTCACAATTGACTCAGATTGTTGTACTTTCTAGTGTGGTTTGGGTTTAGGCTTAGTTTGTTTTTTGATCCACCCATCCATCCATCTATCTTTCCATTATAGTGTGTCCTGTTCAAGGTCACAGGGCGCTCAAGCCAATCCCAGCAGATCGCCAGTCAATCACAAGGCTGACATGTGGAGGCAGACATAGATTGACAGTCATATTCACACCGACAAACATTTTAGAGTGTGCATTTCTCCAAACAAACATGTTTTTTTGACTGCTGGAGGATGATGGAGTACATGAAGACAACCAGAACCAACACGAGACAGCATGCAAACTCTCAATGATCTTAAAATGCAAAACTACAACATGAAAATGCACTGGCCCTGTTGATAGAATACCATAGAGACAAATATTTTCCCCTTGGATGTGCCCCAAATGATCTCTACTCCATTGCACAGCTGCTCTGATCATTTGAATGAACCCCGATGCATGACATGTCCAACGTGCCTCCCGCGTTTTAGTGTAATGACCCACATTTGTCCTCTACTATGGCCTGATTTCTCCCATTATAGCTCATTCGAAGTTCCATTGCCTCACCACTCTCTGTAACAACAAATCTACTAGCACGACGGACTAAATTAGTTTTATTGCCGATACCTTGCGTGTCTTCAAATGATAGTTCCTCTTCTTTTAGCTCTGAGCTTTGGTATCAGCGCTATTGCCAAGAACAATAACAACAACGGTGCTCACTATGTTTTGTGTGCCCCTTTCCTCAAACCCGTTTCAACAACAATTTTTAGGATGCTATTTTTTCAACAGGAATATGTAATTTGTGTCATTTTTATATTTGATTTCTCTTTATTTATGAACTAAATAACATTCTAGGATAGAATCATTATAGAAAGATTTAATATGAAACGTTCGCCGAACCTGCAGAGATCTTCACAAGGATATTTAATTCTGTGTATATTTTGAAATTGTTAGTTGAAGGGGAAATGGAAATTCCATGGTTGTATTCCATTGTTCCATTATTGATGTGTAGTAATGATCAACACCGTAAAAAAATAAGCAAGTGTAACTTTCATACTCAGTAACATTCAAAAATACATGCTTAAAGTGTAAAGGGTGGCCGTGTGACTTTAAAACGTCTGGTGAATACTGTATGAATATTAATATCTACTCCAGGAACATAGTGACCTGGAATTTTAAAGTCATAGTAACCCTTACAGTGACGCAGGAAAGGACTTGTGTTGACACACAGCCAGAGCTGCTTCTTTGTCTCTTCCCCACTGTGCCACAGTGACCTCATGAAGTGTTATTACATGCATAAGGAGAGTGGTCCTCAACATCCCTGTGTGACCACTTCCTTGTATTGGGCCTTCCTCAGTCAGAGAGAAAAATAATACTGTATAATAAATTATACAGTGGAGTCTGCGAGTAAACACTTGATGATTGTTTTCTATATTTTTGTTTTTTTTTTTGTAGGAAGTGGGTAGTATAATTGGAAAGGTATGTGATTTTATTTTACATCACTCACACAAACCCTTTAACAAGTCCATAATTTTAATGTTTCTTTTTCTTCCCCCCCAGAAAGGGGAAACAGTGAAAAAGATGCGGGAAGAGGTAGGTTTCATTTGCATAATTAGTAATGGTTATGTATACCATTTAGTCATGGACATGTTACTTATTGCTTTATGTGGAATACCTTTCTGGATAACCCTTCAAAATGGAATCACAATTGGTGACTAGTCGTGTTTATTAATACATTGCCCTTCTATGATGTAATCACCAGTTGACTGTGTAGTTCTTTGCAAACTAACACAGTTACAACACAAGCGTCTGTTTTTTTTATTGAGTACAGCTGCAAAATAACACTTCATAGGGCCAAAGAAAGTTGCAAGTGCTAGCACTTTGATAAAGAGGGTGAGAAAAACTACTAAGTCTCAAGCAAAACACAAAGGTGCTGTTTGTGTGTCTCTACCTTGCCATCCTTCATCGCTACTCACTGACACTAAGAGTATTCAGTAAAGGTAAAAGTTGTTAAAAGTGCATTTATCCATTTCATTCAAATGGAATAATTGGATTTACATTTTATTGTGGTTGAGATTCAGTAGACTCACATCAGCTACACATATTCCATGAACACTATCTACTGGATATGCTGCTTTTTCAGAGTGGAGCACGAATCAATATCTCAGAGGGCAACTGCCCAGAGAGGATTGTCACCATTACCGGACCAACAGACACGATCTTCAAGGCTTTTGCCATGATTGCCTACAAATTTGAGGAGGTATGTGTCTGTATGTATTCCAAAGTAACTGAACACAACTTGATGAATCAGAGAAGAAATTCATTTTGTCTTGGCTAAATGCAGTGACAGAGCGACATGTTTTTTTGTTGTTTTTTTTTCACAAAGTAAAGATTTTAGGCACACAAGCTTTTAGTCGTCAAATAAGTTGATTTGCGTAGTATATCACTGATGCAGTTACATAGACAATGCATGCAATTAGTGTTACTTTAGTTTGATAGTGTGTTTGACGTATGTATGTACTTATTATATTTAAGCCGTACTCTGTCAACATCAGGGGTCTCAGCTTTGTAATATACAGTAGATGACAAAGCGGATTTGTTTTGTTTGTTTCTCATAACATTGCGACTTTTAAAAAAGAAGGTCTTTTTTCTTTCATATTTAAACTCTGCTACTAAAATGCCATTATTTTGCCATTATTTTTCCTCATAGTTTTATTTTCATAAAATTGTGACTTTTTTGTTTTTAGAATTCAAATTTTTTCTCTTCAAGTTTTCACCTTATTCTTTAAAAATGACCACTATTTTTTTCAATTTCTGCTATTTTTTTTATTTTATTTTCCAGCTATTTGAAGTTTTTTTGGGGAAATTTTCTTTCTCATAATTAGGACTTTATTCTCATAACATTTTCCACCTTATTATTGTAACATTCTAACTTTTTCTGCAACCTAATTTTCCAAAAATGACAGTATTATATTTCAACTTCATACTGCTAAAATGACATCATTTTTCTTCTCATAATATTATGGTGTTATTCTTGTAAAATATGACTTTTTCTTTTTAGATTACAACTCTTTTCTCTATTTTGACTTTAGTATTGTAAAATTACTGTTGATTTTTCCATTTTTGCTGTTGTTGTTGGGTTTTTTTTGTTGTCTTGTTAAATTATATTCTTAGAATGTGCCGCAGGGCCAGTAAAAACAGTCGCAGGCCACACTTTGGACACGCCTGGTCTAAAAGTATGAACTCAAATCCCAGTTTGTTACTGTAAATGTACCCACTGACTCATTCGTACTTCCTTAATGCATGTTTGAAACAAACCATCCCATACTATACAAAACTAATATTCAAAAAATATTATCATAATTGTGCTGGGCATTTTTCCCATTCCCTAATGCCAATTACTTAAACATGTTTGCTCGGTTTAAGTTGTTGATTATGAACTGAGTCATACTGATAGTTATTAATAAATTCACTTCATTAATTCTTTAGGCCATCTATTTCTCCAGCAATTTATGGTCTTGTTTTCTAGGATATCATCAATTCCATGAGCAACAGCCCAGCAACCAGCAAGCCTCCAGTTACCTTAAGGCTTGTGGTGCCAGCCAGCCAGTGTGGCTCCCTCATAGGAAAAGGTGGTTCCAAAATAAAAGAAATGAGGGAGGTACGATGCGCCTATTAATTCGTAATAGTTAGATGCTTCATGTGATGATTGATGACAAGATCGCGTGTTCTAGCCGCACTTGCTGTACATTGTATGTGTTTTCCTGAATGCTTTTGTTATCCAATCATGACATACAGTTATAGAAATGGATGGATTTTGCTTTTAATTAAAATGTGTCGTCATTGAATTGTGCAGTAGGTATGAATGTAATTACATTGTCGAACAGACAGACATTTACGAGAGTTAGTCTCATTAACATTATGTTGCCATATGTGGCGAAAACTGTTGTCACCCAACGATCCACAGAATAGTTGTTTTAGCCTGTGGCAATATTCACCAGTACACAAACCAAGAGTGACGAACAATGTCGTCTTCCTTATGTAATCTACAGTGCCACTGTCTGCCACTGGATATGCCTCTCTTGTTCCAAAGGCAGAATCTTAAACCTTTGGGTGCATACTTTTAGGCAAAGTAGCAGCAAAGTAAAAGTACAATGCCAATGTACATAGGATAAAACATCTGCAAAGACAATTCAGATAAGGCATTTTCATTTCTGCAACATTTTTGCTTTACTTTCAGTGTTTGGATTTCAATACGGCAACATACACGCTCAGTATCTTTGTACAATCATGGCAGATGGCATGATTGTACAAATCTGCCATTGTACAATGGCAGATTAATGCGAATATCGGTGCATGGCATTGAAATGATTTGCTCCAATTGTGTGAGTGTGCATGGTGTGTTGCAAAAAGACATGAAATAGCTTATCTTCAGCGTCAGATGTAATGAATGTAACAGTTGCAAAATAACACTTCTAACATGTCTATCTGCGTACTTATATCAAGTGTGTCTGCACAAATACATTCTTGGATGTTATTCCATGGAGGTGTAGCGTATGAACATTAATTTGATGGAAACAACACAATCACCGCCCTGTCCAGTTTTTGCCAGTAGCCAGCAGTTGACGTGGGTGGCTCACATTTGCTACTTTTACATGTAGATTTGCTACATCTGCCAGAACACGGGTGTATTTCTAGAAATATTTGTTTTAAACGGGTGAAGGTGTGTGTTCTTGTAGTCTAGTGTTAATGACAAGAGCATTGTGGGTGTAACTTTATGACTTTGCATCACGGGTTTGATCTACAGCTTCCTTAGATCTTATTTTCTTGCAACAGACCAGGTGTTGTAATCTTGGCGGTATATTTAGCGTGTTTATTGAATAATTGGGCACTTACACAGTTGGAGCATTTAGATGCATTTAGATTCAATGCAATGTCCTACACCTACCTAAAAAGAAGAAAAAAAGTCCTCGTGAGCTTAACTCTGCAGCCTGTTTGCATGGAATGCTTCAGTGCAACTGAATTGTTTGTCAACATTATAAAGCCCCTTAAATACCATCTCCCCTTTTCAGTCCACAGGGGCACAGGTTCAAGTAGCAGGGGACATGCTCCCCAACTCAACAGAGCGTGCAGTGACAATCTCTGGAACCCCAGAAGCCATCATACAGTGTGTCAAACAGATCTGTGTCATCATGCTGGAGGTATACTGCCATACCTGTCCCTTCTTGTACCTTCTGCATAACCTATAGAGTTGATTATGGTTTTCTGGGGCAACTGTTTTTCCTATTCCAGGGCAAACAAAAGTGACCGGTGTGTTCCATAGGGCACTACATCAGAAACAGACAAACAGTCATAGCCTTAAAAGGTCCAATGAGGTGCTTATTTTTCCAGGGTAAAGAGTCTCTAGGGTGAAAATGCCATTAAAGCTGTGTTCTACTTGGTTCAGCTGACCTAATTCTCGTGTTTTTTCTCTATTGTGGCCTAGGACAGACATGTGTTATGATAGTATAAGCAAAAAAAAAAATGGACAGTCCAGCCCAAACATGCCATGTTGTTGTTGCCACTTTCATTTCTGTACTTGTAGTTGTCCACTTGTTTTGTTTGTGTTTTAGGTGTTTCAGTGAACATAAAAATGTACTGATGTAAATAGTGCTTCTCAACTAGTGGGGTGTGCCGCAGAGTGTACTGTGAAGTGTCAGGGGGGCCGTGAGAGGCATGGGGGACTTTCTGCAGCAAAGCTTGACATACAGTGCAAACAAACAGAGAGTCATGAAACGGTTTCACAAACAAAATTAACAGCACAACACTTCCACAGCATGTTAACACATAATATAAATTAACTACTATGACTATGTGGGCAATAAATAACTAAGTGTTAACAACAAACATGTAAGCTCAAACAGTATTCACAAAGTGCCCGGAAGGCATGCTGGGCAGTCCACTGACAGCTGCCTCCGCCTACCCAGCATGCCTTGCAGTCACACTGTAAATAGCTGTTCAGAATTATGTGCTTGTCGTTAACGTTAGTTGGGGTTTATTACCCTCCCTGCAGCAGTCGTAAATGTGTTTGTGTTTCAACTACATGTTAAGTGATAATTATGCCCTTCCTGGTCTGTCATATTGTGATGTCAAGCTCATGACAAAGAATAACTCAGAACTACTGAAAAAGACACACAACGCTAAACAGAAGTTGGGCCGTAAGGTCTGATCTAGCTGAAGAAACACTGCAATTGAACAGCGAAAGTAGAATAACAAATGTTCTTTCTATTCTGCTACATCCAGTAATGTATTTTTGTGAGCCCGGTCTTGATATTCCATGCAAGGCACATGAACTACACAAGATATCGGATTAAGCCCTCCCCTATCGTTAACAGCTTTGTTGCTGTGTACAGCATGAATCAGTAGATCAAGTCATTACGATAGATTGGCAAACTAAAAGTCCCATGATGCCTGGGTCCCTGCTGTTACTGGGAAAAAACACAGGCCCAATCTCAATACGAATGCATGAGGATCATCTACTGACTCTCGTATCTCTGTGTTGGTTTCACATTATGCCGTAATGAACAAAAATAAAGTATGAGTATGCTTGCGATTTTATAAGAAATAGTTAAAAGTAAAGCTGTATTTTATGTTCTGGATTTTCATGAACACCTACATTGCGCGGATTGCGCGCCAATGGCCCCAAAAGGGTGGAAGAATGTCGAGGAAGTGGAATTAGGGTTACAGTATTTCCATAAGAGCCATTCCCTACATTGTTTTAAATTAAACATCAAATAAAAAAAGAAAATAATCATGAATTTACAGAATAGGTTGTTTTTTTTTCCTTCAATCCATTCCACTTTGGACCCACCACAAAGGAAACAACCTGTTAAAAGATAGAAACACTTACATTAAAGACTCATGTAAGTAAAACGATCTTGACCACTTTTGCAGAATGTTTACATTTATAAACTTAGCTGAACAGAAAAACAAGAAATAGTGAGCCAGGGTTTGTTCAAAGGTAACAAATCCACCAAAAGACACTACTGTTTCCTGTTTTCTATAGAGTTTACTTTGTGGACTGATTTTGTCTTTTCTTTTTTGTGTCTGTCTCTCTTAGTCTCCGCCTAAAGGTGCCACGATCCCTTATCGCCCAAAGCCTGCTTCCACACCTGTCATTTTTTCGGGTGGTCAGGTAAGTTCAGCTTGATGAAATGCATTGTTTTTTTGCCCAGAGTCTAGAGTCTAAATGCACTACCAGTTAATTGGGTGGATTGCAACCATATTATTTCTTTAGAAAAACATACTGTAGCAGTTTTGCAATTTATCCATCACATATACTCATATTTGAGGCACGTCCACCATGTTTGTGACTGCCTGGCAACCTTGCTTTTACCTTTTTCAGGTGCAGTGACATTCATGTTACCAGAAAAATGTCCGTTTGACATTTGATACAATTCAGTCAGAATGACAGAAGTTTAACTGTGTGGAGATGTTGCTTTGCATTGCCACAGTAACCTAGTTGTGGATGGTTGAGGTGGATTTGTTGTTACACTCGGGTGTATTTAGTGATTTGGGTGCCCAAGGCAAACCTAGTAATTGAGGCCCCTCTCGACCCTTCGACCACAGAGCAGCTTTTGATACTATATCCCACACTGTCCTCCTGGATCACTGGGTTCTCTGGCACAGCTCTACAATGGTACCATTCTTACATGTCCGACCTTTCGCAATGTATTCAAGGTCACATTGTAACATCTTCATGCTACCCAATCATTCACGGTGTCCCCCAAGGTTCAGTCCTCGGTCCCCGACTTTTTATAATTTATCTCCCTCCCCTCGATAATATTTTTCATTATCTTGGCATTTGTTTTCACTGTTATGCTGGTGATACTCAGATCTATCTCGCAACCAAGCCCTCCTCAACATCACCCCCTACTGCCCTTTTTGACCGTCTCCTGGCCATCACAAACTGGATGTCCTTGAATATGCTCAAACTCAATAAAGATTAAAGTGAAGCTCTCCAAGACCCATTCCCTCAATTTTAAAATCGATGGTTGTTTAGTTCCTACCGTTTCACAAGTCATCCTTGGAGCCTCGGAGTCATCCTTGACAGCACACTTTTACTTCAATCCCACGTTAATAATATTTCACGCACAGCCTTCTTCCATCTTACATCTCTCAACAACTCCGACCCTCTCTCTCCCAGCACTCAGAAATTCTCATGAATCCCTTAGTCACCTCTCGCCTTGATTATTGTAATACTCTTCTTATGGGTCTTCCACCGAAACTCACCCATCAACTTCAGCTTATTTAAAACTGCGCTGCCAGAATTATTTCCAACACTAAATACTTTGACCACATCATACCCATTCTTTCCAACCTCCGTTGGCTTCCTGTCTGACAACGCATTCAATATAAACTCCTCTTCATAACCTTCAAAGCACTCCATAACCAGGTGCCCCCATACTCGCTTGACTTGATCTCCCCCCACATACCATCCAGCTCACTACGTTCATCATTCGCTGTCCTTCTCGCCACTCCTCGTTTTAAGAAGATCACTTTTGCTGCTCTGGCTTTCAGCTGCTCAGCTCCCAGACTCTGGAACGCTCTTTCACTACACATCCGTCTGCTGGACTCAGTGTCAGTGTTTTTGAATCACAACTTAAAACTCACCTGTTCAAAACTGCTTGCTCCTCTCGACCGTGGATTTTTAGTATTGAGTGTCTGCCTGTTCCTCCTTTGTATTATTATTATTTTTATTTGGATGTTTTATTGTGATTATGTATTGCATGTAAGGTGACCTTTGGTGTTTTGAAAGGCGCCAGTAAATAAAATGTATTATTATTATTAATTATTATTATTATTATTATTATTATTATTATTATTATTATTATTCGCTCCACTGGGGTAACTCCGCGCCAAAGAAGTTTAGTTACCGTCTTTCGGATCCAATCTGCACATGTGTAGTAACATGGAATGTTCATTGCATGAGAGGGGAGGGTCAGCGGTCAAACCGCTTATGAAAGATTACGAATTTTGACATAGTTTTAAGCACATTAATTCAGACTAAAACAGTAGTATGTACTTTCAAGCAAAGAAAAAAATCTATCAGGTTTTATGAGACCTTTGGGGGCCCCAGGAAATCTCGGGGCCCCAGGCAATTGTCTGTGTTTGCCTAATGATATAGTGGTTGTGATTTAATAATAATATCCCTAACATTTTAAACAGTGTACATACCTGTCCAGATTTACTTGTATACCCCGTTTTCCCTGCTTCATTTACTAATGATACCTATTTTCATTGTCCCCACAGGCCTACACAATTCAGGGACAGTATGCCATTCCGCACCCGGATGTGAGTTTTTATTCTCTTAATAGAATACATTTGTTTAATTATCCGGTATATGAAGAATGTGGGAATCAAAAACAATTGATAGTAGTGTTGCGTCTGTGACAGTGTTGAAAGTCAGTTGAAATAAGCCATTTCACAGCTACAAGATAACAACGGCAATCATATTAAAGCCAAGTAGGTGTAGTCCATCCTTTTTAATTTCCAGTGTACCATATAGGGTCCCATTAATAAGCTGCCATCATCTATCCTTGTCTTAAGGGAACTACCTTTTGTCATGTTGATTAATTCAAAGTTTGGCAGTGATGGATGCGGTAGGAGGTAGTGGTTGGAGTCACTCAAGAACAGACTTGACATTCTCTGAAAAGTCTGTAAAAAGGAAATCAGAATCTAAAGCACACACCTTCCCCAATTTCTGATGGAAATGAATGCTGAAGCTTCCAACAATAACCTGAGACCAGCCACGTTAACTGGAGCTGTTCAAAACAAAAATGTCTGCCAAACTGACCGACAAGTGCCAATTCAAATTGGTAACAGAGTCATACGGGTAATAGGTTTTACAATTCATTAACATGAACATGAGGATAATTAGTCTCTGCTATAAATGTGAAAAATCAAATCAGTGACAGTTTGATTTGAATACGTTTGGAGTTTATTAGACACCCACTCCAGGATTTCGCGGAGTTCACTCGATTGAAACCAATTCCTTCACATTATGTGCAACCTCAGAGCGTTGTCCAATCATCGCAATTTCCCCACAAATTTTGGCCAACTGGTCAAGGCTTAGGTCAACTGTCTCACCAACGAAACGTGTCCCTGCTCCACGCTTTCACTTGTTTACAGTACACTGACATGAGATGACAGCATGTGATAACATCTCTCATTTACCAACAGAAGTCACCAAAGGTGAGGACTCAAGTCACACCACTTGGACTCGAGTCAGACGTCACAATTTTGATGAGTTTCAACTTGACAATTTCATCAAAGACTTGCAATTGCACTTGGACTGTGACTTAAGACTTGCCTTGGACTTCAGTCTGATGACTTCAAAATACTTGAGATTTTCAGTGAAAATGTTGAGTAAAATGTGTCCCCGTTCAAAGTATTCAACTAACGTGACCGTTATTATGTAATTTCCAGCACGACAACATATTTACGCTTTGAATCTGCCTCATTGAATGCCTTTGTTAATGTCCAGTCAGGTTTAAGAACAAACAACGAATGTTTCTGTGCACTGACTAGACCCTGAATGCTATGCCTTTTTCTGTGACTAAGTCTTGTCACACTGGTCTTATTTTATTTAAAAAGTTAAACAACTCATAATGCATACATTATAGATTGCTAAAATGGCATTTTATTTGGGAGACGCTAAACATTTCTTGTGACTTTTAACGACTCGAAAATTTGAAGCCCATGACGTCGGACTTGACTCGAGCTGTCTTGCACATCTTTCAATGAGTGTTGAAATTAAAGGCATGAGTCTTACTTGAGATTTGCAAAACACTGCCTTGATCCCGCCTCTGAAAATCACAGTTAGAGACCGTGCTTAACGGTTCTCCACTGTTGTTCACAAAAGTCAGTGTAAACGATGTGCAATGATGACTGACAAGCACTTTTCAACTGCAAAAACACACAAGGAGAATTATTGCAACTTGTGGAGCTGTGAGCATTGAATCCAACTTTCACCACCTCTGGTGGGATTTGTTTTACAAACTATGCACACATTTGTGTGAAGTTGTCATGTCTGTTAAAAAAATGATATAAAGAAAAATGCCTCAGATTAAATTTGAGTTTATGTGATATTAGTCTGGGTATTAGTAAGTATTTTCAATGCCATCAGATGGAACATACGAGAGGTAACTAAGATGCAGGTAAACACTTTGAGTCTAGAGATAGTCTATGAAATAGGAATATAGAGTGGAACCTCTGTTTTTGTTATTAACCCATTCCAAAAGGTCAGACAAAAACCAAAACATAAAAAACACAAATCATATTTTCGCATAAGAAATCCAATGTAAATCCAATTCATCCGTTTCAAACACCCACCAATATCAGCACAAAACACATTTAAAAGAGAATAATTATAGTTTTACATACAGAAAACAAAGCAAAATACATATAAATGACAAATTATATGGACAAATGAACAACATGACTTTCACCTTTTATTGAAGACTAACAAACTAAATACTGTGTCTCCATTAAACCATTCCCCCAGCAACCTGTGTTAACTAAGGAACCTTTCCATTGCAATCCTTTAGCAACAGAAGCTACCTTCGTACTGTGCTACTTGTTTCTTGAATTCAACAGCCTTTATCACATTCTTTACCAAAGTTCTGGCACTTGCAACTTTTTTTGCAGCTGTCCTAAATTTAAACAAGCACAGATTCCTCTAACACGCAATGAGATTGAACGCCACATCAGTGCACAGTGCTTGAAAGGAGGAAGGAAGGAGACAGATACAGGGTTGTTCATTTTTCTCTTTGTGTTCTGGGAATTAATAAACCACACACAGACATAATTAAGATGATGGAAGGAGTCCCTAGCCGGAATCTGTCTATAGTGTCCCAACTCTACAGTAAAAGGACCACTGTCCATTATTCACAGAGAGTTAACAATGCGTGGATGCTTTGTTTGGGCATTCAACTAGTTTGTTATACTCACTGTTTGGCTGTACGGCAATAATTTTTCTACAAAAACTGGTCCTACGAAAACCGATGTTCCACTCTGTATGTGCTTAGTGCATATAGTATCTCAGAAAGGTGAGTAAGCCTAACAATTTTATTTCAGTCTTTTCAAGGGTGAATATTATAGAAATGAAGCTTGGATATACTCTAGAGTGATTTCCAACCACTGTCCTGCAGCACATTAGTGAGTCATGAGAGATCAGCCATTACGAGTGGCGCAGGAAATTATCCAAACAGACTTAATTGGTCGGACAATTATTTATTTATGACAGATCATGTATTTTTTCATCTAGCTATGACAATGAACTTAAAGTGACAGGCAAAACCATTAAATGCTTTTTCCACCATATAGGGTAAGTTACATAATTAACATAATCATTATTTCGGTATATATATATATATATGTACATATATACATGTGCAATATATATTTTGTGACATTTTTGTTTGGTTGTGTGCATGAGATTTTGCTTGTTTGGACGTCTTCAGCATTAATGATGCTTAAATTTGCTGTGAGGTCCTTTCGTTTTTTTTTTTTTTTTCTCATGTGAAGGCTGAAAAAACATTTAGTCTTAATGTTGCTTTAGGATTACAGGTGCACAGGTGTACAGCATGTTGTGACTGAATAAAGCCCGTTCTGCTATATTTGTTGTAGTGATGGTCGTGTGCCGTGCTGGTTAGATTCTTTTCTCAGTGTTTTTGTTGTTTAATATTTGTTAGTTAATTATTTATTCAACACATTTTTCTGTTATAATTACACAAAGGGAAAATCACAACAATTTATTGCAACTTCCATTTCCTCACGCAATAAACACCTAAAAAACACTGCAACTTCCTTGGCATTTTGGGGAAAATCAGGCATTTAAGACCGCAACAATCTTAATAAAGGCCCGCGAAATCCTGGGAGGACTGGTTTAAAGCTCCATGCCACAAATCCCCCTTCTCCTTTCTCTATCCTTTTCTTGTTCTTTTCCCTCCACCATCCTGAGTTAAGTCCACCTCTCCTCACTGTTTCGTACATCTCTACTTTTGGTTTACTACATTTCTTTGTGTAACAGTAACCTGTTAGTTGTACTTTCCCTCCTAACCCTTCAGCAGCTGACCAAGCTCCACCAGCTGGCTATGCAGCAAACCCCCTTTACCCCTCTCGGACAGACCACCCCTGCTTTCCCTGGTACGTACCCACAAAACCCTGTAGACATGTCCTTCCGTCGTCATCCTGCGATACATTTTTATTCTTTCCCTTCTCTTACCTTTCACCTTATATCATTTATTATTTCAGCATGAATTAATCTCTTAGGCTTCTGCTCTATTTTATTTTTTATGTTGAGGTTTCCTTGGGCTGGAAAGCAAAATGGACGCCTACAGAACATATTCTTAATGTAAATTAATTTGTGTCCTCGACAACATTTTGGGTATTTCACTTCCCAGTTATGATCAAAGTATAATCACATACAATACCTGGCAGGCCTGAGTTTAAGTATAATGCATAAACTTTTGCATGTATCAAATGGCGTGTATCAAAAAATATATTCCTCTGGGAAAAAATATTGAAATATATGACATAAAACGGTAAATATTTGTTGCATTACCAAACCTTTGTGATTGCTACTCAGCTGCCTGTGATAAAAACTAAAAGTGCGCAGTGACAGATGACCACATCATGTCCTAATCAGTTCCGCAAATATGCGCAAAGTATAGGATTCCTTATTTATCAATCAAATATTTTTGGCGTTACCGCAAAGACAACCTGTTTACAACATTCCAAATACAGTTTTTAACATTATTAGAGCCCTCTAGACGTGAAATAACACCCCTATATATCTTTACACTCGTATTACCCGATATAGTACACATGTTAAGATAAAATAAGACAATGTAAACTCACGTTAGCATTGAGAGAGTTCCTCGTTTTTGTTCCCTTCCGGTGTCTGTACAGTACTTCCTGGTGGCTATTGTTTCATCAATGTAACATAACTGACACCTAGTGACCAGTGTAGAATACTATATCACGTCACACCTTCGAATGCGTCTTCTGAATACACTAATCCCTCGCTACATCGTGCTTCGAATATTGAGGCTTCTCTATCACGTTTTTTAAAAAAATATTAATTAATAAATCACGCCGTTTTGTGGTTGAATATGGCTTATTATTAGCCAAAAATATAGATATTTTAGAAAACTGCCTCAATTAAGCATTTTCAAGCATAAAAATGGTTAATGAACTAAAATACAAAAATAAGGCATTCAGCATTGAGTGTCAAAGACGCTGTGATGACATGTAGTGGCCACTAGGTGTCAGCAATGTTACTGAAATGTTCAGTGAGACACACAAGCACCAGACTTGATTGCGGAACAACAGGCTTTTATTGCAGGTTTCAATAATCTCACAACAGGCACACTAATACCTAACATGAGCTACTGTTGCGGGCGTAACCCACGGCAAGCTAAAACTCGACGTCACTTCCGGTCCGCCTCCCACTCAGCTCAGTAAAGGTGATAGTAGATTTGTTATTTCATGTCTAGAGGGCTCTAATCAATTTAAAACCCGTAGTAAAAAGGCCGTAAACAGGTTTTCTATTTACTACGAAAATATTCCATTATAAATAAGGAATCCTACTTTGCCGAAATTCACATATCACCATCAGGTCTGGAACCAAGTAACTGCAATAAACGGGGAATTACTGTATTTTTATTTTACTTCATTTAGCCATTTTTATGCTTGAAAATGTTTTATTTAGGTCCAAAATATGTCAAATCTGCCTAAATATGCGTATTTTATGACTAATAATAGGTCGTAGTCCACCACCAAATAGCAGTGTTTTATTAATTAATGTATTTTTGAAAAATCAGGATCGACTGAAGCCGCAAAATTTGAAGCGCGAGGTGGTGAGTGATGCCTGTGTAATGGAATTATGTACCATACCAGTTATTCAGTCAAGCTGCTTTACACATACAGTGACTGGCCAAACCTATCACCATCTGCATAATCCATTGTGCAATACAAACAGGCAAAATGTGAACATGATCCACATAAAATGTGACATCTGTGCAGATTATTTTACAGTATGATTTTTACAGATAATATGTAAATGTCAGAGAAAGCCAAATATCCCAAAGTTTTTGTGAGTAGTGTATAAATGGACATTAAAATCAAAGCAGCAACAATATTACCAGCAGCTTCATTAAAAAGGTCCCTATCTTATTTGGGTGTTGTGGTACTAATGGTTGAAAATGACATCTGCATTTGTGTGTGTACTTTTATTTGTTGATAAGGCTGAAGTTAATTGTTTACATTTTTTTTATTTTTAAACAATTATTTCCTTAGAATACAGATCTTTTTGAGGAAACAATGGAGTGAAATTGTTTGGATTGTTTGGAGATTG
The DNA here is from genome assembly GCF_027744805.1 of Dunckerocampus dactyliophorus. Lineage (NCBI taxonomy): Eukaryota > Metazoa > Chordata > Actinopteri > Syngnathiformes > Syngnathidae > Dunckerocampus > Dunckerocampus dactyliophorus. Next base: position 15,375,275 of record NC_072827.1, on the reverse strand, counting down.
TTGAATTGGATATGCATGTAAAATGTAACAGTAAAACCACACGGTACATATGTCCTTTCTAGGACAATGTACATCGCTTCGGTCCTTTTCGGGTTAACTCCATGTGGCGTCCCGATATACACATGCAAGTTGATGCAGCATTCCCTGAAGGGATGTGGCCCAATTATGATAGGAGTTTGGCCCAGGATTTTAAACAAGGGGAACACACCCAGCAGAGTTGTATCAAACTGACCTAATTATTGCAAGCAATTTTCTCTCTTCTTGCAATTATCAGCGATGAAATAATTTGGAGGTCTGCTAGCGTTGCAACCTAACAGTTTTGCACAAGTATAAACACACAAAGCAACATGTTCATTAGCGGCAATTTTTATTTTCCAACATTGTTTGAAGTGTTAAGATTGTTTCACACAAACTTATTTCACTTCATTCAGACTTTTAGGAAACAGAAGCACAGTGATGAAAGTTGACACGATAACCTACATCATACAGCTGGAAACCGTTGGCATGCCTCGCCATTGTATCTACAGTCCATGTGCAAACAGAAGAAGACCGTGTGACCTCCCTCATTCTTCAGGATACTTATTATTCTCCTACAGCTGTGAAATTATTGTTCAAAATCTGAACAGGAAGCTGACGTTTTCAGCTGTGTTTTTCATTCTTTTTTTGACCAATTCAGGTTTGGATGCCAGTCCACCAGCCAGCACTCATGAGCTCACCATTCCTAATGATGTGAGAAAGGTTTATGTAATCTCTGCTGATGTTTTTATCATGGTACCTTTACAGTATATACCACCGCAGCCAGTTTGGATTAAAAGGTCAATATGGGATTGAAGTGTAAACTTCCTGTTTTAAGAATTTGGCATTTACTTTGTAAGAATTAAGAATTACAGCCATAACCAAGGTCCAATAAAACCATAACCATTTGTTGAATGTGAATGGAAATATTTTGCAAGCAGTTATGGGGTGCCGTATGTTTCAGTCCTTCCCGCTTACTTCACGTCCGCATTCACAGCACTGAAGGTGCGGGCGGGTCTGTGCGTGCTGAGAGGCATTGGGTATTTACATATTTTCAAAACATTTATTTTAAGATTTAACATTTAGTGTAACAACTAATTTAGAATTTATATGTAACATGTACATTTATATGTAATATTTTACATTTTACCGCTTCTCCTTATTGGGGGGGGTCATGCTGGAGCCTATCCCAGCTGACTTTGGGCGACAGGCGGGGTACACCCTGGACTGGTCGCCAGCCAATCGCAGGGCACATATAGACAAACAACCATTCACACTCACATTCATACCTATGGACAATTTAGATTTAGATGTAGATTTAGATTTACCATTTAATTTCTATCGTAAATGTGATAAAAGTGCTAACTATTCAGAATACATCAGCTAAAGAAAGTGGAACTAAATTTTTACATTTGATACCCCATTAAGCAGCAACTGCAGTGCAGACGAGACAAAACATTTTTAGGGGGAATTGGAAATTGATGATGTCCAAGGGCCCAGATTACAGATTTCCATCCAAACACTGAAAAGTGTGCTGAGAATTACAAACAGTTACAATTGTGTCAACGACCTGACACTTCAATCATTTTGCAATTGATTTACTTCAAATCTTTTGTGAGGCTGTACAAAGGCAAAAATGATAAAAATCTGTCATTGTCCAAATTTTTCGGGACCTAACTGTACCTATTTGCATGTCAGTGTATCCTCTTGAAAAATATCGTTTAAAAAAAATCCATATAGCCTGTATTCATTATCAAATGTACCACATTTCAAAGGAATTTCATTGACAGTGTCTTGTTTGCATATTTTCCAGCTAATAGGCTGCATCATTGGACGTCAAGGAACCAAGATCAATGAGATCCGACAGATGTCTGGTGCGCAGATCAAAATCGCAAACGCCATGGAAGGCTCGTCTGAGCGTCAGATCACCATCACAGGGACGCCTGCTAACATCAGTCTGGCCCAATATCTCATCAATGCCAGGTAACATCACTGAGTCCTGAGTGTACAACAACACTATGCTTTTAGTTTAGCTCTGGTAATTTAAGAGGTAATTAACCTTAACACATACTCATGATAAAAATTTACGAGTACTGCAAATTTTAGTTGGCTAATCACCTGTTCTGCTCTTGGAGTATCCCCTTTTCCTCTTTCCTCCTGTGTATAGATGTTAAAATGCATTATGTTTTAACAAGCGCTTCCTTTCTATTAAAGTGGCCCATAGGAGTGGTGCCAACTGCAGTAAAGTACAGAAAATTGTCTGGAGTGTTTGGAAACGTGGACGGTGAATACAGGAATCACCAACTAATCAATACCTCCTTACAAAGTCTGCGGACACAATGTTGGAAGAATCTGTGATATATCACAGTGATCAATAATAACAACACGAATGGCTGGATATAAGCATTTTAAATAGAGCTCCATGAAAAGCTTTATTTGGTATTTATTTTTTATTTACCATCATTCATCCTTGTGAAAATAAACCAAATGTATGCAATGGAATGAAAAACAAACAAATACTGAAACACACTAAATTCCACCAGAGGCTATCTGCACCTCAAAGTAAAACGTTATCACAGTAAAAAAAAAAAAAAAAAAGACATAATGCATAATAATAAAAAACGGACTTTATGTGTTTATGTGACTTCTGAGGGCGAGTTCAGAGAACACGCCCTCAGAAACTAATGGCTATTGCTTTCCCGTGACTCCAATGGCAGGTTCAGGGACGTGGCTGTCATGTGGAATGACCCTTCAGCAATGACAACATCCTGAAGTCCCCTTCAAAACTGGCTTTGTTTTTAGACACAAGCATCAACAAACATCGGTGTATTATCACATGGAATTAGACTTACTTACGTTTGCATTTAAACTTGTGAAAGAGTTGTATTAACAATCTGCAAGTTTGACATATTAAGAAAATATGTGATCTTGTTTTATGTTATCGGTATAAAGATATAACATGGCAGGATTGAGCAAGATAACAAAAGATAATTAAAAAAAAATTAAAAATCAAGCAAGAAAGGGACTGATTCATCATTGTGTAAAATGTTGACCCTGCTGATTTTGGATCTCAAAAACTACAAAAAAAAAAGTGGTTGCAGTCCCTCCAGACATCCTCGATTGATAAACTAAATGAAATTAATCTTGGTTGTTGAAGTTAAAAGTTAATTCATTTTTTTTCAGTCAAACCACAGTTGGGCGATACAACAAATTCTACTATCTAGCCGATACTAACTAAATCCAGTATGGCCAGTATCACCAATACCAATACATTTTCCTTTGAAAACACATCAGATCTAAACTGGGGGAAAAATGATCTTGAATATCTTTCCTGATAATACGTGGGTGATGTATTAGTAACAAAATGATGCCACATAATTTGATAGAAATGAAAATGATCACCCTATAGGGGGGGAAAATCAAAGACACCCCAAAAATGAAAGTGAAAAAATGATGCAGCACACTGGTCCATTTTGCTAAAATGTCATTGTAGCAACTCAAAATGATTCTCAGTAGTTTGTGTGGCCCCCACGTGCTTGTACGCATGCCTGACAACGTCGGGGCATGCTCCTAATGAGACTACGGATGGTGTCCTGGGGGATCTCCTCCCAGATCTGGACAAGGGCATCACTGCGGTACCTGGACGCATGAAGGAGATTCCAGGAGACAGGTAGTTACTCCAGGAGAGCTGGACAGGGCCGTAGAAGGCCCTTCAATCCTCAGCAGGATCGGTATCTGCTCCTTTGTGCAAGGAGGAACAGGATGAGCACTGCCAGAGCCCTACAAAATGACCTCCAGCAGGCCACTGGTGTGAATGTTTCTGACCAAACAATCAGAAACAGGCTCCATGAGGGTGGCCTGAGGGCCCGACGTCCTGTAGTGGGCCCTGTGCTCACTGCCCAGCACCGTAGAGCTCGATTGGCATTTGCCATAGACCACCAGAATTGGCAACTGCACCACTGGTGCCCTGTGCTCTTCACTGATGAGAACAAGTTCAACCTGAGCACATGTGACAGACGTGAAAGGGTCTGGAGATGCCGTGGAGAACGTTATGCTGCCTGCAACATCATTCAGCATGACCGGTTTGGTGGTGGGTCAGTGATGGTCTGGGGAGGCATATCCCTGGAAGGAGTACAGACCTCTACAGGTTAGATAATGGTACCCTGACTGCTATTAGGTATCGGGATGAAATCCTTGGACCCATTGTCAGAACCTACGCTGGTGCAGTGGGACCTGGGTTCCTCCTGGTCCACGACAATGCCCGACCTCATGTGGCTAGTGTATGCAGGTAGTTCCTGGAGGATGAAGGAATTGATACCATTGACTGGCCCCCACGTTCACCTGACCTAAACCCAATAGAACACCTCTGGGACATTATGTTTAGGTCCATCCGGCGCCGCCAGGTTGCTCCTCAGACTGTCCAGGAGCTCATTGATGCCCTGGTCCAGATCTGGGAGGAGATCCCCCAGGACACCATCCGTAGTCTCATTAGGAGCATGCCCCGACGTTGTCAGGCATGCGTACAAGCACAGTTTTCCTCAATTTTTTTTGAGCAGTATATATATATATATACAGATGAATACGTAAGTATGAATATGTAATACAGTAATCCCTCGCACTTCGCAATTTGAATTTTGGGGCTTCACTCTATCACAGTTTTTCAAGTCAACCATTGCTGATTTGTAGTTGAATACGACCTCTTATTAGTCAAAAAATATACATTGAAAGAAGCAAATTTATCATTATTTTTTCCAAATTTTAATTATGCATTTTCAAGAATAAAAATGGCTAACTCAACTAAATTAAGGCGTTCTGAAGACGCATTCAAAGATATTGTGATGCTATGTAGTAAAGTGTTCACTTGTTTAACGCGGGGGATAGGTTCCCAAAATAGCCCGCAAAAAGTGAAATCCGCGAAGTAGCCAACTGTATTTGTTTACAATTATTATACATGTTTTAAGGCTGTAAAACCCCTCACAATACACTTTATATACTTTTCTCAGGCAGGCATTAACATTTTCTCACATTTTAAACACTCTCAAAGTTCAAATTTCATTTGAATTTTAATGATCAATCAAATGACCAGGTTGGACACAAGAAATTATTAAGTGACATGTATTCAGTCCACTGATCGTGCCTCATCCTGGCGCCGTTTGGCTGTAACGTTTTTGCATCCTTTTCAAAACATATTGCTCCAGCCATCATGCTCTTTCTTGTCCTACTCCTTCAACCTAGATTCATTTAGCCAGTTAGCTTCTTCTTCTTCTATTGTTTATTGGCGGTTAGCAAGCAGCTCACACAGTTACAGCAGCTAGTTTGCTAGCGACTATTGACCACAACAAGAAACGGCACAAAGGAGATTGATTGACAGTGGTCTACAGCCAATCAAAACGTGGAACACAATGGGCGGGTTCTCCCTTAGCCAATAAGGACTGTTGTGGCTCTATATTTAGCCGGCCGTTGTCTACTGTGGGTTCATAATATGCTCATCCAGGCACATAAACACATACTGAGACAAGTGGAGCTGTACACGTCTTCAACACGGGGATGCAACACCCTCTACTGGTAGCAGTAGTAAATACAATAACAGAAACATACAAAAGAGCAACTATAAATCGCTCTAATACACCACAAGGACGCCGAACACAAGGCGCTGTTAAAAAAAATATACAAAATTGCACTTAAAAACAGCGAAACATGTCTACTATATTGAGTAATACGAGTGTAAAGGTGATTATAGGAGTGTTATTTCATGTCTAGAGGGCTCTAATATTGTTAAAAACAGGTTTTTTATGCTCTAACTATGAAAAAATTGGGTACATTGTGAGTGTCGCTGTGTTAAAAAAAAAAGGAGTTAGAAAAATAAATAAAAAATTCAAGCACAAAAGCAGCTACTACAGTGTAACTTTCTCTTCCTGTGTTCAAGTTCTTCTTTCACAGTTGCGTTGTGTTGTTTATCTCTTCCTGCCCTCCCCTGCTCCTCCCCAATCTCCTTGTACCGTTCTAGGCTTACATCCGAAGTCACTGGAATGGCCACACTCTAATTTCTACCCATCTTCCCTCTCTGCATCACATGCCCCTTGAGCAAATGCCATTGCACCATGTTTGTTTATTACTCCATACTGGACACGTCATATTTAAGTGATGCCAACTTTTGCTGTAGATTAGAGATTATTCACACCTGTCCGAAATCATTTTGTTTGTCTTGAATTTTACTTTATTTCTGTGACTCGAGTACCTTTCATGCTGCACAACCTTATTTCACCTCAAGTTTCCATCCATTGTTGTATTTGTCTTTTGCGTCACTGGATAATTATAACAACATTATGTTTTATTCAGAATTTTCCATACTGAATTTGCAATTTAGTCAAGTTTTACTGTTTGCCCACGTATTCCACTGAATTACCCGCATGCAACCTACTGCATTATGGTGCAATGCATCGACACAATCTGTGAACACTGTATTTGTAGCCAGGATATCAAACACCAGTTGTGAAATGACCTCAACAGAACATGGTATCCGCATCCACTCAAATGCACAAATATCACTCCTGATCAGAATTTTAAGACCAATTGAAAAGTTGCAACAATTTACATTTTGCACTGTTGGGTCTTAAAGGTCATCCCAAAAAGGATGATTTTTTAAACACATCCTGGGGACATATAGAGAACCTCCCCCCATGTATGTGAAAAGGTTTGAAAATGTTGTACGCCGCGGGGAACTTGAGCCATTTAATTTCAGAGTTGGGGTTTTTCATCAACTCGATGTAGAGCTGTGACATCATAGAAGGAGGCGCTGCTGCTGTTGCTTTGTGACAAGGGCTGGGCATTTTGCGTTTTCTCGCATCATTCAAATGTTTTTATTCCGATTCTTAATTTCGATACCCACTTCGCTGACGGGAAGAAACAGTCTCCAACCCCAACGAAGAAGTAGCCGGAAAGCACCAATGAAGAAGAAGTGGCTAAAAAGTTTGGCTTAACTTCATAAAATCCAATTAGGAGGTTCTAAGTAATATCTTATTGTCTTATTGTCACCTGTTTTATAAGCAGAGCATCAAAATTGAAACAGGAGCATGAGACAAAGAAATGGGCAGTTGGCAATTGATTAAAAACTGCATAATGCACAAGCGCAAAATGCAAATACTTGTAATTTTACACCGAGATTAAAATTTTGATCAGCAGTATACTGTATATGCAGTATAGACAGACATGTCAACGCATCCCAACTCATTTTGTCCACCTAACAACACAAACATTGAATCATGTTACTACTGCTACAATCTCTAAGAAATGAAAGGGTCAACCAGTATATACAGTACCATGGAACCTTGATTAGCGTACGACCCAGTTAGCGTGTTTTTCAGTTATCGTTGAATATTTATGCCAAAACGTTCTGGTAAGCGTACAATATGGCACGCGTCTTGTTGTATTGCGTCCTTGTTAGCATACTTATCTTGTGAACAAAACGGCAACCAGGAAGTCAGCTACGTCGCCCATCTGTGATGTCATCAATGGTTGACTCTCAAAAATGTTAACACAAAACACGTTTTTTTTGTTGTACATGCATAAAAATAAATGACGATTAAAAGGGATAAATGAACATTTAAAGGAAAACTGAAGGGACGACCACAAAGGGAGTACTGTCTATCTGTACTTTAGTGAGTTGGTGAAAAATACAAACTATATGAAAGTAACAAACACTGCCTTAAGAGTGTAGCGCATACTTTTATTTGATCATTGCTCCTCAGAAAATAATCAATTCTTCATTACTAAATTATATTAAAAACATGATTAGAAGAGAAAAGAAGGAGCCTAGTTTCTCCACTGCGGCTTTGGCTCAGGTAATTTGTAGGTTAAGCTATAGCAGCAGCATGTTTTAAGAAACATCTATTGCAAATTGCTAATTCCTTCTTTTCTAAATACAGTGGAGCCTCAATTTCCAAACGCTGCAGTTTTCATATGTTTCAGTTTCCGGCAAAAGGTTTTGCCATAATTTGACCTTGGTTATCGTACACTGGTTCAGTTACAGTATTCGGCAAACGCAAATGAGAATGTTCCAAAAACGTACTACTAGTTTTCCGCCGTATCATTCCATGTCCCAACAAAGAAAACCCACCTTGAAATGGTTTTCTGCATGTATGACTATAATTGTTCTATATTAAAAGTGTTCAGTGCTTCGGTTTTCGTACTTTTCCGTTTTAGACGGACCTGAGGTTCCACTGTATGTTCCATTCAGCTGTTCTTCATATGCGAAAAAAATGCAACCCTCCAATCACCAGTCGGTTTAAGCTACCATCACAGATTAAATGACCGGGAATGTTACACGCGTGGTTAAATGTCAGTTTAATGAAGTGATAAATGTCTCTCAAAAAGGAGGAGTGTGAGTGAAAAATATCTTTGATTGACAGATCAATTGGTGTTTATTATTAGTGCTCGGGAGGCAGGTAGACAACTGCAGAAGGAGCTATGATAGCATCATTCATGGCCATCCCCATCCCCAAACTGCCATATTTACAATGTTCAAGTGAACCTGTAAAATACATGCAAGTCGTCTTGATACTTGATCAATTTGCAAAGCTCTCAGTTGCCTTTTTGACTGTCATATTATTCGCTTATGAATTATGTCCAACACATTATGGTGCGCTGCTTATGTCACATTACTGACACATTTATCACGTACATGATATGCTATTGTACTGGAGCAACATTTCAATAAACTCTGGCACTAAGGAAACATTGTTTGACAAAATGTGTGATATGATCCTGTTTTTTTTCCCTTTTGTGAAGGTCTATTTTGTTGAGGTTGATATTGAATTTTTTTCTAAACAGAAAATAAATGTTTTTTTTCGCTTGACTCACGCATTTGTCGTCTTTTATTATCTTCTTGCAAGTTTTGACTATACAAAATCATTAAAGGTTGGTTTCTTATCGTTTACTGTACAGTCGTCCCTCGCGATATCGTGATTTTTCCAAAATGTATTCATGAATAAGTGATCTCCGTTTTGTGGTAGACTATGTCGTATTATTAGTAAAAAAAATATTGAAATACAAAGGTATGTAGTATTCTGGCCACTAGGCGTCTGTACTGTTCTATTATTGAGACATAACATTAGATTACCGTCACACTGGATGTAGTCAGCCATGGCATGTCCAGCATAATAGAGTGAAAAGAAGTTCCCCTCCCATTCTGTGTGGAAATGGTAAGTTTATGGCTTCTTTGTCCTTCTTCCCCGCTCAATTTTAAACCCTTTCTTAAGTTTAGAATACAGCAAATAAACTAACTAACTAGACTAACTAGTTAGCTCGCTAGCTTGCCAATGCTTAAAGCCATGGTCGTCGCTTGGGTCCTTGCAGTCATCCCGTAGCCTGTGCATTACAGTTGAGCAATGCGGTGTAAACAAAGAAGAATAGGAGTGTAAAGGTGACTACAAGGGTGTTATTTCATGTCTACAGGACTCTAATAATGGTAAAGATTGTATTTAGAAAGTCATACACAGGTTTTCTATGCTCTAATCATGAAAATGTTCTATTTATATATATTGAATCCAACGTCTTTTGCTCGTATAGCGTGTTTCTACTTTCAAGGTACTCAAAGACACTTACCACATGTACCTACTGATGGCGCAGCATCAAATGCATTAGGGGGTTCAGCATCTTGCCCAAGAATACTTCAACATGGTCACAGGAGGACGGAGACGACCACCCTACCACCTGAGCCATGAGGATGTGTCGAGGAAAGGGCACGTGGTAATTTTTCATGGACCCAACATCAGCTTCATTAATTAAAACTGTAAAAGCATTAATCGGGACTTGATATCAGGCTCGCCCTTTTCTTTCCCTGCCTGCTCTGGAACACTCCCTACCTTTCTTCTTTTAAGTCTTCAGGATATGTTATTCTCGTTTAAAAAATAACAAATGAGTTATCACATTAACGACTACCATATATTTTCTTTCCAGATTAAACAGAAATGTATCGGTAAACATTACATTAATATTTATTGACATGAACTTACAAATTTGATATGTGAGAAATGCCATGCAATGAAGTCCTTGTCGTCCAACAAAAAACAGTCTGCCAACTTGAGGAGATTTACCTTTGCTAAACAGAGAAGCAATGACATGCAGGGCCCATATTCACAAAGCTTCCCAGAAAGCTCCTGACGTAGCCTAAAAATTCCTAGCAATGAATCTTAGCTTAAGAGTGGTTACGGAAGTTCCTGAGGGCAACTCTGAGCAAGGAGGGGACAGAAATTTTTATATAAGTGAGGAGGTGTGGTTGACGCCGTGGCTAGGTATGACACAGTCTTCTAAGAGCTGTGATTGTTTTTTACAAAAAGCAAGAAAGCGCTCTGCGCTCCTCAAAATGAATGGACAGTAAAATCAACCGATTGCTTATAACTCGGACAGGATTAAGAAATGTATGATCGTGACATTTATTTTATATCATGATGATGAAACTCAAATTAAATTATGACTCAGCTGCAAAATGTTTGAACGTACCTCATTCACATGCCCATTATATTGATATGCTTGTTGTTATTTTTACTGTCCATGCTGGTAATCTCACGACTTAATGCGTTTGATATTAATAGTGGACGCAGACTCAGCGGTCAGACATTCCTCTGATTGCTCACTCTTGGGCTTCTTAAAAATCCTCTTCACCATATTTTGTAGCCTTAGGAGCACTTTTAAGGCTTAAGGCGCTTTAGGAATAACTTTTATCTTTGAAAAAAATCTTAGAATCTGAGGAATTCTACGATTTTTTGAAGAGAGACGTCACTAAGAGCGACTTTTGGCCTTAGGATGCTTTGTGACTACGGGCTCAGGTTAATACAGCCAAGCTCTTATTTTGAAGCTTGCTTTGCTGGGAACAGAAAGTGTGCATGGTTTTTGCTGTGTGATGTCACGAGGCGGCCAGGCCGAGTTCTGGATTCCAAGATGCAGAGTGAACACACAGCGTATGGTATAAAAAGAATTATTACCAAAAAGAGGCAATAAAACAAAAACGAACACAAAAATACAAGAAGGGTAACAAACAGACTCAGGGCATATGGTACATACATGAAAGAAAAACACAGGGGGAAAAAAAACACGCGTAGAAAAACCAGGGAGCTGTAATACAAAAATGACGCAGAGCTAACCTTAGCGGTAGCAACAATAGCTGCGGGATAAGCGCGCAGGAAACAAGACAAGGATTAGACCAGTTATGAGGCACCGGAGGCGCGTGAATGGCAGTAGGTACACAGGTGAAGGTGAAGGAATAACTGGCGCTGGTCTGCTGTCTAGCGGCAGCTGATAAAGGGTCCCGGTAATTGGCCACAGGTGCGTGAAATCAGCTCAATCAGTGGAGAAGCATGCACTGAAACAAGCAGCAGACTGGCGGCAGCAGAGCGACAGACACAGGACATGACATGTGGCTAGACAAGAGGTACAGTATGTTGCTGCTTCGACCGTCTGGTTTGAGGACGAGTGGTGGGAAACTCATTCCTTTAACTGACTCGAGTTCGTAATAGTCACTCACTCAAGTGAAGTGAGTTCTCGATTCATTCGAATCAGCTTTCGGAAAAACGCATCCGCCGAAACTTGCTTGAATTGAGTAATTGGGTCACTTGAGGTGACACATCACAGACTGCATGCGTAACAAGTTCCATCTGGGCCAGATCGCCAGTTTAGCTAGCAGTAGCAGGGGTGAGTCAATGAACGAGTTTACACAGACTAACACCAGTGAGTCTTGAATCAGTTAAAAACGAGTGAGTTTTGAACGCCTCCTTCAATACTCGCACATCTATTGAGTACCCACACACGACACCTGGATCTTAATGACCCCCACGATGATCACGTTAATCAAATAACAACTTGTATTATTACTTGTTTCTACGCATTCCATTCATATTCATATTCATATTCTTTCCGGTTTGTGTAAAGTGCCAGCCTGAAGTAATTCATATATACTTATGTTATACTGATTTAATCCCTCCAAGTAATGTAGAGACGATGTTTCTCTCACAAAAACCAGACAACACGCCGCCAAGAGGAGTGATGGGCACGCAGACAGTACTGCACCCCTGAGTTAAGTATCATTTTGCTGTTCAAGCCATATTTAAATTAGATAGGAAACAAATACTGTTACACAGTCAAGAGAATAATTTGCATAAATGGGTACAGGTGTATTAATTTAGAACCATAGTTCTCAATCTTTTTCAACCTAGTCGTCATTAACAGTGTTATCATAAACCCTGTCTAGGATCGAAGAGGTGGTGTCTTCGCTGAGTCAATTACAGCAGTAACCTAAGACTCTGTGTATTGAATAATGCTGAATAAGCATGCTCAGACAGCTAATCTTCTAGAGTTCCTCTGACATCTCGATGGAGGAGGGAGGTAAGGACTTTGGTTCCGTTGTTATCCGAAATTATTAAGGCTGTGCCGTTCTACTACCTTGTCTCATTACAGAGATTAATAACTGACATTGTTTACAGTTCAAGGTTATCTGTGAAGTATCACACCTTCTTTCCCAGTGGCATAGTGAATGATGACAAGAGCAGTGCTAATTTGTGCAAGCAAATCATAGGCTGTAAAGTGGAACACACGTTTCCTTTCACAATAAATTCCAGTTTAAGGCTAGGTTATTTGCACGTATAGATGTGTCTTGTGGTCCTTCAGGTTTGAGAGAAGCAGGAGGGGAACAATACCCAAAAAATGTCCACGTTTGGCAGGTATGTTAGTGTCTTTATTCATGCATGAAAGATGCTGTTGTGAACAACTTCTATAGTGGTTTGTACAGATAAATAATACATATTCTAGGTTGTCTATAGTATTTCAAGTCGGTGGGGTGTGGAAAAAATTCAAACACCTGGGAGGCATGACAGAAAATAATTGACAACCATTGCTATAGGGTAAACGCCTGTGCAATGTTGCACCATCTGACCATTCATCGTGTTTACATGAGATGCATGAGGTCTATATACAGCAACTCACTATGCTACAATATTCATACCATTTACCATTAAGAGTAGATTTTAAGTAAATTTATCAACTCTTGTATGACAGTCAAAAATGTTATTTTTATTACTTACTATAAGGAAAAAAATCTATCTCAAAATATGAGCAAATTGGCAAACTAAGACAAACTAAGTGTTTATATTTATTCAACAACCACACACAATTAGTGTTTTGAGGACAAGACATGCAGCAATTAGTATAATGACAACAAGATAGTAAAGTTGTTCAGTGACAATTGAAAAAGTTAGAACGCACCCCATGAACGTGACATACACTTGTGATAAAAAGTCACATTTGGAGTCTGAAGACCAGAAGATAGGCAGATAACTCTAGATAGGTAACTAGCTGCCGCCAATGTAAAGTAGAGCCAGTGACAGCTAGGCAAAGCATGTAAACAAAGATGCAAGATGCATAGTCGGACAGAGATAGGTTTGGTAAGGAAGGAAAACACGCTGGCATCGACTGGGCTAGCCTGTGTCAAGCTCAATACGAGACTTATCATTTTGTTGGCAACCCTACATGACACAGGCGACATGTAGGATTTGCCACCACACGCCGATCGTTTTTTGTGATCGGCTTTGAAAGGCGTTTATCAGCATACGCCAATCATGTGGTTTTTTTACAGAAATCGGTCGATATTGATCGGTGGCCGATCGATCGAAGCATCCCTAGTTGTGTCTCATTGCAACATATGCATATCTAGACTTTTGACAGCTTGCAACTGCAGGGCATTAGCAGCTATTTGTAGCTGTCCATACATCAAGGACATATTTATTCTTCCCTTTGATTCCAGCCAATCCCTGAGGGAAACACCTGTCCCCTTGGAGGCTGGAGAGGATATTGCATGTTGCCTATTAAAGCTTTTCCACTGAAACAATGAAAATTAATGAGAGTCATTTTTAGCTTACAATGAGAACTCGTACACTCACAGTCTATACTGTATTTTCCGGACAATAAGTCGCATCAGTTAAAAAATGCGTCATAAAGAGGAAAAAAAACATATAACTCTAACTATAAACCCGACCCCAACCAGCACGGGCCAGGGCCACCAAAGCACCCCCAACTATATTCATGTATAATTATGTTAGCATGCTAGACAAACAAAGAACAAAAAAGAAATCCATCTGAAAGCTAAATTCAAATGATCTGCCCACCACTCCCCCCACACTACAATGGACTGTTCCATGATGATGAAAGACGGAGCAGCGAGGAATTTATGTGGAACAGTCCAGCAGGTGGCAGTAATGCGCCTTTAAGTTGCTTTGCCAACCGCCATTAAACATCAAGGAGGAAGAAGTTGTGAGTTTGTGAGAAGCTAAGTGTGAAGCTACTTAAAATGAAGCAAATTTACCAGAGAAGGGTCAGAGTAGAGGAAACGGTGAGAGGACGGCAAAAAATATATTGCCTCATTACACAGAGGTCTCAAGATTCTTCACAAAGTCTGTAGAAAAAAATGTCAACGAGCCAGTGCTAACTACCGCGGAATGTGAGCCGAGTTCCAGTCGGCTACCGGATGATGTTGACTTTGGTGCTGTGAGCCCACTGTGTATTATTTTCACTGTTGGCATATATTGTTTAGTAATTGCTGTTGTTACATTGTAATTCATTGTTCATCTTCAACCTTATTACAGTCTTAATACAGCCACACAGTCTCTTTTTCTCTGAAACATACACACATGCACACATCTGGCATTTTGGCATACACTGGTTTAATAGCTGAAACTTTATTCTCTCATTCTGTTCACCCCGTATTAATTTAGTGCAACGTTATATATTGGTTGGGGCCTCTGAGGCTGCCTTTCCTGCTTATTTGTGTCAAAAGAACATATGAAGACGGCCCCTGGATATGTTCACCTTAGGCCCCAAAATGGCTAAGTCTGCAACTGCATAAGAACATACCTGGGAGGCTGAATAGGCTAAATTAACATAACAAGCCAGGGAGGCCAACAAGCAAGTTACCGTGAAGTAACTTCACCAAGCTCCGGATCTCATTCCACATCACTGAATCCATTGAATTCTTCATCCTCTGTGTCATTTGACTCCATTATAACCATTTAGCCATTCTTAAGACTCAATGGTTGCAGTATGCTCCAAAGTCTTTATCTAATAATACAGAGCCAATATTATTGTATTCATCCTGACTGTTACAATAGTAGACAGTCAGGATAAAAGAGAAAAACTACAAGCAGGAATACTATTATGAACATAAGATAAATAAAGAGTCAAGGTCATGTGGGGTTGAGACATCATTTCCCAGAGGTGAGAGAAAGTCAGTGTTTTGCAAGTCTCAAGTCTATAATCTTAATTCTCGAGTCAAGTCTCAAGCAAAGACATGCAAGTGCAAGTCAAGTGTAGAAAACACAAATTCAAAAAAAGGGAGAAAGTTCAAAAACCGTCACGAAAATTATTTGCAAGAGCTGAACGATACAGGAAGCCTGAGATCAAATGCTTGTGAAGTTTCTGAACTGGTCTTTTAACTAATATTTTCGAGAAAAATGTGCCCACCAGAGCCGCAAGAACTTGGGAATTTGAACCGCCGTTGTGCATGACATCCCCAATTTTACGAGACTTAACTCGGTAAGTGTCAGAGCATTAACTTTGTGCATATATTTTGCTTTTTATTTGGCTTTTTGCGACTTTCCGGCAACACTAAAAGCCTCTTAAGGATTATATCACAACCAGCAGCCAGCAGTCAATTTAATGGTGCAATGAAAAACAATGGAAATCAGGACATTTTCAAAACTTTCTAACAAAACCCAGGATGACCAGGGTGAAACTTATACATACAAGTTCAAATACAGTATATCCCTAAACTCCCACTCATGTGTAGTTAAATGTCCCCGAGAAAGTTTCACCTTGAGCAGATGCTTTTTCTAGCCATCAACAAGCTTCTGGCCTAATTCTGGCTGAATATTTGACCACTCTTCCTGGGAGAACTGATGGAGTTTATTTAAATAGACTGGTTTCCTGACACGAATCAGCATAGTCCACAAAAGTGGGTGGAGCGAGGTTTTGGCAAAGCCATTCCAGAAGCTTGATGTTAGCCTGACTTGGCCATTTCAAAACAGTTTTGATGTGTGTTTGGGATCATTGTCCGACTGAAACAGGTTCAAGTTTCAGCCGTTTCGCTGTTGATTTGAAGTGAATTGGAAGAATTTGGAGTTAGTTCTCCTTCTTCATTATTCTGTCCAATTTGTGTAGTGCACCGGTACCACTGGCAGCAAAACAGACACAGAGCATGCTGCTACCACAACCATGCTTGACAGTTGATACAGTGTTCTTATGCTTCAAAGCCTCACCTTGACTATTTGCTATGAATGCGATCAGTTTATTTTCATGCTTCAGGTTCATCCATCAGGTTTCAAGGTATTAGTATGGTTGTGTGATCCGCGCATGCAACAGTCAAAGCTAAACCATAGTTTGCCCGTTTTCTTCCTTCCATACAGATAGTGTTTTTATTACAAATCACAGCATCCAACCCACACAAGTCTAGATTCATTCCAGCACCTAATCAAGCATTTCCCCTCAGCCTCACCTTGTATGTCTACTGCTGTTAAACTCTGTTATGCTCCCCAGGACACTACTGGAATAAATTTAGCTTCCATCAACAGATATCTCCAAATTAAAGTATCTGAAGGAACAGGAGAGAATTGCAGGAAAAAAGGTGCTCTGGTGTTTCCCATTCATGTTAACAGTTTATGTAGACAGCAAAAACGGTGTAAAATATTGTAGTGATGGAACGAGTCAACCCTGAAATTTCTAGCTTGTCTTGTGGCACTTTTGGAAATAGTTGTTAGGCTTTATATGTTTAGTGTTAGCGTTTATTGTTACATTGTGTGTTTTGCTGTTATTTTGTTCATATCGAGAGTGGGGTTAGTGTTCTGTTTAGTGACCACATGTCCGTCTGGACTGTGTATCAAGCTCTCTGAGGTCTGGTGGTTATTGCTAGAAGTTCCTTGAGAAAGCCCAAGTGCCTCTGACCATTTCCTGTGCGACTCAAGAATGCCACCTTGGTGTCAGAAGTGGGATTGCAGAATGGCAGCTACTCTCAACTACTCACACACTTGCAGACGGCGGAGAAAGAAGCTCGCTCAAGGTGGAACGTGGAGCCGAAGAGGGTGGACGCGCCCAACGGAAGGAGTGAATGCCGTGACCAGCGAGCCGAGAAATTCCTGCCACTGGGGGTGCCTCACTGAGGCCAAAGTGGTCCCCGCCATCAACCTGTGGCGGAAGTGTGAACTCACTCTGCTCTTGAATGTTGTTTTTTCTTCTTTTTAGTGTATTTTTTTACTTTTTCTATGTGTCAAACTTCCTTGAGCAAGCCAAAGTGCCTCTCACCATTTCCTGTGCGACTCGATATAGCCTGAAAGTGTTTTTCTCATTGTCTGCCGGTGACTCTATCTTGATATATTTTTGCAAAGTGGAACATTAAGTTTTACAAGAACAAGTCTGAAACAATATGTATAACAGACCTGTACATTTTACTAACTGTGGACCATATCATAACATATCTAATATCTAACTGGCTTTAACAAAAAAGGTATCGGTAATGCAAAAATAATTGAGGAAAAATGAAATACTGTAAATGTCGTACATGTATTATGTGCCTTTTATGCTTTATTAATACAAATGTATAAATTATTATCAACTTTGGATGAATGAGATGTGTTTTCTTGGGGGAAAACACGGATGATTTTCAGAGAAAATTTTTGTTTACAAAAAAATGGCTTGTGAATACCGAATTGCGAATATGGGGGGATCCGAACGAAACTGCTTTCCTCAGAGATGTGTGATTGTGTATTCACTCTTCACGCTCTGTGACTGGCCAGTCACACACAGCGACCGCCCCTCCCTAGACATAAACACAAATGAATAGCAACGTAACAGCTAAGCTATCAGCAGTACACTAAACACGCTGAAATAGCATGCTAACAATATAATGAATTAGTGGCAATGCTGACGACACTAACTTTGCTCAGCCGTTAGTGACCAGCTTGGCAGCTGGATGCTTAAGGCACACAACACATACAATATCTCACGGTATGTCGGTAAGTGTTGTTGCAATGACGAATGGACTAGAGACCTTTTTTTAGTTTGTTGAGAGCTGGAAATACATATATGGTGTTTGAACTGCACTGCTGTTGATGTGTTCAGGTCAGAATAAAGTTATAAAAGAGCGTCAGTCTCTGTGTGGAGCTACACTGTGCCGCTGTCTGTCATCATAACAGAGAGCAGTGGCTTGCAATGATGCATATGTGTTAAATACGCTAGAGAAAATGGCACAGTAGACATATAGCTGAATAATAAACAATAAAAATAGCAACTTCTGATCAATCAATGTCAATTTCAGTCTTAAAATAATGTACCGATTTAAGCCCCACAAATATCTGGTTAAACCACGGCCAATTCCGGCCTATACCCCGCCTGTTCTGAGTACAGATACGGATAGAGATAATTTAAAGGTGTTAACAGATACAGATACAGATAGTGGTGTACTAGCTCATCCCTAATACGCAGTATAAAAAAGGGATGAATGTTCAGATTAAATTGTTTCTTCAACAATCATAGTGGTCACTGTTCTATTTGGAGCTATTGGAGTTATCAGTTACAGGCACAGACCGGTGAAATTTGTTCTCAAATCATGCACAACATAAATAAATGGTGGTTATTAGAAACACTTCACCAGGATGCTAATCACGAAACAAATCTGGAATCTGAAACATGTCATTTCAAATGAAAAGCCTCATACACACTGCCAGTCATGAAGGATGTAAAGGTGAACAAAACGCCTGACGCTGCGAAAATATTTCTGCATAAAATGATTACGATAATACACCAAGTGCTGATGCAAAGCTTGCTTGCGGCCCTCCAACCTTTGGCCCTTTTGTTTGGCGCCTTGAAATTGATTGAAGCGCATTAGTTGCTGACATGTAAAAGCCGCAGGATCTCTTTGGCAGCAAATGTGAGATATTTGTAATGTTCCTGCTACAAACCCAACCTTGGCTCGCTTTTATCCGGCTGTCATAGTTCATTTTTCTGGACAGAATAAGACTAGCCGTGATCCCTGGTATGACCCCTTCTCGGCAGACAAAGAGTGGGATTTTTGTATATGTGTTTTCAGGCGAATCAACCTCAGCAGTAATATCGCAAGGTAGAAATCCTACTTCTGGGTGTATTTGTTTTCACTGGGTCAGGACTTTCTATTCAACTTGTGTATTGTTTTAAGTATTCGTCTCAGTGTGGCCTACAGATAACTGCTGCATTCTGGTTTTGGGGTGATAAAGTCAATAATGGGCTAACAATGATTAGTAGCCTGGTGGGATATGTAAGGAGTGCAACCATCCATTCATCTATTAGGGTTTCAGGTGAGCAAGAGCCTGTACAAGCTGACTTTGGGCAACACCCTGAACTGGTCAATCACAGGGCACATATAAACACTAGGGTTGTCAAAAATTGCTCTGGTGCGTTAATTACACAAAAAAATATAGCGTAATTAATTTAATTAATTTGTTACCGCGGTTAATGTGTTATTTTTGACAGCCCTCGTAATTCACAGGCATCATTTATATGTTTTTCTTGTGACAAACGGTAGCGTGATTTCGCATGCTTTTAATTACTGTGCAGTTGCGCTGCAAATACTTCATTATCAGTTTTAGATTTTACAGATTTCTGCAGGTTCAAGATACGCCACAAGGTAGAAGAAGCCAGTAAGTCTCCTTGCTGATAAGCAGACTGCCTGACTGCAGAGACTAGATTCTTTATGTAAACTTTTTATTGGATAGCTAAATTATCATGGACTGAACATAAAAGGAAATGTGGGAGATACCATTTTATAGAAAAACAATTTTTTTCCCTCTCCATGACAATTGCAACCTCCTGCTTTTAAAGAAGATATATCCGCTTTTTAAATGAGTACAATCTTTTTCTAACACCTGCTTCCACACTCAAACTACCATGAAATGCAAAAGTTAAAGAAATAATAGACTGGCCTGCCATCCTTCGATAGCACTCAGAATTACATAAAGATAAAATATTAAATATTTTTGTCAATGATTATTTGTGGTGCTTCAACTTCTGTATTGTTTGTTCGAATTTTTCACCGTAAGACTTCATTGGCAAATGAACTACCAAGTGCAATGTGATTCTTAGTGCAGAATTCAAGTATTATCACAAGTTCACCCATAGTTTGCATTTGTTGAACAGACAGTATAAAAATAATAATAATAATAATTTTCTGGATTCAATTTTGAATGTTTAAGTATTTCAATAAGTTTCAATTGTTTAAATCATGGGTGTCCAAAGTGCGGCTCGGGGGCCATTTGTGGAACGCGGCACATGCTAATAGAATTTAACAACAACAACAACAAAATAAATATTATTGTAATAAAAAAAATTATATTATGACAAACAAAACTACAAATAAAGTTGTTACTTTTTGGATAATTAGGTTGTGGAAAAAGTTATAATATTATGGGAATAAAGTCAAAATATTATAGGAATAAAGTCAAAATATTATGGGAATAAAGTCATAATATTTTGAGAAGAATATTTACAAAAACAAAGTTAAAAGAAAAATGGGAAAAAGCTGTAATTTTACGAGAATAAAATCAAAATCTTAAAAGAAAAAAGTTTAAATTTTACAAGAATAAACCCGTGATATTATGAGGAAATATAATGTCGGATTAGTGGCATAGAGTTGAAATATTAAAGAAACAAATCGGTTCTTTTTTAAAAGTCTTAATATTATGAGAAACAAGCAAAATAAAACAAAGTTTTAGGAAACACATTTTAAGAAAATTAGGTGGGGGAAAAGTTTATAATGTCATGGGAATAAAGTCAAAATGTTATGGGAATAAAGTCATAATATTACAAGAAGAAAATTAATAAAGATTATGGAAGAGGAATGTTGAAATATTTAAAAAATGTAAAAAAGGATCCGGTAAAAACGGGAAACAAAGACCAATTGCGGAAGTATTTAATTCTTTTTTGATTGGAATCTTTCAAATGGAAATTCAAGAGGCTGTGTAAACATGAGATAGTAGATTCAGTACCTTGCTCAAGGGCACTCCAACAATAGTCTGGAAGCAGACTGGCATCTTTCCAGCACATTAATTTTTGTCTTGAGTAGGACTCAAACCCATATCCTTACAGACTGAGCTATTGTTGATTAATGATTAACCTCAGAGCTGCTGTGGATTAATTTAGATTAATGACAATTAATACTCATTTGTTAATATTTGTCCAGTGTTTTCATTTTTGTTATTATTGTTGTTCAAAATGGCCTTGTACAAAACATTCTGAGATGGAACAAAAGCCTATCCTTGACGATGTTAATGTGTCTGTATTTTTTTGGCAATCCACCTGGTGACGGTTGATTTGTCAGAGGCAGACTTACTGGGGCCATGAAATTCCCTGAGAATGGTTTGGCGCAGAAGTACCCACAGAGGAACGCTGACTAATGTATGCTTCAAGTTGATATGGTGCTTTCATTTGGAAGTGCTTGAGTGAAAACTCCTTCCTGAGTTTTTTTGTACTCAACCGGCAATTTTGCTTGTCCTTCATATTGATTAAGTTGATTCTTCTGCCAGTTGGGGTGGCCAATACTGCAAATTTTGGTATTGATTGGATGTCAAGTAAATACAGGGCCAGTATCAAGATTATTGAATGATTTTGTGAAGTTTGCCTTAATTTGATTATCTTCAAAATAAAACACAGACAAGGTTTTAGGAAAAAAAAATATACAATAGATCCTTGCTTTTTGCAAGGGTTCCGTTCCAGACTTACCAGCTAATGGTGAAAAATTACAAGTCATTGAGACGCCCATAAAAATGTCTATTTTGGACACACGACTTGTTGCCAATGTTCACTCGCAACAATGTCCAGGTTTAAGCCCTATACAGTATATGCCTCCCACATTTATTAAACACATTTTAATGTATACAATGTATCAGCAATCCCCACTAATGAATGATAATGTAAGATGGTTGATGAGCAGATGTTTTTTAAAGCTGTGCCAGTGTTGGAGGAAGTTCTTTATAAGTTTCACTTTCGCTCTGCCAGGTCGAGGTCAAGGACTGCAGAACAAAGTGCGACATCTCAATGCCTGCCATCAAAACATCATCAGTGAAGCATAAAGGCACGTACATGTCAAAATCGTGGGCTATTCCATGCCTGCTGTACCTTTTACTTGTATTATCACATATTTATGAGTTATTATCGACTAGTGCGTGAGATGTGTTTTCTGCGGGAAAAAAAAAACTTTCAGAGAACATATTCAGAGAAAAAAAAAACATTAAAATGGAAAAAAATATTGTTTGAAGAAAAATCCACAAATGTGCAGGGATCCACTGTTAATGTATAAAAAGTGTTCTTTATCACCAAACTTATTTGTGAAAAAGTTAACAGTGCAGCCATCTCTCGCAACTTCGCGCCTCGAATTTTGTGCTTTCACTCTGTCACGTTTTTCAAAAATGTATTAATTAATAAATCATGATGTTTCATGGTTGAATACGGCCTACTATTAGTCAAATAAAATGCATAATTGAATTTAAATTAGCCATTTTCAAAAGCCTAAAAATGATATTCAAAAGACGCATTCAAAGACATTGTTAAGATGTAGCATGTCTACATTGGTCACCACGTGTCAGTACTGTTACCGTGATGTTCGATGAGACACACAAGCACCAGATTTGATTGCCGGAACAATAGGCTTTTATTGCAGGTTTGAATGATCTCACAACAGCAATCCCTAATAAAAATCCCTAATAAAAGCATGGGCTACTTCCTGTCCGCCTCTCTTTAAGGTCCCCTACAGACCACATTTACTGTATAGTAACACAAACAAGCCTTATTTATGCCTTAAATTGCTTATTTACTCTTATTTTGTCTACTATATTGAGTATTATGTGTGTAATTAGGGGTGTTATTTCAAGTCAAGAGGATGCTAAAAATGTTAAAAACAAAATTTCAAAGGTCATAAACTTGTTTTCTACTATACAAATATTCCATTTATAAAGAAGGAATCCTACTTTGCAAAAATTCACTTGTTATGGTTGCATCTGGAACCAATGAAGCACAATAAACCAGGGATTACTGTATTATACAACAATATAAGACAATGTAACAATATCAACAAATTAATAAAACAATTCCCTTTATTATAAAATATGTATATAATATTTATATTTATTATATATATATAATATGATATAATACTAAAAATATTATGCCCTATATTCCGTTTAATATTATTATTTATAAACTTTTGAACAAGATAATGTACTGTAAATAGACAAAACAAAAAGCATGAACTACTATTGGCTCGCATTCAAATTATGGACCTGGCCCCCACAGCCCTTCTATGTTCAAATACTTATTCCTAGAGTCTGTAAACAATATAACAAAATATTAAAATACGTAGTAGAAAATAAACATAGAAAAGAAATGAAAAAAATCGATCGCTACCATCGACCCAATAGTAATACTACAATTGGTATCTGACCTGTCGACAATTGGATCGATCCGTCCACTCCTTGCTGGCACACTCCCTTCGCCGCCCAGCGCGAGCCACCCGGCCGAAGATGCGCGTGAGGCGGAAAGAAAGGCGGCGCTTCACCTGAACGAACATCTTCATCATCATCCTCCTCATGAGTGAGTGTGTCATGTTTCTTCAAGAAGACATTGATCTTCTCTTGGAATGTGTTTTATAACTTCTTCGTGTGATAAGTCCGCCTTTTTTGTGGAGACTTGCTGGAGAGGATACTCTGTTGACATGTGGTATGTGTCTCATGTGTCATGGCCACACTGGTCGGAAAAGCCTCTTATCCATAAGATGTGGATGTAAAGGACATTTTAAACTCGTGAAAAAAGAAGGAGGGAAACTCATGGTAAGTGCCTTTTTAGTTATGTAGAATACCTACAATTTTATTAACAATCTAATGTGATATGATTAAACATTTTTAACGTTACAGTCTAAACAGCAAACGTCTTGTTTGTATTAATTGCCTTTTCTAAACAAGTATTATTCTCATGTTCTTATTCTATGTTCCAGATATCCACAGATAGGTGGTATAAAGCAGTCAGACGTAATGATGCTTGTGATACCATGTCCCTTATTTGTTTAAGTAGGTGCCACATATCTTGCGGACTTGAGGGGCGCTTTTAAGCTCATATGAGTGTGTGTGTGTGTGTGTGTGTGTGTGTTGCCTTGGGCTATTCGACCCTGGACAGACATGGAAAAAGATACCAGTAAGGGGTGGCTAACCTCAAACACAGCAAGCATCCTGGGATTAATTAAATCCACTAGAGGGTGCACAGACCTAAAGAGATGATGGTCCAGTTGGACAGATGGAGCAATTTTGGAATCTTGTAATGAGTATGAAAGAGCATCAAACATCCTTGGAGTATGATTCTAGTCATTGTTTGAATAAAAGGATAAAGCGCATATTTTGAAGAAGGTAATTATAATTGATATGCACTGCAGGGCTTTTGCATTACGGAATAATTTCATGGTGTTGTGTAGACAATACACAACAACATAATGGTTTTTCTAATTGAATAAAAGAACCCTGCCGATGACCCGTAAATGTGACTGGCGCTTTAGGAAATTTGCCCAGATGAAATGCATTTCCCTCAATAATCGCATTATGGATTTTGTAAACACTGTGGGAATAGCTTTTACTTAGCTGTGCTTAATAGGGAAATTCAAAGACAATAGCATTTGCATTCATAAAATTGGATTGCCCTTGCATTGTAGATAAGTACGACGCATTAAAAACACTAATATAATCTAATACCAACTCATGCTGCACTTAAGAAAGATGATCATCTTAGTAACCCTAATGTCTTTTGTTTTTTTTCCAGAAATATAAGCTATGGTGATTCCAGCACTGCTTGGTATCTACTCTTACGTACTGAATCTATAAAATTACAGATCCACATCACCTTCGTTACTGGATGAGCTCTTGCCAAATGTACTTTAAGAAGGAATATCTCAAGTCAAACCTAAAGGATTGTGTAAATCCAATTTGAAAGTGAATGATTCAGTGTTTAACAGCCATGAATTGGAAAATCAGTTGAAAGTGCTTAGACCTGGGAGGACTTGTGAGGTAATATACTGATGAATATGCAGGAGGTATTGCGGTCTGATATGCCCAGAAAACCTCATACATTTGATAGCTTCACATCCTTATGTGGCTTGCTCTTCGGAATAGTGTTTGCAAGTACATCTGCTTGTCCGTCCAGCTGTCACTGTACAGAAAAGAGCGGCATGACCGTGGTCCAATGTATGTCTCAGAACTTGGAGAAAATCCCATCAGATCTCCCAAGTGATACCGTTGCTCTGATTCTGGCATCCAATCACATTACTAAAATACCCAACCATGCCTTCAAAGAGCTGAACTACCTTCAGGAGTTGGATCTGTCGAATAACGACATTGAGACCGTGGACGTTGCAGCGTTTCAGGGTGTCACAGACAGCCTCATTGTTCTGGATCTTGCCAACAATCGTATCCACAGTGTCCCAAAAGAGGCATTTGCCCGTCTCAAAGCCAAAATCAACCTTTCAAATAACCCATGGCACTGCGAGTGTGTATTACAGGAGGTTCTAAGGGAACTGAGGCTGGACCCAGAGTCGGTGAACGACGTGGTTTGCCACACAGCCGTGCAGGAGGAATACGCGGGCAGGTCTGTAATACAAGTTCTGGATTCAGGGATTAACTTCTGTAACTTTCATCACAAGACGACAGATGTTGCAATGTTCGTCACCATGTTTGGATGGTTCACAATGGTGATTGGATATGTCGTCTACTATGTGAGACACAACCAGGAGGATGCCAGGAGGCACCTGGAGTATCTCAAATCATTGCCCAGTAGCTCTCAGATTACTAAGGATTTTGACACCATCAGCACTGTTCTCTAGCAGGGGCACCCACGACTCAAGTGTGTCTTTGTCTTGAAATATGTGTATTTTGCCTATTTATTTTGCTTTTTGTATGGTATTGTATTGTTTCTTGATTTAATTGCTAATACTAATGGTTTTGTTCAGTCACACCAATTATGCTGCTTTTTGACAAAGCTCAAATATCTGTGACAGTGTGAAGTGATAAATGAGGTGTCAGGTGACATCATCGTGTCATTTGCATAATTACACATGACGCATGTGCATGTCATTTTTACGACGCTGTGAGACACAAAAAGTGAGCAAAAAAAACAATGAAAAGTCAAGCAAATATTTAGAAATACAAATGAACTTTGAACTTTTTGTTGCGTCGTTTTGTGTTTCTTGTATGTCACAAACAAGACGGAGCCGCCTGCGAGAGCGATACACCTTTACATGATAAGTCACTAGTACTCAACACAAGTTGCTAAGTTGGCAACATTGATCCCTTCTGCTACGCCTTCTTATTCTCTGACAGACCAGGGGCCTCATCTATAAAAGTGCGCGTGGAAATGTGAATAAAAGTCTGCGTAAACCAGAAACCCAAAATGTGCGTACGGACAAAAATATTCAGACCTAAAAAAAAATGCCATATGCACACATTCTTGCAATTTGTGCTTCACCTGCTGCCCAAATGTGCTTACACAACTCCACCCCACGTCACGCCCTCTCCACGCCTTCAATTCAACAATAAATGGTCAATGCAAATGGCTCATGAATGCGGCGTCCATATTTAATGACCCTTGATTGCATTACCCTCGGTTCTTCTGAACCATGGCTGCTGAGAAGACGAAGGTGAAGGAGCGGAACTTCACCGAGACTGAGGTGGAAATCTTAGTTGCAGAGCTGGAGGCCCATAAAAAATAATATTTGGAGGACACAGCAGTGGCATTACGAACAAGAGGAAGATGAGCGAGTCCACTGTCGGCAGCGTCAGTGGAACGACGCACAGAAAAAAGTGGTCGGATAGCAGGGCACACATTTCCATTTTTTGTGAGCATGTTTCTACATCGTTCCTAATTGATACCACATTTTAGATGAATTTAAGCTTAGCAAAATTAGTTTCATTTAAAGGTGGACGCAATGACTCAAAACGGGGAAGTAGTTATGTCGAAAATTAATTGCATTTGCATGTAATCTCAAGACCTTTGAGGTGAAAGGACAATTACTATTTTACTTTGGATCTGTCCTGAATGGACATAAAAGATAATATGTCAAATCAGAATCTTTTGTTTTTCAAAAAAAAGTTCTGAAAGCTTTTTCTTTGATGAATTTATATGAAACAAATGTGTGAAACAATACTGCTTGTTATGCCAATTTACCAATTTGTTTTTATTTTAGTGCGGTCAAATGTAAGTTAACTATTCAGTGTTACCTTGTATTGTGACTTTATGCCATGTTACGCTGAAAAGTAACGAAGTAGCATTTTTCGTGAGTAAATGAGGCTTTAATCAAAATGTACGACACACTGAACTTACAACACTTCAAACGAACATCCATGTCAATGCACCTTGACAAATTTAACATTCCATTTAGATGCATTTAGAGCCAGTCAGGGTTTTATTGCATTCGTTTATTTGTGACCCATATTAATCACAGACAATCATGTGGTCAAGACAATTTCAATGTTTTTTCCACAGCCATATTTACTCCATACAAAATGAAGACAAAAATAATCATTTTGTAATGTTGCATTTGTGAGAATTTTAAGCACAATGTTTATGCATCTCCTTAGACTGCTCTGCTTAAAATCAACTCTTATAAATTGCTCATCTCAATGCTTAGTTTTAGTGTGACAATTTTGTATGAGCAAAAATGGTTGCTGTCAGAAAATGTGTTGTTGGGACTGGTTAGGTGGAAGTGAAATGTGTGTGGGGGAAAAAAGACAGTACAGTAATCCTCCGTTTATTGCAGTTTCAGACCCTACCGTGATAAGTTAATTTCCACGAAGTACGATTCCTTATTTCTAAATGGAATATACTGTATAAATGGAATACTTGCGTAGTAAGAGCATAGAAAACCTGTTTACGACCTTCTATATCTTGTCATCTTTACAATCGTTTTAAACAATATAGTAAAAATATCACAGAAAATATGACATATTCGACAAATAAGATAACATAAACTCACATTTTAAAATTTTCTCGACAGAGTACTTCCTGCTGTGGCTATAGTCTCATCAATGTAATATCACTGACACCTAGTCACCAGTATACTAGAATACTACATATTGCGTATTTGAATGCCTTATATTTGTATTTTATTTCTTTTAGCTATTTTTATGCTTGAAAATTCTTAATTTAGGCCAAGAACAAGTGCAATTTGCTTTTATTTTTTGACTAATAATAGGCTGTAGTCAACCATAAAACGATTATTTATGAATACATTTATTTTGAAAAACAGTGATAGCGTAATAGTGACGGCCTCACAATGGCCTAGTGGTTAGAAGAAAGAATTAGAAGAAAGAAAGGAGGCAGAAACTGAGTTATTCATCCATCTGTGTGCGCGCTATGAACAAATGAACCACAGACAAACACTTAAAGATGATTAAAGGATTCCGAGGCTGGAATGTGTTTATAGCGTCCCAACTCTGAAAGAACAACTATCCATTATTCATCAGGACTGAGTCACCAACACTTAGATGCTTTGTTTTGGCACCGTTTGGCGTACAACAACCTTGACACTGTATGAAAGCCGACACATATTTTTGGCAATATTTTTTGTCGAAAACTGAATCCTACGAAAACCGAAGTTCCATTGTAAATCTTAGTAAGTAACAGGTATCATCCGAACTGTAAGCACCAGATAACTATGTTGTCCATCTTTAACTCAAACGTGTACTGTTATCACTCCCAGTAAATTACTGTACTGTCATTTTGCTCCAACTTTGAAAAAGTACTGTGAGTGCTAGTGATAACAAAGAAAAGTATTTGATCATAGTCTAGCATTACGGCCAACAGTAATGCTTCAAGACAAAAGACATGAGTGGGATACCCAGATGAAAGTTGGTGTAATGAAAAGTAAAATTTTCACTATGTTCAACTCCTGGCTGTAAAATTGGTCACTGTATAATACTGTAAAACATTATGTCTTATTATGTCTTATAAAAGACCAATATCCCTCAGGGAGTCTGGCTAACTTCCTGGTAACCTAGCTTTTTTCCGTTTTGTTCCGTGAAGTTGCACCATTTCTGTCATGGAATTGTTTGGGAGTTTGTGTGTATTTATGGCATTTCCAGCACTATTTTTGCATTTGTTTTTGTTCCTGGAGCATTTATGATTGCAGCATGTTTGTGAATTTGATGGTGTTCGGTGTGAGGAGCATTTGGACATTGCTGCACGTTTGCCCCCTGTTGGCATAGCTATAAAAAGGCTTTCTATGAAAGTGGAATTTATTCTGAATGATTTTATTGGACACAAATACACTCATGGCCAAATATACTGGCATGTCAAAGATGCCAGTGTTTTTGGCCATGCCTGTATGGAATGGAATCCAACCAAATCAGCCTAAAAATATCATACATTTGGCATTGTTTGTGGTTCCATTTGCTGAAGAGAAGCTGATTGTTTAGAAGTGATTACCCTATGGTCTTCAGTGCCATAGTTCTCGGTATAATTACAGGTAGTCCTCGGGTTATGAACAAGTTCCGTTCCTAGACTGTGATGTACAGTTGTTTCCGGACTATAGAGCACACCCGTATGTAAGCTGCAAAAACCCAAATTTAAAGAAAAGAAAAGATTTGTATAATATATTTGTTTGTAAATATATCATACATTTGGCATTGTTTGTGGTTTCATTTGCTGAATAGAAGATGATTGTT
This sequence comes from Dunckerocampus dactyliophorus, assembly GCF_027744805.1. Lineage (NCBI taxonomy): Eukaryota > Metazoa > Chordata > Actinopteri > Syngnathiformes > Syngnathidae > Dunckerocampus > Dunckerocampus dactyliophorus. The sequence continues at coordinate 15,345,504 of NC_072827.1, read as the reverse complement.
TAGAAGTGATTACCGTATGGTCTTCAGTGCCATAGTTCTGCGTATAACTACAGGTGGTCCTCGGGTTATGAACAAGTTATGTTCCTAGACTGTGATGTACCATAATTTTCAGATTATAAAGCACTCCGGTATGTAAGCTGCAACCACTACAAGGGAAGAAAAGATTTGTACAGGCTGCACCTGTGTATGAGCCGCAGGTGTCCACGTCGTAACATGGATATTTAGTACACAGAAAGATGTAACACAGAAATATTTTTTAAACTTTTGATTAAATAAATGCCTTTTTCCAAACAGTGCCGAACAGTGTGTGTAACATGTCTAGTTTAACAGTAGCCTACCAGAAAAGTCATTAATCGCCGCCCTCATCCTCCTCCCGGGAACTAAAACCACTAAAATCGTCTTCTTCAGCGTGAACTGAACAGCCGTATAATTTCTTCGCCACACACTTTCTCAGTCTCTCTCTTTCTCGTTCGTTGTCGCTCTCAGTGTCACTTTCGTCTCAAGGCAAATACGCCTTTTAGCTTGAGCTGTCCTCTTCATCATGCAGTAGTTTCGAAACCAGTTAGTGATAGTGGATGGTTGGCTGTCCGAGCAGTCCAAACAGAAGTTGTAGTAATTCTACACTTTGGCAAACTTACTTAAGATGTGTCAGATCAAAACACGATTGGTGCATAAGACTTCATGTCCAATTCATTCATCCACTTCACAAAATCAGTACACACTACATCCTTGCAGCATGCAGCGCGTGTTTATCCGCTGCACCTGCTGTAACTATTTCTCAATCTAGTCGAGTGTTTACAGAGCAAGGTTACGTTTTTAGTGAATTTACGTGAGCGCGTCCGTAACCACGAAACATCGTAACTGGAGGACCACCTGTATAAGTTGAACAAATGACTGTAGCACCAAGGAAATCTTTTACAGTTGCAATTTAAATTGAACTCACTCATATCTGTGTGCTTTAATTATCCAACAATGAAACTATCTTTCTTTCTGCATACTGTGAATTTGATACACTGTGACTGACCAAGATGTTTGTCACCTCGTCATGATCAGCTATAGGATAGTCTCCAGCTTCCCATGCAAGGTGGATGATGGATGAAAATGTGGCGCTTGTCACTCAAGTTGTAATCTCTCTGAAGTTGACATTTAACATGGTTATGCTACTCTATACAATTTTTCAACTTCACTTTTTGTCTGTCTTTACCTTTTGGTATAAAAAAAAAATGTACTATTTCAGCAGATGTTTGGATGTGGATGACAGTTTTTTTTATTTAGTCTACGAGCTGTGTATTTCTATAATGTTAATAAAAGGGCTCGGATAACAGTGTGCGTTATAATTGTATTTGTTTTGTTACAGTCTGAGTAATTATTGAGTGTTATTTGGATTTCAGTGGACATTTTACAAGCATTTGTCAATAAAAAATGAACCCATGGTGGAAACAAATTGATATTTGTACTTTCTTTATACCTGATTGTTTTAATACTGCCTCTTTTTTAAGTTAAATATGTTGGGAAAATATCACTCATAATAGGACTGTTCAAAAAACAACAACATCTAGCTCAGAGGTAGGAAACTGATTGTGTTTTATCACTATCCTAGAGGGACGGAGTATGAACATGAACCCCCTACTTCACTGGAGAATTATAACGTAATGTAGAGTAGAAATATATGTGTTGGAAATTTGTTTGAAATATTTATTGTAATGTTAATTGTAATTAATTTCATTAGCAAGTATGTAATGCTTATATTCATTGACTGACTGGAATGAACAAATGACTCAAATTTTCCACAGTGAGTGAGTAATGAAGAAATAACACCCTCATGTGTCTTGAAAATATGAGTGACTTGTTTGAGTCATGCAAAGACACCAATGTATCCATTTTGAAGATATCCATGTTTGTCTGGAAAGTCGGAACGCTGCTGTGACCTCAGTGCCACAGGCACATCACCCTGCTATAAAGATGCACCTTTACAGAGTAATCAGCTGTCTTTAGCTCATTTCTTGAAACAGAAATTACATTCTCAAAACTCTGTGATCATTTGGCCCAACAGTCTTACAGTCCAGCACGCGCATAGCTTGCAAAAGCCTACGCCTCTCCCAAAAGTCATGCTTCAAAGCTAAATTCTGTTTCCACATAAATAGTCAGTGGCATCATAATGCAAAGATCTCATTTCATTTCCTGAAGCATACCGGGACTTTCTCAACTTTCTCAGCTTTTGGCAAAATCACCTGAATGCTTCAGCACAACACCATGGTTCACCTGCAAAAGCTCATATCTCTCCTTAAACAGTGTGCTCATGGGTCAAAACTCAATTATTTTCCCAAATAAAATAGTCAGTACCCCCAAATCGCATCTTCCCTTTTGGCATTGTGCAGGCATTATCTTGATGCTATGCTTCTTTGTCATTTAAATACAGAGTGTATTCGTCTGTGAGAGTTTGATCTGATGCATTTTGCAAGCCAGAAAAAATGATGCGGGCCTTAAATTTGACACCTGTTCAATGCAGCAGTGGTTCTCTACTGGTTTGGCTGCGGACCCGCCATCACCCTTCAATGACAAGCGACGACCCAATTTTTTTAACATAAACTTCTCAAATATCTTATTTATTTCATAAATCACATTTATATACATTTGAAATGTAAAAAGACTGCAACGGTCACAGAACAAAAAGGTATTATGACTTGTGTCTTGATCAACTAAATAAACCTTTGACTCATTGAAATCATTTTTGTGGCACCACTGGAATGTGATCGGTCCTCGCCAGCTCTTAAGAATAACCGCCACATTAACAGGAATCATCACAGTCAAAACCTTGCTCACTCGCAAATTCAGCACGTAATGAGGACATGTCATCCTCCCACAATGTATAGAAATGATACCCAACACCTTGCACAATAGAAATAAACAAAACAACTTTAAAAAATCCAAAATAATCCACAACGTGTCAAAAAATATACAGTAATATAGTGGTAATATAGTCGCAATGGGGTAGGCGGATTCTTCCGACCATGACCAAGGGTAGTATCAGTATCAGTTTGATACTAGTTTGGTGAGATAGATATTTTTGAAAATTTTCTTCAATGTTTGTTTTCACACATATCTCTGTTTTCTGTTGTGTTGTTGATATTGTTATATTTGTATATTGTTTATTTACAAACTCAGGGAATAAGCCTGTGGACACAGGGGCTTTTTTGGAGATTTGAAGGAAAGCCAATGGTAGCCTTTGCTTTTCTTTAGTTATTTTGCACTATTTAGTTAATTTTGTTTAAAAAAAAAAAGTATGTAGTAATGGAGTGATTGTATTATTTTATTGATATTGTTACATTTTTGTATATTGGTGAATTTTTGTTTGCCTACAATCTTTGTCTTGTGTTTTATTCTGATTGCAAAGAATGATCAACAAATTTAAGGCAAAATCTGTAATGATTTGGCATCGGATAGATACCAGTTATCTCTTTGGTGTTAAATGAAACAAGCATTATTATATTTGTAAATGTAACATTTGTGATGGCAGTCTGGTATTAAATTTAATCAGACAGTGATGTCTGATGATCTGTCTGATGTGCCTTTTCATAATGGAAGAATGAGTGCTGAAGATTGATAATGCTGTACTATTACAGGGTGTTCACATAGGCCTGTTTTACTCATTAGTTCAGCATTTGTCTCATCTCATTCAGCCAACTATTAGATGGCAGTGCTGTGATCGATAAAACTCATTACAGGTATAAACTTGGACCCACTGCATGAGATTTAAACACCACTGCCACTCAAGCGCCTTTTACTTGAAAAATGTGCCATTCCTGAAAATGTATTAGAACATCTGTTGTTGTTTTATTTTTTTTACATTGTGCATTGCTTGGATTAAATTTCGTAATTTGTCTGAGAAGTCGGTCAGAGTTATTGCTGCTGCCTTTAAGGACCGCCAAACAAAGTCCGAAATCGCAACGCTTGACGAAAAAACATGTGAAAGCATAAAGAAATAAACACGTCAAAATTGTGAGATCTGTTAACAGTAGAACATGTATACTTCACATTTTACCTGTATTATCACGTGTTTATACATTTTTACCAACTTCACCGGCTTACGGACTATTTTGAGGGGGAATAAAAAAATATATATTTACTGTATATATATTTTTGTACCACAAATCTGCTAATTATTGCTGCTGTTTGTGTCTTTACCTATAGTATAACAGATTGCTCCATTCCTCAGGGTCAAATGCTTCTTCATGCGACATGCTTCCGTTGCCACAAAGCATATGAGCCCTAACACTGGGATGTATGGTATCATGAAGACAGCATGCAGCCACCTCCATGCTGTCTTCATGACCCCTATGGTTTAGTTTGTTGAATCTAAAAAGGAACAAATAAAGCCAATAAAACATTTCCACAGTGAGACAGCAATGTATGAGCTGGTGGGAGTAAATAAGCAATCACAAAAAGGTGGCAGGATACCAGTTCAAGAGAAAATGATAAGAGGCCAGAAGCGGGGAGGAAAATAACATAAAAGGTCCAGGAAAAAAGAGCAACCTGGAGGTGGGCAAGGACTCTGAAAAAAGGCAAAAAAAAAAGATTTTTCAGAAGCTCATGATGTAGGTTGGTAGCATGGGGATAATTCAGCCTGGCTGTGGTTTCCTGCCAGTGGGATGCTTGAGCAGACTGCAGAGTCTGAAGTCAAATAGGGGATGAATGCTGGTTGTAGTAAATATAAAAATAAATATGATATATAGTGGAACCTTGGCTTTTGTTCCGTTCCAAAGGGTCCATCTAAAACCAAATCATACAAACATTGAAGCATTTTTTCCCATACTGTAGCAAACAAAGTAATCAAATCGCTAAATCAGGGGTGTCCCAAGTATTAGCAGTATAATTAGCAGTAATTTTACAAGAATAGAGTCAACATTTTCTGACCATTTTTTTATTGGAATGTAATTGTGTGCCATGGCGGCACAAATTCAAATTTGTCCAGAGTGCAAATGCAGTAAAATCGACAAGATTTGGTCTGACAGAAAAGATTGCAGCTTTACCAAAATCATACTTGCTGAAGGCGCTCTGCTTATTTCATGAGATGACATTGCACCTCATCTTTGACACAAGAATGTATCTTTCTCACCTATTTTATTTCTCTGCACCCAGTGGCAATTTGCAGATATTGTGGGCTCGGACTGTTGACTGCTTGTCAGACGTACGCCCTCTTTGATAGAGCTTTGGATATTAACTTAACAACTGTGGCATTCCCTGTTGCTTTTATTGTGGCAGTAAAAGAATCACACCGAATACGGAGGTTGCATATCCACTGTGAAATCAAACTTTCCCATTTGCGTCCATTGTTGAATGCCACCTTTAAGTGATGAGAAATGGTAATATATAAAACCTTTGCAGCAAGCCAATGGGTATTTATTGATCTGTATCTCACAGTACTTATCAAAAGTTTTAGATTTACCTAATGAGGCCGACAGCATTTCTGTTTTAATGGGTCTGCATTTTCTCTTGCAAGTTAGATCACATCCTTAAATCATAAAAAATACAGTGGATTCTGTAGATGAACACAATTCTTGTTGATTTTTGAGATTTAGAATACATTATTCCCTTTTGGAAGAATGGAAATACAGTGGAACATCACGGCACAGTGTGTGTATATATATATATATATATACATATATATATATATATACTTTTCTAAGGGGACAAGGCACATAACCAGCCATTAGGGGTCAGAATTCTTGTTAGTTCGTAGGGGATGTTGGAGATGAAATTCTCCGCAACCCAATAAAGGCCACGAGGAACACTCTGTTAAGTAAATTTCACTGTTAAAATAAATTAGCCATAAAATTTATGGACTTTCCGAAGTAAAGGCGCAAATTTCCAAAATGCTCATGTTTTTCACATAATTACTATATCCCTCAATGTGTGTGTGGTTTAAACAAGGATACTATTAGCATTAGCAGAATTCATTCAGCCATTCGCTTTCTACCACTTATCCTGTTCTACGGTATCCCAGGTGACTTTAGGCCAGAGGCCGGGCACACAGTGGACGGTTTGCCAGTCAGTCACGTCCACTTTATTTATATAGCATCAATTCCTAACAGACAGTATATGAATCATCCCGCTTTCTAATGCATGCTCCTCATGCATTAACCGCCTAAACCCGACATGAGCAGGCACTTTGATGACAGAGGCAAAGCAAAGCGGCATCTAAGGAGGACACCTCAAACGGAACTAAGTTCCAGTTAAGATGGGGTAGGATGGAGAGACACTGGAGAAGAACAAAGGGTAGAGAGAGAAAAAAACAGGATCAAGGTAGAAGAAGAGGTAGAAGGGAGGACAAAACAGTGTGTTTAAGGGTAACTGCAGTCACAGGGCACATATCAACAACCATTCACACTCATATCAGCATTAATTCTGTATGAGTGTAATAAGCAGTAAACCAAAACAACACTCCCACAAAATAATTGACCTCTTGGCTTCAGCTCCATTGGCCACGATCAGTTGAACAATAAATGAACGTAATCAAGTGCAAATGGTTTTTCCACGGATACTGTATGTATTGCAAAGGTGTCAAAAAAGTACCATATAACTCCATTCTCTCACAGAGCACTGTATAACTTGGTGGACGTTTGCTTTTAAATGTAAACAGAATTCAGTCAATGACTGCTGGAAGTCTGGAACTGATGGGCCTTCGAAACCGGGCTGTACAGTGGACCCACGCACGCTTGCGATTCAACATTCATCGCCCTGCAAATTTGCAGATTATTTTGTCTTGAAAAATAGTATTTTAATTGGTTGTTTTTTTCCAAAGAAAACACATGTATAAACACGTGATAATTAGCGCCGTCAACGTTATTGCATGCGTTAACAGAAGTTTCCTTTAACGGCAATTTTTTTTTTTCCACACGCGATTAACGTGCGCACGTCCTGTTTGACCCTAGGCCCACTCTGTAGTTTGATGAAGTAGTGGTGACTGTGGGGTCACAAGCGGGAACAAATATTGAGCAGAAATGGACAAAGAAAGGGGTATTTTACTCTGTAAATTCAGCTTCAAACCCTGGCAGATGGCTCTCGCAACAAGAGCCTACTGTTGGTGTGATTGGAAGTTTACCACGGTCAATCCGTGACAGGAATACGTCAACTTGCCACAGAAAGCGAAAAGGTACTGAAGCACCGCAGTATTTTTATTGTCATTTATATTGAGGTACCTTGGTATACGAGCGTCCCAACTACCGAGTATTTGTTTTAGATGCGAGCCGTCTCTCGACTGATTTTTTGCTTTGAACTGTGAGCTAAAAATTTGGGCACGAGATGCTAGTTAACAGTAGGCATAACCAACGACAGCTATTTGGGGGCTTATGTCATTGGACCATGGCTGAAGAGCTAACAGCGCCAGTGGCAGAGCCAGAAATTTTTCATTGGGGTGGCCAAGGTTGATTGATACCTGAATTGACTAGATGGCCAGTGGGGTGGCCGGAGAGTGACCAGTGACCACTGGCCACCCCGTAGCTCCACCACTGCTTTTGGACCATGTATTAGAGCAATTACTAGCTGAGCAGTGTGCCGAGGACATGGTTTCAATGCATAGTTTCTGGATTCTGCTCCCCATCGTGGCGGCCAAACCCACACAGGGCATAATACGGAAGTGGATGCCAATCGGCACTCCTGTTTTAACTCTGAACTCCTTGGTTTACATGCCCACTCATGCTGCTACAGTGAGCTTCCATTATTAACAGATTTATGTGCTGAATCATGCTTCAAAATTTAAGCCAAAGTCAACATAGTGAGAAAAAAAAGACCAAGGTAATCATGGCCACCCCTGGCCACCCCGTAGCACCGCCAGTGAGCAGCGTTAGCATTAGCAGCGCACTAGCTAGTCATCAACATATCAGTAAAACATACCTACATTATAGCAACCTAATTTATCTTATTTACTATGTATTATGTAAAATTATGGCAAGAACAACATCAAATTTAAAGCACTAAATGAATACAGAACCACCATCCAACAGTACGAGCCTGGACTTGTTTTTCAGAGAGGTTTTGTACCGAAAAAATATGCACATTAGCACTCAATAAGGTCAGCAAATCTTACCTTTATGCATTCCCACATAGTATCAGCATTTGGGACCAAATATGAGGTGAAAGAAAAAGGGGAAAAATACAATATTGTAGTCTGTCTGTACTGTGTGGGACAAAGTTAGAAGGTGCAGTCAAAGACTGTCAAACAAAGTGGGACATAACGCCGCTTGCATTAAACATGCAAGAACTGGGGGATTTCTATCAATCCACCCATCCATTTCTTATCTCGTGTATCATAATTAGGGTCACGGGGGTATGCTGGAGCCTATCCCAGCCGACTTTGGGCGAGAGGCGGGGTACACCCTGGACTGGTCGCCAGCCAAAGGCAGGGCAAATATAGACAAACAATCATTCGGGGGATTTCTAAATGTATATTATTTTTTTGAATAAAATAATGGCCCATATTTCCAAAATTCATATCCTTTACATAAAATTTGATGTCGTTATCGTAGTTGCGTATCAAATCGTTTACCACAAAAAGAGTTACATCCCTACTTATTATAGATAAAAACGTATTTCTCTCTGCGATTAAGTGTGATTAATTATGAGTTAACTATGGACAAAATGCGATTAATCACAATTAAATATTTTTCGATTGACAGCTCTAGTGATAATAAAGGCAAAATGTACACCATACAGGTACCACTAATGGAAAACCCACAATTTTTACACGTTTACATCTTGATGCTTCAGATAATGTGTTTTGTCAAAAGTTGAGCTTTCGCATTATGTTCAGCTGTCCTTGAACACACCATAGTTGTGTGCTGTGAGACATAAGTTTGCTTGGCAACTGTCCACTGATTCATGACAATATACTGTTGTTCACTGTCTTACACATTTATTTGGCTTCGTGTGTGTACGTCTCCGGGCCGATCCGGTTTTTGTAAAACGTTCATAACTCTGAGCCACACTCCAACATGGTAGGTGCAGTAATGCGCCTCAAAGCTGGTTGCCACTCGACTCCCGCCACCCGCAAGAAGAAGAAAATGCAACACCACCATGCAGACATGTCAAAAAAGGGTTAGTTTCACTTTGGACCTTGGATATTCGGCTCCATAGCTTCTCTGTTTCGGAGTGTGAATGGAAGCTACTGGGGTTAGCTTAGTTTAGCAGTGCAGCTGTGTGTGCGCGCGCGACTCAGGCTGGATGAGTATATTTTCACCGTGTTGTGTTTTACAGCTTTAATGTGAGGACCATTTTATAATGTAAGGACCATTTTACAATGCCCACTGATGATATGTCACAAACAAATGATATGTCGAGTGAAAGCCTAGCAAAGCATTATCAGGGATCAAACTCCAAATTTGGTGGTACCAGTGGTGACCAGGCTTCAAGCACTCATTAACCGCAAATTATTAGGAATTAAAAATTATGTATTTTGTCCAATACACTGAGGCACTTAATTATTGTTCATAAAATGATTTTTTTTTTTTTTTGGCACATTTGCGCAAACTTTTTTCTTTTAAATCCGCTGTGGTGGTGTATAAAAGTGTGAAATCTCAACGCTTGACAAAAAAGCATGATCAGTGACGCATAAAGACCTAAACGTAAAATGTGTGGGCGTTTTAACTGTAGTACATGTGTGCTGTACATCACGTATTATCACATGTTTATTAATTATTAGTGGCTTTGGGTGAATGACGTGTGTTTTCGGAGAAAAACAATACTGCCCACTGTTCGGGATATTGCCATGCACAGAAAAGAGTCCAGAGACAGCTGAAACATATTCTAGTTATTGACTATTTTACAGTTAGCCACAAATAACCACTATTGGCACCTCCAGAACAGAAGTGGAACTAACATTGATATTAGTGAGATCAGTCAAGCTACCGCAGTGTGTTGGTCTTACAGTGGGAGCACTAAAATCGCTGGCTATGATTTTAAATGGCAAGTAATATACTCGTCGAGCGGAACAGAAAGAAAGTAAATATTTGGGGGATGGCCATCTGCCTCAGGTGGCACACAGAGCGTGGTTTGAGGGATTCGGTTTAGATCAGTGTGGCTTTGTGTTATAAGGAGCAAATACAACATTAAGTGCCTTTTTTTTTACTTTTTATCACAAACACAAACCTGAATAATATGAAACAAACACCACAGGAGGGTTACAAATAGATACATAAATAAATGGTTGCATATGTGTACATGTGTTCTTTTTAGTTCTCCTTTTTTCTTTGTACCCACATGGTTGTGTCGTAGTTTATTTCCATGCCTATAGAACGTGAACCTGTACAGTTTCTCCTTGTTCACATACAACATGAAAAGATCACAACCATAATGAACTGTTCCCTACAGTGCAGTAACAGGATACATTATAGGATCATTATTTCACAGAAAGTGGGCAAGTAATGAACCCCACTTGCACTATCTATGACATGTTCTCTCATTAGGCACAGTCTTAATTCAGTTTTATCAGTGGTGGATGGTCAGGGCCAACAAGGTTTAACACTTTAACACTGCCGGCTTGAACACTATCAGAAGCACACATTCCAGTATTTGCTCCGGAAAATTGTGTTATTTTATTCCCAACAGTCTATTATCTTCATTTAGTAGCGTGTCTCTTGGCTGCACTGCCTTCAGTGCCTGTACGTGTTTGTTGTTTTTTTTTTTACTATCAGATTTAATCAGATTTCACCTTCTGTGTGTTACGATGTCAATCTAATCTGCTCTGTGTAACTTCAACTATCAGATTTTAGATTTGCCCATGAGGCCAGCTAGCTGGCCCACAACAACGACAGGATTTTTCCGTCCTCCAATTGATTGTTCGAAGCAAAACAAAGCTAAGTTCGGCAAGCTGAATAGTGTGTAGCAGTTTGCATTTAATAATACACACAATGACTTATGGAGAAGGAGGAAATGTTGACTTGATGTTGGACATTATAAAAAAGCAGCAGTCAGCCAACACCAAAGCTAGCTAGCTATTTTCAGCCAAGGAAAGGATTTGTTCGCCACTTCCAGAACAGCACTTACGAGTACTACAACTGGTGAGTATGATGTATTTTATTTAATTTTTTTATGTTTTTGTCATGTTATTAGATAAACATTGATACTGAACTGCTCCAGATGATGTTGTAGGGTAGAGGTTTGGAGTTTGGAGGCCCAGATGCGAAATGCACCACCTGCCATTGAGTTCTATATAATGTATCCATCCATATCTTCAAAACTATAGGCACAAAAATGATTCCAGACTGCAGACATAATACACTGTTAAGGTTTGTTGCTATGGGGATATCATTATTGATAGAAAAAACAATACCAATGACATCCCGTTTTTATACCAATATTTACTGATACTATCATCTGGCCAATATTATCGGGCATCCCTAGAAATTATACAACACACTGTGCCTCTTCTTCAACTCTCCACACTGCCCCCACTGGACAGACATATAACAGCATTTTGGCTGTGACTTTATAGTTGTGCATACAGATAATTCTAAAATCTATTATGTAGGGATGAGCCGCATACTCGTTTAAGTATCCATTACGGATTATGTATTTTTGCCGAGTGCTAGCATGAAACTAGTAAGGAAAATCCTTATTGGGTAACTACGTATGTATTCACTCATCACGCTCTGTGATTGGCCAGTCACACACAGCGACCACCAGCCACGCCTCTTGCATTTGACAAGACAGAGCTGTAAACGGATTGTGTTGCGTTAGTCAGTTATGTAACAATTCAATTGGGGTAGCATGACGGCTCTTTTCTTTGGAATGTATTTTTGTTGCGTGAAGTCATCATAAAACAGGCGTGCTACCTACAATATGAGAATTTTGTTCATTTTCAGTTGGCAGTACACAGACAGTGGTAACCTGCATTGACTGACCACAACATTAGGTACACCTGCACAGTACAAGAGCTGCATCGAACATTCTGCCTGTACGGTGATATAAGGTCAGTTGGAAAACTTTACTCAAGATTCAAGAGTTTTATTGTCATATGCATAGTAAAACGGACAGTTATACTAAGCAATGAAATTCTTATTCTGTTCATTCTCCCAAGAAAAGAAAGACAAACACAAGAAAAAGAATAAGAACATAAGAAACATAAATATCAATAAATTAAGCAACAACAACAGAAGAGACATTAATACAGATAAATAATACAAATAAATAATTAATATATAAAAGTGCTATGAGTGTGTGCGTGTGTTGCGTGCGGCGTGTGTGAGTGCTTCGTTGAGAAGCCTGGTGGCCTGTGGTTAAAAGCTGTTCACCAGCCTTGTGGTCCTGGACTTCAAACTCCTGTAGCGTCTGCCTGACAGTAGGAGTGTGAATAATGAGTGTTGTGGATGTGTGCTGTCCTTGATGAGGTTGTGTGTTCTGCGTAGGACTTTAGTTTTATAAATGTCTTGCAGTGAGGGGAGGGCTGCCCCAACAATGTTCTGTGAGGTCTTGATCACCCGCTGGAGTGCCTTCCTATCACGTGCTGTACAGTTACCGTACCAAACAGTGATGGAGGCGGTAAGGACACTTTCGATAGTGCATCTGTAGAAGCAACTCAGGATTGTGGTGGACATGCCAAATTTCCTCAGTCTTCTCAGGAAGTACAGTCTCCTTTGGGACTTCTTCAGAATTTGTTGGGTGTTGTGAGACCAGGTGAGGTCCTCGCTGTTGTGTGTGCCAAGGAACTTGAAGGTTTTCACCCTCTCCACCTCAGTCTCATCAATAAACAGGGGTCTATGCGGCTCCTTTTCCCTTGTTCTTGGGTCAATGATCATCTCTTTAGTCTTATCTGTATTGAGAAGGAGATTGTCATCACGACACCAAGCTATGAGGTCCGCCACCTCTCTTCTGTATGATGTTTCAACACCACCAGTGATCAGGCCGATGACTGTATTGTCATCCGCAAATTTAATGATGCTGGTGTTGTTCTGGGAGGCCACGCAATCGTAGGTGAAGAGCGTGTAGAGGAGGGGACTCAGCACACACCCCTGTGGGGTCCCAGTGCTCACAATTCTTGAGCTGGATGTGCGATTGTGAACTCTGACTGACTGGGGTCTGCCTGTGAGAAAGTTAAACACCCAGTTACAGAGGGAGGGAGACAGGCCAAGTGTGAGGAGCTTATCTGTGAGTTTGTGGGGGTTGACTGTATTGAATGCAGAACTATAGTCTATAAATAGCATTCTGACATATGTGTCCTGGCCTTGTAGGTGAGAAAGGGCTGTGTGGATGGCAGTGTTGACTGCATCATCCGTAGTACTGAACGCCGTGCTTTTGGAAAAAAATAAAATGAATGAACAAGGCTGACAGATTGTTTCCCTGTTTGCCATCACTGCATGTTTGAGTGCATCACCAACGTCACACAGATCATTAAAAAATTATTAAATAAAAAAGTCTTACAGATCACTTACACATGTACACATATAGTCATTCTATATGTGTATAGAATATACACATAAAATATGTGTATGTTGTGTGTATATATATGTGCACGGTGGTGTGAAAAAGTGTTATACCCCCTTCCTGATTTCTTTTTTTTTTTTAATTTTTGTCACACTCAAATGTTTCAGATCATCAAACTAATTTAAATATGAGTCAATGACAACACAACTGAACACAAAATGCAGTTTTTAAATTACTTTTTTTATTATTAGGTGAGAAAAAAAAACAAACCTTATCCTTATCCAAACCTTCATGGCCCTGTGAAAAAGGGATTTGCCCTTAAACCTGGTTGGGCCACCTTTTGTAGCAAAAACTGTTTGTGATAACTTGTGATAACTTGCAATGAGTCTCTTACAGCGCTGTGGAGGAATATTGGCACACACATTTTTGTAGAATTGCTGTAATTCAGCCATTTTTGGGGTTTTCCAGCATGAACCATTTTCACAACATAGGATTCAGGTCAGGACTTTGACTAGGCCACTCCAAAGTCTTCATTCTGTTTTTCTTCAGCCATTCAGATGCGGACTTGCTGATGTATTTTGGATCATTGTCCTGCTGCAGAACCCAAGTGCGTTTCAGCTTGAGGTCACAAACAGATGGCTGGACATTTTCCTTCAGGATATTTTGGTAGACAGCAAAATTCATGGTTCCATTTATCACAGCAAGCCTTCCACATCCTCTAACAGCAAACCTTCCAAAAAGGTCAACTTTTGTCGCATCAGACCGCAGAGTACTTTCCGAAAGGTGTTGGGGATCATCAAGATGTTTTCTGGCAAAATTGAGACAAGTCTTAATGTTCTTTTTGTTCAGCAGTGGTTTTCATCTTGGAACTATGCCACACAGGCCCTTTGTGCCCGGTGTTTTTTTCCCGGGTTTCTTACCGTGGAGTGATGAACACTGACCTTAACTGAGGCAAATGAGGCCTGCAGTTCTTTGGATGTTGTTGTGGGGTCTTTTGTGACCTCTTGGATGAATCACAGCTGCGCTCTTGGGGTAATTTTGGTTGGCCGGCCACTCCTGGGAAGGTTCACCACTGTTCCATTTTTTTTTACCATTTGTGGACAATGGCTCTCACTGTGGTTTGCTGGAGTCCCAAAGCTTCAGAAATGGCTTTATAACCTTTTCCTGATAGATTTCAATTAATCTCAGTCGAGTTATGTGTTAATGGGGGGGGCCAATCACTTTTTCACACAGGACCATGCAGGTTTGGATTTTTTTTTCTTCCTTAATAATAAAAAAGTCTCATTTAAAAACTGCATTTTGTCTTCAGTTGTGTTGTCATTGACTAATATTTAAATTTGTTTGATGGTCTGAAACATTAGGTGTGACAAACATATAAAAAAATAAGAAATCAAGAAGGGACAAACACTTTTTCACACCGCTGTAGATTCATTGTGTTCAGTAAATAACAGTGTGTGTATGGACAGCATATAACTTTATTTCATACTCAGCTCAGAGCTAGTGAATACATGGATTTGCGACTGATCGACAGTCCTATTCAAATTCCAGTGTCCTTGGTAATGACCAAATCAAGGTGGATTATCCCATGCTGCTGCTGCCTGTGGTTCCCCAAACTTCCCAGAATACGTTCATTCTAACGAAGGTAACTGCGTTGGTTTCATGGTCCACGAATTTAGCATTCCCCACTTCTAGACAGGCAAATGTCTCTGTCACTGTAACCTCACACTGACACTGAAATTTTGATGCGGTAATAATATGGGTAATATTCTCTACATGGTTAATCCATCTCTGACAACCAGCATTAAATAATGGCGTGGAATAGAGCAATATAATGACACACAAAACAATCACACACCCACATTTTAGCTGATAGCACTCGAGGGTGCTGTACATCAACAAAGATAGTAATATTCTTGTCATAAAAAAGGTTGGATGTCAAGTACCTAATTACCTTGCAGGGGCCGTTATTGTATCCTCGGGAATGCAGGATGAAACTAAAACCTGTGCAATGTTAGTGCACTTCAATATATTGCTGATGGAGAAGGGGTGATGGAGCACATAAAACACATCTGAAAAAAAAAATACACCTCTAACATGAAATGCTCCACATTGACCTTCCATGCACTCCAGTGATGTGAAACCATCTACATGCAATGACAGTACACCTGCACAGTCGAAGCACTGTATCAAATGTATTTCCAATTGTAATATTGACTGACATTGCTGACAATGACAATGCTTATTATTGTGAGTCCGTAGTGGTGTAGAACTGCATTGCATCACACTGGAAAGTGGTTGTAATATTTTGTACATACGGTCGTCCCTCACCACTTTGCGCTTCAAATTTCGTGGTTTCACACGTTTTTTCAGAAATCTATTAACTCATAAGTCACGCTGTTTCCTGGTTGAATAAGGCCTATCTATTATTAGTCAAAATATGCATACCGTATTTAAGCAAATATTACATTTTTTTTTACTGAATTAAGCATTTGCAACCATAAAATTACTAACAGAACTAAAATTCAAAGATGTTGATGAAATTTCGTTTTCTACACTGGTCACTAGGTGTCATTATCCATCCAGCCATCCTGTCACTTATCGTCGCAGGGATAGCAGTCTCAGTAGGGAAGTCCAGACTTCCCCGTCCCCGGCCACCTCTTCCACTTCCACCAGGAGGACACCAAGGTGTTCTCAGGCCAGCTGTGAGGCATAATCCTTCCAGCGTGTCCTAGGTCTGCCCCTGCCGAACTAGGTGTCACTAGTGTTACTGTAATGTTCGGTGAGACACACAAAGATCAAACTTGGTCGCCGGAACAACAGGCTTTTATTGGAAGTTTGAATGATCTCACAACAGGCACAATAATCCCAAATAAAAACACGGGCTACTTTTGAAGCCTTTTCACGTTCAGGTCTGGAACCAATTAACCGCAAAAAACGAGGGACTATTGTGCACATATACGAACATCTTCTACTTTGCATAATTTGCTATGCCGCATTAAATTCTGAAACTGCCGCATGGAATTATTGATCGCTCAGAGGTTCCGGTCAGAGAGTGAAATGTCATCAAATGGACTTATCAATTTTAATTGTGGACTTTGAACTGTACTGTATACAGCAGGGGTTTCAAACTCAGTTTACCTGGGGGCCGCTGGACGTAGAATATCGGTGAGGCCAGGCCGCATCAAGTATTGGGAGTAGGGCTGGGAATCTCAGGATACCTCACAATACGATACGTCATACAGTACATGATAACGATAATATCTCAATACGGTGATAGGGTGAACCAAATAAATGAATAATTTCATAGTGTATATTTTGCTGCATTCAGCTGGGATAGGCTCCATCTTACCCCAATGGGGATAAGATATAGAAAACGGGTGGAATTTTTGTAACATATTTTAAGCAGAATGCAAGCAGCAATGCTACAAAAAGAGTCAGACTGTTTTAGTGCAACATAAATGTAAACAGGATTTTGGTTTAGGTGTCTGACAAACAGTAAAGCTATTTTCAACTCATTCAGAAAACACATCTCATGTATCTCAAGTAGATCAACACTATAAAGTAGACGCATGACATAAATAAACATTTAGTGTAGTAGAGACATATTCACCAGAAAGAGACAGAGAATGAAGTGTGAAAGATTGTATGTCTATGTGCCCTGCGATTGACTGGCAACCAGCCCACAGTGTAACCCGCCTCCTGCCCAAAGTCAGCTGGGATAGGCTGCAGCATAACCCTGCGACCCTAATGAGGGTAAGCGGCAAAAAAATGGATGGATAGCTGGAGACAGAGAATACCCAGTAAGGTTGAACAGCACAACAATGTAAAACGTCAACTTAACACACGTCTCTTGACTGAACAACACAACATTTAGCATTTCAATAGAAAAATAAACATTTTTCTTACTATGTACAGTTTTCTCCGCGAGGTATCAATAATCCATAGAAGGTTTAATATTGAAATAATTGTATAAATACCATGCATTGTGGCACTTGGTTTGTACAAAATGTGGCTGACGTTACGTGTTTAGAGTTGTTTATTATTCCCTACTGTAGTAGTTGCCCTATGTGTGTGTTACTTACCTGTTTCATTTTGTGCTCTCATTTTTCTTGTGTGAGCACCGCAATTGCAGGTAGTGTTCTGTCTTGTGACCCCCTGTTCATTTCTTCTTGTGACATACTCACTCTTAGTTCAGTGGTGGCTTAGGCTTGCACCCTATGAGTATCACTGGCTTAACTTAGACCTTGTGGGCCACATTTACAGTAATCTTTGATGTCAAGTTGCGGGCCTCAAAATGTGACTTGGCGGGCTGCAAATGGCCTGAAGGCTGTAAGTTTGAGACCCCTGGTATACAGTACAAGTATGTAAAAGGTTTCAAAATAAGAGTCTCTGCCTGAACATGCATAAACATGGAGAATTCTTAACATATGCAGCGCAGCGCATAGTCACAGTGGCTGAGAGGACCATCGGCATCCCTCTCCCCTCCCTCCAAGACATTTACAGTATACTTGACCAGAAGAGCGCTTGCCATCCCACAGGACCCCACCTACCCCTCACACCATCTTTTCAGTCCCCTGCCATCTGAAGGGGGACCAGCAGACTGAGTGACAGTTTCACCCATCAGGCTGTCAGGATGGTAAACTCTCTCCCAGCTGTCACCTTCGCCCTGATCCCCCTGCCCTCCAAACTGTGGATAACCCTGACCCCATGAGCCTCACACTGACCCAATAAACTTTGGACTAACCACTCACATGCATGAACTGGACAACATGATATCACTGCACTGTTAACTGTCACAGTCACTTTTGCACCACCCTGTACACTTTCTATTTAGTTAGTCTTGTCAACTCTACCTCAGCTGTGATTGGCTGACGACCAGTCCAGGGTGTACCCCGCCTTTCGCCCGAAGTCAGCTGGGATAGGCTCCAGCATACCCCCACGACCCTAATGAGGATAAGCGGCATAGAAAATAGATGGATGGAACTCTACCTCAGGCCGTTTTTCATTTCTTTTCCCAATTTTTTTTACATACAGTATTTTTTTTTTTTTTTGGGGGGGGGGGGGTTAACAAGCTACTGCATTGTAGCCTCAAATGGTAATGTAAAAACAAAGGCAAACATGAACCTGTTTCTTCTTCCTCACCTGCACTTTGATATTACTGCTCTTTTCATCCACAAAGCTCCTGGAACTCTTGCTGCTAAAGTGCACAATTATCACAACATTATTGCCTATCCGCTGAACATTTTAACAGAAAAGACACAACTGAACTTCTTCGGTTCTGGTTATGTCACAGTCTTCACTGGGATCCTTGAGCTCAAGGATGGCCGTGCACAGGTCTTCAAGTCAGTACCCAAAACTACAACCAGCTGGAAAAACAACTTGCTATCAGCCAAAATGTTACTGCTATTGCTACTACTAGCAGGGGATGTTCATTTAAACCCAGGGCCTTTTTTCATTCAGAGATTAACCCAAAAGTGCAAAACACCAGCTCCATCCAACTTGAACACTCTGCAGTGATTACACCCATTCAAGCTGTTGCAACATCTTCCACGCAACTCACTCTGACTCTGGTGTCGGATGTCTTTCCCGGGGGATCCACAGCGAGTGCTCTCCTTGGGAACCGGTGGGGCTCTGTAGGCGAGATGGGGACGGGTGAACGGGCGAGTTCAGCGGCTGTCGTCGGAAGCGGCGCGCCTGGCGACCAGGTATCCACAGGTGCTCTCGGAGAGTCTGGTGTGCTCCTGCTGCGGTAGCGTTCGCGTCGCCCGGCTCTGGAGGTGAGCACGGAGTCGTGTCGTCCGGCACCAGTTGCTGTTTCGGCTGCAGCGGCGTTGGAGCGGCCCGGAGTCGCTGGCAGTGATGTTGGGGTTGGCTCTGTGTCTTGCATTTACCCACAAAATATACTTGCTAAGAATTAGTTATCATCATTCTCACGATGAGCTATCTGTAACAACTCCTGAATGTCAACAAAGACGGGGTCCCGTAGGGGCCAAAAGTCATGTAGCCACACTAAAACAGAGACAGTTAAAACTTTTCTAAACGCTGAGTCACGCCCAAAGTCATTGGAAATCTGGAACAAAACCAAAGGGAATACTGGGAGGACACATAGATATCAGACGTATACTCCCAAAAATAGATTACATACAGAAGTTACCTATTGATTCTAACCTGGATTTTTTGTGCATATCTGAGAGCTGGTTGATCAGTGATGTTCACACCTAATAAGTATACCAGCATATAGATGCTATAGAAAAGATAGATCCAAGGGAAGAGGTGGGGGGTTCTGATTTACATTAGGGAGCATCATCAAGAGCCTACAGCTCGAATTAAATGTAAATTTTGAATGTTTAGGATTGAATGTAATTCTCTCCCCAAACATGAAATTCAATATAGTTGTGCTTTATAATCCCCTATCTTATGTCGTACATTTCTACAAAGAACTTAAAGATCTTTTCTCTATTGTTGATAATGGTTGTGAATGTATTTTATTTGGGGATTTTAACTGGATGTATAAAAATGGCAAAACAAAATTAAAATCCACAATGGAAATGTTTAAATATAAACATTTGATTGATAGACCTACAAGAGTCACTAGAAAGAGTGAAACCCTTTTACTGTAGATCTGATTTTTACAAACAGGCAAGAGAGAGTAACACAAATATACAATCTTGTTACCGGCCAGTCAGATCATAATATGACATTGATTATGAGAAAGTTAACTAAAAAACGCTTGGTCAACCACTAGCAGAACATCACATATTTAACAACAGGAATTCCAAAATCAAAAATGGCCAATTTTGAGCATGATTTGAAGGAAGTCACCTGTGATAGGGTAACTAAAGAACCAGATTTAAATCATAGTGCAAACAATTTTGCCTCTACCCTCTGTGATGCAATAAGCAAACACACAAAAACATGGAAAAGCAAGCCTAAGAAAGAGTGTTTCTGTGGTTTATTAGTGACATCCTTCAGATCAGCAAAGAGTGAGATCTTGCATTAGGTCATTAATAACTTAAAGTAATACCGACCACTTTATTTTTACTAACTTAAAGAACAAAGTGGTGTCTCAACTGAGAAAAGCCAAGACTAAGTATTTCACTAAACTCATTGAAAAGGCTAATGCTAACAGTTCTAAACTGTGGCAACACATCAATAAACTCAAGTAAGCAAACACATTCTAAAATAAACTGCCTCCAAGTATGTAATAAAGTTATTGATAGTCCTGAGTCTATTGCAAATGGTTTTATTTTATTTTTTTATTGAATCTTTACAAGAATTAGCAAGTTGTTTTAAATCTATTGTGTCATCTCCTGATGAATTCGACCATGATCACACATGATAAAGTTAAAAAAGTAATTGCCAACCAAGTAAGTCCGTGTCTCAGGACACACATAACTTAAACGTGGAATTGATTAAGAAATATTTGAGCTGTCTGTTGGAACCAATTACTTATTTAGTAAACCAGTCAATTCAAACAAGAATGTTCCCAGACAGCTGGAAAACTGCAATAATTATCCCAGCGCATAAATCGTGAGACAAAGATTTAGCAAGTAATTACAGGCCCGTTGCTGTCCTCCTTGTAGTCTCTAAAGTTCTGAAGAAGATCACAGCTGAACAATTAATGGAACATTTAGAGTCTAACCAACTGCTTCATTCACAGCAGTTTCGATTTAAACAAAAATATTACGCTGAAATGGCAAACTGTTATTTGCTGGAGAATGTCAAAACTTCTTTGGATAAAGGGAATGTTGTAGGGGTGGTATTCCTGGATCTAAAACGGCCTTTGATACCAATCACAGTATTTTACTTTATAAATTAAATCAATTCAATATGTCACCTGCTGCTTTGAAGTGGCTCAAATCATACATGGGGGGAGACAACAATGTGTCAGGGTCAATGGGGTCAAGTCACAATTGAATGCAAATAGCATGGGAGCACCGCAAGAGTCTGTACTTGGCCCTTTGTTGTTCACAATGTACATTAACAACTTACCGAGTTGCTGTCCAGATGTCAACTGTCAGATGTATGCTGGTGACACAATCATCCATGTGTCCCCTAAAACACCCAGCCTGGCAGGCGAGCATCTGACGCAGGCTTTATTGAACATCTCTGAATGGCTCCAGTTATCCCATCTGACTCTTAATGTTAAAAAAAAAAAACTGTATCCGTGTGCTTTTCCATACGTAACAGGCCCATACATGATGCATTTGAGGTAAGAATTAAGAATGAAATTGTTGAGGAAGTGAACAAAGTTAAGTACCTCCGTATTATCCTAGACAAGAATTTAAAGTTTGATAGTCAGGTTAAGTACATGTGCAAAAAGGTTCAACCAAATCTTTATTGCTTTCGTTTTAGAAGGAATCTGTCACATCAACCTGAAAAACTGTACCTGCATGCAATGATCTTTTCTCATCTGTCATACTGCATTACATCATGGTCACAAGCTTCCCCAACCACGTTAAAACCTATCATATCAATATAGAAGCAGGCAATACAAATCATGGACCGAAAATCAATGAGATGGCACCACCTTTTTACTTTTGGAAATTTTATGAATTTTAGTACTTTTAAACTGTTTTTCCAATGTTTAAATAATCACGTGTCACCATTGTTTTCTAAAGTGGCCACTAGGCGTCAGAGCTCTCTCGGAGTCACCACCAGTGGTGATTGTCTTGTCCCAAGATGCAAGACTTCATTTTGTCAGTCTACTCTCTCTGTAAAGGGGGCACAGCTTTGGAACTCTCTACCAACTTATTTAAAATTAGAGACCAACACTGATGGTTTTAATAAAAAGACTTAAACAATGGCTAAAATCCAAACAACAGTGTTTACATCAATAGTTTTTAACTGGTTGATTGCTTGACCATGTTGCCTTTGCTTTGCTTTTTAATTTACTAATTTGCTACCTTTTTTTATTGTTGGAATGTTAATGTAGACTGTATTTTATTTTTTTATTTTATCATTTATTTCTCTTCTTTTAGTTTTGTTACTTTTAATGTTTTATAATTTCATAAGCCTCCTATGAACAAGTGTTGCGAATTAGCACATGTGCTAACAACGCATCTGGTCTGTCCAGTGTAATTGTGATGTCCACATCTAATAAACAATAAATAAAAATAAATACATCTACCTCATATTTTGGCAGTAGATGGATTGCACCGTTGTCATTTCTGTGCTGATTGTACATACTGTACATGATATACAGGATATGCCCTCCGTTATATTTAGATTTTAAAATTCCCTGCATATATACATTCTTCTTTTACACTTTCATACTCCCTATTTATACTGTTTAATTTAATTGCACCGTGGATGGAAAAACTTAATTTCAATGCTCTGTATGTCCTTGAAATATGGTGAATTGACAGTAAAGAATCTTGAATATCTATCTGTGGGGGCCCAAATTTATTTGTGGCAAATGCCCCAGACGATGAAGACTTTTAAGAGTGGTTCCAGGGACCAGGTGTTGTTTTTTTCTTATCTGTTATTTTTTTTCGCCCCCTTCCCGCACCCCCTCCGCCCCACCAGTATGTAGGCAGCCAACAGTATACTCAATCTCCAAAGCACTTGCTGATGTTATCATTATTAAAGGCAAGTCATGCATTTGTCTCTCCAGGCGATGTCGGATTCATTGACAACATCTGCCACTCTGTCTTATACTCTCACATCACTTTGTTGCCTCTGGTCCATCTTGAGTATTTTGGAAGGAACACAGCTTCGCAACTGCAAAAGGGAACATTTCATCAGCTGCGCTCATCAATACTATCATGACAACATTCAATAACAAACATTTTCAGCATAGTCTTATGCAGTATTTTAATTTGTGGTTGAACAAGGAATTACATTTGAACTATTTTAAGTTGACAAATCTCTCGGATTGGTTAATTTTTGAAACTATGGCGGTTTTTGACATTGTTTTCCTCCATTTGTGCAAAAATGAAAGGGGTGCATATTGTTAGAAAAAAAGGATCTTTGAAGGTAAGCTGTGAATGTAAATGATAGTTCCTTGTTGCCCTTCCTACTCTTTGTGAGTTGTGTGAACTCACACATAAAATTCTACAGCATTTTTAATCTGTTTATTCCTCTGCTTCTTCTTATTACGACTAATTTTTTGTCGGCTAACTCCTCCGTAATTCCTTGACCGATTCAAACCAGTCCAGTCTCAAAATGGTCTTTTTAATTCTGGTATTTTCTGTAATTTCATATTTTCTGTGACAATTTTAACATTTTGCTTATTCACCCGGGTGACATGGCTCAGGAAGTAGAGTGATTGTTTCCCAACCCAATGGTTGCTGGTTGGATCCACAATCCCACTGTGATCATTCATTTATTCATACATTTCAAAATTCAGTCTGTATTTTTACTTCCGAACACTGCTTTTTGCCCCTGCCTTGAAGAACCTTGGTGTGGTATTTGACAGCAGTCCTAAGTTAGATAACAAATTAGTTCTGTAGTAAGAGCAGGTTTTTTTGTATCTCAGGTAAAGCCCTTTTTATCAAGAGCAGACCCTGAAAAAGCCATTCATGCATTCATCAGCTCGAGACTTGATTATTGTAATGCACTCTATACTGTAGTAAATCAATCCCTCATCCGTAGACAGGTGCTCGCCTTCTCACTAATGCTCCAAAACACGCCCATATGACTCCACTTCTCTTTTCTCTCCATTGGCTCCCGATACATTCTAGAATCAATTTTAAAGTCATCCTATCTGTGTTGCTCCAGCATACTTGGCTGAACTTTTAACTGTCCGTCACCCCTCCAAGAACCCTGTGCTCATCTGATCACACAATATTGGAAATCCCGAGGACGAGATAGAAAAAATGGGGGGGATTGCTGCCTTTGCCTCTAATCTTTGGAACTCACTTCCACCGGCGCTACAGTCTATCATGGAGCTATCAGTTTTTATTTAAAAATTCATTTATTCAGACTGGCATTTGACACGTGATGAGTGCAGGTATTTTAGATGTGATTCTGTACATGTATATTTATTTTTGTTGTAGTTCTTTGTATATCTTATTCAGTCTTACCTTGTTCTTATTTGCTGTAAGTTGTTGGGGTTTTGGGGCATTGGGATGTTGTAAGGTGCTAGACAAATAAACTTTGATTTGATTTCATTTGAAAAAAAAAAATGAATGGACAAATTAAATGCTCTCCCCTACTGGTGAAAAATCATTTCACATTTTCCATGACTGTAAAATTCCACTCATTCTACAAGGTCACATGGCTCCAGTGGTAAATTCATTGTCTCCCAACCCAGTGGTTGCTGGTTCGATCCTCAGTCCTCGTGTAATTGTATATTTATACATTTCAATTCCAACATTTTTTGTTCACTGACTACTTCCTAATTTCTCACCTTTTGCCGTAATAATAAATCAATATTTTCTGTGACTTTTTTCCGATTGAAAATGAAGGGAGGGGGCCGCATGGTGGCCGAGTGGTTAGCATGTTGGCCACGCAGTCAGGAGATTGGGAAGACCTGGGTTTGAATCTCTGTTGGGCATCTCTGTTGATTTTGGACATAACCCCAAATCTGCCTTTCTCCAGTCATAAGGATGAAGTTAACAAAACTACAAGATGTTTTTTTCGATATATTATATTTTTTTCCAGTTTGTTTATCTAAAAGTAGAAATATATATATATATTTTTTTAACTACAACACATGTCGACATTAACAAACTGACCCATTTGGGTCTAAATTTTATGTTGACAAAAGCCGTTGACCATGGATGTCAATGCTGGCTTAAGCGAGCATTCTTTTTTGGTAATGAGACAAACACCGTGGACCAGGATGTGATGAGTTGGTCAACTTAAACAGGGCTGACTTAAACGCGTTCCTATGTACTTTACTTTAAGAATAAATTAGACTGGGTTTTTGTTTATCTTCAGATTGATTGCAATTTGAATAGAAGCACAAGAAGCAGAAAATTAAAAGTCTTTCAACAATATCACATATTGTGATATTACAGTATATGCAGGTATCTTTTGGACGCATACTTTTAAACTAGGCAGTGTTACGACTATGAGGCGCAACAAGAAAATGTTTTTGTGCTTGGATAAGATTAGGAAAGAAATCGGAGATGAGGGCACGCATGAGGGTGGAAAAAAAGCATATTTTCCAAATTGTCCCTGTTGATACAGCTACTTATTTAGAGAAATGAACCATTACTGTATCTAATTGGTGACAATTTGATCCCAAAGACTCGGTCGAGCGTGCATCTTCCCGCTCATGTGTTTAGACTCCAATTTATGCTCCGTCAGTGGGGCATGGAGTTGGGTTGAAAAATGTGTACCTGTCACAGAAACACTATCAAGTGTGGCTGCAACATAAGGATTTGTCCATTTTATTTGGATAGAAAGCTTCGCTCTCTCTATTTGAGGAAACCAATCTTCACTAGTCCGACTGCCAATGTAAAATCAGTATGCATGGTTGGCAAAGCACAAAGTTGTGACTTCATTAAGACAATGTGGCTGATTCACACATGATAGAACAAGTTTATTTGAAGAAGTTCCCTGTCTATATCGGGGGGCTTAATGACGTCAACGTCTACTTTGCATAACTGACCATGACGCATGTGCGTGTAATTGTAATGTACGCTGGAGGAGAGAGAAGACATGAAAAGCAAAATAAGTACAGTCATCCCTCATTTATCGCAGATAATTGGTTCCAGACCCGACGGTGATGCGTCAATTTCAGCAAAGTAGGATTCCTTATTTATAAATCTAATATTTTCGTATTTAGAGCATACAAAACCTGCTTACAACCTTCTAAATATGTTTTTTAACATTATTAGAGCCCTCCAGACATGAAATAAAACCCCTAAGGTCACCTTTACACTCGTATTATCCAATATATAAATCCTAAAAGACAGGAAATAAGCCATTTAAGACATACTGTAAATAAGGCATACTATAGACCAGGGGTGTCCAAACTATTTCCAATGAGGGCCGCATAAGAAAAAAATCAAAAGGTGCAGGGGCCGCTTTTTTTAAACCAACCCAAACAAAATATTTAATATAATGTATATTTACACATATAAAATATATTTATTCATTTTATCAGTGACAAAAGCGTATTCTTCTTCCTATTATTATTATTATGGACTGTTTCTTCTTACATTACTTTTTGGTTGTTTTTTTTGTTTTTGGTTTTTTTAATACTAACGTTCTACTTGTACATTTTTTTCTTATACTAATATGACTTATTCTCATAATATTTTGACTTTATTATCATAACATTATAGCATTTACCCAATCAAATTTTCCTAAAATTTCTAATTATTTGTTTTTTTTTCTTATATTACAACTTATATTACAACTTGTTTTAAATTACTGCTTTTTTCCCCATTTTTGCTGTTTTTAAAATTTTATTGTTTAATTGTATTTTTAGAATGTGCCACAAAGCAGTCGCGGGCCGCACTTTGGACACCCCTGCTGCAGACTCACACATGTTTGCATTGGGAGAGTTCTCTGTTGCTGTTGTTACTTCCTGTGGTGGCTATTGTCTCATCAGTGTAACATTACTGACACCTAGTGACCCGAGTAGAATACTTCACATCAACATGATTTGAATTCATTTTCTGAATGCCGTATACTGTATTTGTATTTTGCGTTGCCATTTTTAGGTGGAAAATGCTTAATTTAGGAGCGAAATAATAAAGGAATTGATATAGTTTGAAAAACCGTGATAGAATGAAGCCGCGAAATACAAAGTGCGACTCATGTCGCCTCTTTTTGTCGTTTTTTTAAAAATGTCACAAACAAGACCACTGCTCGTTTACAACAGCGATACGTGCTTTCATTTCCAAAAGTCTACAAAATAAGACCAGAAAAAGTCGCTAGATCTGTGGCTGGTTGCTTTTTTGAAAAAGAGTATCTAGAGGGGTCTGAATACTTTATAAATATAGCGACAAAGTTGCCAAGTCTGCAAAACTGATCTTTCCTGCTGCATCTTTTTCTTTGGTAGACCAAGTGAACAGAATACAGTCGGAGTAGCTTTAGGTCTTTTGTGGCTTTGCAGATGTCAACTACTGTATATAGGTTATATACCGTAGGTTTAGTCCCAGAAGTCACCCCTGGGGTACGCCACAAGCCACAAATATTGCTTCCTGTTTGTTAAGTAGCTTGCCACCCATCTTTTCTTGAATTTCTTTTCGATCACAGCGTTGAACTTCACAAAAAATGTGAGTTACCACAGTTACTTTATTGATTTAACAAGTGGGCAATCACTTTTTTCACGTAGGACCACAAAGGTTTGGGTAGTTTGTTTTCCTTGATACAAAACATCATCACTTAAAAGCTGCATTTTGTGTTTACTTGGGTTATGTTTGTCTAATGTTTAGGTCTGTTTGAAACGTTTAGGTGTGAAAACATACAAAAACTAAGAAATCAGTCATCAAATATATTGATGTGACAGGCCTGATGTGTTGTTCATGTTCCGTAGATGAATTTAAATTGATTCCGCACAAATGTAAAATTGTACTGCAGGAATACAATCCAGTTATGCATGCATGTAGTATGTAGCAAATGAATTGTAGTGTATATAGAATGTATCCTTCAGGGGACAAGGAAAGGCTGTTACACATAATGTGTCTCACCCTCAGCTTTGTCTTCCATTAGCTTCAAATTCAATCTTCTGTTAAAACACTTATCTTCCTGCAAACGAGCTATTTCTATCTAAAGCACCAACGTGACAAGAAAAGACAAACGGTAGTGAGTTTCGCTGTCGCTCTCTAGTGGTGGACATCCGGTAGTGCAAGGGATTTATTTCTTTCTCACATTGTGAAGTTTCATTCTTTCTTTCATTGCTTTTTTTTAATAATCATGAATGCAAAATTGGGCAATATTTATGTCATCACCTCACAGCTTTGGAGCTGTTGACTGTAATTTATAGTATTTTACTCGTCAAGATAAGGACGTAATTAATAATGATAGTAATAATATTAAGCAAATAAATAATAATAATGATGATGATGATCATTATATAATCTATTTTTAAAACAAATAACGCAAAGCAATAATAATATATTATTTAAAAATTAAATATTATACACAATTTGCAAGACATTTTTATCATTAGAAATTATTTTAATCGAAGATATATATTATTGATATTTTGATTTATAAATATAATAATAACTGTATTTATTATGATAGATAGTATAGTGATACGAATAACAATATTATTAGAATATGATATAGGCAATAATGATATATTATTGTTATTAGGTGGAGGCCAATAATAATAATAATAATAATAATAATAATAATAATAATAATAATAATAATAATAATAATAATTATATTATTAGTATTATTACTATATTATTATTGAGCAGTAATAATTATGTAGTTCATAAATTATTATTTATCATATAAATAATATTTATAAATATATATTATAACATATAATAATAAATAAAAACAAATTGTGGATTTCTATAAACAAAAAAATATTTTAAAAGTAAATAAACATTATTGACAATTCCAAAAACAATAAATGAAATAAAAAGCCAGGGAAAAGGGGAGGAGTTTGTCCTTAAAGTGACTGTCAGTAGTTGACATGGAGATAAATGACACAATGTAGTGTAGCTACAGACAACTTTGTGTGTGTGTTTTTAAAGAAGTGTGTCGGTTTTTTCGACAAAAGCGACGACAAAATGTTCGTCTCTTTGTTATCTACGTTGATTTTTTTCGACAGCCAAACGCTGGGCGAGTTCGTTGCCACCACCGGAACCTGGACTGGACCTGCTTTGAATGTCGATGACAAGAACTTTCCTCACCGAATCACGAACATGAATCCTGAACCTTTTCAGCTCCAGCATCAAGTACTCGATCCTCCACCAGGTTTGTAAGAAGCACACAGTGTTACATTAATACGAGGTCAAGCCTCATATTTGGCATGTTTTCAGAGAGGATACAAACCGACAATGATTTCATATCCTAATATTTGCCCCACATTTATTTCCAGTCATCATTTCGTAGATGTCAGTGTGAACATTAATGCCATTATATTTATAAATGGCAGTATTATCATCAATGCCAGTATGTGCTGGTTCGGAGTGGTGACAGCTTCATGACAAAGTGTTTCTCCATCTGTGCACGCTTCCCGCATCTTAATCACTTCGTCTCTGTCGTCTCTGTCTGTGTGCACTTTGTTGTCATATCCGTACAGTGACAAGTTAAATTCATCATTTTGCTGTGTTAGTTTTTATTGTAAAGTTAAAAAAAAACAGTGTCTAACTGGCTGTGTTCTCCGCAGTTCCACACAAACATGTACTCGCTTCTCATGACTAATTCATCCTGTGGTGGGAGTGCAGTCTTCATCACATGAGCGCCTATCCCACACAACATTGTCCACTAACACTTGGAAGGGGACCAAACAGGGTGTCTTTATGCAATGCAATTCCTCTTGGCCCCCCCTTGCTATTTGATTTGCATCCAAAGTCCTCCTCTGGGTCTCAGCCTAAGACATGTTCCCACAAGAATTTATGAACAAATTGTACCAAGATTTGACACAGTTCCAACTGAAATTAAGATCGCAATTATCATTATTGTCACACTCCCCATTGTCTTGTTCTGCTGGTCTTCATCGGACATGGACAGTTGACAGGTCAAGTCAATAACACGGCATGCTCGCTCACGCAACAGTACGAGTCAAATGCGATTGCTCCTCCCACGAGCTGATGAATGATAGCTCGCGATGCTCGTTGGTGGCGTCGGCCATCAACAGGTAGAACCACGGCAAGGGTACCAAGTCACCCCGGCTGGTGAGGCTCGCTGGGGGATAGGGAGAGTGAAGAGGAAGTGTCGCTTGTCATACCAACGACAGTGCAGTGCAAGTCTTTGACTACAATGGAAACAACATCTTTTTTTATTGTCGTCTTTTATAAATTACAACGGGGTCTCAAACTTAATACACTCGGGGGCCGCTGGAAGTAGCGTCTTGGTGAGGCTGGGCAAGTATTCACTATGGAATCACAGGGCCTGCCGGGAGTCCTTCCGGCTTCCCATCAGTTGTGAAAGTTACTTTGCATTAATGTACAGTAGTTGTTGTTCATTATTCCCCATAGTAGTAGCAGTTGCCCAATGTGTGTTTATTTACCCATTACGTGTTGCGCGTCATATTACGTGTCATTTTTGTGTTGGCATGGCAATTGTAGGTAGTGTCACTGTACAAGCTCACTGCCCTAGCGAGCACCTGTGACTTTGCCCAGGCTTCACCTGGTCACAACATTAAACTTATCACACAGCAGCTAACACTCAAACGTTATATCTCAGAGATATAAAATATGTAAAATGGGATATTTAGTGCACAGAAAGATTTTTTCAACTTTTCATCCAACACAACACATCATCAACAAGGTAAAACTGACCTATCTCGCGACGGTCTAATCCCAGCTCGCGTTCCCTATTAGTGGATGAACGATCAAACACGTGGTGAATGCGTGTCAGAATTGAACGGCGTCCTAATTCCGTTAAAACGTTGTTGGTGCTCTCTCTCCCTCTCTCTCTCTCTCTCTCTCAGTGAGCTGTGTCCTCCTGTGTCCATGTTTCCATGCCTTTCCATTGCCATCCATCTTCTATGCCGCTTACTGGGCATACTTTAGTCAGTTTGACTTTATTTTTATAAAATCACTGCTGAATTTTTTCCATTTTTGCTGTTGTTGTTGGGTTGTTTTTTTTTGTTTTAAATTATATTATTAGAAATATATTGTCCGCGGGCTAATAATAAAAACAGCCACAGATTGCACTTTGGACACCCCTGCTTTATATACTCGATGTATACGATCTCATGTGTAAGCAAGACAATCCTGATTGGCATCTCTTCCAGAGTCATGTGAATATGGAATATGCACACTATGTACCATTACTATGTCACAATGACTGCTTCAAAAGGTCACTACAACAATAAAGCTAGTGGCCTTTGCAAAGCACTGTATATTGTCACCATTATTTTCGTTCCAGTAGTAGGAGAGAAATCATTTGACTCTGGGGAGGGATGTCTCATGACTGTACACGAGTTTCCTCCAAGCATCTGTCATTAATCAGCTTTTGTTTTAACTCTCTGATTTAATTTTAACATTGTGGTGCTGCACCCACACATGAAACAGATTTGTCTTGCATTTCCCTATATCTGTGGAATGTATGACCTAATTCCAATACACACACCCCCGCACACACACACACACACACACACACACAAACAAGGCTGCCCATGTTTATATCAGCAGGAGTGGGTGAGGGTTGTGGGGGGTTTTCTGGAGATAAGTCGCTGTAGGACCATCTGTTAGTGCTGCCTGGTGGTCTCGCAGAACCAACCAATCAGCATGATTGTGTTTTATTTATTTCCTATTTTTTGCAGTATGCGCACATGTTTTGCTGGTTTATAGTGGGAGCGTAACTACAAAGCAACTTTGGAGATATACATTCCTTGCATGAATTATTTCACAGTTTTCCCATTTTGCCAGTTGTATCATTTGGGAGTTTTTTGGCTTGGAACTTTTTCACTTGAGTTTGAGTAATTGCACCATCTGAACTAGAAAGGGGCAACACACACACAGAGGAATGGCCACATTTAAATGCATTCATTTGTGTGTGATAACAGGCCTATTTAGGTTATATCGCACACAACATGGGCTCTATCTCGCATTCACATCAATGGCCTCAGATGGCCCATTTCAATCCTCATCATAAACCTCTTTGCAACATGCTTCGGTTGGCCAAATGGGGAGATTATTGTAATCTGGCATGAGACACCTGCACTTCAGATGTGGTGAGCCCCACTCCCAAAACACACAAAGGCAACCAAGTATTACCATGTCGACGCAATTGGCTAAGTGACGCTGATAACGTTCCACGTAAATGTAATTGCGATAGAGAGTGACCGAGGCCATGATGGAATCTCACAATGTGGGATATTTTGGCACCTGCTTGATTGGTTGGTTTCACCTCGTAAGAAAATGAGGTGAAGAGTCCAAAGAGAACAACAGAAAGAGTAGAAAGTTCTTTGTACACAAATATCGACTAAAGCAGTGATAAGGAATTATCACGTGGCAAAAAAACTCACGCAGTTGAGACACCCATAAAAAAAATGTCTCTTTGACACTCATCTGGCTCCCCCTTCAAACCAGCGATGGGCTGTTCACAAACGAAACAACTGTTAGAGCTGAAGTGAACGAGCCGTCGTTTTTTTCTGTTAAAGCCGCACATGATTGGTCAAAATGTGTGAACACTAAGCAGAAGGTTGTGAGAGGGGGTGTCCAAAGTGCAGCTCAGGGGCCATTTGTGGCCCGCGGCTGTTTTGTTATCGGCCTGCGGCAGATTCTAAAAATATAATAAAACAAGAAAACTAAAAAAAAAAAAAAAACATCACTTAAAATAGAAAAATATTAAGAGACAAAACGAGAAAAAGTCAATCTTACAAGAATAATGAAATAATATGAGGAAAAATACGGTCATTTTAGTAGCATAAAAGGTAAAATATTCAAGACATATTATGAGAAACAAACGGAAAAAATTAGGTTTCCATTGAAAATTTAGGAAGATTATTTAAGAGGAAAGTTGGAATATTTAGAAAATTAAAAAACAGAACAACAGCAAACTTTGCAAAGTTCATACCAATAATACGCTTTTTCACCTAATATATGACAAAGCTGAGCCAAGTGGCCCTTGCATCCCTTCATCCTTTCAAAAGTGAAAGGTGAAGAAAATGAACAGCAGGAAACAAAAACTGAGGCACTTTGTTTTTGAATGCCAATCTTCACTAAAAATATAGCAAAAACTGTTACTTGGATGCTGCTGTGTCTTTTTTGTTTTCTACATTTTAATTGTATTATGTGATGTATTCCATTGTAACTTGTATGCATGATCAAATCAAATGAAACCATTACTATTAGCATTACATTTTCATTTATATTTTGTTGGAGAATGTTTTCTTGATGTCGATGATGACATAATACACACAATCAGATTGAACTATTTGTCGAATTGAGATGGGTCTTTGTGTTTCATAATTACTTATTTTACTTTACTTTTTGGTAAGAAATCAATTTAAGCAACAACAAAAAAGATGTGAGGAGCTGTGTGGGAGCCGAGCCAAAAGAGCTGTCTCCTTTAAAAGAGCCAAAATTCACGATAACTGCTCCAAACCCTCCTGCTAGCTTGACATTGGCATTCTCCTCCGATTTCAGATCAACATTTGTTATACGAGTGACAGTTGTAATTATGAGACCAGATTCACCTCCAATAATCCTCCCACGTCTGTCGTCAATATGCTTCACACACTTATTAAACACATGAATTAAAATGATCAAATGTATAGACACCCAGCACTAATCAATTAAGATGATTGATGAACAGACGGAATCGGCGTCACGAAATTATGTGTTTCACTTTTGCAACTATGGTGCGTTGAGCAAAGTGCGAAATCTCAACGCTTGATGAAAAAACATCAGTGAAACAAGGACATAAACATGTAAAAATTGTGGGCTTTTTTTTTTTGCAGTGGTACATATATGACGTACATTTGACCTGTATTATTATTATGTATTTATAATTTCTACCGACTTAGGGTAAATGAGATGTGTTTTCTGTGGAAAACACTGCCTATTTTTGAATTTTTTTTCTGTCAAAATCTGTGTGGGGATCCACAGTGCACTCAGATTTTGAATTTTTTTCAAAATGTGCATGCAGCATCATAGCTCTCTGAAATGTTAGTCTCGTCGTCATGGACCAACAATTGCTTTCACGGTGCGATAGTAGCTAATTACCTTTGTGGATGTGGTGTCACAGCATCAGTAGATTGCAAACGGCACGAAAGAGAATCATCACACTTGAAGTATCTCTAAAAAAATTAAAAAAAAACACCCAAAATCTATCCTGTCACAGGTCTCCTAAATGCATCTTTAATTTTACTGACTTGCCCCCTATCACCATTTGTATTTGTGTCCATGTCTTCAAACACTTGAGGGGGTTCTTGGGTTCCATTTGGTTTCTTTTTGTGTTGTCTAAGGGGTTTCTGCCTGCTTTATTTGGAACTCTAGGCACCCTTGTTCTGTTACTGCAAGATTTAGGTTATGTGTGATCCTGTGGGAGTTCATGTGAAAGCAATAAATCATACGCCTGCGGGGTAGCAATACCAATCCAAGTAGTGTATTTTACAAAGTAATGAACATTATTCATGCCAATGAGGTCATATTAATTTGAACCCTACTGGAAAAAAAACATTCTTAGCACATACAACAGGACATTTATGTCTGTTTCAATGGTTTTCGCAAATGATGAAAAAACCTGCATGCCGATAAAAAGCCCCCAAAATGACTTTTTTTGGTCCTCTAAACCCTATAATAACATTAAACACATTTTAAATTCAGATTTAAGCCTTAAGAAACAATAACAGGCATACACGATACAGTACTGTACTTACAAAATGTGCAGTTACACAACATTGTACAGTATCTTGTCAAAGCATCTCCCTGCTGAAAAATGTTGAGTGAATTGGCTCATGAGACAGCGCCTTCAGTGTGGTTATAGCAATGCCAGCATAATATACAGTATTTTGTGGCCTACTGCTCATTGAAGAGCACACGTAAAAGTCTGATATTCTTATCTGAGGCTCACCCCACCCCTTCTGAATCCCTGCACAGTCAAAGGAGATCCACAACAAGCTGTTCAAAAATACTGCTTTTACTCAGATAACAATGCTTTGTTTAAAATGAAGTTGCAGGATCATACTAACATAGCAATGTCTTCTCACATTTCTAAGACGGTTTTTGGTTGTCGCTGTCTGTAAGTACGCTACAGAGTGTAAATGTTGAGAGTCGCAAGCTGTTGTGTGTAGGAGTGTTACATCACATTGTGAGCGGTGAAGTCGCCCTCTAAAATAGGAAAACCGGTTTTTAGTATTTGTGGGGTGTGGGTGTGTGGGGTAGAAAACTTTTTGGGTTCAGCGTTAAAGTATGCATCTTCAGTGTCGACTAGTTTGCATCCAAAACACTGACAACACATTTCTTATCTGTCCTCTCAGGTTGTAACTTCAGCTTGAGGGTCCAGGTTACTGAAATGCTGAGTCATCAGTACCTGAAGCAGGCAAAAGTCGATGTCTATGTAAATTACACCAGAACCAGCACAGCCCTTACTGGGGAGGATGGTGGTGTTTTGCTCCAAGTACCTTTCCAAACTGGATTGCCCATCACGGTTGTGGCCAGCAGGGACGGCTACATTTGCAGAGTGTTGCCATATAGAATCACCAGGACACCAAGTAAGTGTACTTTGTAAATGTGCTAAATATGTATGTACTGTATGTAACATGCATGTTTATACATGAACCTCCATTCAGTAAAGCAGTGATTCTCAACTGGTGGGTTGTGGGTCTTTGTCTGGGGAAAATAAAAATTATATAATGACCCCAATGTCCGTGAATGCACCTCGCATTATTGTCCGTGCTATTCGCTTGCTACACCGCGATGAGGTGCGTGCCATGTTTATGGGCGATTTTGTCGAGCTTGAGCGGGAGGGGAACGACAATGAGTGCCTTCCGTCTGACACAGGGCTGCAGATATCGGCTTGAGAAGAGCACGCCGTAAAGAGAGCGACAGCATCTCGCCGCCGCAGCTCACGTGTTGTTGCAATCAGTCCCTTTCAATATAAGATTTGAGAAGTTTGAGGTGAAAAATGGTTGCAATTTGGGTCACGGCTTGTCATTGAGGGGTGATGGTGGCTCCCGCAGACAAACCGGTTGAGAACCACTGCAGTTAAGTTTCTCAAGTGCACTCAGAGGGTTGAGAGCTGAAGTTTTTCTCATGGTAGCTTTCTTTGTTAACGGTCAATGTCACCCTTGCAGTGTTGGTATGAGAGGGATATTATTGTGTGTTACTTACAAATTAATAATAAATTATGTTATTTGTAAGTAAGCAGCACAAATGACTTTCAAACCGTACCATACCGATAATTACAAATGATAATTTACAATATTTTTTAAATGACACTTTCTTTTCTGCATTCATATATTTAATTCATTGTTTATAGAATTATTAGAGCTGTCAATTGATTAAAATATTTAATTGTGATTAATTGCGTTTTGTCCATAGTTAACTCATAATTAATCACATTTAATTGTAGATAAAAATATTTTTTATCTATAAAAATTAGAGATGTAAATCTCTGTGGTAAACAGTTCAATACGCAACTACAACGATAACTACATACAATTTTGTCCCACTGTTTTGACAGACCTTGAACGCACCCCCATGCTGAACAGATGGACTACTATACTATATTTTTAGCCTTTATCTTTCACCTCGTATTTGCTCCCAAATGCTGATACTATGTGGGAATGCATAAAGGTAAGAGCTGATGACCTTGGTGCTAATGTGCACAATTGTGGTCCACAACCTCTGTGAAAAACAAAATCCAGGCTCATGCTGGTAGATGGTGGTTCTGTATTCATTTAGTGCTTTTAATTTGATGCTGTTCCTGTCTTAGTTTTGCACAATCCATAATAAATAAGATACATTAGATTGCTATAATGTACGTATGTTTTACTGATGTGTTGAAAATGCGACCAGCTAGATAGCACGCTAGCTAATGCTATTTAGATCCATTGTCACTGACACTAGACGGCTCACATCTTAAAAAAACACTCATTTAGTTGGGACACTCGTACGCCAAGGTAGCATTGTATAAATGAAAATTCAAAAACTACCTGCAGCGAAGCAGTTACTCCTCTCTTCTCCCAGAGGCGACGTACTTCGTGACAACTCAAGTCACAGCGACGCAAATAACGCTGGTCTTGTCGAGAGAGCCATCTTCCAGGGCTTTGAAGCTAAACTTACCATTGAAAATACCTTTTTATTTGCACATTTCTGCTCAATATTTGTTCCCGCTGCTAGCTCTACGACAACTGCTGCCGCTGCGGTTCCTCAAACTGCAGCGTCGGCCGAGGGTCAAACAGGTTAATCGCGCATCAAAAAAAAAATGTAGCGCCGTTAACAGGAAACTTCTGTTAACGTGTTGACTTTGACAGCCCTAATAATTATACAATAGATATTTTTTCAGAAAAGGAAATCTTCACAGAAAAGAATTAATTGTCCCTTCATGAACGTACGCACATACAGGTACACCAGGACATGTGCTATATCTGACTCATCCATCTGTAGTGCAGAAAATTCATAATTTGCTATTCACATGAGTTATGCTTTCAGACACCAACCTAGTCACACTGTTTTTAATTTTCATTCACATTTCCCATTTTGGGAAACTAGGCCTCAGTGGAAACAGGCTGGAGCGTCATCCAGTGATATTATGCTTCAATTACCGTAGTAAACCAATTCTCTAACAACAAATGTCCCTCCTGTTTTAGTATTTTCGTCAGTGACCATGCCACTGCTGGGTCTTACTCAAGGAAACATCTGGCTGTTTGAAGACACTTTCCTCATCACTGACAAAACATCTGGTGCTGTATTGCTGTTATTTGAATGTACTTGTATAGTAAAAGTATAGCATGAACAACTATTTTGTGGTGTACTTTGTAGACGCTTCATTGAAGCCCATTGTCCAGTTTCCCAAGAGCCTGCTGAACCTGACAGACAGCAGTGACGTCGCCTCTTTACAAGCTTACTTGACAATCCCCAAGTTGCCTTCAGAGGAGGGAGAGTTCCTCAACACATTGGGCATCATCAGCAGTGCCTCAGGTTAATATGTCTGGATTGTGAAATGACCTCAAAATCATCTTGTCATTCATAAAAATGGTCAGTAAATGTGCTTTTTTTACAGTGAAAATCAATATCTGCCAGGAAATCTGGGACCCCATGAAAACAAATTACATTGGTCCCCCTGTGGGCATCTGTGGTCACCACATCTTTAGGACCTAACTGACACATTAAAACCTACTGTATTTTTATACTATTTGACTTGAACTTGAATTGAGTTAGATGCATGTTTGTCCCTTGCCACGTTCAAATTTCTCGGTTTCACTCTATCGCGATTTTTCAAAATAAAATAATAATTAAAGCAGGCTAAAAAGGCTAAATGACCGAAAATACAAATAAGACATTCAGAAGATGCATTCAAATACATAAAGTGTAGTATTCTACACTGGTCACTAGATGTCATGTTACATTGATCCAAATGCCTACTGGGTCTTATTTCTGTTATTATGGCTACTATATTGGGTAATGTAAAGACTAGAGGGGTGTTATTTCATCTCTAGAGGGCTCTAATAAATGTTTTTAAGAAGGTCATAAACAGGTTGTCTATGGTCCAACTACAAAAATATTCCATTGATAAATAAGGAATCCTACTTCACTTAAAAAAAAAAAAAAATGTACTTCACAGTCGTGTCTGGAACATTGTTTTATTTGTAAATATGTATTTGTTTGAGACAAAGCTCATTGTGTGGTTTTTACATGGCACCATCTGCTGGTTGCACTGTGGTACACTTGATGATAGCAAACTGAATGCCGCCTTAGCTCCTTTGGCTGGAGTTGAGTCAGTCCTCCATAATTTTTTTTAACATTACAAACAAAAGTGCAAAGCACTGTTTTGAAAGTAACAGCTCCAGATTTACAAGTAAAATGTACTTGATATATGAAAATATCATAATGTTCAGATATTTTCAGGTTTCTCTTCGTGTTATATTATTCGCTGTTTTTTTCCTAGGATACGTCAGCATGGAGTTGAATCCAGTGGCAGCCGTCAGTGTGCGACTATTTTCCAGGGACGCTGAGTTGCATATAAGCGGACCCATAAAGATCAGCCTAACTCTTCCTGACAGCTGTGGACTTCAGTCTTCAAATGTAGTTCCAGCATGGTTATATAACCAGACCACTGGTGAGTACACCATCACGCATGTGTAACGTGTCCCAAATATATTTTATATGCAGTAAACAA
Source organism: Dunckerocampus dactyliophorus (assembly GCF_027744805.1). Taxonomy (NCBI): domain Eukaryota; kingdom Metazoa; phylum Chordata; class Actinopteri; order Syngnathiformes; family Syngnathidae; genus Dunckerocampus; species Dunckerocampus dactyliophorus. The sequence goes on along the minus strand of NC_072827.1, from coordinate 15,306,201 downwards.
TTTTCAGATACAGTATTTTAAATTTCACTGAAATGGTTCAGCTCACCATGTCAGAGTGAACGTGGTCCCCACGTGTCACTAGCATAGAGTTATGATGAGATATATTTGTAGTAAATAAGACCAGTGTTTTGACAAACATATGTCACATACCACATAGAGCATTTAACATTTAAACGCCGTTATCTGTTAAACAGATGAAATGTTTTATTTGTATCGTGCTTCACACATAATTTCTGGAACCCATGCCGATGAAGTCCAATGTATGTCCTTATTTTTTATTTATTTATTTTTTAAAGATATCATACCTGTTTTAGAATGCATTATTTTAGCGACATGTTATTGGTTTTATTAGTATCATCATAATAATTTTATTTTACAAATTCATTGCTCGTTTATCACAGTCAGTTGATTCCAGACCCGGCCGTGACAAGTGAATTTCCGTGAAGTAGCATTCCTCATTTGTAAATGGAATATTTTTGTGGTTAGAGCACAGGAAATATGTTTTTTTACCTTTTAAATATGGTTATCAACATTATACATGAAATAACACCCGTATAGTTACCTTTACACTTGTATCACCCAATATAGTAGACATAACAGATAATAAGCCATGTAAGACATAAATAAGACTTCTGCTTGTGTGTGATGTGTTCTCGTGCTACAGGAGGTGAATAGGAGAGCGGACAGGAAGTGACTTAGGGGGTTCAGAGTTGAGTTTTAACTTGCCGTGGGTTCCAGCCGCAACAGTAGCTCGTGTTAGGGATTGTTGTGCTCTCACCGAACATTACTGACACCTAGTGACCAGTGTGGAATACTGCATATCATCACAGCATTTTTGAATGTGTCTTCTGAATGCGTTTTATTTGTATTTTTAGTTCATTTAGCCATTGTTATACTCGAAAATGCTTAATTTAAGCAATATATTATATACATATACATATTATATATATACATATATACATATACATATATATATATATACATACATATATATACATATATACATATATACATATATATATATATATATATATATATATATATATATATATATATATATATATATATATACACACACACACACACACACACATATATATATATATACACACACACACCCTTTCCAAAAAATTAGAATGTCATGGAAAAGTTGTTTAATTTCCATAATTCCATTCAAAAAGTTAAACTTTCATAGATTATAGATTCAGGGCCCACAATTTAAATGATTTCAAGTATTTATTTGTTTATTTTTACATAATTTGGGCTTCCAGCTCATTAAACCCACGAAAACAGGAATTCAAAAAATAAAATACTGTGAAGAAATCAGCCCAAATTTTGCAGGGCATGAATGCTTTAAACTGAGTGTCACACACGAATCATCTACTAAACTCAAATCACCTGCACAGGCTTCCCCAGGTGTCATTAAATTGCTTCAGTTTGGTTCAATTGTCTCAGTTGGGTTCAATATGGGGAAGACTGCAGACATGACAACTGGCCAGAAGACCATCATTGATACCCTCCATAGGATGGGTAAGCCACAAAAGTTCATAGCTAAGGAGGCTGGTTGTTCACAGAGTGCTGTGTCCAAGCATATCAATGGAAAGTCTAGAGGAAGGGCAAAATGTGGCAGGAGAAGATGCACCAGCAAAAGAGATGACCGTGTGCTTCAAGAATCTGGCAGAGATCCAGAAAGAGTGGAATGAGGCGGGAGTCACAGCTTCAAAAACCACCACATTCAGACGCATCCGGGAGATGGGCTACAACTGTCGGGTTCCTCGGGTCAAGCCACTTCTGAACCTGAGCCAACGTAGGAAGCGTCTCCACTGGGCCAAGGAGAAGAAGGACTGGACTGTTGGCCAGTGGTCCAAGGTCCTTATTTCCCATGAAAGTAAAGTGTGCCTTTCATTTGGGAATCAAGGTCTAAGGGTTTGGAGGAAGACGGGTGAGGAACAGAACCCAAAGTTGCCTGAGGTCCAGTGTGAAATATCCACAGTCCGTCATGATTTGGGGTGCAATGTCCGGTGCAGGTGTTGGTAAACTCTGCTTTCTTAAATCCAAGGTCACCGCAACAGTCTACCAGAATGTTTTAGAGGACTTCATGATTCCTTCTACTGAGGATCTGTATGGAGATGCAGATTTCATCTTCCAGCAGGACCTGGCCCCTGCCCATACCGCCAGAAGCACCAAAACCTGGTTTGATGCCCATGCCATCGCAGTGCTTGACTGGCCAGCCAACTCACCGGACATAAACCCCATTGAGAATCTATGGGGTGTTCTCAAGAGGAAAATGAGGGGCACCAGACCCAACAACAAAGAAGAGCTGACAGCAAGCATCAAGGAAATCTGGGCTTCCATAACTCCCAGGCAATGCCACAGGCTGATTGCTTCAATGCCACGTGGCATCGAGGCAGTGATTAAGGCAAAGGGATTCCCAACCAAGTATTGAAGATTGACATATCGTTTTGAAAGTACCATATTTTGATTGATTTGATGCGATCCTAATTTCTTTCTTTTTTTTCCTGCAAAAACTGAGAAGTAAATGGTGATTTCTTCACAGTATTCAAATTTTTTGAATTCCTGTTTTTGTGGGTTTTATGAGCTGGAAGCCCAAATTATGTAAAAATAAACAAATAAATACTTGAAATCGTTTAAATTGTGGGCCCTGAATCTATAATCTATGAAAGTTTAACTTTTTGAATGGAATTATGGAAATTAAACAACTTTTCCATGACATTGAAATATTTTGGAAAGGGTCTGTGTGTGTGTGTGTATGTATATATATATATATATATATATATATATATATATATATATATATATATACACATACACATACACACACATACACATACATATACACACACACACAAAATATAAAATATATAATAAACATACGATGTTGACTAGAGTCAAATCCTAGTGTGGTAACACATGGCCAATAAAGCTGATTCTGATCAAATGTACTTAAATATGCATATCTTTGACTAATAATAGTCCTTCAGAATCAGCATGATTTATTATTAATATGCAAAACCATGATAAAGTGAGGCCACGAAAGTCAAAGCGCAACATGGCGAGGGATGACTACTTACTTTGGACAATAAAAAAAACAAGTGGTAGCTGCAAATGGCCCCCGGGCCCCACTTTGGACACCCCTGATCTTCAGTGTTATGACGGGCATGGATCTGCGCATTTTGCAAATGTAACTGGTTGCTTGTTGATGAGGTAATGCTAAGTTGTCATCTAGTAGTTAAAAAATGATTTCCAGTACATATTTTTTAGAATGTTTCTCATTTATCATGAACATGAATAGTACTTTTTATGGAAAATGCAATACCATCACCATGTATAGCAGATGGATGATGTATTTATAGGAACACAAACACTGTAGATGCTTGGCTCCCTCATGAAGACGCTGCTGAACTACAGTAAAATGCACTATTGGCAATATTATCTCCCTGCTGATTGACTGAAATCACATAAGCTACTCAAAGTGTGGAATGCAGCCTCAATTTGATATTACATTACATATTAAACAACCCAAACAATATTGTTTATAGTTGGGATGAATACTTGATTCATTTGTATTGTTTATTATGTCACTTAGGTGGCTGGATGAGACAGGGATTAGGGACTGTGGTGTCTATGGATGGGAAACTGATTTGGACATGGACAGCTCCTCATCTTGGTGACTGGATTGCTGCACCGATGCCAACTAGTGGAGGTAAGTGCTGGCGTTTAAGCAATATACAGTCATGGAAAAAATGACTAGACCAACATTGTTTACTTTAATGCCCGATACAACTAAAAGGTACTTTTGTTTGGGCAAATATGGCAGTACAATGCTATAGCTATTCATGTAAGAACTTAAGTGTTTTTGGTTACAGAAACCCATGGAAGTGCCATGCTAGATATCAGCTCTTAAATTAAACTCTTCTGAGCTATATTTGTTATCATTCTGTTTGTCCAAACAAATGTACCTTTAGTTGTACCAGGCATTAAAATGGATCAATAAACTGAACGAACAAGTACTCTTTTTCCATGACTGTAATAAATGCCAACAGTATTATTTAGTTTGACAATTATATACATCGTCTCAATCTTCTTCAACCTATATGTGTTAGATGTCTTTGGAACCGGCCTCCTCAACGACTTCTTTGTCCGTTATTCAACTTTCCTGATGGTTGTCCTGGGAGCAGTGCTTTTTATCTTTGCCTGTCTTCTCGGTGGATTGTTGAATTATCAGAGGTAAGGAGGCTTATTACCAACATGGGATAAAGCAAGGGCCCGCGCGGTGGCGTAGTGGTTAGCATGTTGGCCAGACAGTCAGGAGATCGGGAAGATCTGGGTTCGAATATCCGTTCGGCATCTGTGTGGAGTTTGCATGTTCCCCGTGCGTGGGCTTTCTCCGGGTATTCCGGTTTCCTCCCTCCATAGACTCTAAATTGTCCAATGAGAGTGTGAATGGTTGTCTATATGTGCCCTGCGAATGACATGCCAGGGTGTACCCCGCCTCTCGCCTGAAGTCAGCTGGGATTGGCTCCAGCTTACCCGCGACTCTAGTAAGGATAATGTAGTATTCATATGAACCATATTATGTAAACGATCACCAAAATATCCTCCATCTATATATTAAGAAAAATAAACAACTTGGTTTTGCAGTTGCCTTTTATTGTGGCCAGCCATGTTGTCTAATCAAGGTGTTGATATGCCACGCCTGTGAGGTGGATAGATTATCTTGGCAAAGGAGAACTGCTTACTAACACAGATTTAGACAGATGTGTGAACAATATTGGAGAGAATTAGTTCTTTTGTGTACATAAAAAACATGTTGAGACCTTGACGTCAACTCATGAAAGGTGGGGGGGGAACAAGTGTTATACATCAACATTATCATGCTATCCGTGTTATCACATTATCAAGGGTTATACGATATATACAGTCGTCGCTCGCCACATCGTGGTTCAAATTTTGCGGCTTCACTGTATCACTGTTTTTCAAAAATATATAAATTATTCCGTTTCATGGCCCCTTTAAAAAAAAAAAGCATATTTAAGCAAATTTTACATATTTCTTTGTCTGACTTAAGCATTTTCAAGCTTAAAAATGACTGAATAAACTAAAATACAAATATAAAAGGCATTCGCAGGATGCGTTCAAAGATGTGATGCAATCTAGTATTTTACACTGGTCACTAGGTGTCAGTATTGTTACTGTAATGTTCGGTGAGACAAGCACCAGACTTCATCACCAGAACAGGTTTTTATTGTAGGTTTAAATTCTCACACAACAGGCACAGTAATAATATAATAATCATAATAACACGGGCTACTGTTACAGCCCTAATCCACGCCAACCCAACTCCACATGTCCAGAACACATTTATTGCCACACAAACGAGCTTTTGTCTTATGTATGTCTAGTATGTCTTATTTTCTTTTATTATATCCACTATATTGGGTAATACGTGTGTAAAAGGTGACTATAGGGGTGTCATTTCATGTATAGAGGGCTGTAATAATGTTCAAACTCGTATTCATGTTTTCTATACAAAAATATTTGATTTATAAATAAGGAATCCTACTTTGTAGAAATTCACTTGTCACGGTCGGGTCTGGAACCAGTTAACTACGATAAATGAGGGATTACTGTATTATTTGAAAATATTGACACAACTCAACTGCAGTGCTTTGTTGTTGCAACATTTGCCGTTAACTGATTTTCTTCCCTTGTTAAATTCTAGTTTTTACATTTCTAACCTTAGATGACATACTGTAGCATTGTGACACATGCACTTCTGACTTTGCCTTATACTTATGTTTTTTGTGCAGTTCACAACGAACATTGTATTGCGGTTGATTCTCAGGCAGTGATAAATATGACAAATGATGGTAAATATGATCATCTTATGTCGAGATAATATTTTCATAAAAAATAAATGTGGTTATATTTAAAACTAGGTCAATTGTCCAAATACTATTGAGAGACTGAAAATGGAGGTGATCGCCAACTTATACAAACCAAACAACACAGGAGAGGAGACTGAAGGTGAATGTTGTGACATTTAGAATAATTTGCAATCATGAATCCTTGCCCCGGGCACAGGCAACCAACACAACGCCACTGGTTCCTACCAGCAGAGAGGCAACGAGCATCACTGCTGCATAGCATGTTACAATGATGTAGCAAATGCAAGCTTTAAGACTCCTGTCCATCTTGTCTTCTACAGAAGCTCTGCAAGGGACACGAAGGGTAAGCAGATCTTACCACTGACAAGAAAAGACCAATCCACCACAACAGGCAACAGCGAAGACATTGCAGGATATTCTGGTGATGTCACTCCATCTCAGCATGGCCTGAAACAATTATTTACTGACATGAGTGCTAACCAACACAATGTTACTTTTTCCATCTATAACGCCAATATTATAGCCAATCCCAATGCTTTGGCCACTAGTGCTGAACCTAATGATCTGGTTCCTTCACACACTCCAGAGATGATAAAAGTTCCAGCCCCTCTTGCAGACAATTTATTATTTTACAACCAGCCTGTTGCCATTCTTCATGCTTCAGCATTTTTCCAAGTGGAAGAGCAAATGGAGCAGCCCCACTGGAGCAAGGCAGCCACTCAGCCACAGGCAGTGGCTTTGAATGGTGATTCCACAGAGAAAATGCCCGAAAAAAACTGCATTCAAAATTTGCCAGCCGTCTCCATTGCCACCCAGAACCAAGGAGGAGACAGCGAAGAACAAGTTGACAAATTAAATGCTCAGGATCCAATATCGCCAAACAAGTCTAGAGGTCAGTGTGGTCTACTGGAATCTGCATCAGTCCCAGAAACGTTAAGTAAAATGAGGACCAGCAGACACTCAATGGATGCTGTGACGGAACTTTCAAAAACATCCTCGTCTCAACCACCTCGGGCCTGGTTTGTCACCCTGGAGGGCAAACCTGCAGCCGAGATCCATTATGCTGTGGCAGAACAGCAGAGGAGACGAAGAGCGGCGGAAAGTCAAGAAACTAGTTTAGATTCAGGTGTGGATATGATCGAGATGAACCAGACACCTTCAAGGAGAGTTGTAACACTGGAGCGGAATGCTACTTTTGTTAAGAGAACATCAAGCAGCAAACAAACATCACAGTAAAGCAAGAAGAGGTTTTTGCACCATCAAATGAACGGCTGCTTGCCACATTTCCCTTGTGACAAGGTCATAAACCACAAATAACAAAATGATAAATTGAAGTGGTTGAGTTTTTCCAAACATGCCACTTTTAATCCTACCCCATCTCTGATATGTGATTTTGAGGGTTTTTTTTGTTTGTTTGTTTTTTTAAATGACCAAAAAAAAATGTTTTGCCATTATCATGACCTCTTATCACTGATGGATAGGAACTGGAAACAGGAAATCTTTGACTGCCTCGCACATATTTAACAACTAAAATAATACTATTAACCACTAGCCTTGACATGAGTGTGACTTAAAGTTCAATTCATTCCTCGATGTACCGTCCACTGGAAACTACTGAAATCCTTCAAAAGGTTTAGATTCCCTCAGACCAACGCAGTTGACTGACGTGCCGCGTGCTACCAGATCCTTCCACTAGAGGGCATACTTACACAAGGTTTGTTCAATTACTGCTGCAGTACCGGTACTCTTTTACCATCATGTGTAATAAATACAGCAGGAAGCTTCACCTTCAGTGATGGTCTACTGTATATTCTGTATTGTGTGTCTGTTGTCCCTTGCCCCCACTCTGTTCTTCTGTTCTGTCCCTTTTAGAGAGTTGCTAACTGGAGTAATGAGACTGATTCGATCCAAGTAAATAAATACAGTACTGCAGATTCTGATACCGATACTTTTTAGTTAAATTTTTTTTAATATTGTATTATTGTGCCTTTAAATTTGTTGACCGCACCATGATTACAAACAAAATAAAAACACAGTACAAACTTTTTCTTATATATTATAAAATCAAAACATTTAGCAATATATAAACACATCAATATAGAACAGTGTAACAATATGAGCAAAATAAGTCAATTGAGCAAATTACCTAACAAAAGCAAAAAATATAATTGGCCCACATTCAATCCTTTGGATTTTTGCCCCCAAATCCCTCCTAGTCCAAGAACTTATTCCCAGAGTTCCATCACCCATCTCTAAAAGCCTGACCTGATTCCTATTTTGGCCGATACCAATTATTTAAAATAACTGACAGCACACGCCTTAAGTGTTCCAATCTTACTTTGTTGAAAAACACTGAATAATACCTGTGATGAAACAATACAAACTGCACATGAGGTACTTCTGTCTAATATGATTGAAAAGTTCAGAAAATTGCTGTCCAAACTACAAAATGATTGTTTTGAAAACATGAGAAATAAAACACTAACAAAACTTACACAACAGGTTACGCTGCAGACCTGATTTGAGCCTCTTACCGAAAAAAAAAGTGCACGACAGAAAATGTCAGGTCATCCTGTCACGGGCGGGCACGTGGCCGATAACAGGATCCCAAAATGCAGAGTGGACAACAACTTCCGTAAACAAAAATATATTTATTAATACAATATAATATATGTGACAGTCCAATGACAAAAAGCGCCGGGTACATCCACGGCAAAAAGGTGTAATAAAAAAAATCACTGCACTAGCAGGACAAAAACAAGACACAAGAATGTCCAACTGCAGATACAAAAACACAAGCAGAGCAAAGCATGGGTACTTACTGTACAACTTGGGAAGTTTGACCAGAAGCTACAGAACCACGGGAAGCCAAGACTGAGCGTGAACAAGTAACAGGTGTGCATGAGGAGACAACATGGCAAGGAATGAGACTCAATGCAGGGTATAAGTAGGACGTGGTGATTGCAAGCAGGTGTGTCAGAGCTCCTCCCTCAAGGTAGGTAGGTGTGCTGCAACAGAGAGACACAAGATGGCAGCAGAGCAGCACCCCAACTCAGGACACATCCAATGCCATGAACCCCATCATTTTTCTCGAAGTAGCTTTGCTCTTTTCACTGGCTTTAGCTTTAGCCTTAGCTTGATTGCTAGCTGGCAGTCTGGGGAGGTAGATAAGATCAGTGGATAAGATCTGTTTCATATGTAAGGATCAGCTGATTGCTGATCCCCCAAAATTAAGTAAATCGGAGCTGTGAATGCTTATAAACAATTTCACAATATACATTAGTACCACGTTTTTTCTTATTAATTTGTTCCAAAAGCTCAGATGAAAAATGATTGGATGAAAACTGAAGCCATTTTTCCCATAGGATATTATGGAAATCCAATTAATCTGAAATTTTGGTTGAAAATCTAATCATACAGTACAGGGCAAAAGGACGAGTGTGTAACGTACAATGCTGTACGAACACGAGACAGTGTGCGAAAACCCGGGCAAGATTTCGACCAAATGTTTCTACAAAAACCAAATCATACAAAAACTGGGGGGTTCAAAAAACTGAGGTTGACTGTAGAAATATAACAGTATCAACAATGTAACAATAAGACCAACATAAACAAACACATTGAGAATTGTAAAATGTTTCTCATGAACACAATTCTGATACTAGCGTGGGTATCGATACTATAGATTTGGATCAATCAGCCCTCCACTACTGTTTGGCATGATCAGCAGTTGCATTGCGGAGTTCTGCTCGCACGGCAAGAAGACGCCTGATCGTTCTACCGCATTACATCAGTCTTCTGTGTGATCTACGCTTGCTGTCTGCATCTGGTTACCGATTGGCTTTTGCACTTCCCGTTTTTCTTTTTGCTCACGATTGTTACATCCTGACCAGTTCTGCCCTACTTTTTGCTACGGCTTCTTCCTGCCACTCTTCCAGCCATGTCGTTTTTGTTTATTGTACATTTTATCAATCATAGTTACCACTTGGTCGCTCTGCTTTGTTTGTTTTTTTACTTTACTGCCTCGATTGTGCTTTGGGGTCCCCTCCTTACCATAGATTGTGGCACCTTTCACTCGTTACAAAATATTATTGTGGACCTTTAAGGTTTATATGCCAGGGGTTTGTATGTGTAAGCATTTGGTATTACATTCTGAGAAGAGAAGATCACCAATGAGACTCAGATGTAGTAGAATAAAATAGTTATGCCTTACAATAGTTTCCAGACTGTCTAGTATGCATTTATTCTCCTTTCACAAGCTTTTAATCACACTTAATTTTCTTTGCATCCAGTATAACACCACAAAGCTACCACTGTGATATGTATAGCTATGTATATTTTCCCTGTGTTGTTTTCCATACATTTCAGCGTGATAATAGTTGTTGAACACCCACCAGGTGCACGTCATGATGTGAGTAATGGGCTATTTTAAGTCAATGCAACAAAGGTTCCTTTTTGGGGATTTTTTGTCATTAGCTTTAAAAGTTCTGTGCTAAAGAAAGTAGAAAAAACAACTGCACGGTTCATGTCTCACTATACTCCTCAGAACATTGTTGCCATGGAGGCTGCAGCTAACGATAGCTTCCTTAATCAATGAATCTGAAGCTTGTTGTCTCGATTAAGTGTGTAATTGGTTAAGCCCTAGATGGACCAAATCAATACAGTATGCACCAGACACGTATAACTTGTGGTTTGGTCTGCAACATATCAGAGAAGAGGGGAAAATGTCGATCACTGTTTTCCAAAGTAAAATCTGATGTGTGCGAATATCTTGTTTTGCCTTAAACACAAAGATAATAGGTTTGCTTTCATGGATGACAAAGGAAATTAAAAAATATTCACATTTGAGAGACTGAAAACAGAAAGATTAATCGAATGGAAATTGTCAATTAATTAGATAATCGATTAACCATTGATTAATTGTTGTAGCTCTAGTTGCCTTATTCAAATATAAACACCATTCTTATTTTAAAGTCTTCAATATAACATGAACAATTAACAATAGGACAAAAAAAGCAACAATTTCTTTATATGACAACAGCATTTTGGACTGCGGACAGGCAAACTTTTGAATACAGGTCTCCAAGACTTCCTGTAAAAGGAACAGACTGCCTGAGCACAGCATTGCTATGCGTTTTGGACTATATTGGCGCTTTTCTTTCTTCACAGATCTTGAACGTAATTATAGAGCGGTTTGCTGACCTGGTTGGTAACTGTCGTCACCCCAACTTGCTGAAAAAAACGACTGACGCAGTTTAAACGTCGCTAATGGCCAAACGGTATCGCCTCCTGATGGAATGACTTAAGGCTTCTCGTGACTCAATGAATGTCCGTCAGGATGAGGAGGCGGATGTGGAAAAGTCCCAGGTACATACCAAGCGAACCACATGAGAAAAATGGGCAAACGGAGAGTGTCAGAATTTCACGATGATGCTAAAAATTTAAAATGAGATTGCACAAATCAAAAGGCGATGGATGACGTGCGAAAAACATCAAAATCTACCCAAAGTGACGTCAAGGAACTGAGGGAACGGAATGCTGTGTCTCGTAAACAGATTGATACAATAAAATGGAAGCTTTGAAAAACTGAAGGATGAGATCATAACACAGAGCAAAGCACACGAATGAACGATGGGACAGTGACTGGGCTACGCATTACAGCCAGGGTAGATAAGAACAGAAGAGGAGACAAATGTCATGGATGTTGCTTCAACAGAGTAACAGATGGCCAACTTTCTGCAATCAAAAGAAATGGGAGTGGATGTACAAGTATGTAGCCGGTCTGTGCTGACACTGGCTAAAAATTGATTCTGCGTTGTGTTGTTTGACGTGGTGAGTGACTAGGAGACAGCTGCAGTTATCTTGCCAGCCAGAGGGGGCGTTTATTCTCTGTGCACAACACATAAAATGTACAGCAACCTGAATAAGCTTCACGCACACGTCTCCTCTCCTCAGCAGTCCAGAAGGCGACTGAAGAATTTTAAATAAAATATACAAAAAGAGGGAGCCGACATACCTGTGCACAACACATGAAATGTACAGCAACGTGAAAAAGCTTCATGCACACGTCTCCTAAAAAAAAAGAAAACCAGATGAAAAAGGAACTCCCCAAAACTAGCTTAATTAGCAGCAGTAACTTTCGTGAGTTATCTTCAAATGCTGTACATAATACAGAGAGCACACAATGGCATGAAATGTCTCTTATATTCACATTAACACATTAAAACATTGTTGCCACCAGACTAACATACCTGTCCTCAGCAGTCCAGAAGGCGACTGAAGAGGAGCGCGCCAGAATGGCAGGAAATGACATCACAGCGATGTCAAAGTTCACACAACAAAAGGAACGCAAATAAAATAAAGACTGCCCACAAAAAGGTGCTTCTAACAACAAATACATACGTGAGAAATAAAAAATTAATTATTGGTGAAATTAAATTAACTGAATTAACATATCGGTCACATGTAAACATCAATACAGTAATCCCTCGTTTATCACGGTCAACTGGTGAGCGCATAGAAATAGACATGAAATAACACCTCCATAGTCACCTTTACACATGTATTACCCAATATAGTGGACATAATAAAAGAAAATAGGGCATACTAGGCATTGGGTAACATCCTTGGTTTTTCTGGACAGCTGCTTGCTGCGGTGGGTGTTGTCACATTACTGACACCTAGTGACATAGTGTAGAATACTCGATACCGCATCTTCTGAAAGCCTTACATTTGCATGTTCATTTATTTAGACGTTTTTATGCTTGAAAATGCTTAATTTACGCCAAAGATATGTCAAATTTGCTTAAACATGCATATTTTTGACTAATAATAGATCATAGTCAACCACAAAACAGCAATAATTCATTAATTTATTTATGTCTGCCATCAGCGTACAGTTCAATAAAAGGAAATACAAAAACGCCACAAAGCCAAGGTACTTGTTGTCAAATACATCAGGAACTGGGCAAATATTGAAGATGACATTTTATTCACGAATGAGGAAGCTCAGGGTGTGTGTGCTGCAGAAGATAATGAGCTTGATGCGTCTCCAGCGAAGTGTACATTTACTGTGACCAGAGGAGACACATTACTCCCATAACTCAAATTCTCAAACCAAATATACACGCAGTAGTGTATTAAGAATACACTTGCTTCAGTCTACTGACACAGTTTTTAGGTGTTTTTGCAGCTGTCTTAACGAGAAGCGTTTTGACAATGTTGTTTTACTTTACAACAATGTTCGTGTTTTTACTAAAGAGTGCCCGGAAGATCCCTGTTTGGAAGACTATTTTACTATGAACATTCTTGAAATGCTAAACTGTTTAAGCAAGCATGGCATGGGCTTCTCTACACCCCTTTTCGGAACAGTATTTCTGAATGCACGATTGTAAAGAGTCTTCTATCGCCTTCACTCACTCACACACACACACATTCTGTTTAAAATAGAATGACTTGGTGTGAATGGCTTCAGAAATAGCTCAGAGTTAAAAGAGGCTGTATATAGATACCCTGGGAGATTCCGTTCCGTCTCAAGTAACATCTCACTTCCCTTATTTTGTTTGTGTCCCTCATATAGGTTATGGCATTGCAAGCCCAACGCATTCTGTTACTCTCTCAGTCATTTCCTTTGCTACAAACGCTGTCATTCAAGATTCAAGAGTTTTATTGTCATATGCACAGTAGAACAGGTAGTTCTGCCATGCAATGAAATTCTAACTGCTAGCTGCAGCTTTTCCCAGCCATTGTGCGTGTGCATCAATAACATGAATACGTTTGAGGTGAAAAATTCAGCTTAAAGGAGCAATGTGTACAACAACGTTACCCAATTAGTATTCTGAGAAGGCCGTATTTTGCCAAGAATGTTATGCCGTGGGCGGGAATATCCATTTTACAAACATTTGACCAGTATTGCACTTAGAAGTAGTTTCAATGGTGTGCCGTCAGGGCCAGCAAAAGCCTTTTCTGCTAGCCTAAACACTATCAGAAGCACTGACCTACATTTACAATTTAAATTCTAGTATTTGTTCCATGAAATTGTATTGACTTACTCCCGACTGTCTATTATCTCCTTTTCGTAGCATGTGTTGCCACGTCAATGTAATCTTCCCAAGGCCTTCAAAACCAGGAGTGTCTGCCTTTCTGCAATGGGGCTGCTTTTTTTTGTTTTTTTTACAGATTTCAGATTCGTCTCACAGGGCCAGCTAGCAGGCGAACAGCAACGTCAGCATTTTTCCGTCCGCTGTCTGAAAGCAGGGGTGTCCAAAGTGCGGCCCAGGGGCCAAAAGTGGCCGGGGCTTTTTTTTTTCTTGGCTGGCACCGCATTGTACAAATAAAAAAAAAAGAAAAAAATTGAAAAATAAAGCAAAAGTCATAACATAACGAGAAAAAGCTGAAATGTTGAAATAATAACAAAAACTTATCTTTTTAACTCGTTCATTCCCAGCCAGTTTTCAAAAGACATTTGACTGATCTTTCAAGACACACAGAATATCCATCCATCCATTTCATTTTCTATGCCACCTGTCCTCATTATGGCTATATAAACATGGAACCTAACAATGGAACTAAACTTTGTGTGCGCAGTGTCTGCGTGTGCACGTCTTAAAATTTCCCGACAATGCATAACCTTCTGCACGCTACACTCCTCCATGCTCTTCCACTTCCTCCTTGCTATCAAGTGTGTTAATACATGCAAATGATCCATGCCGAGCTCTTCTGAGATGCACTTCTGCCACGTTTTTTTCTGGCTTTAAACAGTGACAACTATTAGTGGGCACTTGAGTCACCACCTCTGTTTGCTTCTCATGCAAAAAAACATAAAAGACGTGTTTGGGATTGGGCATTCGGGTTCATAAAAATGTATTGAATGAGTTAAATATGTATCATGTCTTCTTTTTACCCTTTTTACTAAATAAAAAAAATACAGTAATCCCTCGTTTATTGTGGTTAATTGGTTCCAGACCTGACTGCGATGAGTGAATTTCCTCGAAGTAGGATTCACTATTAATAAATGGAATATTTTCGTAGTTGTGGCATAGAAAACCAGTTTAGGATCTTCTAAATACAGTTTTTAACATTATTAGAGCCCTCTAGACATGAAATAACACTCTTTTATAATCAGAGAAAATAAGAAATATTAGATATAAACTAGGAAAGCACTCGAAGAGTGCAGACCTCCGTCAAGCGCCATAGTTCCCCAATATTTTGGTTCACACCCAAATAATAATCGTGTAATTTTTGGATCAGTCTTTGATATTTTGTAGAACCTGTTGGAAACATGGACTGTAATTTTTTCCCAAGTGCTCTGACCATTTTGTGTGGAGTTATATGCACAAATGGTGAAAATGGACCGATCTCACAATGTTAAAGAATTCTTGAAAAAATTCCTGGATCCAGACGGTGATGCGACTCACGCCCAAAATGTAATCAGTTCTACCATAACCCATTTCCGACAATTCCTGAACATTTCATCCAAATCCCTTCAGAACTTTTCATTTTATTTCAAACGCAAACAAACAAAGAGATAAACGCCAGCAAAAACATAACCTCCACGCTGTGCTTGTGCTTGCCCGAGGTAATAATAAAACTCACACGTTAGCGGCTCCTGATTGTTTTTGTTCTGGACAGCGTGCTTCATGCGTACTTCCTTGCGGCTTTAAATGGCTTTACACCCGTATTACCCAATATAGTAGACAGGATAAGAGTAATAAGCCATGTAAGATGTAAGTAATAAAACGTGATAATGCGAGATACGACTAAAAGTGGGGGCATGCACTCATAAAATTTCTTCTAGGTTGGAAGGTCGGGAACTGCCACTGGCTTTGACCTGTTATTTTTGGTCGTGGTCAAATTATTTGGTGAAATATAAGTCCAGCTCTCTTCCGTGGATGTAACAACTGAAGAAGTACTGTATTAATTATATATACAAGTACTGAATTCTGATGTGCTGTGAAGAGAGAAAGACGCGCTCATAATAAGGGTGGATCGAAGGTGGTAGCTGATGTTGCAACTTTGCAAAGAGCCAGACTGATTAATAACTGCCTCATGCAACTCACTTCATTACAAAGCGCCCTTGTGCAAACCTAACACAAATGTTGCTCATAAATTTAAGATGGAATGTCTTGCAGTGCCTTTTTGGCTTGGGGTACAAATGCAGAGCAGCTGTTTCTCATGCTGTTTCTGGTTTTAATGTATGTCACCCAAAGAAAAAGCATCCTGATGGCGGGCTGCACACATATTCTGTTGGAAATGGGTGTTCTTGTACTGTTGTATGTGCTTCAGATTTAAAGTTTACCATTGCCTTTTCTCAATTAGGTGCAAGAGAAGTCGTTTTCGTCTTTTTTGTGCAAAAATGTAACGTACAATGTGAGTTCACTGAAAAATGTAAAAGGAACTAGATGAAGCAATTGTGTGTGAATACTAAAATGCTGAAGCCGAACTGAAATGTAGAAATCTATTAAACAACTGAAGATCGAACCAGCAACCATCAGGTTGGGAGACGCCCACTCTACGACCTGAGCCATGCCACCATGCACAGAATAAGCAACATTGACATTTTCCATCCGTCTAGTTTCTGTACTGCTTGTCCCCACTGGGGTCGCGGGGTATGCTGGAGCCTATCCCTGCTGTCTTTGGGTGAGATGTACACCCTCGACTGGTTGCCAGCTAATCGCAGGTCACGTATAGACATACAACATTTCACACTCACATTCACAACTACGGCCAATTTAGAGTCTCCAGTTAATCTAGAATACATATTTTTGGAATGTGGGCAGAAGCCGGAGTGCCCAGGGAGGCCCCACGCACAGGAAGAACATGCAAACTCCCTACAGAGATATTCCAACGAAGATATGAACCCACAATCTCTGGATTGTGAGGCCAACATGCAAACCGCTAGGCCACCGTGCGGCCCAGATGGGACATTTTTAAGTCCTGATAGATAGCCTACAAGTCCCGAATGAGTTGAACATTTTGATGTTGGAATGGTTTGAAGCGGTTGAAAAATGTGGGAGTTGTTTGCGGACAAAAACCCGGCGTAATTTGAAATGTAGAAATGGAGAATGATTGTTGCACTGTATAAATATGTTGAACGATGATGTTAAGTCCGTGGTGTGGTTTGGACCCCAGATGCAGAGGCTGAGGGCTGGTGTGGTTGTAAAGGAACTTTTAATAACAAAAAATGCAAAAAGGCAGTTCCACAAACCGAAAGCGATGGTGTCTTGGCAAAAGAGGGAACAGAAAAACAAATAAAGGCAACACCATGAAGAGCAGTACAAACTTGGGGAGTAAAGCTGGATGGCAGGGAGCGACAGGGTCCAGAAAGGCGTAGCACGAGGATTGTGTAGTAGGAGTTCTGGGACGGGTAGTCAGCTGTAGCGAGACAATAATCCAGCGGCTGCCAGCTGCGGGCAGTCAGCTTAAATAGGTATAGACTAATGAGCTACAGGTGTGCCCAGCGTCCCCGCCTCCAGCCTGCTCAAGGTGTGACTGCAAAAAAATAGAAAACAGGCCAGGAGAAGGCAGGTACCAAGGCGACACAGCACATCAACCACCAGTGCTCACTGGCAACTGTGACAGTACCCCCCCCCTTAATGGGCGCCACCCGGCGGCTTACCTGGCTTCTCCGGGAAGCGCTTGTGAAAGTCCGAAATGAGGGTGGGGTCGAGAATGAGGGACCGGGAGATCCAAGAGCGATCCTCAGGGCCGTACCCCTCCCAGTCCACCAGATACTGGAAACCCCTGCCCCTTCTTCTCACGTCCAAAATGGCCTTGACCGTGAATGCAGGGTAGCCGTCGATCAGCCTAGGAGGAGGAGGAGGCACCTCCGGAGGGCTGAGGTTGCTGGAGGTGACTGGCTTGAGGAGTGAGACGTGAAAAACCGGGTGTATCTTGAGGGATTCTGGCAGAAGGAGTCGAACCGCGGACGGGTTCAAAACACGATCCACAGTGTAAGGGCCGATGTACCTGGGTTGGAGCTTCTTGGAGTCTGTTTGGAGGGGTAGATCCCGGGAAGAAAGCCACACCCTTTGTCCTGGCTTGTAGTCTGGGGCGACTGAGCGATGGCGGTTGGCTAGGCGTTGGTTGCGCTCTGAAGTCCGGCCCAGAGCTGCCCGTGTGTTGCGCCAAGCCCGGCGGGCCCGGTGAAGGTGGGCAGCCACGGAGGGAACTGCCACCTCTGACTCCAGGGAAGGGAATGCTGGGGGTTGGTAACCATAGGCAACGTGGAACGGAGAAAGGCCCGTGGCGGAGCAGACAAGGGTATTGCGAGCATACTCGATCCATGGCAGGTTGAGGGACCAGGAGGCGGGCTGCTGATGGCAAACGCAGCGAATGGCCGCCTCCAGGTCCTGATTGGCTCGCTCTGTTTGGCCGTTGCTCTGAGGGTGATAGCCCGAGGACAAGCTGGGTGATGCTCCGAGGGACTTGCAGAACGCCTTCCAGACTGCTGATGTAAACTGTGGGCCTCTGTCCGAGACCACATCCAGAGGGATCCCGTGGAGTCTGAAGGCGTGGGAGACAAGTAGGTCTGCCGTTTCCAGGGCAGACGGAAGCTTGGGGAGCGCGATGAAGTGCGCCATTTTAGAAAAGCGGTCTACTATGGTGAGAACGACTGTATTTCCATTGGATGAGGGCAGTCCTGTCACAAAGTCCAGTGCAATGTGGGACCAAGGGCGGGAGGGGATGGGAAGCGGTCGTAAGAACCCCGCCGGGGCCAGATGCGATGGCTTGTTCCGCGCACAAGCTGGACAGGCGGCCACAAACCTCTGGACGTCGGCTCGGAATGAGGGCCACCAGAACCGTTGCGCCAGCAGGAAGGCGGTGCGGGAGACTCCGGGGTGACATGCTACCTTGGAACCGTGGGCCCACTGGAGGACCTCGGAGCGAAGTCCCGGGATGACAAACAGCCGGGCCACCGGACATCCCTCTGGGACGGAGACTTCCTTCGCCGCGTTGGCCACCCGCCGCTCGATGTCCCATTGCAGGGCCCCCAGGATCCGGGACTGGGGAACGATGTACTCCTGGCGGGGTTCCTCCAGGACAGGTGCGTGTAGTCGGGAGAGGGCGTCAGGCTTGCAGTTTTGGGAGCCCGGGCGGTAGGTCAGGGTGAAGTTGAAACGTGTGAGGAAAAGGGCCCACCGTGCCTGTCGGGGGTTGAGGCGCTGAGCGGATCGGAGGTATGACAGATTCTTGTGGTCGGTGTGAACAATGAACGGGAGCTCGGAGCCCTCCAGCCAGTGCCTCCACTCCTGCAGGGCTAAGATAAGAGCCAATAATTCTCTGTTACCTATGTCGTAATTTCGTTCGGCCGGGGTCAGGCAGCGAGAGAAGAAGGCACAGGGGTGGATCCTCTGGTCATCGCTAGAGCGCTGGGAGAGGACGGCTCCTACGCCGGAGTCGGAGGCGTCGACCTCGACAATGAATTGAGAGGAGGGATTGGGGTGGATAAGCACAGGAGCCGAGGTGAATAAGGATTTAAGTCTACTGAATGCAGCGTCTGCCTCTGGGGTCCACGTAAACGGGATTTTAACAGATGTGAGCTTCGTCAAAGGTTCGGCTACCCGGCTAAAGTTCCTAATGAAACGACGATAGAAATTGGCAAAGCCCAGGAACCTCTGAAGAAGCTTCCTTGATGTAGGAACGGGCCAGTCGACCACAGCCTGGAGTTTAGCTGGGTCGGGACTAAGTTGGCCCCGTTCCACAATGAACCCCAGAAAGGAAACGGATGATGAGTGAAAAGAACATTTCTCCGCCTTAACAAATAGTTTGTTCTCGAGCAATCTTTGGAGTACTAGCCGCACGTGCTGGACGTGCTCCTCAAGCGACGAGGAAAAAATTAGGATGTCGTCCAAATAAACGAAAATGAAACGACCAAGCATGTCTCGCAGGACGTCATTGATGAAGCTTTGAAATACGGCTGGAGCGTTGGTGAGCCCGAAAGGCATGACGAGATATTCAAAATGTCCGAGAGGGGTATTGAAGGCGGTCTTCCATTCGTCACCCTCTCGGACACGGACAAGATGGTAGGCGGAACGGAGGTCGAGCTTAGTGAAGATTGTGGCGGAGTGGAGGGAGTTGAAGGCGGAATCCATAAGCGGTAATGGGTATTTATTTTTGACTGTTATATCATTGAGAGCGCGGTAGTCTACACAGGGGCGTAAGGACTTATCCTTTTTCTCCACAAAAAAAAACCCAGCAGCTAATGGAGAAGAGGAGGGGCGAATGAGGCCAGCATCGAGGGATGTGGCGATATAAAGTTCCAAAGCCTCCCTTTCGGGTTTAGAAATGTTAAATAGCCGCGAGGAAGGAAGGGTAGCCCCGGGGAGTAACTCGATGGCACAATCATAAGGTCTGTGCGGAGGGAGTGACTGAGCTTTCTCTTTACTGAACGCTTCCCGGAGGTCGTGGTACACCGGAGGCACCGAGGTGAGATCAATTTTTTCTGGAAGTTCAATCTGAGCGGACCGAGTGCGTGGAAACGCAGATTTGAGGCAGTGTGTGTGACAAAAAACACTCCAATTGATAATGGAGGATTTAGTCCAATCAATATGGGGGTTGTGTTTAAGCAACCAGGTAAGCCCTAAAACGATGGGTGCTGAGCGGGAAGGAATGACGAGGAAGCTCATGGACTCTGAGTGATTACCAGAAATGCGGAGAAGAAGTGGGACAGTTTGGTGTGTGATAGTGGCCAGGTGACGCCCATCAAGAGAACGCACCACTCTTGTCTCATTGAGTTCTAACACAGGAACACAATGTTGTTTAACAAAAACCTCATCAATAAAATTGTCGTCGGCACCGGAGTCAATAAACGGTTTGATTTCTAATTGTCTAGTTGACCAGGAGAGTGTACCTGGGAGTTGTAGTCTACGCGCCGGGTCAGGTGGTGACGTCATCACGGAGGGCGTGTCCGCGGGCGCGCTCGGAGGACTGGAGCGTGTTGCTTGGGTGCGTGGGCTGTCGGGGCGGACGGGACAGCGGGAGATGGAATGGCCTGCCTGTCCGCAATAGATGCACAGGCGGAGGAGCTTGCGTCGGTTCCTCTCCGCAGGAGTGAGACGACTCCCTCCCAGCTGCATAGGTTCGTCGACCCTCGGCGCCGGAGGTAATTCCCTGTAGACGGATGGTGGAGGCGGCGTCTGTTGGGCCTGGTAGCTGCCGTGGCTGTAGCTAGGAGTGATGCGTCTCCGGTCCGTGAGGCGATCGTTGAGCCGTTTCTCTATGCGGATGGCCAAGGCGATTAGGTCGTCGAGGGTCGCCGGAGTCTCCAGCGGAATCATCTGGTCCTTGATGGGGTCTGCAAGGCCCGTGAAGAATACGTCCAACAGAGCAGAAGCGTTCCAGTCACTCTTTGCTGCGAGCGCACGGAATTCCACGGCGTAGTCAACGGTGCTGCGGCGCCCCTGACTTATCCGCAGAAGGGTACGTGCTGCGTCGCGTCCAGGAGGAGTTCGTTGGAACACCTGTTCCATAGCCTTGGTGAAGGCGGGATAGGAGGAGCAAATGGGGGAACGACGGCTCCATTCCGCCGTGGCCCACTCCCCGGCTCTGCCCGTTAGGTGGGATATAATGAAGGCGATCCGTGCCCGCTCGGACCGGAAAGCAGCTGCCTGCAGCTCGAAGTGGAGCTCGCATTGAGTCAAGAAGGTGTGTACCTCGCCGGAGTCGCCGGAGAACCTCTCGGGTTTGGACAGCGCTGCGCCGAATGCAGGTAAGATGGCGTCTGACGAGGGCGAGGGGTCTGCGGGAACCTCAGGGTTAGCGGGGGGTGCGGTGGTGGAAGAGCCTTGTTGTAGACTTGCGACCAACGCGCCGAGCTGGGTCTCCAGAGCCTGCATGCGTGCGTCTTGTTGGTCCGCTAGGCTTTTGATGCACGAACCCAATGCATTCATTTGTTCCTCTTGTCTGCCCAGGCGTTGGGCCTGGTGACGAAGCGACAGCTTAATGGGCTCGGGCTCCGCGGGGTCCATGGTTCGGCTGGATTATTCTGTTAAGTCCGTGGTGTGGTTTGGACCCCAGATGCAGAGGCTGAGGGCTGGTGTGGTTGTAAAGGAACTTTTAATAACAAAAAATGCAAAAAGGCAGTTCCACAAACCGAAAGCGATGGTGTCTTGGCAAAAGAGGGAACAGAAAAACAAATAAAGGCAACACCATGAAGAGCAGTACAAACTTGGGGAGTAAAGCTGGATGGCAGGGAGCGACAGGGTCCAGAAAGGCGTAGCACGAGGATTGTGTAGTAGGAGTTCTGGGACGGGTAGTCAGCTGTAGCGAGACAATAATCCAGCGGCTGCCAGCTGCGGGCAGTCAGCTTAAATAGGTATAGACTAATGAGCTACAGGTGTGCCCAGCGTCCCCGCCTCCAGCCTGCTCAAGGTGTGACTGCAAAAAAATAGAAAACAGGCCAGGAGAAGGCAGGTACCAAGGCGACACAGCACATCAACCACCAGTGCTCACTGGCAACTGTGACAGATGAACCATTTAATTTATTTAATTTGTCGATTTGTTTTTAGAAGAATTTGAAATGTTGGAAAGTAAAAATGCAGACTGAATGTTGAAATGTAATCAAGGATCAAAACAGCAACATTTGGGTTGGGAAACAACCCCTCTACATCCCGAGCCATGTGCTGCTGTATGAGCAGGATTTTACAATCATGGAAAATGTTAAATGGTTTTCTACCATTAGGGGGCGCCAGTTAACTAGCCCATTCATTTTCGATGGGAAATGTGTCACAGAAAATATGAAATTACACTAAATGTGGGATTTAAAAAGAAAAAGTCTTGATAGATGAACATTTAAACATTGGATTGGTTTGAATCGGTTGAGTTAGTGGAGAAAACATGAGGCGGCATAAGAAGTAGAGGAATAACGGTTGAAAAATAGTGGCGAATTTCATATGTGTGAAGCGAGATTACTAGTATAGCCATGAATAGATGTATCACTGCCCATGTGTGCGTCAAACGAACGCCAAACATCCCGATGAGAGATCAGTAGATGAGTGAAAGCCCAGCAAGCCAAGAACCCACATGTTTATTTTGCTGCTCTTTCTCATGCTTGTCTAGCTGTCAAGGTCTCTGATCTGTCCGGCCCTACAAGAACATCATCGCTGCTTTTCAGACAAGGTGACCCATGGCTCAGCTGTACAAATAAAAGGAAGCCTGCTACATGTTGGATTAATGTGTTTGAGCTGCCATGTTTGTGATTTGCCGCCTGTATGCAGAGAGATAAGGGTCGGGCTTTGACAATTTTAACTGTGCTTGGGTTGTGGACGTCAACTAACGCATCTGCTTCAAGGTGCATCGATGCTGAGAACCTGAAAAACAAATAAATTAGCATGTTAAAATGATGAAATCCCACTCGGCAGTGGGAATGGGACTGGTGTACCCATGCAGCCATGGCTTAAAATGGGGTATGACGCTGCAGGAAATGTTCTAATGTCCGCTTAATTGAGCCAAACGATGTTTTTGGGGGTTGCAGGGAGGTCAGGAAGATGGGGCTCTCTTTAGCATTTAGTAATGAAACAGCAGAACAGCCTCTGCTTGCTTTGCAGTCCAATGTGGTCCCCTGCGTCCCCCAGCAACACAGGAGTTAAGCTGATGCACACACAACAACCGGAAGCAAATCCAAAATAAGAGCGCAGAACAGGGACTGAGCCCAAACCCTGTTCTGCGGCTCATGACATTTTATTTACCAAGTCCAACGACAGCATGTAAAAATATTTTTTAAAAAGAATAAGCAAAACGCTCGCAGTCATAAATATTTATATTTAGATGTTGATTCATTTATGCAAATGAGTCATGATTGCAAGCTGCGTTCATTTGCAAGTTCCCTGCATCGTGTCCAAATGCACTCAACTTGAAACTCGAATAAAACCATTAACAGAGCTCATTTGAATTGGCAAGCCAGGGTATCATTTCTGCGTAGAGCAAGATAAACCAAAAGCAACATGTCTGCTTTATTTGTATTATCCTCATTCCTGCAACATTTAGTACCCTGGGGACACGAAATTATGTTGGTTTTTGGCCCAACTGCACATTTCACAAGCTGAGTCTCCTCTCCTGTCTGTTTTCATCATCGACACCTGGTGCACAAATGCTAGTTCTTATGTAACGCTGTTGGCCGTCGGTCTGTAGTTGGAAAGCACGTCAACCTCTTGACCATCCCACTCTGCCTTTCTTTCCATGGAGCAGGAACTCCAAGTAAAAGTAGTTATTTGAAAAGATACCGGTGCGTGAATTATTCAAGCACATTCACATGTGGTTGGCCTAAAAATAACGGCGAAAAATGCTGACTATGCAGCATTTTCTATACCGCTTGTCTTGACTCTGGGCGAGAGCCGAGGTTCCGCTCTGGGCTCACCAGAGAATGGCAAAAATAAAAATGCCTATTTTTGGCTCGCTATATAGCGTGGCTGTGGCGCCACCAGCAGGAAGTACATGGTACAAACCAAAGCGCTCAGACGTTCAAACCTCACACCATCATGTACTGTACTGTCTGCCATGTTATTATGGTTATCTATTATGCTCAATTCAATTCAAATTGTATTTATATAGCACATTTAAAACAGTCAATAAATACAATTTTGTTACGTTTCACCTTTGCCACTCCTGCCTTCTCTGCCTCTTTGTGCTGTCTCCGTTTTCATAGGACCTCACTCAAGACAAGTTGGCGCCCCTGCTGCTTGATTGGCTGTGTGGCTACTTAAAACCAATTGTTTGTTGCTGGGAGGCACCGGTGCTTTGTTCCGTGCTCCGAGTAAGTTTCCAATGTGCTTTTTGCCAGCTCAAGACAAAGCTCAGACAGTGCCTGATGCGTCCTCCTTTGTTGGCTTACCTTGTGTGACTCTCATTAAAAAGACTATAACGGTTTTTCGGCCTCAAGCCTCTCATCTGGGGTCCAGACCTCCAAAGCAGGTAACAAATCATAATGAATAAAATACTAAAATTACAATAGTAACTCAAAAATACTGTTATTAGAAGAAATGTATAAATTGTTATGGACTTATATTGAATAAGATGGGGGTTTTTGCAACAAACAAAAAATGTTGCACATATTTTTTGGCAAAATCTTTATTTTTGGAAGGAAAAAGTACTTTTTTTGGGGATAAAAAGTCTGCAAATTGCGAATGTGCGGGGATCCGAACATATAATCATTTGATGATCTTGAAAAATGTCGCATGAAGAGTATCTGCAATATAGTTACATGTGTTTACTTGGCACCCCCGCCCATTGAAACCCCTGAAACAAACAAACAGGATATTAGAATTTGGCCAAGTTCAACTACAAATCATATTGCGTGCTGCACTGAAGATGATGTCGAGCCACACAGCAGTTCTGCTGTGACTCAAATGAAAAATCCGAGAGAGCCGTATTTTTGGTTTATTGGTCTGCTGGTTCACAAGTTCTTTTCTGGTTTGCAGAAAACAAGGCCAACGCACCACATTTTTATTAGTTCCTTTTTATTAGTTCCTTTTATTGGTTCTTATGCCCATCCACAAGCAAACCCATTTAGATCAAACAACACGCCTTGCCTTTGTACTGACTTTAAAGGGGTAGTTGGGATTTTTTGACATCCCCATCAGCAGTGTAGTCCATTAACAGCAACTTACCCCTCACTTGGTCT
The DNA here is from genome assembly GCF_027744805.1 of Dunckerocampus dactyliophorus. NCBI lineage: Eukaryota > Metazoa > Chordata > Actinopteri > Syngnathiformes > Syngnathidae > Dunckerocampus > Dunckerocampus dactyliophorus. Next base: position 15,280,674 of record NC_072827.1, on the reverse strand, counting down.
CTTAAGTCCATTTCTGGTCAGATTTCTGTGATGAAGAACATAGTTCCGCTTAGTTGCTGGGGATAATTAAGTAAAGAGTTTGGCTTCTCAAAACAATATGCGTTCAAAAGATTAATACATTAGCATCACAAAAATGCCTTCTCAGAAAAAATCCAACCTCACAAAATGCTCGGCGTTATATTTGTCTCCTTGTGGATGTGACAAAGACACTTGCATCTTCTTCCGCCGTGGAACACATACGCTCCGTCGCGGAAGTAGATGCGAGCGTCTTCGTCAACTATACAACTACTTACTTACTACTTACGTACTTAATTGTCCCCAGCAACTAAGCGGAACTACGTTCTTCATCACAGAAATCTGACCAGAACTGGACTTAAGAGACCAAGTGGGGGGTAAGTCGCTGTTACTGGACTACAATGCTGATGGGGATGCCATACAACTTCATGTCAAAAAATACAAACTATCCCTTTAAGCTTTGTTACTGTAGGATTTTGCTCTTCATTGTCTTGCGGGTCAGAGGAAAAATAAGTCATCTATAATATCGAGGAAAAGGCTTCTTGAGACGTCATCTGTACTTCTGTGAAGAAGGTGTCGGACGTTTCGCTCCTCATCCGAAGAGCTTCGTCAGCGAACTAATAAGTGCTGGTAGCTTAGGCCTTAAATACAGTAAGAGTGGGCGGAATTGGTGTGCCAACACCCTCCTCCTATTGGTTCGTTACACTAAGCCTGGGCGGAGTAGTGGTATAATCCTATCCTGTTATTAACACCTCCGATAAAAGGGAAGTGTCGCTCCCTGAATTGGGTATGAACGACTCTGATACTGGCTAGTTAGCATCTATTGTTCTGGCTCGGCCCTGGCTCCACCTCATTTGCAAGACTAAGAGCTGTGGGTTTTGGTCTCAGTAACCTGCTGAACACAGGGTCCAAATATCATCTATAATATATTTTGTACCATCATACCATCAGCAACTGAAGGCCTGATGTCCATGGCTGGCAAAGATTTGAAAAGCGTTACCATTTTAACACTTCCAAGAATCGCTGGTCAAATCCGAACGATGTGACTTTCTTCCTTCCAGATGTTGCAGCTGCTGTTGTGCATAACATCACGGACTGACTTGATAAAAAAACAGAACAATGCTTAACTCGTTTAACTCGGCTTTTGATGCTGTTGATAACACCTTTTTTTACTTTCCCGGCTCGCCATTTTACCTTGATTCCACATCTTTTGTGTTATACATAAATATCTACCTCAGAGGTCAGTACAGGCCTGTCGCTATTAAAACATGTTAATAAAACATTCTCCCAACTTCCAATCTACAGTATGTTTCGTGGTAACTGGCCATACATTTGCATTTATCATGGAGTTCATTGTCATGCTGCTGGATAATGAATTCTGGTACAATGGCAGGAAAATACAAAAAGCTCTTGACAATTAAAGTGGGCAGTTGCAGTTAATATTTAGTACAGTGGAACCTCGGTTAGTCTTTGGTCTTTTTTTTCCTTTTCTGCAGGGTTTTTTAAAAAATAATTTTCCAACTATTTCAACTTTCTCCATGTAAAATTTCTTCTCGGAATGATGGCTTTATTCTCATAATATTTTGACTTCATTCTCATAACATCCTAACTTTTTCCGCAGCCTAATTTTTTAAAAATTACAACTTTATTTGTTGTTTTGTTTCTTTCTCATAGTATTACAACATATAAAAAAATATTTTTTCTTTAATATTTCAAGTTTATGCCACCAAAACGATGTTATTTTTCCAACATGATTCTCATAGAATTGCAACTTTATCCTCATTAGATTATAAGATTCTTCCTGTTAATATTTTCACTCTGTTCTTCTAAAATTGCTGATTGCTACTTTTGTGGTTGTTTTTTTTTCCAGTCCATCCATCCATTTTCTATGCCACTTGTCCTCACTAGGGTGGCGGGGGGCTGGAGCCTATCCCAGCTGACTTTGAGCGAGAGGCAGGGTACACCCTGGACTCGTCGCCAGCACAACAATCATTCACACTCACATTCACACCTATGGACTATTTATAGTCGCCAAGTAACCTAACATGCATGTTTTTGGAATGTGGGAGGAAACCGGAGTACCCGGAGAAAACCCACGCACGGGGAGAACATGTAAACCACACACAGAGATGCCCAAGTGGAGATTCGAACCCAGATCTTCCAGATCTCCTCACTGTGTGGCCTACATGCTAACCACGAGGCCACCGTGTGGCCCTTTTTTCTTGCTAAATTATATTTTTCGAATGAGCCGATAAATAAACCGCCACGGGCCGCAAATGGCCCCCGGGTCGCAATTTGGACGCCCCTGAGTTAGCGTATGTCTTGGCTTGAGTCGGACCTTCTGGAATGGATTAATGACACTAACTGAGGTTCCACTGTATTGCAAATCTTGTTTGTATAACAGAAAATTATTAAATGATCTGAGCTAAATTGGAAGATATTTGTCTAATTGTAGTTTGCATAATGCACATTTGTTATTTTGAATGAATGGAGAAACATTTGAAACCCCTTTGGAAATTGATTGTAACATCTGGCAATTTCGCAACTTCTCGCAATTATTTATATGTCTATGTAGTATTGTTTTTATCTAATAGCAAAAAATAGTGATGCTTCTAATCATTACTATGATATTCAGACATCACCTCCTGTAAACAAATCGTTACCCTTCCTGAATCCTGTGCAGCGAGTGCCCTTTTGTTCTTAATATTGTGCAGCGTGTAATATGTTCCTCCGCCCTCCTCAACCCAAATGCCTCACAGGAAGCAGCATGACAAAGGTTCAACAAACATATGTGAAGAGGTCGTCAGCTGTCCACCAACTTTGCTCTGAGCTGAAGTTCATGAGTTCTGCTCTCTGCCTGTTTGTTGAATTGATTCTAAATTCACTCTACTGTATATTTTCCATGAATATACGTTTCACTTGTAACATATGGGTTTCGTTTTGTAGGGTTTGCCTGAGGGGAAGGGCCCTTTCAGAAGACAATGACAAATTATCTGGTAAAAATATGTCAACAGTTACTAGATACGCACACACACTGGAGAACGGCTGTCGTCCTTACATAGCTAGGCTTAAGTGCTTAAGTCTGCTTAACAAGAAATATAATGAAATACTCAAATGTACAATTTCAGGAGAAACTGCGTGTGAATGCTGGCGAGGCTGACACTGAACTGCAATGCTGCACTTGCCGTCGAATCCTGCACCCTAACCCTGACGCCGGACTGAAATGCTGTAGCTTGCATGCTAATTGTTTGCATGCTAACACCTAGCATGATAGCGCGAAGACTAGACTATAAAACAGTGCTTCTCAAATAGTGGGGAGGTGCAGTGAACTGTCGAGGGGGTGTTAGAGGGAGTACCTTCAATGTTACTCATAAGTTCATAACTTATTTGGCTTGATTTTCATCCGAGCCCACCTGATGTTTTCCTGCAGCTTTCCAAGTAGCCGCCTGGTGCATGCTGCAGTCGTGGTCAGCGTGGTCATGTCATCCATGAATGCTCGGATAGGTGGAAGGCGGGTTGCGTTCTTAGTTTGGTCGCCTCCCACCACCCATCTCGAGGCCCTGATGATGACTTCCACGGCCATTGTGAATGCCTGGGGTGAGACTGTGCAGCCTGCCATGATGCCTACTTCTACACGCGGCCATGTTGTGTAGTCGGCTGTTGTGAAGCACAGTTGCAGGTCTTCAAAGCAGGCTTTCACTGGAGCAGTGATGTTTAATGGAACGTGGAAGAAGTTGAAGGATTCCCAGAGGAGGTTGTGGGAAACTGATCCAAAAGGCATTAGCCCAGTCGAGGAAGGTTACATGGAGGTCTCTTTTGTCTTTCTTAGCACAGGCTGGAGAAAGTCACGGTGTGTAATAAATGTTTCTGCAACATTTAGAGTCCACTCAAGCTGTCGGCAGGTCTTGCCCACTAAGCCGAGAAGAGATGCTCACAGCAGGAAATGTGCAAATTCAGTGATTTTTATTTAAGATGTTCAAAATAATTGGACTCAAACAGAAAATACATGGACAACACAGTTCAATGGACAAATATTAGTATTTATATTTATCATTATTGGGTTTTTCCCCCCCCATCATAACAGGTGAGCTCCTCTGACCGCACGTAACTGGGAGATAGTCAGTTTCTATAAACATTATATTGCTGACAAACAGAAATCACCAGACAGCTCGGCGCACTCAGACAGTTGGCTCGGGTTGTGCACTAAGCCGACAGAAGAGACTCACCGCATCCTCATCTTCGGCGTCTGCTCTGTCTTAGACAAGGGAGGAAATGATCAGACAATTTTTATTGAAGAAACTTAAAAAAGTGAATGAAATCATACAGAAAATACATTTATATGGACAAACGTTCACATTTATTTTGTTGTTATCATTATTAGTATTGTAGAGCGTTATTTCATTATGCTCCCCTGATCGCAAATCACCGATGTCTGTTGGTTATCACTCAAAAACAAACAAGACAGCTAATATTCTATCACATTCAGTCTTGCAGTTAAAGAAAACTATGTTGCTTATGTTCCTTTTTGTGTAGACACTGTTAAGCGTGTTAGAAATAAACTAGAAGTGAACCAAATGAATGGAACCTAAGATTGGAATACATTGTTGTTGCTATTCCATTTATTTTGGGGGATTTTGTCTTGTATGAAAATGACCCACAATAACTCTTTTCTAATTTTGGGCTGATTTTATTGCACTAAATTGCAAATTGTGGAAGCTTTTTGTGGTTTGTTGCACAAGTATCCATTACCTTGGGAGCCAGTCAGCAGACAGTATGCACCATGACTTCCTTCCTTGATTGACTCCATCCTTTTGCCTCGTCGCCTGCACAACGTCGCCTTCGACTACTATCAACGACACTTTGTTGACTCGTCTTCAGAAGGGACAACACACCGAGTGTTAGTCAGTATGCAGACAGTGACTTGCTGGTGTAAAAATGTATGACTATTTCCCTTTTCCTCCCCAGTTTCCTGTGTTTACGAATGGACAGCAGGCTGGGTCTTCGTTGCCCCTCCCTTCGACATATCCCACTTTACAAAACAATCACACCCAGAGTCTCTCTTTCCCTCATACTTGCGAACTCAAGGAAAGGACAAAAGAAGGACAGGAAGAACTTCCACAGTTGTTTTTTCTATTGTTCTCTTTGGTTGTCTGGTAACAGGTCATTCATAATACAAGAGTCACACGGAGCACTCTGTGTACCTTCTACGATGACAAACCTTGCACAATGGGCACATATTTATAAGGATGATTGCTCTATTTTTAAGGCTTGTCTCAGGAAAACATAAATTTGTACTGTTGTTTTTTTTTTTTTATCCAAATATTTCAACATTTAAATTTTCCTGTAATGTTCTGACTTTATTCAGATAATATTTAGACTTTATTCTCATAATATTCTAACTTCTTCCCCAATCAAAATTTCCTAGAATTCCAACTTTATTCTTTGTTTGCTTTACGTAATATAAGAAATTTATAATATAATGTATTTTTTATTTAATATTTCAACTTTAATTTTAATAAATTCTCTTTTTAAATTCAGTTTATTTATTATTTAATTTTAACTTCATTCTTTTTAAAATTATTTTTTTCTCGTAATGTTATGACTTTATTCTTCTCATATTTTAACCTTATTCTCGGAAGATTACTGCTGTTTTTTTTCATTTTATTGATTAACTGTATTATTAGAATGTACTACCAGCCAATAAATAAACAGCCGCGGACCAAAAATAGCCCTTGCGCTGTACTTTGGACACCCCTGATGTACAGGGTGCCCACAGATTGTCTTCACAATTTAAAAAATGTATTTCAAAAACAACTGATGAGATTTGTTCTATGTACCAATACCAGTGTGGCGCCCTAAGCAAGACTTTATATGGCACCGGCCGCCAATCGGCAATTTAAGTACGCTTACAAAACAAATTAAATGCCATTGTTTTTAGCAATGGCTTTAATTTCTAAGATAACATTAACCCAATTTTCACGGTTAACAAATTCCAAATAAATACAGAAAATATATAAAATACAACATAAATACCCTTATGACAGCATAAAAATCCTATACATGATAACATAATAAACTATAATAAGTTATAAATACAACAACAATGTGAGCTTTTCTATTGTAAATAACTAGTTTTAATATAATTATTCCAAAAGGTGAATTTTTTCCTGATGTTTTGGGCATCTCTGTTTGCATGTTCTCCCCGTGCATGCGTGGGTTTTCTCCGGGTACTCCGGTTTCCTCCCACATTCCAAAAACACGCATGTTAGGTTAATTGGCGACTCTAAATTGTCCATAGGTACAGTATGAACGTGAGTGTTAATGGTTGTTTGTCTATATGTGCCCTGCAATTGGCTGGCGACCAGTCCAGGGTGTACCCGCCTCTCGCCCGAAGTCAGCTGGGATAGCCAGCATACCCCCGCAACCTTAATTACAATAAGCGGCATATAAAATGGATATCTAGCAGGGAAAAACTAGAAAAACTAAGGGAGCTGCAAATAAGGTATCAGAGAAAAATACTAACTAAAAACTCTGCTGAGAACCAAGCAGGAACACAGGCTAATGGTAGCACGCTGCAGGAGATAGCCTGGCAGGGAACACTGTGGTGTTAACCAACACTGAAGACAGAAAGCAACCAGAGATTAACTAAGCACGGGGAACTACAATGAGGAGCAGGTAACAAGCTGCCAACGAGTGTAGTCCACAATGCAGCTTAAGAAGGCTGGCTGGTAATTGCACACAGGTGAGTCAATTAGCTCCTCCCAGGTGACTCAGCAATGTGCTGCTACACATGACAGACAGAGGGCAGCAGAGCTGCACACAGAACATGACAGTTTTATCATTGTTATTATTTTGTAACTCAACTAACACTTCTTTTACTTGAACTTGGGCTTAGTTTTTGTTATATTCAGCACAAAGTTGGAGCGGACATGAGTGGAAAATTGAAGATCATTATTTTACTATATACTGTATATACATATACACTCCTGATCAAAATCTTAAGACCAGTTGAAAAATTGCTACAATTTGCATTTTGCACATTTGGATCTTAATGAGGTTTAAGTAGAGCGACAATATTCAAAAACAAGAAGGGGGAGGGAGACAAAAAGCACTTTGAAAAAGTAATTTATTGAAAACAACAATTGAACTGAAATATGCTGTTTATCAGCTGATCAAAAGTTTAAGACCATCGCTCAACAAATAACAAAAAACTCTCCAAACCAGAACAAAAAATGGGCATGAGTTCCCAGGAGGCTAGCTGGAACATTATCATAGCCCTCTAGACAGGAAATAACATCCCTATAGTCACCTTTTCACTTGTATTACCCAATATACAGTAGTAGCCATAATAACAGAAAATAAGACATATTAGACATGAATAAGACATAGCATAGACTCACAAGGTAGCATGGATGGAGTTCCTTTTTCTGGATGGCATGCTTCCTGGTGGCTGTTGTCTCATCAATGTAACATTACTGACACCTAGTGACCAGTGTAGAATACTACAGTTCATATCTTTGAAAACATCTTTTGAATGCCTTACATTTGTCCATTTCATTAATTTAGGCCAAAAATACATATAATTTGTTTAAATATGCAGATTTTTTTAGTAATAAGAGGCCGTTGTCAACCACTAAACAGCGATCATTTATTAATTAATTTTTTTAAAACGTGATATAGAGTGAAACCGGGAAATTTGAAACGTGGAGAGGGACGACTGTACTTTTGGCGGACAATGTCAAAAGAAAATAGCATTTGTACCTAGTTTGTGATCAGGTTATACCTGCATGTTATCATGGTCAAGATTTGCAACTTGAACCCCCAACCATCAGGCTCCTGGAAGACCCGCTTCTCCTTCTGCCGCTCATAGCTCACTCTTTTCACAAACCCGTGTATTAGTCCTCGTATTTGGCCCTGATGTGTTTTTACGTAACGCAGTGATGTGCGAGTAAAGTGTATTTTCTGTGAGTTGACTGTCACTTGAAGTGGGCTCGAAGGTCATGTGAGTCATTGTTGGTATGAGTCATTCATGCTGCAGTGTTAGGAACTCACAGGACAAGAACTCTGCATCAGTTTATTTCTGTCAACACTACATCTATTTTTATATCACGCTACTGGACAGGTACCATTTAGTGGCTACAGTTTATGAACGTCATATTCTGCGTACGTATATTGTCATGCTGTATCCAAGTGATGCCTTTTTCTTGTTGAGTTCCTATTACTGTCAAATAACGATCACCGATGAGAAGATAATTAGGCTTGTCAACTCAAAAGACGTTCTGTAACAGGTTTACACAACCTGTGTAATTTAGAGAAAATCCAAAATAAACACCATGTTGTGCACCCATTTGTTGTTTTGACAAGTCAGTGAAGATGTAGGTCGTATAATCATTCCACCTTGTCAAAAGAACGGTGCAAATAAATCATTAAGGGCCCGAAATGAACCTGACGTTCATGCCCGTGATGAGTGTGGAACTGTGTGTAAGAAAAGAGATTTGCATGATGATTCCAATTGTAAATTTTGCATAATCACAAAATAAAACATCCATCCATCCATTTTCTCTTCTCTTATCTCTTATCCTCATTAGGGTCGCGGGGGTATGCTGGAGCCTATCCCAGGATAAGACAACATTCAGAAAAATTTGTGGTTCATTACTGTTCTTGCGGTTGTACCAGTCCATGTGTGTTTGTGAATAAAATTTCCAAATACCAGTTTACATTGGAATACATAATATATGATATTGTTTCACATTTTTTGGTTTGTTGGTGGTTTGAATTCAAGTTGGAAGTCAATTTGTTGAACCCGCTTTTTGTCAAACACCATCTTTCATTCCGATAATAGAGTTTTGTTATTCCACAAATGAAAAACGTTTTTTTTTTTTTTTAAATCTCAGGCTGTCCTCTGAAGCAAAGTCTGGAGAGACTCCCACACTCAAGCAAACGTGATTCAATATTTCCTCAATTATGAGCAACAGACAAAAAACTGAAAGGGGCTTTGTAAACAAGCCATCCTGTGTTTATGGACATGTCTTTTTTGGGAATGTGCTGGAAAAAGGAGGAGTTTATTGTTGGACACAATGGAAAAAAAGGTATATGTGACATACAAACGTCTACAGCCGTACACAATCTATCTACTGTATCTATAGTTATAAATAACCTAATTGTAATAACAACATTATCATGAGCAGTGCCTTTGAATATTTTTTGTTGTTTTCTCAAAGCATTTTATTGATCACAACTGGACTGTTCATAGAAGATGTTTTGCCGCTCATCTAAATCAAAGACTAGATAGGACAAACTACAGCTGTCCTATCTAGTCTTTGACCATGAACAGATGAAGATAAGACTGTTCTACTCTGTCCTATTTAGTCTTTGACCGTGAACTGATTAAGCCTGCTCAAAGACTAGATAGGATAACCCTAGTTTGTCCTATCCTAGATAGGATAACCCTAGTTTGTCCTATCTAGTCTTTGAGCAGGCTTAATCAGTTCACGGTCAAAGACTAGATAGGATAACCCTAGTTTGTCCTATCCTAGATAGGATAACCCTAGTTTGTCCTATCTAGTCTTTGACCATGAACTAATGAAACCTGCTGAAAGACTAAATAGGATAACTCTAGTATGTCCTATCAAGTCTTTGAACATGAACTAGACAATAAGACAGCTCTACTCTGTTCTATCTAGTCTTTGAGCATGAACTGGATGAGAAGCGAAACGTATTCTAAGACAATAAAAGTCCAGTTGTGACTGGTAAAATTAAAAAAACAATAAATAAATAAATAAATATTATAAATGTAATCCACTTTCTCCTCCCGGGTACTTCTACTAATACAGTCCCTCGCTATTTCACGGTTCGAATATCGCTCCCCCACTCTATTGCGGTTCTTCAAAAATTAATCGTGGTTGACTATGGCCCATTATTAGTAAAAAAAAAAAAAAAAAATTGAAACACAAGTTATATGTACTATTCTGGCACAAAAAACAATTAACCACAACAATCGAGGAACGAATGTACAGTGGAACCTCCAATGTCAAAATATGTACGAAGTCTTAAAACAGAGGTCAACTAGTCTTAAAAAACATTCAAGGTAAAAATGTCATATAATGCAAGACTGCACCGGATCCTATGAGACATTTTGTTGCAATGCCCCTACTGAAGGGCATCTGTCAGTATGTTGACAATGATCTGTCCTGGGATCGGTACTGATGGTGGAACTCACACACTACCAGCATACTGTAGTTCTACCAATATAATGGCTAAGAACAGATGTGAGGCTATTTATTTTTCCATAATGTGTTTTTTCCCATAAGCTAGGACCGAATGACACATTGGTATGTGTTACTTTTGGGTGGAGAACTTCAAATATACTTTGAAATCAAGGCAGTAGTGTCTGACAATTGCAGGAAGACATCTAAGTGCTAGTGGACACAATCAGTCATTAGCAAACCTACCAGACATTTCCTTGAGTGATAGCCAGGCCATACATTAGCAGACGTCCTGACCAGTTGGCTCCATAAACAGGCGACAACTATTTAACTGAAAGATGGATCTTATTGAACATTCCATTCTGACTTGATGAGTGACATGTTTTTGTGGTTTCGGATTGTTTCAACACCCAGACATGGCACCAAAAATGGCAATGGTTAGGGTTTAGTTGATTTTGATTTCGAACATGCTTAAGAAAATTGCAAAAAGGTTAAAACTGCCAAGTGTGATATCAACTAACATGGGCTACTCATTTTCAGATATAGACTCATGCTATACATTGTATCTATGAAGTCGGCAGTTGTCTTATGTTTGTTTGGCTTCAGGAGACCAGTGTTTAACTTCCCACATAAGAAAATTTCATCTGGTTCTGCCTTTCTGTTCTCAACTAAAAATAATAACGTTAAATTACAAATGTATTTTGCTCCAAATCAACTGTACACTTCATTTGCGATATGATCTTCTCCTTTTCTTCATTTTTCCTTCTTGGGAGCTGGTATTTTTTTCTTCTAACCCGACATTTACTTGGCGAAGCGTGGTACTTTCCTCCTTTACCTCCTTGATGGCAATCTGGAGAAGTTTGATTCTTTCTCTGCCCCTTTGTGACCTTTTCGAAGCCTTGTCCTGTTCAAATATTTTTAAAATCCTCCTTCCGTATTCCATCTATCTCTTTCTGTCGCTCCAAATTCTATTTACATTGGTCTGAGAATTGTTTTGTCATCTCCTTCTGTTGATCTGTCATAACACTTTGTATTTTTAATATGGCCTTCATCTTTAGCTCTATTTTTTTACTGCCACATCTGGTGTCTCATACATCCCTGATTCCTGGGATGTTCTGCAAATCTGTCCATGGCTAGGCCGTAGCTTGGCTTGCTAGTGACAGATGTAACTGCTTTATTTTCAACAAATAAATGCCTCACACCAGACAATATTCAAGCCTATCGTGGTCAAGATCTGCTGTCAAAACTGCGATAATCCAGCGTTCAACAGGTTGATATCGGTATCGGTAATGACACGCTGGACAATATCGGATATCAATAGAAAGCCAAAATTGAGCGTCTCCAGTAAGAACAATGTATCAATGCATGTCTTTTCCAGGCATGTGTACAGAACTACTTTGTATAGCAGGTTCAAGTGAGGTTGTTTATATTTGTCATAATTCAACATTGTCAGTGTCATTTTAACTGTTGTGATCTCTCGCAGCTTCCAGGAGACAAATTTAGCATAGAGCTAAATCCTCAAACCTCTGGTGTCAAATATAAGAGCACAGGAAGTATTATGAGTACAGCCTGTGGCAAGTTTGTTACCATAAACACAAATGCACAACGACGGACTGGAAAAAATGTAAGGTAATGTTTGCTTTCAGTTTGGACTATTTTTTTGTGCTGCAAACACTTGCAGCACATGTACACACTGATATAGAAGACAGAAACTTGCACATGCATGCACATTGAAGCACACATGCTCAAATTCAATTATTCATCACATATACAGTATATAGGTTTGGCATGTGCAATTTTCATATGTAAGAATAAGATTCTAGAGTGGAGCTGTTGCAATAAATGAGATGATGCGTGTGGTTGAAACAGCAAAAAATTGATTTTCATTTTATGTACTGTCACTGTAAGAGCCGGCTGGCCCATCAGGCAATTTAGGAAACTGCTAAGGGTGCTATGGCCTGCAGGAGGAGCCAAAAAATTGGGGGAAAAAAACATATATACACTCCTGATCAAAATCTTAAGACCAGTTGAAAAATTGCTAGAATTAGCATTTTGCACATTTGGATCTTAATGAGGTTTTAAGTAGAGCTACAATATTCAAAAACAAGAAGGGGGAGTGAGACAAAAAGCATTCTGAAAAAGTAATTTTTTGAAAACAACAATGAAACTGAAATAGGCTGTTTATCAGCTGATCAAAAGTTTAAGACCACAGGTTATAAAAGCCAAATTTTTTTAATTTTCTGTCAGGCATTCACACCGTCATGCCCTCCTGATGACTAATGCTAAGAAGCTTTCTTTTTTTGAACGTGGTCGGATTGTCGAGCTGCATAAGCAAGGCCTCTCGCAGCGTGCCTTTGCTGCTGAGGTTGGGTGCAGTAAATCAGTCGTTCAAAATTTTTTTAAAGATCCCGAGCATTATGGAACAAAAAAGTCAAGCGGTAGACCCAAAAAAATCACACCTTCGCTGAGCCGGAGGATCCAATTGAAGGCATCTTCACCACTTGGAGCATTGTTCCCACTAGCCTCCTGGAAACAAGCATGCTCAAACCAATTTTTGAAGTGATTACCAAGAACGGTGGAGCTACTCATCACTGAGTCCTTCTGAGAAAATGTTTTGTTCTGGTTTGGAGAGTTTTTGGTTCTTTTTTGAGCAATGGTCTGAAACTTTTGATCAGTTTATAAACAGCCTATTTCACTTTAATTGTTGTTTTCAGTTAATTAATTTTTCAATGTGCTTTTTGTCTTACTCCACCTTCTTGCTTTTGAATATTGTCGCTCTACTTCAACCTCATTAAGATCCAAATGTGCAAAATGCAAATTCTAGCAATTTTTCAACCTGTCTTAAGATTTTGATCAGGAGTGTATATATAATATAATAATATTAAAACTATTAAGTAGTTATGCGATCCAAACATGATAAGAATTCTTGTTCAGAACAAAAATTGTCTCGCGATAATAAATAAATCAATCACACATAAAAATGAACTGGCCTTCATATTGGCGTGTGGGTGTGTGTCTGTTTTCCTTGTGTCTCGCCTCCAAACAGGCAGCAAGAGAGTTCACTCTGTGCATTGGTTTCAGCAGCTAGACGCGTCATACAACAGGCGTTCCATCGAACGGCTTGGACGGATTGAGACCTCTTGTCAGTAATACAGTCGTTGTTCGAATTTGTTCGAAAGTGGTGGCAACATAAAAGACAATAAAACAAACATGCCCATCTCAAACATATCCAACCAACACAGTTTTCCCAACGTGTATACATATACAGTATATGCGTATGTATGTAAATATGAGTGTGGATGCAGTAGTAATATTAAACAAGCATAATTAATGAAAAAAACAATAATAAAAATGATATAATAATACGCAATGATAAATGTTATTTACCTTTGAAGAGGAGTGGTCGAGGATACGTCGTCGTGGTGGAGAAGGAGGAGGAGATATTGAAAAAAAGGACAAATGGTCGTCGTGGTTAGACTCTTCTAAAAGAGGTAGTGTTCTGTGGGTGGTGTAGAATTAAGCAGGCCTATTAACTCTTCATAAACTTTAATCACACGCTCTGTCCGTGTTGTATCATCCAGCTAAAACTTAGCTTTCCTAGTTTTACCGGAAGCTTTCTCTGCCCAGCGTCTGTTGGTCTCATTAGCTCTAAGGCTGCCTCTTGGTCCCATTAGCAGTGTCACAGTGCCCTTTACTGGTCAAGCATGTACAGTAGCAGTATATAGTGATTGCTAAGCACTACAAGGCAAAATAAAATAAAATATAAACCAGTCGGCTTGTGTTCGTATCGGCGAGTGTTCGCTACTCGGGTGTTCGTAAGTTGGGGACCTAGTGTATTACTATTATTATTAAACACATAAACAGATAAGTCCCCCTGCACCCATCAGTTTCGTATATATGTTATGTTTATAGGTTGCTAGTTGCTACAAGTTGCTATTTACTGAGCGTTATTAATTTGTTCCAGAAGGTCAGACAAAACACACTCTAAGCTCATAAATTTTTCCCATAGAAAATAATGTAAATGCAATTAATCAGTTCCAGGAAGCCAAAAATGTTTACACAAAACACGTTTGGATAGTTTTACAATTACAGTTTGGTATGCCACACATTCATCAGGGGTCTCGGGAGGACCTGACTACGGCAAGAAACGCCACTTTTCCAATGGGTCAATTTTCCTCCTTTTTTTCAGGTCCGCGCAGCTGTTGCAAAATAGCACTTTTGCATGTTGCTGAAAGTATACTTTTCTGGGACGGAAGGTGGAGTAAACTTAGCACACATTCATCCCCACATTCATCATTCACACATGGAACAGTGGTGAACCCTCCCAGGAGTGACCGGCCAACCAAAATTACCCCAACAGCACAGCGACGACTGAACCAAGAGGTCAGAAAAGACCCCACAACAACATCCAAAGAACTGCAGGGCTCACTTGCCTCAGTTAAGGTCAGTGTTCATGACTCCACCGTAAAAAGACACTGGGCAAATTTGTATAGTTCCAAAATGAAAACCACTGCTGAACAAAAAAACATTAAGGCTTGTCTCAATTTTGCCAGAAAACATCATGATGATCCCCAAGACCTTTGGGAAAATACTCTGTGGTCTGACGAGACAAAAGTTGAACTTTTTGGAAAGTGTGCATCCCATCACATCTGGCGTAAAATTAACGCCGCATTTCAGAAAAAGAACATCATTCCAACAGTAAAATATGGTGGTGGTAGTGTGATGGTCTGGGGCCGTTTTGCTGTTTCAGGACCTGGAAGACTTGTTGTAATAAATGGAACCATGAATTCTGCTGTCTACCAAAAAATACTGAAGGATTTTGCCAGTGTGGATTTGTTCATAACCTCAAGCTAAAATGAAGTTGGGTTCTGTAGCAAGATGATCCAAAACACACCCTGAAAAACAAAATGAAGACTTTGGAGTGGCCTAGTCAAAGTCCTGACCTGAATCCTATTGAGATGCTGTGGCATGACCTTAAAAAGGCGGTTCATGCTGGAAAACCCTCTAATGTGGCTGAATTACAACAATTCTGCAAAGATGAGTGGGCTAAAATTCCCCCACAGCGCTGAAAGAGACTGATAACGCAAGTTATCACAAACGCTTGATTGCAGTTGTTGCTGCTAGGAGTGGCCCAACCAGTTATTTATTAGGTTTAGGGTGCAATCACTTTTTCACACATGGTCATGTAGACTTTCTTTCTTCCTTAATGAAAAGTTTCATTTAAAAACTGCATTTTGTGTTCAGTTGTGTTGTCGTTGACTAATATTTCAATTTGTTTGATGATGTGAAACATTTAAGTGTGACAAACATGCAGAAAACATGGCTCTTTCTGACAAATTAAAGAGAACTGTAAAAACAATTTCTTTTATAAGTGTATGTAAATTGCCGTGGAGGGGGGTGCCATTTAAAATCTCCCCACATTCTTTGGCCAGTGCAATCAAACTTCCCACCAGGGTTGTCTGATCAGAATTAGCGGCTTTTTGGAAGCCGCTGATGCTCGATATACTGTAAGCTCACAAGCTCACAAGCACCAAAATGTGCCAGTTGCTGACGGAGATGTTAGCCAAAACAATAGAAGCGGCAAGACACATTAAAATGAGAACGCCTATTTGTATTTGATTAGGATTATTTCCCCCCCATTTATTAAGACAATTCTATAAATGTCCCCCCACAGTTGGAAAAGTTGGTGTTCAAGCTGTTACACCATCTGATGTTTATTATTTACCGCCAGTAAAGTGAAAGTCTGGCACTTATATCCTGATTTTGTGTATAATTCAGGCATCTACTTTGCATCACAATCATCCACTTGATTAGAAAGTGATTATATTACAGTAATTCATTTGGATGTTTTCTCTTTTCTGTGCTGATAAGGCAAGCAAGTTGGGCTTTTTTTCCCCCATTTCGCCCCTGTTCTAACCTCATTTCTTCATGTTTTACATGTTTACTAGAATGGTATTCAGCAGAGGGGAGACCTCTGTCAAGGTTACAAAAGTAAAGTGCTTGCATGTGTGTGGTCTGGACCTGAGGGGATTCAAGTACTATGATACATTAATGAATAAATCATTTTATAAAAAAAAACTCTCCAAAAAATAAATATTATTCAAGCTCAATGGGGGTTTCCTAAGGACTGAGATGGCGGGTGACCCCCAAATCATACACACACTCTGTGGGTGATGGCATTAGCAAGATTCTCAAATATCCGCACCTGTCCTTGTGATCCCACGGGGGGGACCCTGCTGAAAAGTTATGCAGCCAAAAGTCGGTGACAGTTTGTGCTGAGATCCGGCAGGTCAGACAGAAAGTCAGGCTCCATTTCCCGTAACATTGTTTGGCACATGTAATTGCTCAAACTAGAATGAGCATTTCCTGAAAAAAAACCCACTGTGATTTTATGAAAGGTATTGCAGTTTTCCATTCCAGCTGGAAAACAGGAACAAATGCTTGTCCTGCTATGGACTTTGTTGTAGTTGGGTACACCATTGCTAAATGTAAATGACTTGCATCGGGCTGTGTGGTAATCGATTGGCATAGCCTGTGGCAAGCTTTCAAACTGAAACCGGTTTAGCGGCAATACTGGACAAAGTGCATCCCTTGTCGCTTCAGTACGGGTGTTGGCAACCCTAAGTGACACAGCAGACATTGTAGGGTTCCCCGCCGCACGCTGGTGGTTTTTTGTGATTGGCTTTGAAATGCATTTACCAGCATATGCTGATCAAATGTTTTTTTACGGAAATCGTCCAATGTTGATTGGCGATTTCCCTAGCAAATGGGCATTTTTCCTAATATAAATACTTTTGTCTGTGTTTCCACAAGTATTTCACCATGTTGGATAGAATTGGTTGAATGCCAGCTTTGGGAAAAAACATGTCTTAAATCTGGAAACCAGTCCAAGGTGTTTCCTGAGAGACAGGGTGCAGGACCAAGACTGACACATAAGTTCCTCGTTATGGTGTAAAAGAAAAGGGGCTATACTGTAGAGACAGGCAACCATTCATTTAGGAAGAAGCCAGAGAGAATCGATACAAGCACAGTTTGGGAGCGTGTAGATATCTAAGACTTAACCAGTCCTGTCAAAACCACTAGATCGGTGGTTCCCAAACTTTTTACAGCTGCGTACCCCTTCAGACATTTGGCCTGAAGCCATGTATCCCCTACTCCTCCAAACATACACCATTTTATGTTAATTAACTTGAAATACTGTATTGGATTATTTCATTTAATGTAATTCCGGGTCAATAATGTGTATTTTGAACGGTTACATTTTGATAAAGTTTCACATGAGCACTGCTAAATAGATAAATCATCCAAGATATCTTTTAGTCCAGTCTGATGTTGGCATCTTTCCGTTTTAATGTCTTGAATTTGTGCATCACTTTTTTGTCCACTCACGATGGCTATGGTTTAAGTCTGCATATTAATTTAATACCAAATTGAAGGGGAATGTTAAACAATCACGATAAAGCAGTATCCGGAGTAAAAAACTACATACAACCAACGATAAAGCCTCATTTTAGGGGGAATGCTCACTCGCAATGACAGCTTTTCACTGCTGTGTCGTGTGAGGATTGAAACACCAATGTAAACGAAATCTTCAAGATTTTTTTTTTTATTCACGTACCCCACTTTGGGAACCTAGGCCCTAGAGGTGCTGCTCTCCTTCCATGTTACTCAGAGTCTACAGGAAAGAAGTTTAAGATGGACAGGAAAACAAGTCTAACAAGATGTCAGGAGAGCATATCTCTTCGAACAGATCTGGACCAAAATCTTTACCCGACTGGGATCATACAGAGCACATAAAATATTTGAAGTAGCTGTGAGTCGAATAGATGATCTCTTATTTGAGGTGTTCCTAACTCATAAAGTGTTACTGGAGTGAAACTAATCTTATTGGTGGTTTCAGGTACAGGCACTAGCATTACTTATTCAGGTCATATGCCATAATGACTGTCTGTTCACAAAGAACAACAGGAAACATCTTCAAACCTTTTTTTCCTCAGACATCCCCCCTTTCCTCCTTTCTTCCCTGCCACATTGCTTAACAGCTAGATAAGGGTCACAAGAAACTCCATCTGGGGCCAAAGAGTGTTTTCAGCCTTGTGCTCTTCAGAGAACAGGAGGTGTGAGTGAACTACTGAACCTCAGAGAGCAGCTTGTACAAATGACATGACCAATATTTTTATAGTAAAATATGTGTCTGTTATGAGTGGGTACTGTCAAATTTGGGATCCCAAAGCACAGACAGACAACTGAGCAGTAAAAAAAACTTTCTAGTGAAAATACGATCTTTTGCGCGATGGCTCACATTATCAAAAAATGTGATCGTAAATGTGAACGTGATGCATCCGGGAAGTGCACGCGCAAAACATGACATCACACACGTTGCCGCGTGTTTACGGAAGTAAACATTGCCCCAGTTTGTGCTCTTCTTGGCACGTTTGTTGAAATTTCAAAGGTTTTGTGCAACAGGAGTCAACATTTCCCAATGATTAACGAAGTAGCGGGCAAGACTTGTGGCTACGGCAGTTCATGGAGAATTAGCTACGACATCTGTTCCGAGGAGCGTGTGGGTGGACGTCGAAGCCAGGAACGGTGAGACATGGAGAACGTTGTTTTGGGCAGCCATTTTATTTTTATTAGTCTTATTCTTAGTCTTTTGGGCAAAAAATGATTCTTGTTTTAGTCACATTTTAGTCGTTTCTATATGTGATCGTTTTAGTCCAGATTTAGTCGACAAAAACGCAACAGGTTTTTCTCGACAAAAACTAAAAACATTGTAGTCTAGTGTTAGTCAGTTTTAGTAATTAAAAGAATATAATTTATGTCAAGCCGTGCAATTGGCCGGCGACCAGTCTGGGGTGTGCCCCACCTGTCGCTCAAAGTTAGCTGGGATAGGCTCCTTTTATGTAAAGGCGTATCAATTTTGGAAATGTGGGCCATTATTTTATTTAAAAAATAATCAACAGCTACAAATCCTATAGTTTTTGCATGTGTATGTTGTTTGTTGCGAGCCGCGACCCGTCCCACTTTTTCCGATGGTCCTTCAAAGCACTATTGTGCGTGTGCCAACTTTCTCCCACTGCACGGATAGAAATAAATGAGAAAAAAAATGGCACAAAATGGTCAGGGCATACACAATGCTCAAGACAGGCAAAAATACGTTCCACTGGATATTTGTGGGAACACGAGCCAGTCTGTGGGTCAAAAAAATTTGGGGACCACAGTCCAGTCTCATATCAACGCAAACTCAAACACGACTCGTCACGTTTTTGTCATCAAGGAGCCATGTTTAGCTCGTCACTGTCTCGATTTCGTCATAAAATAAAGCTTAGTCAACAAAATACTTGCACTGAAGACAGTGGGTCGAAGAAAATGCGCAAAAACTCAAAAATGGCACAATCATCTGGGTCATACACAATGCTCAAGACAAACAATAGTTAAGATGGAGGTACTTTAATCTGTAAAAAGATGAGCTACACCTAGTAAGAACCAGTAGAAGAACCTCAACAGGTCGGAACAGGACTGAACTGGCGACAGCAGTTGGACACTGACGCTACGACGCAGCTTTGAACCCGTCAACTACAATGCAAAAAACCCACTGCATCAAACCTTGATTTGATGTGTATAAACTCACTAACACACTCGCATTAACTGCTTCATTGCCGAGCTGGTTCACTGACACAGCTCCTAGTCCAGGGCAACACCTCCCATCTTAATTCTGACACGCTGAGATGGGAATTTTGGCACCTAAAACACTTCGTAAACGCTGTCGATGATTGACGATTTGTGGGTTGACACAAGGCTCAGTGCACCATATTAGAACAATAATTGTTCTAATATGTGGGAATACTTAAACCTGTGAGCGAGTCTTCTGCAAACGCGGAGAAAAGAAACAGCCTCAATCCAAAAACTGTTGAAGAAATGCCAATAATCCTGAAGTGTTATTAATCGGTTTTCCAAACAGGCACAACCAACCTATTTTTTTCCCCTTATGCAGCCCCACATTCAGTAAAATTCATTCAGTCATCATTTACACGTTTGTCAAAACAACATAACAACAATCTGCCTAATTTGACCTGACACTAGCATAACACTACCCTGACACTTTGCCAGGAACGTCACTATAACTGAAGCTTCACAGAATGACCGCAGTTTTGAAACAACTGGCTCAAGTGGTTCCGTGTTTCACAAAAGATTTACTTGGCCATCACTAGAATGACTCTTTGCAACACCCACGGCAAAGACAAATGGAAAGTCCGGCGTCATCCTGCCGCAGCCGCATGGCTTTTAAAACTCCAAACATGGGCACTTCAATAGAAACAGAGCATTGGCGGAAAGACTGGACACAGGAATGTCGTTCCTTCATATTGTGTTTTTTTGTTCATAGTTACAATGATGAACTCTGGGGATTCAAGGTCTTGGACACAAGAGGGTTTTGGGAGACAAAAAACAAGGGGGTTTGATGGCGAGCCACTAGTACTTTGTGATTTTATTTTATTTTGCATTATTGACTTTGTTTGCCTCAAACTATATGTAATAAAATGGGGAAAATTGTGTTATTTTGTTGATATTTTTACACTGTCTAATGACGTATTATTGTTTACTTTACATCTAAACTATAGAGTATAGTTAAAGGCTGACTTATAAAATCATTCAATGATCTTGGAACATTTTCAAGTAAAAAGTATCAGTAATACTAGCCTTGTATTTACTTGGCATCACCAAAATTTGCAGTATTGTCCACCCCTAGTTTGCAGAGGTGTGGAACTGCAATTTTAGATGTACCCAACGCTGTTGCCAGTGAGTGTTTAGTGTGTTTATGTCATTTAGATAATTGTGTTCCCGTGAATGACAAAAAGGTAGTTATATCATAAAATAATTTGTCATAAAGCACGCTGTATTCGCAGGAGTAAATGAAGAGCAACAATCAATACTGTAGTTACCTTTATTAGGTCAGTGTAACAAAGTGGTGGTGCATTATATTCATTCAACAAAACAAACAGAAGTGACTAAAAAATGCAAAGAACAAGGTTTTGTAGTGCTGTCCTATAATGTGGTAGTGTGAAGATGTAGCAACATCATTTAATACAGTGGAATAATTAAAAAAAGACTCTGTACGTACAGTATATATAGGTTTTTCACATCCAGAAGTTGAAACAATCGTTACATTCAAACAGCAGGGTTGAGTGAAAATGAAATGACTCCGGTATAATACAGTACACTTTATAAACATAAATGACAAGACACTGTCTCAAATGCTTTTCTCATAGCACTTTACACCATGATACCAAAGTGTCGCTGACACTCCACAACCTATTTGTAGCATCATAAAAAGAAGTCAAACTGTACATAAATACACATTTGAGTTGCCGTAATGTCCCCAGCTGTACACGCTATCTTCAATTGGTTCCAGGAGCTTCCATGATCTGTCATTGTACGTAAAGCCTTTGCAGTAAAAATTACCTGCAAATAATGTAAGAAAATTCATTTAAAATCTACTTAAAATGTACAGAATTCTGAATACATGTGTTTTGTGTATATTACAATCATAACTGTTATATAATACACACATATAATCCACAAATTTAAGAGAATTTGCTACTGCTAAAATAATAATAAAAAAAAAAATCCTGCCTTTACTAACTTACAACAAGAGTTACTGTGTCCAAAATAAGAAAAATTTGAAGGCAAAACGAATGATACTTTCACAGTGCAGGGTGGAAGAAACTATTTACAAAATTGACTTATTTTTTTTTTGATAATATGACAGCTCACAGAGAGGGTCCAAACATAAAGACGTGAGAAACTACAAAGTGTGATGGCAAACAATAAAGCCAGACAGTTCAGGGTCCTTGTCCTTGTCCGTCGTTGAATTTTTCCCCCCTAACGTCAGGTAATACTTCATGCTTGAAGGCTTCTGGGTATATTATACTCCACTGTAAAATAAACCATTCTCACACACGTCTCACTCTTCTTTGCAGAACAAAATAGCTCATGTTTACTGCTGATCTTGCCAGCACTACGGAGAATGTGCTTAACAAATCAAGAGTGCTAAATTAGGGGCATTTTCAAAACCCACTTTTTGTGTGCAAAACTAAAAGTGCACCAGAATCATTCAATCTTGACCTAAAGCATCATGTTCCTTTCATCAGACAACTCAGCCTTGTTCAATCTTACAATCAACCGTTTTTTGCTCTACTTATCATCTGGTTACAAAATCTGAATACAGTGGAACCTCGGTTTTTCCAGGATTTGGTTTTCAACGAAAATTATTGTCGTGATTTTCATACACAGTCTCGGTTATCGTCCGGCCACACAGTGCGCCTAACAAACTAGTCGGGTGCCCAAACAAAACATTCACATATTAGGTGAATATGAAGAATGGATAGTGGTTCTTTTTAAAGCTGGAACACTATAGACAGATTCCGACCAGGGAATCCTTTAATAATCTTTATCATGTATGTTCAAGTGCTCAAGTAGACTGCATAACTCTGAGTGCTATCAAAGTGCCAGAACTTTGATAAAGAAGGTGAGAAACACCTTGTTTCCAGTGAGTGTTGGACTCTGCCAGGGCTGCCCTTTGTCACTGATTCTGTTCATAACCTTTGTGAAGAGTTTCTATCTGCAGCCAGGGCGTTGAGGGGATCCGGTTTGGTGGATGCAGTATTGGATCTCTGCTTTTTGCAGATGATGTGGTGCTGCTTGCTTCATCAAGCAGTGATCTTCAGCTCTCGCTGGATCAGTTTGCAGCCTAGTGTGAAGCGGCGTGGAGGAAAATCTGCACCTCCACGTCCGAGTTCAACATTTCTCGCCTGGAAAATGGTGCAGTGCCATCTCCAGGTCGAGGATGAGGTCTTGTTCACGAGTGAGGGAAGGATGGAATGTGAGACCGACAGGTGGATTTGTGCGTCATCTGCAGTGATGCGGACTCTGCATCAGTCCCCCAATGAAGAGGGAGTTGAGCCGAAAGGCAAAGCTCTTAATTTACCAGTCGATCTACGGTCCTACCCTCACCTATGGTCATGAGCTTTGTGTAGTGACCAAAAGGACTAGATAGCAGGTACAAGCAGACGAAATGAGCTTCCTTTGGAGGATTGCTGGGCTCTTCCTTAGAGATAGGGTGAGAAGCACTGTCATCCAGGAGAAACTCGGAGTAGAACTGCTTCTGAATTGTGAGGAGATGATGAGGTGGCTCAGGCAGCTTGTCAGGATGCGACTGGTAAGAGGCCTAGGGGAAGATTCACGACACGTTGGAGAGACTATGTCTCTCAGCTACCCTGGGAACACCTCAGGATCCGCCGGGAGGAGCTGGACAAAGCAGTCAGGAGAGGAAAGCCTGGGCTTCTCGTCTTTGGCTGCTAGGCCCGCGACCCAACCTTAGATAAGCAGAAGAAGATGGATGGATGGCTGTCTGGAACAAATTATTTTGATTTTGTCTTGGTTTTCCATACGTTTCAGTTTTCGTTGGACCTTTTCGAACGAGTTAATGATGAAATCCGAGGTTCCACTGTCCTTGCAATTTTCTACCCGTCTTAAGATTTTGTTCAAGAGTGTCTAAATGTAACTTTTCACTTAAAGGAGACCTATTGCATTCATTTTTGGGCCTTTCTATTGAGTTCTGGACTCCTATAGAGCAGCTACACACGATAACCCGCACAGAAAGCTTTCTGGTTCTTCCAGACTCTGCCTCTTCCTGCAGTGTTTCCTTGGGTTTCCTGCTTCCCGTCCAAATGGTCGGTGTAATTTATTCCACCCCCGGCCCTCCTCCAAGTACGCCTCCCGCCGAGCCCACTCCGCTGTGATTGGTCACACTCCGGAGGACTTCCGGACAACCCACTTTCTAATTTTGTCGGTACAGGAGTTGACAGTAAATGGCAATTTATCTTTTTAAAATGTTCAGCTTTTAACATACAGCCATATATGTTTGCATGCATGCAAATAACACTCCTTCCGCTCCATGTATGCACACTCTATAATGCGACACAGACAACCGCGTTTGTCTGGTTACTTACACAAAATAAACACAGTTAGGACACTGATAAATTGTTACTTACAGCTTGCTCTTCTGACTCTTCAACACGGCAAAGTAACGTTGGAAAGGCGCCAGACTTCAGCAACAGTTTGGCGCATAGTCCAGCTTCATAATGGCCCATGTTCGCAGTCCCATGTGAAGTGCCATTAGCGTATGAGCATATTGTTCTCTTGCTGGCCGGGAATCAGCAACACCAACCACTTCTGCCTGATGCTTGCCTCTTTAGGAAAGCTAAACTAAATTAGCTTTCATTGCTCAACGTGCTAACACGGTGAAATCTTCGACAACAGAGCGAAGCAGAGCGGGGAGAGGGCAGGCCTAGAGTGTGTACCTGGGCATATAAGGAAGTCCGGATTGTGTTGACATCGTTGGAACTAGGCATTTAAAAAAAACTCAGTGTGCAGAGCCATCCAAAAACTGCTTGTAGTGCTCACTTCCAAATGCGCAAACCTCATTATCCGACACGTTGGCATCGTTTAACACGAGAATACAACATTGTAACAACATTTATAGGTCAGAAAAGAGTAATAGGTCCCCTTTAAAGCACACCAGTTGTCTCGCCAGTGCTGTCATCTATCGAACATGACAAGGAAAGCCCAAGATAATTAGTGACTTCTGAGCCCACACTACATCCAAGAGATTGCTATACTCATCACATCGTTGGAAAAAAAAAAAAAGGAATAAAAGCTAAAAAACAACAATGCAGCTTCCGGACCAACACCCTACAGTTCAAGTTACAATAGACACAAATGAAACAAACAATAAATGCCTTAACAATGTATGTTAAATTTCCTAAAGAATGCAAAACACTGTATTAATGAAGTAAAACTACATTATCATCATTATATCAACTACAATAACACAGGCTTCATCAATATGAATTATATATGATATAAAATTAATATATTATATATAAAACATCCTATGGTCTGTTATGTATGGAAAAAGTAGCAATGAATAAGGAAGGTAAGGATTTGTCAGTTTGGCACTAACCAAGTCAAAAGCATTTTGTAACGTACTTTAACTGCAACAATAAAAGCATTTAGAGAAAGAGTATGAAGTCATTTTCCTTCAGTGCTGACTTGATAAATTTGATGAAGAGCCCAGTCTCCGTAGTTGGAAGCTATTGGTGTCAAACCTGTTGAAAGTTGAGTAAAGAGCACGGTCAGTCGAAGGGGTTTTCCGATTTGAAGATGGAAGCATCTGTGTCATGGCAGCCTTTGCCATTCATGTGTTCAGAGTGGCCGTCGATGCTGTAGCAGCCTTGGACCTCTGTGATGGAGGAAGCTGTGTAGGAGGCTGAGCGCAGGGCATCCGAATGATTTCCTACACTGCTGCCAAACTGGAGGTTGTACTGGTTCCAGTGCCTCCGTAAAACTGCTTGCACCTACCAGAGAGACCGCAGTAAGTCGTAAGTCTGCTGTTCATTGGTCAATAGTGAACTGCAAGAAATATTGACAGGTTGAGAAAGGTGAGAAACACAAATTAATTATAATAACAATTATTCTCTATAAAATGTGTTTTGTATTCGTATTTTGGGATTTGATGCGGTCCTGCTGGCTTCATCAGGCATAAGAATCTGCACCTGCAGGTATGAGTCCATGGTTCTCCCCCGGACAATAGTGGAGTGCCATCTCCGGGTCGGCGATGAGGTCTTGTTCATGAGTGAGGGAATGATTGAACGTGAGATCGGCAGGCAGAATGGTGCGGCATCTGCAGTGATGCGGACTCTGCATCTGTCCCCCAGTGAAGACGGAGCTGATCAGACAGGCAAATCTCTGAGTTTACCGGTCGATCTAGATTTCTACTGTCACCTATGGTCAAGAGCTTTGGGTAGTGAATGAAAGGACAAGATTGCGAGTGCAAGAGGCCGAGCGGAGTTTCCTCCGCAGGTTGGCTGGGCACTAGATTTAATCTTTATTATGTGTGTGTGGGTGGTTGATTTTTTCACAAAGCGATGAACAACTATGTTTCCTTCCTTCCTCCTTCCACCGCATACACTGTGCACCATACACCAATGAGGTGTGAAAGAGCACTGCACTGTTAGATGTATCTGTGATTTTGAATTCAAGAAAGAAGGTGGTGTCTGTGTGGCTCTCTTCTCGTCCTCCCTCGGCGCTGGATGTCCTGTGTTGTCTTTGGAAGTTCCATTGTATTTAAGCTTGCACAGTTTTCTTGTTATATAAATCATGGCAGGTAATGGGCCATGTTGTCGCCTTCTTCTGGTTATTTGCATTTGGATGAATGTGCCCCACTCCACACATCCAAAGCATATATACAGTAATTCTAAAAGTATGCCAGACAAGTTTGTATGCATATTTTGTATTTCATATCGCCTGAGCAGTGTAGTGTCCACACCACGGTAGAATGAAAAATTCTACTCTTATCCTGTAAAGATCAACATTTACTGATGAGAAAATAATGCATAATCTGCACAGTGTCCGAGGTATGACTGTTTGACAGAAACAATATAACCCCCCATCTTACCTCGCCATTGAAAAAGCAGAAGATGGTGGCCACCAGCAGACCCTGAAATGTAAACAATCATTATCATGCAGTTTAAATCATTATTATTCTGCCAAAGTCATCCAAAACGAGGAGTCCTTTGAGAGTTTGGTGAGCTGATGCGGCCTCTTGCTTAAGAGGCTCTTCCTGCACACGGCCCTGCCCATCCTGCAAAAACTGGGGATGATCAGATAACAACATAGCTAAGAGCTAGGCGATTTCAACACGTCTCAGCTTTGACAATTTGTACTTTCCTTCCTGCTGCCAACAACATAAACACAGGAATACTTGACTTTTGCCTATAGCGGAGTATTAAATATGAAACATGACACAACCCACTGAGTGAACGCCTCAATGGCGTTCCAGGTCATGCACTGTAAATGTCTGACATAACACATCATGTTTCAAGGACAACCGTGCAAGTGTATTGTGTGCAACGGACAATAAACTACTGTAATAATACAACCTTCATTCATTATAGTATGTTTCACTAAACAGGTGAATGTGTTTCTTTAAAAAAAGGTCCAAAGATTTTCCAAAGAGGGCTGCACACTGAAAAATCAAGGATGTTGGGGGCCACTTTGATATTTTACATTTTGTAAACCAACCAACAAAGTTATATATCGATAATACACTTCAAGAACAAAAAAATCCTACATCTCAGGTCTTATGTTGTAAGTGATAAAGCCTATTATTGGTATGAACTTTTTCCTCCTGACTTAGGTCGGACCGATCGGCCAATTATAGCCATGAGAGAATAATCGGTAATCGGCCAACATTGACGCCAAAGTTAATTATTTTTCCACTGATAAAATCCAGGTAATAGGGTTCACAAAAAAAAAAACTGATTGCAATATCAATTCATAAGGGATGAGATCAATTCTTAGAGGAGGTGGAGCTAGCCGCAGCTCATACTGTTAACATCGCAGTGAAGCTAACAAGCTACCAGCACGTAGCCAGTAGGAGTTCTACACAATCAGAAAAAAAGGAGGAGACGGCATATCGGCTGTCAAGTTCTTTGTTGTCCTTTAAATCAAAGGTCGGAATGTTTTATTCCCACATATCAGAATCGGACCCAAAAACCTCTCAGGCCCTAGTCCTTGTACAAATATTTAAACTTTCGTTTTGTATATTTTTTTTCTGGATAGACTGACTTTATCCCCGTAATATTTTTACTTACAGTAAATTGCGGACTACAAGTGACTACTTTTTTCACATGCTTTGAACCCTGCAGCTTAAAAAATGATCCGGCTAATTTATGGCTAAAAGAACTACAGTTCTCATGATGCTTACAGTGCATAATCAGGAGGTAGTAAATTGGGAATAGTGAAGTGGACGCCAATATCAGTTCTGAAGTCTTATGCAGCAATCATGTTTTGATCTGACAAATCTTAAGTAAGTTTGACCAAGTGTAAAATTACTACAGATTCTGCTTGGACCATGGCAGCTGTTGAACTCAAGCGACTCATCCGAGCTAACGAGTGACGCTGGGATTACCAAGTGGAGGTAGAATTGCAAGGTTTATAGTCTGCCTTTCTGTGTAAATATCCCATGTCACAACTTGGACACCTGCGGCTTATAGACAAGTGCGGCCTATATGCTGTATATACAAAAAAAATCTCTTTAAATTTGTGGCTGCGGCTTGTATTCAGGTGCTCTCCGTCCCAAATTTACGGTAATTCTCCTAATATTATAACTTTTCCCCATTGTCCCCTACATATAAACTAATCTAATCTAATACATTTTTTCAAACATATTTGTTTTTTTTCTTTCTAATAATATTACAACTTTTAAAAAAATAACATGTTTTTCTTTAATATGTCAACTTCATGCTTCAAAAAACCTAAAAATCAAAAATATTATGACTTAAGTTTAAATAATTTTTTTCTCATAAAATCACAACTATTCTCTTTTAATTTTATGATTTTATTCTCCAAATAGTTCCACTTCATGCTCGTGAAATTACTGCTCTTTTTTGTCCCATTTTTCGTCTTTTCTTGTTTAATTTTATGACCCCTGGGCTGCATTAAGGAAATGTTTATAGAAGCTAAAATTAAGTTAACTTGTGAAAGCTCATTCATTTTAGGTTCATCCTGAAATTTCCCCAAACGCCGACATTTTGTGATTAGTGTATGCGCCTGGGAAACACAAAATACAATTCCAAAAAGTACAATATTCGCTTCTTTTTTGTCAGTTTCACAAATTTTGTGTACAAGAAACAAATATTGTACAACATGACGGCAATCACAATTCTCACCTGGTAGTGCATTAGTATGTGCATGATGTAGTCGTATATTTCTGAGGAAACTCGTCCCTCTGGCTTGTATGGAAGCAGGACATACTGGATTCCCAAAAGCGGCACCAGGATGAGTGTGGCTCTCACTGCTTTCATGTAGAGACTCGACTCTGCTTGATGGGTCACCTTTAGCTTAGTGATGAGCACTCTCACAATGTTGAGCAGGAAGAACAGATTAACCTGAGGGAAACAAACCACTGTAATGTATCAAGTAAAAATGTAACTAGCACTATTCATCTTTTAATACGTACTCTTTTTAATACGTATATACAGTGGTGTGAAAAAGAGTTTTCCCCCCTTCCTGATTTCCTATTTTTTTGCATGTTTGTCACACTTAAATGTTTCAGATCAAACGAATATAAGTATTTGCCAATGACAACACAACTGAACACAAAATGCAGTTTTTAAATGGAACTTTTTATTATTAAGGGAGAAAAAAAAATCCAAATCTACATGGTCGTGTGTGAAAAAATGATTGCACCCTAAACCTAATAACTGGTTGGCCACCCTTAGCAGCAACAACTGCAATCAAGCATTTGCCATAACTTGCAATGAGTCTCTTCCAGTGCTGTGGAGGAATCTTGGACCACTCATCTTTGCAGAATTGTTGTAATTCAGCCACAATGGAGGGTTTTCCAGCATGAAGCGCCTTTTTAAGGACATACCACAGCATCTCAATAGGATTCAGGTCAGGACTTTGACTCGGCCACTCGAGAGTCGTCATATTGTTTTTCTTCAGGCATTCAGAGGTGGACTTGCTAGTATGTTTTGGATCATTGTCCTGCTGCAGAACCCAAGTTGTTTTCAGCTTGAGGTCACACACAGATGGCCGGACATTCTCCTTCAGGATTTTTTGGTAGACAGCAGAATTCATGGTTCCATTTATCAGAACAATAAATGGGGGGCAATCACTTTTCCACACAAGGCCATGTAGGTTTTCATTTTTTTTCTCCCTTCAGAATAATAAGTTTAATTTTAAAAACTGCATTTTGTGCTCAGTTGTGTTGTCACTGATGAATATTTAAATTTGTTTGATGATCTGAACTATTTAAGTGTAAACAAACATGCAAAAAATTTAACATATCAGGAAGGGGGCAAACACTATATATATATATATATATATGTATATATATATATATATATATTTTAACTAACACATTCATTAATATTAATAAAAAAATATATTTATGTTTCAATGACTGTGTTTTCGTCAACCATTGAGATTTCTCACTTTGTTCTGCAGCCCTTCAACGCACCGTAGTTGTGTGCAGTGACTGGCTGCACCTTGACTCTATGCTGTTGCGTTATTTAAACAAAAGTATATTGTGAGAAAAACACTTCTTGTGGGTGGTGTCAACAAATTAGAGTGAATGTTGTTTTTTTGGGGGCTGTGAGCGCTAATCAGGTTCATTTCTGTAAAGCAGCATGGGTCTATGGGAGACTATAGACTCCACAAGCTAAACAAAATGAAATAATATCATCTAAGTGTTGCACATTGTGCAATAAAATTGATGGGTGGCTTTACTTCACAGAAAGCAAACCTTCTTACCAGGAGAGCAGCACAGATGGGGCCGTGGATGATATAGAGGAGTGATGTTTTGGAGCTAATCCAACAGCTAACAGAGGCAGCAGATGAGAACAATGAAAAAGTATCATTTGGGATTAATCTGACACATGGCAGCACAGGAAACACATCACAAGGATTGAAGAGGACTTAATTAGCAAGTATAGACGTAAGATGAAAGCATGGATCTATCAATCTAAAAGGTTGTAGTCCGGTACTCTGATTCGGACACAAAATACATAATAAATATGTGTCATGCGGTGTGTTGTGTTCCTTACTTGTCATTGTAGTAGTAACTTCTTGCAATTGCGTGAATGGAAGCAGGAATAAGAGGGAAACCTGCAAAAAATAACAAACAAACAAAAAAAAACTTTTTTGCAGCTGCAGTTGTTGACGGTCCACAGTGTGTGTTGCTGACGTACCCCAGCCAAGAAGATAGTACCACATCAGGTGCTGCTTCTCAGCAAACACAGCCACCACGATAAGTGTGTGTAGATATATTCCCTCACACAACATCCAGAAGTAATTGCAACCAAACAGGTATAGGTGAATGAATTGTGACACTTTGCAGCTTGTCTAAAGAAGAAAAAAAAAACATGAAATGTAGATGTCTATTCCATTGTAGACATTGCGTGTGTAATACATAAAAACAGCTTGTATTAAATTTGCCCCTCATTTCACACATATTTCATGTTAAATAAAGCAATTATCTTGCAATATGCAAAACCAGTACAAGAAAAAAAAACTCACTGGATTCCTCTGCACAAGTTCTTGATTGTTTGCAACTGCGGTTAACCAAATGATGGTAATCACAGAGTTGAGCACAAAAGAAAAGAAGAGGTTTTTGTGAAGTGTGATCCTTTGACAACTAAGACTCCTGCAGGATGAGAAAATGTTAAAAGAAAAGAAAACATGAGATTTACGAGATGTCATATACTGTATATCAATAAATCATGTTGAAATCAGCTATGATCACACACTTGAAGTGGAAGAATATTCCGAGAGAGACGAACAGCGAGGTCAGGGACAGTCCATGTCCAATGAGAGCTAGGTAGAAAAGATTCATTGCAGTCTGCGGGAAGAGAAGCGTGACATACAAACAATTTATACATATACAAACTTATACATAGACAAAGTTTGGACAACCCAAAGTAGTGCGTATGTTCAAACATTTGACTGGGAAGGTAAATATAGGTAATGTATGTATGTATTGTGACGTTTGTTTTAAATGTAGAAATGTGTTATCAGGTATTTATGATAAGTAAGTAATTATTGACAAAAATACAGTATATACCATAATTTTCGGTGTATAAGACTTACCGGTGCCGCACCTACTAAATTTAGAGAGAAACACAGATTTGTACATATATAATCCGCACCGGATTATAAAGACACACATGTCCACCTCATAAAATTACATTTTGTGGCACGCACAAGTCCTGAGGACCAGGCAGCTCTTTATTTGACAGGAACCAATCATGAGCTATGAGAAAACTCACAACGAGCTTGTCAACCCATTGAAAATTGCAGGAGGTCATTACTCAATAAAACAGTCTGACTCACGGTGTCATCTTACAAAATAACACTAAAATCATCACACAGCAACTTAACACCAAAAAAAGGTAGCTAGTAAATATACAAGACAAGTACCAATACGAGTTTAAAATAAAAAACAGCTATTTTAACTTCTACCCATAATGCATTACTCTCGGCACAGCAGTTCATTGTCCAATGGTTGCCATGGATGCAGCCACAGGGCGCTCATGAGCTCCCCAGGGAGCGGCCAGGCGTTCATACTGACAACGTTTTTTGATGCTTCGGGCTCTTCCTACCAGTGTGAAGCAGAATTCACCAAGCGTTGGGAACGTGAGCTGGGTTTAGACCCTCGGATAATTTTACCTTACTGGTCATGTGTTGTTGCAATAGTAATTCTCATGGCCCATGGCAGCCATTGGCCAATAAAGTGGTCTGCAGGGAGTAATGCATTATGGGTAGAAGTTAAAATAGCTGTTGTTTGTTATTTTAAACTCACTTTGGTACTTGTTTTGTATATTTACTAGCTACCTTTTGAGTGTTAAATTGCTGTGTGATGATTTTAGCGTTCTTTGTAAGATGACACTGTGAGTCAGGCTGTTATATTGAGTCATGACCTCCTGCAATTTCTGATGGCTCGTCATTAATTCCCTTGTGGTTATTATTATTATGTGATTGGCTCCTGCTAAAGAAAGCGCTACTGACTCACGAGCGGCACAGTATTTAAATGACTAGTAGTTCTGAAATATAGGAGATGTCACAAGATAAAAAAATAAATGTCATATTGCATATTTCTGCATTTCAAACAAAAAATATAATTACATACATAACATAGCCCTTAGCTATCTACTTTATATACACACTATTGACCCAATTAAACGTTTAAGCGTCATACAGAATTTTATCCTACCACTCTGCCTTCACTGGTGTGTTCATTGCAGCGAGTGTAGTTGGTCCATGTGCGGTTGCTCTCGGGATGCAAGAACCATTGGCCGCTGTCGGTACAAATCTTTGTAACCATTTCTGTACACAAGATGAGGATAAGACAATTATACTCTCCATATTAGGTAGTGTAACCATGACTGATCAGTATTCATTAGAGGTAATGAGTAAATTATCAAAATACATTTGTTGCAACTGCGACCCAATCTAAGGTTTGTTTCATTTTGATGCATCTGGTGCAGCAACATCTAAGTTGACTACGAACGGCAACCCGCCAATGATACTACATCTCGACTCATGGAAAACAAAACTCGGAATGGACTCCGTGTATGTGTCAAGCACATTTCACGGCTCACCTGAAGGATCAAAATCCTGGAAGTAGTCTGGGCAGTGCTGCTCTGAGCTGACGCCTGCCTTGGTGTCATCCCAACACAACCACCCATCCCAAGTGCGATTACACATGGGCTCTAAAAAGCACATACACCGCATTCATGTCATTTATGACCAAATATTCAGACCCATCGAGAAACATCAGTGGGGAAAAGTGTTAAGAGCCATTACGCCCAGCAAGCTACCTTGTCTGTCGGATGGGTTGTCCTTCATTATCTTTTGGTAGCACTCAAACTGTGCTGTGACTATCTTGTTCCTGGTGAGTCCTATGTCATGGTACACATTAGCTGGATGGTGCTGCTGAGTTTCATTGACATCAAGACTCGCCCGCACACATATCTGAAAGGAGAATGGACAGAAAAAAAAACATTTAGCAGGTAAGTCTGTATGGTTATCAGTCTGAGTGTCAAATTAACACAATTTAATAATATGTCGCAATCTAACACAGGATTAAAACTAGAAACTTCTATGTGGAAATGTTTAATGGGCCTGCCTGTTGCTCGCCTCTGTTAGCATGTTATATGCACGGTATGGCCTGAGTCGTGGTTCCTAACGAAAAGGCCATTTTCTAATTGACATCAATTACGTTGCCATGGTTACACAAAATGTTACCCGATATAAATAGGGCTCTTCCCCCCACCGAGACCTGTCAAGTGGTGTAACATGTGTTGGGGTTCTTTGCACGGTACCGGCTGAGTGGGGGGTTCCTTTTCAAGTGGTCTGTTTTCAACAATTACGTCGCCATGATTACACAGAATGTCACAGGCTATAAATAGCACACTACGCACCATCGAGAACTTTCCAGGGATATAGCATATTCTTCGCACAGTTTGTCTCGCATTAGTTGTGGCAGAATCAGGAATATGAAAGAAAACATTTTTACAGTATAATAAGTATGAGGACTAATCAGATAGGCTGCACTTGATATGTGTGTTTGTATGTGTTTGTCATAAAATACATTCATTGGCTGGCTTCAACCAGTTGACGGTTTTTAAAAATGGCATCGCTAGAGTGAAATTTTGATGAGATTTTTTTTTTTTTTTTTTTTTTACTTTTTGAGGGGTATGCTGACACATTAGAGGTGCCTCCCTTCCTCAGGCCTGATTTTTGTTTTCTTTTTTTTTATTTTACTGTTTACATGTATAGACCTTCTTTATTAATGGATTTATAAACTGTATGATTTTGATGACAGACATTTATTTAAAATTATATATTACAGCAGGTGATCAGCTCAATCAAAAACCAAATGTCTAAATTTTACATTATTTACAAATATTATTACATACATTAATAATATAATTAGATTTAGACTTATACAACACAATTCTTTTTCTTTTTAACATACAACATGATTCAAATGAAAACACTCCAGCGCGTGCTTGAGGGGGCGCCTTTAGTGTATGCGTGTACGTGTGTGTGGGTGGGGGAAGAGTGTGTGTGCGGCCGCTTAATCAAGGACGTCATTTAACATGCGCACACAGCTGTCTGTATACGTTTGTAAACACAGAAAATGCAGACTCAAAATAATTTTCCCACCCACTTGCTTTGGCGACCTCTGCAGTGCGGCGCCCCGATGCAGGACACCCCTTACAAAATTTCCAAAACACAATAAAATACATTTATTTTTCACCTCTGTAATGTTATATAAGTATAAAATGTTAACCATTATAGATTGATAAGATTTATTGTCATTCAATTTTATACACTGGCTGACTGACGTGCGTCGACATACACGGTTGTCAACATAACCGAATGTGAAACTAACCACTGAATGGCTCTGGTAATAAAAACGAATGAAATATGTAATAATGAAAAGTGCATTCAAAGAGGCAGCATATTATTGCAGAGCAGTTCTTATTATTTAAATGATGGTGAAAAATTGCATCAAAACCAAATCAAAATGAGAAATTTATATCGCTGTTGCAATATTACAAGGCAGATGTTTTGTTATGTGAACAGAGTTGAAGTGTATACATCATTAATCATAGTTTTTCAGGGATTGCTTACTTGGCAGTCCAGCAGAGAGCACATCAGCGCAAGTACCACTATTCCATTCTTCCAGACACTCTCCATCTTCCTTTTTGCCATGCTGAGGCTGTTTAAAGATGCAGATCTGGAACAGAATAGAAATGAAAAATTAAGACAAGAGAGGAAAAATCATCTGCAGTCACAAATGAGATGGTGACGAGCAGCATGGCTCCTATTAAAAGCTAATGCAATCAACTTTGGGTTTCTTTTTTTACTGCCTTGGTGAAGGTTTACCCCTTTGTGGTTATGCTCCAAACTTAATATTATAATACTTTTTATATTTGCTGCAGGTAAAATATGTCAACATTTACCTAAAAGCATGTGCAACCATGTAAGGTGATCTCTCCCAAGATGCTTTTAAAAAAACAAACCCCATTATTGCTCTGAAGTGTTATATAGTAGAAGTTAACAAAAGTAAGTTTAAGGCATTTTTAACGGAACATAAACGTTAATGTATTTTACTCGCTTGGATTAAGTTTATAGTTTCTGCTTTATGGAGTAAAAAATTGCAAATATGACTGAGCATTAGAAATATGAATATTTCAAACAGAAATACAACCCGATATTAGGCTGCCTGTAAAAAGCAACTCAAAATAAACTGCATGTGCACGATATTGTCTTTCTAACCGATATCCGATATTGGCCAGCACTTCCTTACAGATACCCAGATCAATCAATACCAATATAGGCAGCAGCTCTTCTCTCAATCTAATGTCGGATCACATTTTTTGCCATGCACTTAACTGAGATGCAAAGGTTAAAATGAGGGCGGAATGATCGGGGAAAAATAATGTGATTGCAATTTGATATGGGGTCATGGAGGATTCAACTAGGGCAGCAGCATGACTACATGCCGCTCTTTCTGGAGGACATGGAGTTGAGGATCCAGGTTGAATTGAAGAGTGATTTAAAGAAAAAGACATTGTAGACTGAGCGATATAGAGGATGCAACCTGTCCACTACTAAGACTGACTAAGACTAAGGGCTTTGCTTAGCACACATTTTTATTTGTATTGCACAATAAACATACAGTATCAACCAAAGATTGTCTCTTGGCTATCCCTGCAGATAATATGAGTAATTCTACATTGTATCATTTATTATAAGTAGGTCTGCCACGGTAACATTTTTCTGGACGATAATTGTCCCACAAATTATTGCAGATAAACGATATTATTGTCAACATTATTTTGAGACTATTTTTTTCATGAATGTAATAATAATATACTGCTCCAAAAAATTAGAGGAACACTTCAAAAACACATCAGATCTAAACTGGGAGAAAAATTATCTTGAATATCTTTCCTGACAATAATTGGGTGATGTATTAGTAACAAAATGATGCCACATAACTACGGATGGTGTGCTGGGGGATCTCCTCCCAGATCTGGACCAGGGCATCAATGAGCTCCTGGACAGTCTGAGGAGCAACCTGGCGGCGCCGGATGGACCTAAACATAATGTCGCAGAGGTGTTCTATTGGGTTTAGGTCAGGTGAACGTGGGGGCCAGTCAATGGTATCAATCCCTTCATCCTCCAGGAACTACCTGCATACACTAGCCACATGAGGTCGGGCATTGTTGTGGACCAGGAGGAACCCAGGTCCCACTGCACCAGCGTAGGTTCTGACAGTGAGTCCAAGGATTTCATCCCGATACCTAATAGCAGTCAGGGTGACATTATCTAACCTGCAGAGGTCTGTACTCCTTCCAGGGATATGCCTCCCCAGACCATCACTGACCCACCACCAAACCGGTCATGCTGAATGATGTCGCAGGCAGCATAACGTTCTCCACGGCATCTCCAGACCCTTTCACGTCTGTGCTCAGGTTGAACTTGCTCTCATCAGTGAAGAGCACAGGGCACCAGTGGTGTAGTTGCCAATTCTGGTGGTCTATGGCAAATGCCAATCGAGCTCTACGGTGCTGGGCAGTGAGCACAGGGTCCACTACAGGACGTCGGGCCCTCAGGCCACCCTCATGGAGACTGTTTCTGATTGTTTGGTCAGAAACATTCACACCAGTGGCCTGCTGGAGGTCATTTTGTAGGGCTCTGGCAGTGTTCATCCTGTTCCTCCTTGCACAAAGGAGCAGATACCGATCCTGCTGAGGGTTGAAGGACCTTCTATGACCCTGTCCAGCTCTCCTGGAGTAACTACCTGTCTCCTGGAATCTCCTCCATACGTCCAGGTACCGCAGTGATGCCCTGGTCCAGATCTGGGAGGAGATCCCCAAGGACACCATCCGTAGTCTCGTTAGGAGCATGCCCCGACGTTGTCAGGCATGCGTACAAGCACGTGGGGGCCACACAAACTACTGAGAATCATTTTGAGTTGCTACAATGACATTTTAGCAAAATGGACCAGAGGCTGCATCATTATTTCACTTTCATTTTTGGGGTGCCTTTGATTTCCCCCCTCTATAGGGTGATCATTTTCATTTCTGTCAAATTATGTGGCATCATTTTGTTACTAATACATCACCCACTTATTATCAGGAAAGATATTCAAGATCATTTTTAGTTTCAGTTTAGATCTGATGTGTTTTCAAAGTGTTCCTCTAATTTTTTTGAGCAGTGTATATAGCAGGGGTCACCAACGTTTTTTCTTGCGAGAGCTACTTTTAGAAAATGAAAATGGCCACGAGTTATACTCATTTTTGTAGAAATGATTTTCATACCTTATTTCAACTCAAACAAATCAAATATGCTTGTTTTACCAAAACATTCACAAAATGCTGGTATCCACAACTTGCATTTTATGTTTCAGAATACATTTCTTTCTAGTGTTCTCACATTATTAACTGAAAACCTGAATGACAAGCAGGCCTGCGGGCGCCTCATGTGGTCGTGGGGGGCTACCTGGTGCCTGCGGGAACTGTGTTGGTGACCCCTGATATATAGCATAATCATGCGAGTACAACATATCAAAAGCAACTTCAATTTCTCAAGAGTATTTAACATTATAACTGGAACGTCAAGAGCTTTTAAATAAAATAAATCGAACAACATAGTACCGGTAAACAAAAAGACAGTAAAACCCCAATGAAAATAAAATGAACTCTCAGTCTCCTTTACCAAAAATTGCACTTACACTCAACAAAAATAGAAACGCAACACTTTGGTTTTTGCTCACATTTGTTATGAGATGAACTCAAAGATGTAAAACTTTTACCACATATACAATATCACCATTTCTCTCAAATATTGTTCACAAATCTGTCTAAATCTGTGATAGCGAGCTCTTTTCCTTTGCTAAAATAATCCGTCCCACCTCACAGGTGTGCCACATGACGATGCTGATTAGACACCATGATTAGTGCACAGGTGTGCCTTAGACTGCCCACAATAAAAGGCCACTCTGAAATGTGCAGTTTTATCACAGAGCACAGATGCCGCAAGATTTGAGGGAGCGTGCGATTGGCATGCTGACAGCAGGAACGTCAACCAGAGCTGTTGCTCGTGTATTGAATGTTCATTTCTCTACCATGAGCCGTCTCCAAAGGCATTTCAGAAAATTTGGCAGTACATCCATCACCTCATGTTCAGGATCATGCACGGCCCCATGTTGCAAGGATGTGTACACAATTCTTGGAAGCTGAAAACGTCCCAGTTCTTGCATGGCCAGCATGCTCACCGGACATGTCACCCATTGAGCATGTTTGGGACGCTCTGGATCGGTGTATGCAACAGCGTGTACCAGTTCCCGCCAATATCCAGCAACTTCGCACAGCCACTGAAGCCATTGAGTGGACCAACATTCCACAGGCCACAATCCACAACCTGATCGACTCTATGCAAAAGAGATGTGTTGGACTGCATGAGGCAAATGGTGGTCACACCAGATACTGACTGGTCCCCAGACCCCCCAATAAAACAAAAGTGCACATTTCAGAGTGTCCTTTTATTGTGGGCAGTCTAAGGCACACCTGTTCACTAGTCATGCTGTCTAATCAGCATCTTGATATGGCACACCTGTGAGGTGGGATGGATTATCTCAGCAAAGTGCTCACTATCACAGATTTAGACAGATTTGTGAACAATATTTGAGAGAAATGGTGATATTGTGTATGTGGAAAAGGTTTTCGATCTTTGAGTTCATCTCATAAAAAACGGGAGCAAAAACAAAAGTGTTGGGTTTATATTTTTGTTGAGTGCAAAACAATAATTGTTTTATGGAAAACAGTGTTTCTATTTTAACATTTTTGGGTGTCTAGAACGGATTAATGGATACATTGTATTGCCGTTGTTTCCTATCGGAAATGTTTTTTCTGTGTTTGTACCATTTGAGGTTTTAGACAGACCCATTGGAACAGACTAGTAACAAAAGTTGATGTACCAAAGGGGCTGTATTTCCTGAAAGGTAAAATAACCAAAGCTGAGTCTACACTTTAGTAACATACTGCTTTTTGTTTTCCAAAACAAAAAAACTAAAAAAAAAATTTTTGACCTACTTCTTTTACAAATAAAATCTTTAAACCACAATTCTTGCAACTACAAAAAAATCAATTCAACAACTTTGAAAATTGAATAAAACAACAGATGAGTTCCCCCCAGTTTGAATAAAAAGCAATTTTCAACATGCTAATTGCAGCTCAAAATTGGAGAGCAACAGTATACTTGAATATTGATCTTTTAAGGTCAATTTAACTTAACCACAAAGCAGCGTGGGCAGTGCACCATTATGTGTAGGGTCTCACAGAAGTGGTTAGTCATGTACAGTTTGATCGAGAGCTGACGTCAACTATTGCATCTGATACCTGGAAAACAGCTTCAGCAGAACAGCTGTTGTCTTCCAACCCGGTGCCAGAGCTCAGCCTGCACTTACCAACTCCCACCATCCCTAAAGAGATACTGCGTTGTAAACATCTCTCAGTGATTCAGGATGTTTGGCACCACGCACTCCTAAGTTCCGCTTTGTGGAATTCACATGTTCATTAGGCTGGTATAACATCATTACTGGCTCTCCCTCTAAAAGGAGCAGTCTTTACAAACAAGGCAAGCTAGGAAGACTGTATATTTGATAGTAATAAAGGAAATATTGTCTCATCAACAGTGCAATGGAGATATACTTATACTAGAAGGTTTCAAGGTCCCCCATGGTCCGACCAAATGCATACATTACCTTCCAAAAGTACTGGAAAAGCAAGGAAACATTCCTACATTCACTGTACATTTCAACACATTTCTACATTCCTCCAACATATGTCTATGTTAGTTCTACATTTCAACTTTCAAACATCCATCCATCCCTTTTTCTATGCCGCTTATCCTCACTAGGGTCGCGGGGGTTTGCTCGAGCCTATCCCAGCTGTCTTTGGGCGAGAGGCAAGGTACACCCTGGACTGGTCGCCAGCCAATCGCAGGGCACATATACTGTACTTTCAATCAGCAATTCAGTACAGCTTCAGCTGCTCAGCTTTCAAACTAAAGCTGCAACAATTAATGAATCGATGACACAGGGTTTCCGCTACATGTAAATTGATCGTGGCGCAGCGCCACGACAAAATAAAAGCCGGCACACCTTAAAAATTAGTTGTTTATTTTTTTAAACTTGAAAATAATATATATGCTGTATACTGTGGATACATATATAAATGATTACGGTATTTAGGCAAATATTGACCACAATTCATTTGAAAACAATTTAAAATATCATAAGAATGTTTCACTGCGCTTTATTTCGATAAGCATGCACCAGAACCGCCTGTCTGCCCTGTTGGCACTTGTGTATGTACTACCAGATAAAAAATTTCGTTGACGTTCCGTTTGTTTCTTATTATCGAGAGAATGAAAAATAGTCCATAAAATGTGTAGTCAATTTACGACAGCTTGTCGCAGGCTAAGCCTATCTATGCCAGCGTGTGTGAGTGCTCGCGTTTCAGTCTCATTCCACTTTCTAGTATCTTTGTTTACGCATTTTGCCTGGCTCTCACTGCCACTCTGGTGGCAGCTAGCTAGCTCATTTTTGTCCCACGGCTATTTTTGTCTCAGTGGCTATCACTATCATGGGATACATGCTAACTTACTTTTTTAAAGTGTCACTTGACAATCTTGCGCTCTTGTTATTATTATAATATTTATAGCCTGTCTTCATAAACACTAGTTGTGTGTCTAAATTGTCCGGCTTTAGACAGTGATGCTATCACAGGGGTCTCCAACAGGTAGCTTGTAAGCTAGCAGTAGCTCACCAGCTGATGTTGAGTAGTTCACCAAAGAATATTTGCTTCACGTCTTACTATTTTGCTTTATTAAACCATGACACCTGAGTTTAATGACAGATGAGCACACTGACCGGAGATGTGCTTTGTAAATAAAGTGCAACTTAAATGTTGGCAGTCACATAAAACACAAATAGCTCACCTCTCCTTTCTTTTTGTCAAAGTAGCTTTAATAGTGCTGCAAGCTGGATACACCTGTTCTATCATAACCCTGGACTCTGAATTCATACTGTTTCACATTTCATCTATTTAAAGGAGCACAGGTTAGGTTGGTAACCTTTGAATCAAGTAGGAAGAGCAAATATCAAATCAAATTACTA
This sequence comes from Dunckerocampus dactyliophorus, assembly GCF_027744805.1. Taxonomy (NCBI): domain Eukaryota; kingdom Metazoa; phylum Chordata; class Actinopteri; order Syngnathiformes; family Syngnathidae; genus Dunckerocampus; species Dunckerocampus dactyliophorus. Next base: position 15,238,629 of record NC_072827.1, on the reverse strand, counting down.
CTCAAGACGAAACACAGTAACTTAGGAACAATAATAGTTGTTACATATCAGTGGTCTCTCCGGTCTTCTCTTGTTAGAATAATTTGAAACCTAAGCCAAATTGGCCCGAACGGTGTTATTTTGAACTAAAAAATATATTATTGAACAGGCATCAAATTAAATGTCAAATAGTACAGATGTTTGCACTTTTGTTCTAGTCACACCTAAAAAGTGAAAACCCTGTGATGAGTGCTTTATCCTGTTAATCGACAAGTATTTTGGTATTCAAATTTGCGTTTTTTTTTATTTAAAAATGTGAATATCTTCTGATTTCAGCCTCTCAAATGTGAATATTATTTCATTTCCTTCGTCATCCATGAAAGCAGACCTATGTTTGTGTTTTACGCAAAACAAGATATTCACACACATCAGTTTTGGCTTTGGAAAACAGTTATCAACCGTTTTGCCTCTTTTCTCTAATGAAACCATTGTTTGTGTTTTGGTTTATATTGATTTGGTCCGTCTAGGGCAGGGGTGTCTAAACTTTTTCCACTGATGACCTCATACTGAAAAATGAAAGGATGCAAGGATTTTTGATATTTTGGAAGCCAACACATGTAAATATTCTATGAAAGAGCTACAGCAGAGCAGCTAAGCGTATTATTTATTTTCTCATTTTCGCTGTTGTTTTTTTTTTCCAACATACTTCTTAAATAATTTTCAGGAATTTTCTTTTTGAAATATTCTGACTTTATTCCCTATTTTTTCTTTATTCCCTTAATATTATAACTTTTTTCCCCAACCAAATTTTCCAGAAATGACAACTTAATTTTGTTTTGTTTGTTTCTCATTATATTAGACCCTATTTTTTATTTCAAGTCAATGCTACTAAATGACATTGTATTTCCTCATAATATTATGAGTTTATTCTCATGAAATGACTTTTTTCTCGTGAGATTACCACTTTTTTCTCTTAATATTTTGACTTTATTCTCCGACATTTACAGCTGTTTTTCTCATTTCTGCTGCTGTAGTTTTCCAACTACCTCAACTTTCTTTTTGTAAATTTTATTATTGTAATTATGACTTTATTCCCGCAATATTTTTTACTTTATTCTTGTAACATTATAACAGTTTCCACAACCTACTTTTCAAAAAATTACCTCTTTATTGGTGGTTTTGGTTCTCATAGTTTTATGACTTTATAAAATTTGCAGTTTTTCTTTAATATTTCAACTTCATGTTCCTAAAATGACATTATTTTTCCTCCTAATATCATGTTATTCTCACACATTTGCGACAGTTTCTTGTTGGATTACAACTTTTTTCTGTTAATTACTTTTTCCTTGTAAAATTACTGCTGATTTTTCCATTTTTCAAAAAAAACAAAACAAAATACAAACGCCGCTGGCCACATATGGCCACCAGACCGCACTTTGGACAACCCTGACCTGGGGCCTAACCCAATATTCCATTAACCAGCTTCAGATTAATCAATTTAGAAAATAATCGGATTTCGACATTCATTCTGCATTTGAACATATTTCTACATTCATTCAACATATTTCTATATTCATTCTACATTTCAACTTTCATACATTTTAACAGCATTTCAGTTCCGCTGCAGCTGTTCAGCACTCACACACAATTTCTACTGAAACGATTTCCTCTACTTATTGTAGCCAAATGTTTATAGTCTTCAGAAAAAAATTTAAAGTGTACATTTACAGGGAATGTGTTCATTTTTTTCTTAAATGCCGGATGACATGCAGTCAAAAATAAACACAGGACGCAAGCACATGCACGCACACACACACACTATTTTTTTCTTGAGTCACTATCAGCCTTTGAAAAACAAACAAAGTTGACTCACTGGGGTATAGTGGTAAGTATCTTGTGCTTATTGTATCAACATGGGACATGAAAATATTCCATACAGGAAATAGCTCAGTTGTGATTTCTCCTGACCTTCTGTCCTTTTTGTAAACCGTGGGGGGCAGGAATTAGTTCTTAGACATTTTAAACTTACATAATCATAAAACTATGTAGCATCTATCTACACAATAATAGGTAGTATTTAGGTAAGGTCATGTTTGTAGTTTACAAAAGCACTCCAACTCTTGGTATGAAATTCAACAAATTTAAATCCACTTCGACCAAATACCAAATCAATTTTATTCTAAACGGCAACTGGATTTAAAAGGATACATTTATTGTTTCACTAGTTTGAAGAGTAGATACAGTGCGACATGTGGTCGTCGGCTTACGGCGTTCCGTAGTTAAGTATGCACTCCCATAAACTAATTAAAAATGTAATTTTGGTCCAAACTCAGCTGTCCTCTCTGCATGCAGCCACATACACAGTCAGGACACGTCATGTTCACTGACGGTCGGAAATCACACGACTTCAAACTACAGTAAACTACAGTACACTGCCAGGTCGCCCATTCTCTGAAAGCAGCCATAATAACCAAGCAGTGTAGTGGTCGTATTATTGAGATGGAAAGTTTGAACCTAATTTTATTCTTACATCGTTGTTCTTTATTGTTTACATACAATCCAAGATAGACTCAATTAACGAATTTTATCCATTCATACATTCAAATTCTATACAACTTTTTGTAAAATCTTTATTTTATGCAACACAAGGACTACAAATATTAATCTGTTAGACGATTAGGGTGTTGATCATTCTCACGTGGTGACTGCAGAACTAAAATCTATACAACACTAAATTACATCATGGAGAATTTTTATAGTTGGCATCCACTGTCACCCTGATGTTGGACACCATCCCAGTTTCCCTTGTACACGTTCCTCAAAGTGCACTTTATGATGTATTAACATCAAACATGCTCTGTGGGAAACCAGCTGTGGCGTGCAGGTGTTCACGTGGTGCATGAAACTATATGTGCTGAATTAAGCCACAGTGTGTGTGAAATGGAAATGTTTCTGTCACATTCATGATCAGATACGATAGTTAATATGTACACGCTTCAATAAGCCCAGAAGTTTTCAAATGTGGCATCTTTAAAAGCTTACAAACTGTATGTCGTTATCTGTGCTTGAAAAGAGCTTGGTTTGAAGAGGAACTCTAAAGCAGGAAGGATCAGCTTGGAAACACACTCCCTCCAAGGGTTTCCTCTCTCAGTCAACCACACCAAATATAGCTAATGGACATTTCCCCTGGGATCAGCTGTACATTTAGATAATCTCTACCATGTGACTTAAAAAAAAACCATATGGATCGGAATTTATCATCTTAGATGGTGACATTACTAATCCCAGGACATAAGAGCAGCCCTTGCAAAAACCTCCCACTTGCCAAAGGCACAACCAGATGTCAAGGAATACAATAACATTCCCACACAGATGTGGGGGTGGAGCCTTCCTCAACTCTCAATCAAACCATTACATCCGATGCACGCAATATTGTCTGCATTTACTCGTCGGTGAAGTTGTGCGTCGTTCACGTGGCAACAACATGAGAAATGCATAAATGTTTGGGTCGCTGCATTCATGACCTTGCTGCCCACAGTTCTGTGTTCCCAGGGAAAGCATGTGGACTGTGGCTATGGAAGAACAGACTTACTACAGTATATACACTGTTAGTATAGCTCCTGGGAAACTCTGGAAAGTGAGGCCGTGACCAGTGCTAAATATCATGCTGTAGAGACCACGGATTCCCAAGCTTATTGAACTAAGGACCAAAATTGGAAATGTGAAAATAAATGGCCGACAAGTAGCTTGAATTTGTTTACAAAGGAAACGTTCACTGTCATTAAACTCCTAATATTACCCAATGACATACTGTATCTAGAGCTGCAACGATGAATCGATGATTAATCGACTATTCAATTAATCGTTTTTTTCTTATTTCAGCCTTTCAAATGTGAATATTGTTTTACTTCCTAGGTCATCCATGAAAGCAGACCTGTTATCTTTGTGTTTCAGGGAAAACATGATATTCACACACATCAGCTTTGACTTTGGAAAACAGTGACCTTGTGTTTGGTTCATATAGATTTCGTCCGTCTACAGCCCAACCGATGGCTTGATTAATCGAAACAGCATGCTTCAGATTAATCGACAAAGAAAATAATCAAAATGGAAAAAAATAAGAAATATGAATAGTAACAATAAAAAAGTGGTTGCAGCCCTAGCGATATCTATTAATGTTGACCACCGTGAAGCCACAGGACTACATGGGATGTTGCCCCAGTTGACCAAGTCCTGGTTCCTTCCTACAACAACACTGGACTTTTCAGGATTATTGATCTGGCCAAATGCCAGGACAGTGTTCATTAGAAACGATATGCAAGACAAGGTGTATGAGGTGAATATGGTAAAAGGTCAAATCTGTATGCTTCTGACATTTTCAAGCTGCAAGAATCATATTGACTTTAAAAAAATCTGACGCACAATAGATAAGTTAATCAAGGTACGCGTCCATAAGGCGCAATTTTTCACTATGCTTCTGGGTGGTCACAAAGGCCATTGTGAACCTTTGGAAATTCTACATCTGGGTTAGGCCTGTCATGATTAGGAATGAGCCGGATACTCAATACAGATAGCACTTTTGCCAAGTACGAGCATGAAACGAGTACAGCTCGTCATTATCCGCAATCGTGATGAAGGAAAATCCTCATTGGGTAACTGCTTACGTATTCACTCTTCACGCACTGTGATTGGCCAGTCACACAAAGGGACCGGAGAGAGAGCCGTGCTTCTCACTCTTTCTCACACAGACACAATACAGGCAGTGACTCTCTGCTTGCTTGGCTCAACTCCAGTTCACGTTCTCCATTTCGCTCTATTTTGATTTGTATGATATTTGAAGTTAGTTGGTATACTTGTTTCGTTACGTACACGGTGCAGAAAACATCACTGCCATCACTGGATGTTTGCATGAATCACCGACTTCACACAGATCATTAAAAAATTATGAAATAATGAAGTCTTTCAGATTACTTTCACATATGCACAGTACACATATAGCTGAATAATAACCAATAAATATAGCAACTTCTGATCAATCCATGTCAATTTCAGACTTAAAATAATGTACTGATTTAAGCCCCACCCATTTCCTGTTAACCACACCCACTTCCTGTTTATGTCCCGCCCACTCCGAGTACAGACACGGATATAGATCATTTAGATACAGATAGTGGTGTACTCACTCATCTCTAGTCATGATAACAAATTTTGCTGGTCGATAATTGTGCTACAAATTATTGTTGATAAGCAATATTATTGGCAACATTTTTTGAGACCATTTTGTCATTTATATGGCATAGTAATGCGAGTATATCGTATCAAAAGCAATAAACCTCAATTTCTCAAGAGTATTTAACATTGTAATTGAAATGGCAAGAGTTTACAAAATAAAAATAAAAATAAACAAACATCATCACAAATTAAACAAACAAAAAAGCCCAAAAAATCCAATGAAATTAAAAAAGACTCTCAATCTCTTTCAGCAAAAACTGCACTTAAATAAAACTCACCATCATAACCAAAAACAATAAAAAAATAGACCTGTCTCTGTTAAGAAAAAACTCTCTGTTGCACTCCAATAAAAAGCACACACAATAATAACAATAAATAAAATGGAGTATCAAGTCTCTGTAAATAAAATTGCAATTGAATAAATAATGAAGATTGGGTATTATTCCTTAACAGGAAGGCTTAACATATAGCGAAGGACACTGTGAGTGTGCACCATTTGGCACTATGTTGTTTATATTTACTTTGCCGACCAAACGACTCTGTATGCATTGACTGTCGGGACGAAGGCTCTGCTGTCGGTGTTGTGCCGAGTTCTGCATGCTCCCCGAGTTCGGCATGCAGGTCGCGGTTAAAACCTAATCTATGTGACAAAGTCAGCTGGGATAGGCTCTGGCATACCCAAGTGAGGTAAAAAATGGATGGATTTTAAAATAATTTTAAAACTGGTATGCAGAAAATAGTTCACATCAATGTCCATATCCAAAACTGAAACAATGTCTTTATATTTTGACATACACGTGAACATTCCATTACTGCACCAAAACACGGAGCCAGTACCTTCTCATTTACCAAGCCAGAGAAGGAAAATACATTCCTTCCAGAATAAAATAAGCTGCATAACACAGACGATGACGGTGCACTATGATAACAAGCGTGCCACTCGTTGCACTTGCACATTCCCCTTCTGTATTTCTGTATTCGTATCGAGAGTTGACTTTGGAGGGTTAAGGGTACTAGGAGGTTTTATCATAGCAAAGGGATCCATTTCCAGGGGCCTCCTGCATGCGCAAGGGAAAAATTGTACAAATAGCTTGATAAAAATACACTGGTTAAAAATAAACCCAGCCAGCACCATCATGCATTGCACCTGCACAGCTACTTCTAAATCTCCTAGTATAAATCGTTTACTGTGGTTTCAAGCAAAAATTTACTTAACCAGCTAAGTATGTGCCGTACGTCTTTAACCTTGGGCATGCAGTGCAGTCTGGTGGGAAAACGCACTTAATTCCACCGATTCCTTCCACTACACGCACTGATACTTTCACAGGTCACTGGATTCCATTTGTCAAGTACTTACATAGGTAGACTGACCGACAACCTTCAACCATATATACACATTTTTAACCGGTTGTTCATATCCTCATCTTATTATACTTTTTTCCCCTCCTTCTGGTCATTAAAACTCTCTGCACGCCAGTACAAACACCATCACCCACTACTTTGTTAAAGCAGTTATTCTGACAAAAAATTTTGCAGAGCCAATAATCTTAATAATAATAATAATATTGATAATAATAATAACAACAACAACAAGCGCCAGAAATGAGTTTCCTCCGAAGGGTGGCTGGACTCACGCTAAGAGATAGGGTGAGGAGCTCGGCCATCCTGGAGGTGCTCAGAGTAGAGCCGCTGCTATTTCACATCGAAGAGGAGTCAGTTGAAGTGGCTCGGGCATCTAGTCCGGATACCGGATTTTCGAAACTTTTAATTAAATAAATGCTTTTTTCCAAACAGTCCAGAACAGTAACACGGCTAGTTAAATAGTAGGTTACCGGAAAAGTCATTAATAGCTGTCTTCATCCTCTTCCTGGGGACTAAAACCACTAAAGTCGTCTTCTTCAGTGTCGGAATTGAAAAGCCTCATAATTCCTTTGTCACACACTTTGTCAGTCCCCCTCTCTCTCTCTCTCTCGTTGTCACTCTTGGTGTCACTTTTTTTCAATGCGTCAGCTTTTCACGCTGCCATCTCCAACGTCTCACCATCGATTCATTGATGTCAAGCTTACATGAGGCTGTTTCCTTCTTTGACAGCCAAATCGATCGCCTTTCACTTGGAAGCTGCATCCTATGTATTTCTTCGGGTGTTTTTCATGATGAGGGTGTGTACGTACGTACGTGAAGTGCAATAACAACAACAACAACATGTGCAGCACTGCACTGTGTAAAATATGGTGGATGTCTAGAAGCAGTCTTAATTAGGACCAGAGCAAAGAGTAAAATTGGATTACATCCATATTTGCATCTTGCATAAGAAAGACTTGGGGGAGAATATAATTATCTTGATTGATTTTGCAATCCTTTTATGCAATAAAAGCAAATGTATTTATTGCATAATTCTAATCTATGCAAGCATTCGTGGTGGAGTTTTACTGCGTGACACGTTACATCAGAAACACAGAATTTGTTGATACACCACCGAACAGTAAAATGTTCACACGTTTCGACTATGCTTATGTGTGGCCAGCTAATTTCACTAATTCAAATGTCAGCATGCAAATAACAAAGTGACCAAGTTCACCTTTGGATGGCAGATGCACACAGAACCTCCCCTTTCCTCTACATGCACGCCAGATGACCCCTCCCACACTGTAAGTCAGGAAGCTTGTGTCAAGCTCGATGCTTTGTTTAGCTCACACAAACATGGAACACCTTTAGAGAGTGCACGGCCTCTTTCCACTGTGCACCACTGCACACCGACAAAGCTCCCGGGGGACATTAGCCTGCGAGAGCTCTCGTTAAGCACCTTGTGTGCTGAAATTAAAATTGGATAGGAAAACATTATGAATGAGCAGAAATATTACATCAAAAGGTTTCAGAAACTGAATCCACTGAACCCGAGGGTGGAATTTTAATGCTCATGCATGGGTATACTGTTCTTTCACGTTAATATAACTGGAACCTGAGGTGAGAACATTAGGAATAGTTTTTTGCCTGAGTTGCTGATTTAATTGAACTTGTAATACGATCAAGGCTGAACTTGAATGTCTCTGAAAGACGATAACACAAATGAGCGTTGCCAGGTGCCTTATTAAATGTACTGTATGCTTGCGCAGTCACGTCAGGAACAAAGGATTAGGCCATAAGAGGAAGCCTGCAGGAGCCCACTGCACCTCAATGATTTATGATGTGGTTATGTTTCATGAGAATCATCATCACTCACGCATTTATGAAGAGCGCTTTTGCTCCTATCTTATCAGGTTAGAGTCCATGATGGCTGGCAAAAAATACAACAAACAATTACCGTTAGTTATGTTACAGAAAATGGGAAGTGGTTAATTGGATCTTTCTACACTACGGTTATGTTCACACTGCAGGTCAGTTCCGATTTTTTTACTCAATCATACTCATCTGATTTTTTTTCATTTCAGTGTGAACAGCACAATTCCGATTTTTTCAAATGCGACTCAGGTCTCACTCGTATGTAGACATGAATCCGATACGTATGTGATGCTACTGCAGTCTGAACGGTCAGGTCGCATACATGTGACCTATACGTCATCGAAAGCCGTGTTTTGCCATGCTTACGGAGACTTGGATAAAGTCTCACTGATGTAGGCAAAAGCTCTTCTTGTCATCCGAAAAATATTTTTTTTTAAGTGTCAGTGAAGCAGCTCACGGCAATGTCCCAGCACAGACACCTGTCCTCGGAATAGACACCACAGCAAGTTCTCCATAAACTGCCATAGCCACAATTCTTGCCCTCTTTCTTCATAACCTGCTTCGCAGGATCATTTGGCGAAGAAAATATCGACTCTGTTGCACAAAATCCTCGAAAATTGCCACAGAAGCGCCGAGGAGAGCACACACAGAGCAGCAATCTTGACTTGTGTAAACACACGGCAATGTGTGTGACGTGCTTGTGCACATGCATGTCACCTCAAATGTGACAAGTCACATTTTTTTTTGCTAATATGACAAACCACATAATCTATATTGGGCATCATACCCTGCAGCGTGAATGTACCCCAAGTCCGTTACTGTACAGCATTCACACTGTGGTGTGAATGAGATTCCACTGACACACTTTGTAAATGCCACTGCTTTAGGAACAGATCCACCATGCCATTGAGATCGCCATGGCTTTGGGAGCTATGCTGCCAAGACCTTTGTCTGGTCCACATGTACAGGCTGCCTTTAGACTCACACACTAAACACCCAGCGTGAGAGTTCGGGGGTTAGACGTGCAGTCAGCTTGTGTATTTAGTAGGGGTGCAAGGCCGTTCGGTACGTACCTCGCTTTTAAGATCATGGTTTTGTTCAGTTTGGGTACAGTAGGGGAACATAATGCTGGCAGAATAATTTTTTGACTCAAGTATCCATCAGTTCATCTTCCTCACTAGGGTCGCAGGTATGCTGGAGCCTATCCCAGCTGACTTCAGGCAAGAGGCGGGGTACACCCTGGACTGGTCGCCAGTCAATCGCAAAGCACATACTGTATGGACGAACAACCATTCACATTCACATTCATACCTATGGACAATTTAGAGTCACCAATTAACCTAACATGCATATTTTTGGAATGCGGGAGGAAACCGGAGTACCCGGTGAAAACCCACGCACGCACGGAGAGAACATGCAAACTCCAACCCAGATCTTCCCGATCTCCTGACTGTGTGGCCAACATGCTAACCACTAGGCCACCGTGCGGTCCCGACTCAAACATAAAAAACTAAAATAAATATAAAATACTGGGATGCCCAAAGTTTTTCCATTAACGACCTCATTAAAGGGAAAATTGAAGGATGCAGGGGGCCCAACTTAATACATTTTGTGTATAGTGGTGCAGTAGTGATGCTCAATATTGCCGTTCTTACTGATATCAGCGTAATCCCTCGCCACTTCGCGCTTCAAATTTCACGGCTTCACTCATTTTGTTTTTCCAAAAATATGAATAAATCACGCTGTATGGTGGTTGCATACGGCCTATAACACAGGTCTACAAATTTTCAAAACACTCGGTCAATTTTGGGCTACTGAACATGAATATGACCATCAAAAAATCTTATTGGCTAAAATTTGAAAGATTTGCGAGGTTCTTTATTACATAGTAACATATAAGGAGTAATACATAAGGTGATATGTCTCCATACACTTTATGTGCTTACAGTCGCAAGATTATGAAGATTCTTCTTGTGAAGTCAATATAGGTTCTGTATTCAACGTTATGTGGCCAATTGCCAATTGTGGGCGTATGGTATACCACAGGGGTGGTGTATCTTTAAAACAAGAGCTAATGAGCATTTTTAAGCATAATTTTCGTACTCGGTGACCCAAAATTAACCAAGAATGACTACTTTCAATTCAGAAGCATTTTGGGTGTGGACCAGTGTTTTTAGCAAAAATAAATGCATATTTAAGCAAATTTTACATATTTTTTGCCTGATATAAGCATTTTCAGGGATAAAAATGGCTAAACTAAAGTACAAAACCTAAGGCATTCAAAAGACACATTTAATCACATCGTGATGATATGTAGTATTCTACACTGGTCACTAGATGTCAGTAATGTTACTGTAATGTAAGCATCAGACTTGATGGCCAGAACAACAGGCTTGTATTGCAGGTTTGATTGATCTCAAAACAGGCACAATAATCCCTAATAAAAACACGGGCTGCTGTTACTACAGTAACCCACACCAAGCTAAAACTCGACTCTGAACCGCCATATCACTTCCTGTCCGCCCAACCACTCTGCTCCAATAGAAAGGGAACCCATTTCCAGCAACACATGAAAATGAGTCTTATTTATGTCTTAAATGGCCTATTTTCTGTTATAATGTCTACTATTTTACGTAAGAGGCGTGTAAAGGCGACTCTAGGGGTGTCTATAGGGCTCTAATAATGTTAAAAACCATATTCAGAAGGTCGTAAACAGTGCTCTAACTACGAAAATATTCCATTTATAAATAAGGAATCCTACTTCTTGGAAAGTCACTTACCACAGTGGGGTCTGGAACAAATTAACTGCGATAAATGAGGGATTATTGTATACCAATGCAGCATTTCATTTCAGTGCAAAGACCGTATTATTGTAGATGCTGCGTCAATTCACCTGTCGAGCCTTGCCTCACTCGTGCACAAGATCCCAAGATACTTGTGCTTAAACCTGGGGCAAGACTAGGGCCCTATGGTTTGTGTGAACGGAATCACGGACGGAATTGCGGAATTGGCCAATAAAAGCTGACTTTACTGTTAAACGTGGAATCTCGCGGAACATAATGACATTATGTGAATGAAATCATGTCATTACCCCGGCGGACCGCTCAGTCGTGGCAGAATCGCATCACAAACGCTAATCCGAACTCCCTGTCTAAACAGTGGCAAAAAAAACTTGGAAAGTCCTCTCTTACGCAGCATTAAGGGAAGGTAGCGGCATTACGGTAGCTTATTTTAGCAGAGCATGCTAGTGCGGCTGTGTGTGTGCGACTCAGGCTGGTTAAGCGTCTACACTGTGTTGTGTTTTGCCGCTTTAATGTAAGCGAGCGTTTTACAATGCCCGCTAACGATGTGCATGTTCTGAGTTAAAAAGACAAAAGGCACGTTTATTCTTGCACCAGCTTGTCTTAGCCGTCAAGACACATTCTCAACACACACAACACACTTCCGGCTTTCAAAATAGGAGCACTGCTGCATCTTGTCAAATTATGTAAACAAAATAAGGGCGTCATCGTCTTCTTTTGGTTTAAAGGCGGGTTGCAACCATGGTAAGATGTCTTAAAAATATCTTACATTAATAACGGGATTGGAATTACAGTACATCGGTGACTACAGTTTACTTAATCACAAGCACGGGCATTACAGTTTGTCAAAGCTGGCCAATGATGTATTGCATCAATAAATGTAAGAATGAGGATTTTTGCGTTTAATTAATGGACATTTTATTCACTAACCCAAGAACCACATACTCTATGCTGGTAAAATAAATGTAAAAAGGTAAAAAAAAAGGGGATTTTAACAAAATAAACGCAACAAACACATTTGGGAAAGAAAACATAATTTGGGAAAAAGTAACACGGATTTCATAGGGCCCTACAAGACCTCACTCCCAACCCGCAGAGTGCAACCCACCCTTTTCCAGCTGAGAACCATGGCCTCAGGTTTGGAGGTTAACCCCTTAACCCACTCTAATTCAATATTTTAATGTTTTTTTTTTAACCAAAATGCCTCAAAAAGTAATACCCAAAGTAAAACATTCATTGTACTGAATAGGAGGATTTTAAATATTTTTTTTCAGAAAAATGGGCCTTCAAAATAACCAATTTGGTGGTATGGACTGAAAAACACATAGTTTGAGTCCTTACCGGATCCCATTTCAAATCTGAGTATTTTCCACAAGTTTTTATCAAGTTAGAATCATGTGTTGATGATAAACCATGATGTGCTATTTTGACAAGTCATCACTAACTCCACGCAAACACAACTCCATGGTTTCCTGCAGTTTCTCGTATATCTGAAGATCGTTTTGTCATGATCGTTTGCAAAATGAAGACAGAAGGTGAAAATGTCAAAACAGTGCAACCATGACACACATTTGACACACAGTCCACATTTCCGTGATGCAGGAGTTCCTTGCTTTCATGACAAAAGCCCACCCATCATATTCACATTTTCACAATTCCATTGGCTATTCAATGTATCTACACTCAAATGTAATGTAATTGACCGACGTCGCTTCTGTCATTCAACTTTCCTCAAGGGCAACAAGCTCAAAGTCAATGTGAATTGCCATCCTCTTCATACCGTACTCTCTCACATCATTCAGCATGTTTCTGTCCACTCTTGGCAGCCCACAAACTTCCAGCATGTCCAAATCTGCAGCTTATGTAACCATGCAGATGATTTAGCAAACCATGGACATGCCTTACATCAAAAGCCTCATGATCACCATCAGTTTGGCATTCTGCTTCAAACAGCCTCACATTCCTGGGCCTAACAACAAAAACATGAATAAAGTGCATGCATCTACTTGACTGGAGTCTATACGGGAGCAATCAGTGGTTTGCACAGTTCAAACACATGGAAAAATACGCAGTGTGGTTACACAGAAATTAAGCCTGAATAAAGGACTTGCATAGTACAATATTCATTTAAAAACACATCATAAAGAGTCAATGCATGACAAAGTCCGAACCATCGGCGTTACGATCGCTACTTCTATGTTGTTGTGAGATGGTTTCTAAAGGATTGAGGACATGCACTGCACACGCACGGCTGAGCAAACCGCATCGTCAACCGAGCATTCATTTTCACGACACATCGCTGTGACGCATGCCGCACACACGTCACGACGACAACATCTTACCGGAAGGTGAGTCCGATTCCGTTGAAACAAAAACACCTACAAAAAAAACAAAATCTCCCGTCTTCGGTATGGTCGATGCAGACACAGACGTAGCAGTCTGACAGGGTGAGTCCCAGCTCACACTGAGCGCTGCTAAAAGGCTGTCAGGTTGATATTGCAAAGCAACCCACCGCTTCCTGTGACGTCACAGCCAGCCTGCAGTTACACACGCACACGCACACAACAATTTCCACAATTGTTGATTTTAGACTCATTCATGAAAACCGCACAGACCTTGCACGAGTAAATGAATGATATATATACACATTATTTTTTTTTTTTTAACGTTTTCTTGCTAAAATCATCAGTATGCAAAATGATACCAAAATGATATGTGCCCATCCCAAACATTTTGTTTATTGATGGTATCTTTGACTGGGAATGACACAATAAAGTATAATGCTGAGAAATCAAAGGATGCATTGTAATGTAATGTAAAATTTGTAATGTTTATATATTTATAATTTATATATACAATATATAGACTGGTGTACATCGCCTCTCGCACAAAGCTGGGATAGGCTCCAGCATGCACCTGCAACCCTAATGAGGATAAGCAGCATAGAAAATAGGTAAATGGATGGATGATTATATATATATATATATATATATATATATATATATATATATATATATATATATATATATAGTTATACATATATTTATATATACACACACTTTATATACATGTTTTTTTAAATATAAAGCCTTGTGCTATTAGCTACTGGTATCAACATTTCACCTTTTTCTCTTTACATTGCGCCTTTTTTGCTCCAGTTTACCCATTTTTTTCTGTTTAATTGTATTTCTACAATGTGCCACGGTCCAATAAACAGGTGCACACTTTGGACACCCCTGCATTAGGACAACACGTAGTTGTACAGTACTGTAAGCAACAATAAACAGATGAGTAAAGTAGTTCCTCTCCTTGTGCCTGTTTTGAGACCTAGCAAAGTACATTCTTGATGCGACTTGTGTAATAAATCTCATTAGATAACCCTAACCTTGGAGCCTAACTCTAATCGTAACTCCTAAGCATTAACTCCTAGCCCTTTACTTCTAACCCTAAGTGCAACTCCTAAAACTTGCTCAAAGTGCAATTCCGACCCCGTAACTCATAACTCTGACCTCAGCTTTAAACCGAACACTCGCCAGTGCAGGTTGTAAAACTGTTTGCCCTGTGTAGCTTCCCCGTTTTTTTAAATTCTGATTTTCTTGCCATTATATATGCTCAATGGTTGAACCCACGTATTTTCCTGGTATAAACCATATTAACGTGTCTTGTAAATTAAAGTAATAATATTCCAAAGAACCGTATATGTGAAAATCCAGTATTTGACCTCCCTGTCTTCATGCCAAGAAGAGAGAGCAATGTAAACTTTAGCGTAGTAACATTTTATTAAAGCATGGTTAAAACAAGTAAATACGTCAACTGTTTTAAGAGAACTAAAAGTTTGAACAACACTGCCCCCTGGTGCTTTTCAATAGCATCACCAAACTATCAAATTTACTGTAATATGAACGAGCAGTAGAATGCTTGTGATGTATTTTTTGTGGTACATTGTACAAATGGCAAACACTGTGCCATGCCTTCGTCCTTATACAAATTAAACTACTGTGGAGAGCAATTAAGAAGACTGCAGATATCTCCACAACTGTGGAAAAACAAACTGCATATAAGGTACAGTACATATCAGACTGCATATATAAGCTACTGCATATATGTTTTGTGCTCACAAAAAGTTACACTTGGAATTATGTGTTGAATATAAAAGCAATTTTCACCCCCCCCCCAAAAAATGCTTAAATTTTACCGCACGTGCAAAACAATTTTTTTGGTCAATTACATAGTGAAATCATGTGCATAATATAAATTGCATGTGGTCAATACAAATCATTACAGTGTATTATTAAACACATAAGGGTAGAAACCATATGCAGATAAATATAGGTGACTGTAGAGTAGTGCAGAATCCAGTGCAAAATTAGAAAAAGGTGTTCAGGCGGAGCTATGAAGAATGTTGAGAAAATTTTCCTTGCTCATTCGGATCACCTTCATTCCACGATCTGCAGGACGAGAGAAGAAGAAGTCTCAAATGTGCAACAGTGCCTGTTAGAAGAAAATAAACACTTCTACTTTATCACGAGAGAAATACCCTTTCGACTTTTAACGCATGTCTTCACACACTGTCTGCGGTGTTTGAAGTTGTTGTCGTTTCCTCCGCAGCCGCTGAAGGGGAACACGTGGCACCTCTTGGTCTTAGGATTGTACGCGAATCTGCGCTCCTGGCTGAAGCAAGTTCCTCTGTCCACAGGGCTGAAGCACAGACCCGGCAGCTTTGAGTCTGGAAATCACATTTGGAGTGTAAACGGAACAGTGCTGCCTCTGAGGTATACTAACCACACAATGCTTACGTATGTAAATCAGCAAGTTGCGAGACAGCGACTTGCATGTTCATGTTCTTTCAGATATTTACTCAGTTTGGCTCCTGGTGAGGAAGCAAATTTCTAATTTGGGTGAAGTTGTGCAATGTAGGGCCGACACACGGCAGGTTTTCCTTGCCGCTGGTCACTGAAGCAGGTGATTTTAATGATCAACACCACCTTCAATTGGAGGGAAGGATCTCATCAATTAAATCACCTGCTGGAGAAACTGGTTGGAGAGAAAACCTGCAGTGTGGCACGACTTTGACACGTGCCTTATGGGAAGCGGGTTCTGAAGCTGTGCTTCACGGTATTGCCACAAGGTGTCACTGTTTGATTTCAAAGGTGCAGCATTTCAAGGTCACATGACACCATATGAATCAACAAAATAAAATGGACTGATGCATATTCCAGGACAATAGCTGTTGTGTTTTGGACATTCAGAAGCCCAAATCAATACTCCAATTATGTGATATATGATAAAACATTATAAATATGTATATGTGATATAAATATTGCTCCCACTGGAATAGTAGAAGTATGCATTCATTCCAGACACATAATATGTAAATAAATGATAAAAAGATGACAAACTAAAGCATCCAGTTGCTTTTCAACCTTTAACAACACAATCAATTGCACACTGTTTACAGTCGCTACCCCGGTTCCTTAATAATTCTTCCAGAACAGTTTGGGTGGCAAAAGATGTGGTTAATGGTGCGGATTCCCTCAGAATTAAGCATGAATTTCTCTCCACTCCGAGCTCAATACCCTTGCAGTGTCTGGCAAGGCCTGCTCTCGGGTTTGCATATGTTATCACCTGGTTTCATTTCAATTTCTTTACCACAATGAAATAATACGAGTTTAGAAATGACACAACAGGCAACTTGATTTATCTCCTTTCCTTTCTCTCATTTATGAGGCGACTTGAGATTCATTCAGGCCAGAGTAATTTCTAGTTGCTGGGAGAATAAACTATACATCTTGTACAAAATTAGTACTTAAGTTATTTCTCCTCTCAATGCTGCTGTGTGTTATCTTACCTGGTGATGGGTCCTGGTCAGTGTCATTCATGTGCACCACAGCATTGTTGGCTGTTGGCTCATCTGAGAAATGGACACAGGACAAATATCTTAGTATAGGGTAGACATTGTATATTCCAGACTATAAGTTGCACTTTTTGTTCATAGTTTGGCTGGTCCTGCGACTTATACTTTTTTGGCGACACCCGGTGGCTGCCATCATTTACTGAGGTGACTTTGTGTCGCAGTCGGGGACACAAATTGAATGATAGAGCTTTTTGTTACAGAATACTTACTAGCATGCTTCTGCCTTGGAGACGATGTGTCTGTAAGTAATGTGCAACTGTAATTACATGATACCTGTGTGGATTGAAAAATGTGGTATTTTAGACAGCAGTGTTGTTTAATACACTGTGTCTAGCTTGGAGATTGTAGCTGCTGTGTCAGCCACTAATTAACTAAATACACACGTATGATTTTCAGTCTGCAATTGTAGACCACAATGCGGTTCGAATTTCGCGGCTTCACTTTTGTCACTGGTTTTCAAACATTAATAAATAAATCATGCTGTTTCAAGGTTGAATATGACATAAATTTTTTAAAAATGCATATTTAAGCACATTTTACATATTTGTTTGCCTAAATTAAGCATTTTCAAGCATAAAAATGGCAAAATGTACTAAAATACAAATACAAGGCATTAAGAAGACACACTCAAATTGTGAATGTAGTATTCTACATTGGTCACTAGGTGTCAGTAATTCTTCAGTGAGACAAACACCAGACTTGATCGCCGGAACAACAGGCTTTTATGGCAGGTTTAAACTATCTCGCAACAGGCACAATAATAATACATAATCATTAATCATTATTTCCTCTCCTTGTGTCTACTATATTGAGTGACAATAGGGGTGTTCTTTCATTTCTAGAGGGCTCTAACAATGTTAAAAAAAAAACATATTTAGAGGACGTAAACAGGTTTTCTATGCCATAACTACAAAAATATTCCATTTATAAGTAAGGAATCCAACTTTGCTTAAATTCACTTATCACAGTCTGGTCTGGAACCAATTAAACACGATAAATGAGGGATGTGATCAGGATTATCTTACCTGTCAACATTTTGAAAATAAGCTACATTTTCTGGAAATGACTCAAATAAAGGGCATTCTGGTCTAAATATAAAATGGTCTAATACATTAAAACAGGAATGCGCCTGGAGAGAAGGGAAAAATACGGTAATTTCCCAGTGAAAAACAGGAGGGTTAACAGGTGTGGCTACTTTAGGTTCTTAACTGGGGTGGTAGCCACAATCCAATCATGGAAAATTTGTTTTCAATAAAATACACCATTTTTTAAATATTGAAACCCTTGTATATAACGGCTGATAAGCACTTTCAACCATATGTTACAGATTTTTTTTTTAACTAAATCATAAGAATCCCAATCAGTCTGCCGTGTATTCCAGTTTTAATAATATAAAAAGTGACTCACACCGTTATCTGCAAACTGCCAAAAAGCAAGAATTACTATAATATATTTGAAATATTACAAAATAGGACTTTCGGAAGCATTTAACAACTCAAGCGTGAAATACTGTGAGTCTCACCAGTTAGTGTGGTTGGTTGCACATCACTGATGTCTCTAGAACTGGTCTGAAGCGGGACTTCCACTTTTTCTAGTGAACCCAAAGAGGGGGGAAAAAAGACAAATCATAAATCAAGTCTACAAAAAATGTAGGCACTCATTGTAATTAGCGCAAGCTGAATTACTCTGCAGAGTAGTACCTCATTAAACGGGGCCAGCTGTTTTTATTTAATGTTTAAAAAAAAAAGGTGCCTTTTTAAAATTGGTACAAACAGACAACCTAAAATAGGAAGGTTTTTTTTTTATGTATGCATTTAGTCCAAAAGAGACTGCCATTAGAATTGGTCACAGTCCAACTACTTGCTGTTATTTTCTTTGGCAATTTTAGTGTCTAAATGGCTTCTTAGTTGTGCCTCAGTCTGGGATAATGGAGTGCGCTTTGACATCATTTAAATGCTAAATCATTTGGAACGCGATTTCATGGTCGGCTTTAATTCATCAGGAAGTTCTCTGAGGTAGAACTATTTTGATGATGTCATCAGTCTCTCTTTCTTGCAGTTATGTATGCATATTTAGTAGTAGTAGTAGTAGCAGTCGTCCCTCGCCACTTCTCACTTGTTTGTGGCTTCACTGTATCAGCATAAATGGCAAAATGAACTAAAATACAAAGATAAGGCATTCAGAGGACTGTACTCATGTAAGCATGTATGCATTACAAAACAAAGGCGTGGGTATACGAATCTAACAGTATCACTATCAACATCATCATTTAACAAGTTATTTTCACAGGTGTGTTTGTGTGCATGTAATTATAATATACAAGTACATATTTATTATTACTATTTAAGGTTGTAGTAAGCGTATCAAATGAAAAACTAGGCTAGGGGTATGTGTGTCAGTTTTGCCAGGTCTCACGAGAGAAACAACCGACCAGCACTCTGAAAACAAGATCAAAACAGCACGAAACTTGGGAATTTGCAAGCAACTTAACAAAAAAACAAGTCCAAAGTTGCTTCCAATAAAGAGACCTGGCAACACTGATGTGTGTGTGTGTGTGGTTGTTTATGTGTGAGTCAGAGTCTATATTATGTCTTATTTATATCTTACAGTATGTATCTTATTTCCTGTTATTATGTCTACTGCGGAGTGTATCAAAAAAAGTACACTCTCCAAAAAGTAGCCACTAAAGTTACAATTGAACATTTTCATGAAATTTCTTTATTTGCTTATGTTGGTGTGGACATCATCCTTCAGTCCATACCAAAATTTATTGCATAACTGTATGCATGACTGAACACAGGCCTGTTTCCTCCAAAAAATTAAAGGGTTAAAATTTAAGGAAAAGTCATAAACTGTGATACAAAATGAGAATTTTTGTTTTTCTACGCTGCAATACCCAGATTATTCCGACAAGACCCATTATTTCATGTCTAGAGAGCTCTAATAATGTTAAAAACCGTATTTAGAAGGTTGGAAGCAGGGTTTCTATGCTCTAACTACAAAAACATTCCATTTATAAGGAATCCTCCTTTGGGAAGTTCACTTATCACAGTCCGGTCTGGAACCAATAACCTGCGATAAACGAGGAATTGCTGTATATATAATAAGAGAATATCATGCATTAGAAGCAGATTCAACGAAAATCTCAGAACCTCTGGGTAAAAATGATAACATCAGCTCTTCATTTTAGATATAGAATCAAAAAAACATCCACTTGTTGGTGCCACAATCTTACACTGTAAAAAGTTGATCCTGACCCACCTTGGTTTTGACACTTTGCATGACACTCTGCCATGCTTCTAAAATTGTTGGCATTGCCAAAGCATCCCCCATAAAAGAAACGCTTGCATTGCTGACTGTTGCTGTCAAAGAAGTAACGTGTCACCAAGCCGCGGCAGGGACCTGGAGCTTCTGGCAAATGACATGGGTCCTTGTCATCTACAAAACGAACAGAGTTGGAGAGACAGAGATCATGTCACAATGGAGAAACAATCTATGCTGCTTTGTAAACAAATGTGATTGTGACATGTTTGACAATAGCACGGAGGTGACTCAGGATTGCGTGCCAGGTCCTTGTGATGGATCTCCTCAGCTGTGCTCGCCAGCCCCCTGCTTCCTGGCCCCTACCTTGAGGTGCGGTACACCTGCTTTTGAACGCTTTACCTCCCATGACATATGTAAACAAACAAAGATGAGTGCATAAGATTAAAGCACCGTGCCGCCATTGTTCAGAACGGTGCCGGACGCTGCAACTATTAACGCTGCACTTCAGGTAAGGAATTTGACTTAAAATTAAATAATCATCACCCTGTTCAAACTCTACTGTTGCACTTGCACCTTCCAAAAAAACGCTGTAAACCAAGGGTGTTCAAATTGGTGCACGCAGCTTGTTCTTTATTGGGCCGTGGCTTATTCTAAAAATAAAACTGTTATTAATGAGCTATAGCCATAAATCCATTGTCTATGCCGCTTATCCTAATTAGGGTCGTGGGGGTATGCTGGAGCCTATCTCAGCTGACTTCGGGCGAGAGGCGGGGTACACCCTGGACTGGTCGTCAGCCAATTGCAGTTTAATGAGATATATTATTTGGCATTACCCTACAGTAGTTTGCTTTGTCACCTGTAACACAAAGTATATATAGCTTATAGTACAATATACAGACTTACTGTAAGTTTCAGCATCTTTAATCTACACTTCAAAGTGGCCCCACATCCTTCAATTTTTCTGTTTTTCTGCTGTATCAATATTTTTTTTAATAAATATTCTGCTTTATATTTATTGTAAAATTACCTGCCAGTAGAATGCAATTGCATTTTAATGTTTAATTTTAAAAATCATGTAATAATAATAATAGTTGCAAATAATAAAATAATAAGTAACGTTTTCAAAAAACCTACCAAAACTGTGGCCCAAAAACAAGTACAGACCGTACTGTGGGTTACCCCTAATCTGTACTGAAAACAAACGTTCATCTGATTCTGAATAAATGTACCGTTACACCCGTAATAACCAACTCTAAACATGTAACTTTAGCAACTTTCTATAAAACAAAACATGTGCCGCAAGGCATGCTGGGCAACGGAAAGTACTCCAAGTGGAATACATGATGCAACCCAGCCTCACCCAGACTTTAAATCCAGCGGCATCTTGGTAAGTTTTAGACCCCTGGTGTAGACAAATTAACAAGAACTTCAAGGTGTCATAATAGATTATCAAATGATCTGGAAATCTCACATCAAATATCCATCCATCCGTTCGTCTTCTATGCTGCTTATCGTCAGCTTATACTGTATATGCTTATATATCACACAAAATGGTAAAAAGTACTGGTATCATATCTAAATTATTGTGTGGAGGTATAAGGTAGTAATTATAAAAGCACCCTCCACTCACAACCACACTGCAAAAAAGGGATAATCTATAATACAAAACCAAACAAAGCCTCTTTCCCTAAAATCAACACATTAAACACAGGATGTGAACAGACTGAACAGATCAATATTTGCTGAGACACGGAGAAGGGGTTGGGTTAAATAAGATTTGCTTCTTCTGACTACTTTCAGGGCATGCTGCATTGTGCAGGTGTAACCCTATTATGGTCCTTAATTCAGTTAAACCTGTTTGAAATAAACTAAACCATTAATATTACAATGACCATTACCTTAGCTCACGTGCACCAGAAGCACACAGCTTGCAAATGATTTTTGTCCGTAGCGAGACTCCTTACCGAGTGAGCTACTGCCACGCCACCTATGAAAGGCAAACTAAAGCTAGCAAGAAACACATCGACATAATAACGTTGGCAAAAGGGGTAAGATCCCGAGCCTGCACGCACGACGCATTAAATGAACTGACAAGACACACGTTGCAGTCACTGACCACCTGCTCACAGCAAGCCCACTTCCTGTCTCCACAGCTATATCATCTATTCCCACATCCACTCCCATGCACATGGAAAGGGCAACACTTCCAGCAACAACATCTTTACGTTCCCTTAGTGTGCCTCTGCATCACTGTCTTGTGCAGTATAGAGTTGCCGTACCTTATCTCAGCTCTCATTTTGTCTACTGCATTAATTTAAAACTACATTTTCAGCATTGGGCAAATCTTGATGTGTGCTTTTTTTATGATGCCATGCTAATGCTTAAAAGGACCAACATATAGCAAAACACTAAGTATTACATGTTATCAAGAATGTACCTGTTACTACATGGTTACAATATGTATATAAAACCTTGTTGGAGGCGTTTTAATAGCAGTCTTTGTAGGCGGCACAGGTGTATCCCATTACAAGCAGTAATGAGCTGTCTCTTTATCTGTTTTTATATCTTTAGAACGCACAGAAAAGAGAAAGATGTTTGTTTATGTATTAAGGATCGTGGGGCAGTTTTCCTTTAAACAGTCTGTATGGCTGCTTGCCCTTTCTTAGTTTGCATAACTTGATGGTAAAAAAGACAGAATTGTCATGGAGGGTTGTCTGCTGCCAGCTATTTATTTGATAAACAAGCAAAGACAAATGATGCCCAAATTTATGCCCAATGGAATGCATCACCTTGCAGCACTGTTCGCAAAATACTTTCAGTTGTAAGAAATGGAACCAAGCAATCTGTGACCGATTAATTATCATTCATGGGTGCCAGTTCAACACACAGTGAGAAAAAAGATTTGTTTGTCAAGAAGCAGTGCTGCCTCTATTAAAATATATTTTGTGTGAGGAGTCGGGTAATTCACGGACTGGCTTTAAGCAGATAATCCCCTCTGAAATTAAAACAATGAAGCAATTTATTTAGCCAATGTCAACATTAATAATGGGAAGGTCAAATAAGAGCTATCGTATAAACTAAATCATAATAATAATAATCTAGGCTCCAGCATACACTAATGTCCCTAGAGGCATAGAACATGGATGGATAATGATAATACCCGTCACAAAAACTGGAAATTACAGTAATCTCACAATGATCTGAAATGTAAACCAAAAACATGGCTGATGACATCCATCAGCCAGTACAGTAGAACCTCGGTTATTGTCATTAATTCCTTCCAAAAGGTTAGACAAAAACCGAAATGTACAAAAACAGAGGCAATTTTTTCCAAAGGCAATAATGTCAATCCAATGAAGCCATTCCAGACTTATACAATACTAACAAACATACATTTTATAAAGAATAATTATAGTTTTACATGCAGAAACCAATGCAAAATAATTATAAATGACAAATGGATGGAGCTAATTGTTGATTGAGACTTCTCGTATATTCTGGAGAGATCAAATTCAAAAGGGTTTCTCACTTTGGTTGTCAAAGTGCTGGCAATCGCAACCCTCTTTGGCACCATGGCAGGTTATTTAGCAGTCACACTCAATGAAAAATACACGGACAGTGAGTCATCAATTTCACTGTACAGGGCAAACTGACAAGTTTGTTACATGAAATACAATACAAAAACTGAGACCGTTTAGGAAATTAGAAGCAACATTTTCGACATGTTTTTCGAATGAGTCAAAAACTGGGTTGTACAAAAATTATTTATATGGTATCGGCTGCCGATACCCTGTATTTTGAAGATCGGACAATATCGGCTTCCGCCACATAATCAAGCCGATCCGTTTGCCGTGTCACGTTCATAACTCTGGGCCACACTCCAACATAGCAGGTGTAGTAATGCACCTCGTAGCTAGCTCGACCCCAGCCACCCACACAAAGAAGAAAACGCAACACCACAATGCATACATGTCCGTGGTGTATCGTCGTGAGAAAATGAAAAATGTCTGGCTCCGCCACTACTCACATGGGAAATGCTGCTCTGAAGTGTTGTTTATACTAGGGACCGTCAATAAATTACTGTTACGCTGAAGCAAGTTTGTTAAAAAAAAGCCATATATTCAAAATCACACCACAAATTGGTCTATAACCGTGTCAAATGATTAGTCCTACCCTAATAGTATTTTGCACGCCCATTTTTTTCCAATTTCATACTTTATTGGATGCATTTTTTTTGTTGGATGGATCTTTTATTGGAGGGGCCGCACGCTGGCCTAGTGGTTAGCATGTTGGCCACACAGTCAGGAGATCGGGAAGATCTGGGTTTGAATCTCCCTTGGGCATCTCTGTGTGGTTGCATGTTCTCCCTGTGCGTGGGTTTTCTCTGGTTTCCTCCCACATTCCAAAAACATGCATGTTAGGTTAATTGGCGACTCTAAAAAAGGTATGAATGTGCGTGTGAATGGTTGTTTGACTATAAAGTATGTGCCCTGCGTTTGGCTGGCAACCACTCCAGGGTGTACGCCGCCTCTCGCCCAAAGTCAGCTGGGATAGGCTCCAGCATACCCTCCAGCGAGGGTAAGCGCCATAGAAGATGGATGCATCCTTTCTTGGACTAGGGACCTGACTCACACAGGGTTTGTTACAAAAGCCAACAATATTGTTGGCCATGCTGTGTAAGAAAAAAGTAAATTCAGCAATACTTTAGTTGCATTATTTTATTATTTGTAATGCTTTGAGAGTTAATAGCCATATTCAGTTCCACAAAATATTTTTTAAAGAAGAAAAAGGCTCGGTACCAGATGGGATCGGCAAAACTATTTTAAAAAATCGTATCGGAAGCCAAAAAATGCATTGCTAATGTACAGTGAAAATAAATCCAAACATCAACGGTTCAAAACTGCTTATACTACTACATTCATCTTGGAATATTTGTGACAGCAGGGTGTGAATGAGGCGAACATGTGAAGTGCTATGAACACCCTCTTTGGAGGGGCGTTTTACTTTTATGAATTCACGGTCATGGTATTAATATGCATACAAGATTACATTGGAGTACAATTCACGTGTTTACAATTCACGATTCAACATGTCCAAAAAGGAGTAGGAAGAAGCGGAGTTTATTTCATCCTACCCCTTCTCCTCCTCAATTGCTCATACACTTGTTCTCTTCCTGTATTCAATACATAACCTTTACCTTTTTTTGTAATAGAAAAAAATTATAAGAATGTGTAATAATGTGTAACAGTAGAGTTAAGGGTTTGAGGATCGCTATTACAGCAATATAAATAAAGTCTGGAGATATTCATAAATAAATAATTAGGAAGTTACAGTTGACAGAAACATTTTTGGAAGATAAGTGATTAGAGAATATATAAATACTTTCAGTAATCATAGGGCATGAAGATTAAGTAGTAAGTGCAGGAGTAATTTGCCATAGCAAAGTATGTAGTGGTTCAAGATTAATGTTTCCAAGAGGATACCGGTGTTCTACAGCAACCAAATATCTTTGCTTTTTTTTTTTCTTTGCATTAATTTACTTACTGGTACGAGACATTTTATCACTCATTTTGTGACTACAACTCTTGAACTCTAAGAACTTCAGGAGTCGTTTGTTCATATTCCATTTTATGCATCTGTTTTATGCCTGTGCTCAAATTGTCAACTTTATTTTGTTAATAATGCTGCTCTTCTTAACCATGCAGGAACCAACAAGTCTGTCTGTAGCTTGTTTTAAAAAAATGGTGTGGAAATAAAGACATCTTCTAGGCCCAATTTTTATTTTTATTTTTAATGTATTCCACTAAGGATGTCATTCGAGTGCAATTACAGGTGAAGACGGAAAGTGGTGAGGACATAACCAGAGAGAAAGAGCGACTACTCGCCAAAATCTTCGTGCGCAGAAACTATACAAGGGCACCCCAATTTAGTACTGTAGACGTCGACTCTTAAAAGAAAACTGCACTTTTTTGGGGAATTTTGCCCATCAGCCACAATCCTTACCTTATGTGACACATGAATCTCCAAAACCTCTGCTTTCTAGGCGGAATAGGTGTGTCCCGTTATGTGCATTAATTACCTGTCTCTTTTTAACTGTTTTTATATCTTTAGAACGCACAGAAAAGACACAGACGTGTGTTCATGCCTAACATAAGGAATGTAGATGTTGGCCACAATTTCAAAATATCTGCAGTTTCTCTTTAATATATGAGAGCTAATATATGAGATAATCAGGCTGTGAAATATACTTAATATGTAAAGTGTTTCTGTAATGAAACATGGGTGTTTTTGTAGCCATTAATAAGGAGTACTGTTCCGGAGAGTGAATGTTTGATTGCCAGACATCCGAACATAGGAGTTTAGGAACAGAGGGGTGAATGTTAGGTCAAT
Organism: Dunckerocampus dactyliophorus; assembly: GCF_027744805.1. NCBI lineage: Eukaryota > Metazoa > Chordata > Actinopteri > Syngnathiformes > Syngnathidae > Dunckerocampus > Dunckerocampus dactyliophorus. Next base: position 15,211,830 of record NC_072827.1, on the reverse strand, counting down.
TTTGAAATATGCTGTTAAGTTTTAAACACCACATGACAGCACTAATAGTTATCAAAGCTTATGATAATGCTTATGACGATAATGATGCTATTAATGTGTATCTTTCGTAACCCTGATACTAATGAAATATAATTGAGGTGTGAAATAAAGCTTAAAAAAAACCTACCGGAGTTGATTAAGAGCCCTCTACGACCTTCGCAGCAGTTTTCAAGTTCAGGCAGGTTAAATTACAAAAGAGTTCAATTACAGTGACAGTTTCACACCTGTGTGGTGTATTATGACCGAACCCCAGGTTTCTGTCAATGAAATACATAATGTCAGCCCCTCTGTCAGAAATGTGGTTTGGGATTAAACAGGATTTATTTGTTAGGGACATTAGGTCATTAAAAAGTGAAACCTTAGAGTTCGGTGTAGAGGACAAAGAACGCTTAAAATCACCCCTCTGAGTCATTCAGGTGTTTACTGGAAAACTTGAGACGGGCCTGTACATGTGCCCTGTTGTGCAGTGGGACCTTGCAGGCACTGCAGGATCTTAATCCAGCACAGCAAAGTGTTCTGCCAATGTTTTTTCACTTTTCTCAGCATGATCCTTATCCACGAGGTGAGATCATGCATGAAGCTCCATAGCGAGGGCAATCGAATGTTATCTTGTATTTGTTCCATTTTCAAAATTATCAGTCTCTCTATCAATCTCAGTAAGAGACTGCTTGTGCCTTGCTGACGGGAGAGGAACTATTCGGAACAGAAATCGTATTACAGTCATTCTATTGGTTTGACAGAACACAGACACAAAAACCTGCACAGCGCAGCTGCATGCATTGCAAGAGCTAAATAAAAATTGACTTGACTCACCATATCATTTTGCAGTATGGCATGTTCTCACAAGCCATCACCCCATCCTGCCTGAAATCATCCACCATCATCCCCATCCAAGACGACAACATTGGACAGCCTCAGTGACTACAGGCCCGTAATCTCTCACCGGTTAAGCCATACTTTCAGTCCACACTTCACACTCAGAAAACTGGCTCAGCGCAGCCCTTTCTCGTTCGAAAAAGAAAAAAAATCTCACCCAGATTCAACTCTTGTTCTGTTTCCACATAATCCGACAGCCAGTCCAGCTTAAAAGACCTTTTTTTCTTTTTTACTTGAGCTTGGTGAGTGGATGTGGCACTGACCGTTCGTTTCGCCATAATACAGCGTTAGCAAGCACCATTTACCTCCCCTAACTCCGCTGCACCAGTAGCTATACGCTAACCTGTAAAACAGCAGCATGTACTACGTAACGCGCTGTTAATGAATTGATTGGCTGCGTAAGTAAGTATGTACCACAATGATGTCACCATTGGCTGAACAGTGTTCGTCATTGTGTTGTTACTGCTTGTTGTCACTCACGGACAAAATAAATTGTTATGTGTTTATTTTATTTACAGATCAGGTTGGATTTTATTTTGTTGCGCTGCAAGGATTTGCTGTGCGCTGGAAACACAAGATCAGTGCGCGATTGCACACACGCACAGTTTAGAGGTAACATAGCTTGTAAGTGAATGCCTGAAGCATAAATGTTCCAAATTAATCAGCGGACATGGTTTAATTGTCAACATAAACCAAACAAAATTAATTTGTAATATACCAAGGTGGCAAGAATAGATGACAACTATACTCTGTACAATACTCTGCATGATAAAAACAAAAACAATCTAAATTAAGTACTGTCCTTGCTGCAGCTTAGTAATTATAGTGTTTATTTATTACAGAGTAATTACAGTCAACGATCAACAGTAACATGCACTCACCTGAGACAATGCATGTTTCTTCGCACATCTCCAAGCTTTCAAAGTTGTTGGCATTTCCTCCACAACCTCCATATTCAAACAACTCACACTGGCCCGTGTCAATGTTGAAGAAGTATTTCTCCCTAATGGCCCTGCAAGGCCCTGGGTCCTGTTTAAGGGCACACAGCTCCTTGAAGATGAACAGTTCAGGTAACGCTCCCTCTTCTGAAAAACAAACAGAAAAAAACAGAAAACATATTGTTTTTTTGTGGCACGAAAGAGATATTCTTGTTTATGTTGAGAAAAGCAGAACATAGCATTGGATAGAACGTGTCTTTAATGTCAGTAGTCTGACATTCACATACTCCACATTAAGAGCATCTCATCAGTGAGCAACGCCTCACAATTGTTCCCTTCAAAATGTCAGAGAATGTAACAAAAGCAAAAGGATTGCAGAGTGTGAGCAATGTCTGCATCAGCAGTGATGACAGGATTATTACGGAACACTTTCAATAATTGTCCCGACTGTGCAAAACATGTCGGTTTAATTGGGGCATTTGTGAATGTACTGTTGGGCAGAAGCGTTATTCATAATTGGCAGATAGATATAGCTGCCTTTGAATCTGAAATTGTCACACTGAAAAAAGGGTCAAATTAATCCCTTTGGTAACGTCCCCTCGTTTTAGTTTTTAGTATGCTTGGTCTGTATTAAAATGTCTGTAAACCCATTTATATGGACGATGTGAGAAGGCGTCATTCCTAAAGTATCTTTATATTCGCATAACACAATGATCTCGGTCTCCCCCGAGGGTGAATTGTTAATAGTGTTGTGTTTGTTTGTCTGTCCGTCTTATAGTAATGAGTAAGATAATGGGACCATACTATTTTTGGCATCCGTTACCCAGGCACACCGCACTTCTGTTTGTTGTATTCCGTTGTTGTAAAAGGTAAAATTAAGAAATATTACAACTTTTAAGGTTTTTAATAAGCTGTTTTGCAGCTCCAGACAACTTTTCTTCAGTGGGCGACAGGGGTGGGGGAAATAAACGATTCTTAGATGCATCGCGATGCGGACATTGACGATTGTTAATCGATTCATAAATGTCAATAATTGATGCTGACGGAACAAAAAAACAGAAAGCGGAAGTGCCGCACGAACACTTCATGGTAGCACATCTAAGTGTAAGACGCTACCAAAATCACTGGGCGTAAACTCCGACCCGCACCTGTTGCATTTAAAGCGACCTGGAAGCACTTTGGCTTTCACGTAGTTGAAGGTAAAAATGAGCTGGTCAAGAGCCAGACAATATGCAAGCTTTGTCATACAAGCTTAAAATATTTTGGAAACACGACAAATATGAGAAATCGCGTAGGACATTTCTGCCCGAAACAGGAGGATAAACAGCCAGCTGAAGTTGCTGCTAACCAGAGAATCATCAGGCAGGTGATAACTAATTTTCCACCCAACTCGGACAAGGCGGCGCAAATCACAAAGTCAAGGATTTGTGGCCGTATTCGATTGTTGAGAAGCATGGCTTTCGTGCTTTGTTGTGCACTTTGCAACCCAGATACAACGTCGCATCGCAACATAATTTCACTGACACTGCAATTGTGAATAAGGGCAGCTTGGTTTGTACACAGTGAGTAAAAAGAAATTATATATAGAAAAAAAATTATGCTTGAAAAAAAACTGACAAACTATTGATCACAAAAAAGATGCATCAAAATGCATCGATAATCGTTTTATCACAACATCGCAGGCCTCTGAATCGTAATCGCATCGAATCGTGAGATTCCTACCCCTAGTGGGCGAGGGGTGAAAATGTCTCTTCTTGATAGTAAAGGTGGCCGATCCCTGCTCTAGCACATTTATGTGTGCCATCACTTTATAATACAAATGTATTATTGCAAATTTACTGACCCCCGTGGATCATGCAAAGTGGCATTTCCCATTAATAATCGTCAGTAGGAACAATTAATTATATGACTCGTCCACATTCAGTGTGAGCTTGGGCATGAGAAGGCATACCATGGGCTTGGGTGGCAGTTATTATCAGTAATTGGTAGAATTGGCTATTAGGTTGATTATACGACACATCCACTTAAGGCACTCTTTAACCCTGATGGGGTGAGGGACGTTTTCTGTGCTTGGCCTCAAGGTAAAAGGTACATTAAATGTTCATTTATCCCTTTTATTCGTCATATATATGCATTTTGAATTGTTTTCTGCACGTAAAACTATAATTATAAACCTATTAAACAGGTGTTTTGTGTTAACATTTGTGTGTGTCCGGGACAAAGACCGGACCTTCGGAAAAAGATGAATGATGCTAACCGAGTTTTTTTAAATTTCTAAATTATGCAAATATTTACTTAAAAACTTAAATATATATAATTGGTAGAGATGATTCTAGTAAACAAATCGCACAACACAGTGTTGAGTCAGACTAAAACAGCATCTTTTGCACTGCCAGTCTTTTTTTTTCAGAAATATTAGCAGTTCGAGCTGTTTATAATGAAATTTCTTGCCATTGGCATTGTGCAGTATTCTCAGTTGTTGCCATTATAAGATTGGATTTTTTGCTGAATAAGTGTTTTATCATGTAGTTTATCGAGCAACCCTAAAGAAATGCATTAAAAAAGTTTGGAAATGGAGTTTTCTTTCCTCCAAGGTACACATTTTAATACAAGTTGGTAATGGGAAACTGCTACAAATCGGGACAATCACACCATTGGCCTGACAGGGTAAGAAGGCCAGCAGCTTACCACTGCAATCTGTCAGATTTCAATTTACAACCGTGGACTGGGGGACATTAAATTCTCCAAATGTACATGTGTTGACGATTTCTGTCACCTGACTTGTAGAACGAGTGTTGCATCCATGAGGCGGGATGGGAGCAGAGAATTTGGTTAGCTGGTCATCTAAAATTGTGGAAAATAGTACAATACAACACAGGGAACCTGGTCCTCTGTGTTAACTCCTGCCTGATTTTGATGATATAAAAAAGTAATAATGTTACATAAAATACGGCTTTTTAAATACTGCTGCATTTAAAAGTTTTTTTATGATCACAACAGTGTACAGTGGAACCTCCGTTAGCATCAATTCGTTCCAGCAAGTCCAACTCATACCAACACATACTCTAACCAAATAATTGTTTCCCTTTAAAAATAATGTAAATATCTTCCGGACAGCTACGAATTTTAACACAAGGGGGGTTAAAACGTAACAAGCTATATTTAGCAAGTAAGGCTGTGCATTTAAGTGTTTCTTGCATCATGCATTTATCTGGTAATTAAAAACAAGTGATCAACAAAAGGTGAAGCATCCGCCGAGCAGGTGTGCAGGAGTGAGCCCCACCTCTGTAACGCCACGCAATGCACTTCTGAAAGCTGTAAAAAAAAAAAATAATAATAATAATAATAAATTTAAAAAAAACATCCATTATGCAACTTAGCCCCTGGCCAACAGAGCCAAGAAGGCAGAGTTTGTATATACTAGCCTTCCTAAGGGGCAAAACATGCATAAGTGTCCAATCGCAGGGCAATTGTATATCCAATCATGCAATATATTACTTAACAATGTTTTCAAGTTAAAACAAAGCTCATTTTTAAGGTGTGGCGGCTTTTATTTTGTCATGGCGGTGCGCCACGATCAATTACATGTCGAGGAAAGCCTGACTGATAAACACTGTACCACCAATCATCTCCGACACCTAACGTCCAAGTGTATTCTTGAATAATTTCCTCAAGAAGTAGGAAGTTCTTAGTATAGTAGATAAAAAGATATTGGGCTTGTTGAGAAGTGCAGTTAGGTCAGTCAAAATGAAAAATGAACAACCCAGCGGGGAAAAAAACTTGCTGTACTGGGAGGGAATCGGAAGTTATTAAGTTCAAAATAATATGAAGACAATGTTAACGGATGTAAGCTTCTCAGAAATCTATGAAGACGTGACCTCATTTTTGTTTGAGCCTCCACAGCGCCTTACTGGAGGATCAAATTCTGGCATACTACTTCTCAGTGGCATTAAAGGAATCTAACAGCAAAAAGTGCATGCCTGTGGGAGAACTCTGGGGGCATTTCTATAAACAATACAAGCTTTTTGAGTCTTTGTGACTGGGAAAAATGAACGGCTCCTCAAGGCAAAATACATTGATGATGATATATGTGAAAAATGTCTATCAACAATGTATTTGGCTAACAAAAAGTTAAGGATATGCACAACTGTTATGTTGGAGAACAGCAAGTTGTGTGTTAAGCATTGAACATGCAAATTAAGTTCACCTGTAAAGATGATATATAGTAGTACATTTTATGTTCATCCTGAAATGTATCTGTAATATCCCTTAGTTCTTGGGAGTAGTATATTAAGTAGATTGTTTAGTGCCAGAACAGTTGTCACGGTTTTGCACAAAATAGAAGGGGCCACAGGAAAATCTTCTGTTTTATCTAAATGGCATATGTGATGCATTCATTTTTAATCAGCACCTGCATGTTAATGTGGCAGGTGGTGAGGGAGCAGAGATGCACAGACTGAGTCGATTGTTGCGCAGTCGCTCGAGAGGCTTTGTCGACCTATTTGTCCAAATCAGATAACATTCATCACAGTTTGTGTGTACTTCCACGGCCTCTGAAGAGTCTTATCTTGTTCTTATTGGAAAGATAAACAACAACACCTCCCTTTGCATTACTATTATATCTCCTTACTAAATCTAAGTTGAGACCTATTGCAAGAAGCCCGCTCTTCACAACAAAGAAAAGTCGAGAACAAGAAATCCCTTCAGTTTCAGTGATTTTTAGCTGCTTGCACAATGCAAAAGTGTGTTTTTTTTCTGTAATGTACTGTGACATTATCTGAGCTAGACTTTGTCCGCTGCAGTAACTAAACAGGAACTTTTCTATTTTATGTGGGATTTTGGAAAACCTTGGAGCATTTCAACAAAAAGTGCACAGTAAAGCACTGACAACGGATTTATATCTCTGGTGCAATAGTGACATTTGTGGTGTGTTTGATGTGTTTTATGTGAAATGACAATAAACACAGCTGTCATCAGATAGCCAAGAGTTTCATCGACCACAAGTCAAAATCTTGAGTCACCAAATATCTGTTGTTGTTTGAAGTCCAATATTACTCTGTGCCTTCATTTAGAGCACAATTAAAACTAGAGAAGCACTCGGAGAATGCAGACCTCCGGCAAGCACCATCGTCCCCCCCCATATTGTGATTCACACCAACATTATAATCCTACATTTCTTGGATCAGTCTTTGATATTTTGTAGAACGCGTTGGAAACTTTTTTTTCCAAGTGCTCTGACCATAAAGAATCCTTCAAAAAATTCCTTGATCCAGACGGTGATCAAAATTGAATCAGTTCTTCCATATCCCATTTCCGACAATTCCTGATAATTTAATCCAAATCCAAGTTATTGTGAACACAAACAAACGAACAGATAAATGCCGGCAAAAACATAACCTCAGTGCTCCGCTTGTGCTTTGTGCTGCTCTTGGCGGAGGTAACAAAGTGGAGGAATATTGTCTGCTGGAAAAAATGTATTCAAAACCGGTACCTGCTCAGTCATACAGATTTCCCCAAAATGGGCATTAAAATGAACATGAAGCCGAAAGAATTACCTACAAGAGAATGCTGATTAGCGGTAATAAGTCCACAGACAGGGGTGCCATTATGAAGACCGTTACAACTGCAAGCCAGTGAGAAAAGGGGACAAAGTTCAAACAAATCAACAGAGATGTTACGAAATAGAAAATGACTATGTAGAAACCAATTACCCTTCATTTTGCTATTTTAATCACAGGCAAATCTATTACCACCTAATGAAGGCGGTGAGGTCTGGATGACACTTCAAAAGAGACACACACAGACAGCAAACACTCTCGAATTCTTTCTTTTCTGGGTTGTACTTCTTAATGTTGTACAAATATCCCTTCAAAGTAAACAAAACAAATGTGATTAGGATAATCTCTATGGATATACTGTATTGTGATCAATCTTAATCGTACAAGCTATAATTTGCAAGTCTCATAGGCTCCAACTATGAGAGTTAGAACTCTCTGAAACCGCTTCCTTTCAGAAAGGCTTAAAAGATGCAGGAAATGTTGACAAAGCCTTCAGCAGATACACACTTTGAAAAACTTTACAGGCACAGTCAAGATAACACTATCGTATTTGAAGAAACTCCGGTTGTATGACTCAAAGAAAATGTTCCATGTCTCCAATTGATAAAACTGAACCAAACAGAACAGAAACAGTTTATAAAGACATTAAAAAATATATAAAAAAGACCTTAACCACAAATAAACGGTTGCCTTTTTTCTACTCGGTTGATATGACACTTATTTTCAGTAAGTACAGCTTAGTGTCCTAAAACAATGTTTTAAAAAAATTGAAAAATAACCATGTACTGTATAATGCACTTTTTATATTGTACATCTACAACCAACTTTGTGGATAAAGTCCAAAAACTCAAAAAACAAATGTAATAACCACATATATCCAGACACAGATAGACTGGCCCATGCCACCCATCTCGCATTTCGCATCGCACATTTCTCATCTCTCTGGTTGTGACAAGTCTGAGTAGACACACTCTTTCTCACACCTCTCATATTTTGACCATATTGCAATTCAGTGTGAGCCTATTATCAGGAGCTGGGATATCAGAAATTCAAAGATTTCAGCGAAGAAACAGTTTCCCAGCTGCAGCTCTGGTTATGAATGTGTGTGCTGCAGGAGATAAATGATGTGACCATACATCGCGCTAGGTTTATTGTGTGTAGTTCAAAAGCATCGTATTTAATAATCGCCTTGCCACTCAAAAAATATATTGCACAAAAAAGGGTTTTAATCATGTTTCAATAATAAGCATTGCAGTTCATCCACATTTAGGTTCCATCATTTCCATGTCAAGGTAACTTCATGCCTCCCACTCAAAATAACACATGCTTGTGACTCTCTTGGAATTGTGACAATGTATGTGAACCAATAATTATGACAACTGACTAGAGGGCTGCGATACCAAACCTGTGGACATGCCATTTCAGTAGCAGGGTGCTACTCTCTAGCACTAATAAACATCTGGAAACCAAAATATTTGGCAGTAATACAATAAGGGGAATACAGTATGCAAGGAACAAGTAGACCACATAAACCAGGGCTGTCCATCCTGAAAAATGAAGGATGCAAGGGTTTTGATATTTTGGAAACTAACACATCTGGATGTGATAAGTTGTTATCTATTTAAAGAAAAAAACTGCATCTCAGCTTTGTGATATAGGTAAAAAAAAAAAAAAATAGCATATTATCAGCATGATATTTGGTCCTTGCTCTTCCTTTCCCGCATTTTAAATATTACAAATATTTATTTTTGTAAGTATATTAAATATACAAATATTTAAAAAATGACAACTTATTTTGTTTTGTTCATTTCTCATAATACAACTTTTAAAAAATAATGTATTTTTTCTTTAATATTTCAACTCAACTCTACGACAGTTCCTCATAATATTACGAGTTCATTACGAATTGTTAGAATACAACTTTTTTTCTTAATATTTTAAAAATACAGCAGGTTTTTTTTTTTCTATTTCTGCTTTTTAAATTTTTTTCAATTTAAATTTTCTCTTGTAAATTATATTCTCGTAATTATTACTTCATATTTATAATATTTTGGAATTTATTCTCGTAAAATTCTAACTTTTTCAGCAATCTTCAATCTTTATTCATTGTTTTGTTTGCTTTTCGTGATATTACCACTTTATAAAGCATTTCCTTAATTTTTCAACTTTATGGTACTAAAATTACGTTATTTTCCCTCATAATATTACATATTCTTGTAAAATTACTGCTGATTTTTTTTTCCACTTTTGCTGTTGTTTTTTTGTTTGTTTTCTTGTTTAAGTATATTTTTTAAATGTTCCGCGGAGCAAAAAAAAAAAAACACCTACTGGCCGGAAAATGGCCCCCGGGCTGCACTTTACACACCTCTGACATAAACTAAAGGGTTTGAGTTACTTTTAGTATTTCACATAACAATGTGACACATTTTCAAGAGGATTTAGTGAGAGTTGAATGGAAAGTAATGAGCCATAAGGTCCATACAAGGCGAACGGTACATTTAAATTTAACAGAAATAGCTCAGATCTCATCAGATCTGGTTTGATTATGTTTTGCTCCCTTGGATCCAGAATGAATTCTGAATCTGGACTAAACTATAACCACAAAGACAGGAGTTTTTCTGAACGTGCGAGGCGGGCCTCACTTACCAGGTGCCTGAATATTTCATTGGAGGCACAGCAGCTTGAGAAAAATAAACCTGTTAAGCCAACTTAAGTTCTTTTGAAAGGGAAAATTAATAAATATTTAGTTCAGACAGTGAGACAGTAAAATGATTATACTCTCTGTGGTCTCTTGTAATCATGTTTTTGGAAAATGTGTATTTGTATGTAAATGTAATTAATACATACATTTTTGAATGATTTCTTAGCAGTTTTTTAGATGTTGCATTAAGTCAGTCATTTTAAGGGTTCTAATAACTCATATACTGAAAATAAGTATTTGGTCCCAATACCAACCAGCAAGCATTGACCCCCACAGACCTGTTATGTGCCCATGAAGCACACAAATTTGTCCTGGCCCTTTAGGAAAGCACTCCTCAGCTCAACTGGTTGTGTGGGAAAAAAAAGACACCTGTCACAGAAACCTCTCCATCGCCATGGGCGAGTTGACAAAGGACCTCACCAACAAGATTGTAGAGAAAGGTGAGGGACCACACCATTTATAACGGAAGTCGGTTGTTGATCTCTCGGGAGTTTGGACCACAGTCACCAAAAAAAACAAAAAAACTTGGTAACATACTCCTCTGCAATGGATTGTGATCCTGATCCAAGGTCCACATGATCAAGAAGGCACATGTGCAGGCCCGTCTGAGGTTTGACAGTAAACACCTGAATGACTCAGACGGCTTGGGAAAAATGGATGTGGTCAGATGAGACCACAATTGAGCTCTTTGGAATTAGTTAGACTCGACCTGTTTGGAAGCACAGAAATACTGAAGAGCAAGTACAAAACGCATTTGACCAACGTGCTTGCCAACAAGAGTTTCTGCACCAAATCCAAATACCACGTTTTGCTTTGGGATCAAATACTTATTTCCCTCAAATTAAATACCCATTATACCTTTATTTAGGGGTGTCTTAGAATAGTCAACGATTCGATTTGGAGGAGTCAAATTTGACTATCAATCTCTCTGTCCAATAGGACTGTAGTAACAGGTGCATTGTAGTTCTGAGCTGCTGTTCAGGGTGTGGGCTATAGATGGCAGTGACATTCTGTATGCTGCTTTAGGAAATAAGTCTGTAGAAGGTGAGAAATCGGAAGTGTTGACAACTGGTCATGTTGTGTTTTAGCATCTGCCTGTGTCTATTTCAAATAAAAGGCTGACTTTTCTACAGCCATTCTGCCGTTCGGCTGCTGCTGAGCATCCATTTCTACATAGAATGTCTTTGTTTTTTTTTATAAATAGTCTATTGTGATACAAAATCAGCCTGATTTGTGTTTAGAAAGAACTGAAAATGGCGTAGTGTTTAACCTACAGTATACTTACAACGCATTAATAAATTCACCCGCTTTAGTGGCACAATCCAAAGGAGCTGAGGTGAGCCCTGGCTTTGAAAGCTGGGAAGACCGCCAACATCTATGGATTTATTGGCTCATAATGGCTACTGAAAAAAATCATCTAAAGTGTGGAAGTATTTTGAAAAGGTTAAAAGATGCCTCCCAAGAAAGCGAAGTGCAACTTCTTACAAATCGCACGACAACAGCCAACATGGCGTATCATTTAAAACAGGTAAGGTTGTTACGCCAACTTCATTTTATATCCCCGCTGTGGATTTCAATCGAATAAATTAGACTGCTAACAGAATTTTGGCAAGTTGTCATTTTTCAATGTTGTTCCTATTTTATGTGGACATTGCTGATGTGTGATATGCCTATTGTTGCAGTTTTGTTCATGTCACTTTCTGTGTCAGTAAATGCAGTAAATTAAGATACTCTTTTTGAATACCTATCATGTTTATTTGATATCTGAGTGTTTCAGCCGTTTTCTTTGATGTGAAAAAAGTCGTAAATGAGATCAGTTTATTTGTAGGGATCGCCATTAGCTGCATACTAAAAACAACAACAACATTTGATGATTAGTCAACTATCGATAAAATCTAGGGATGTACACCACATCACTATCTGTATCTGTTCACCCATCTAAATGATCTGTATTCGTATCTGTACTCGGGAGTGTGCCGAGTGACCAACGCAACACAAGCCGTTTAAAGCTCTGTCTTGTCAAATGCACTGCGTACGTAACGAAACAATTTTACCAAGTACAGTAACTTTAAATATGAGCTGAGCTGAGGAAAACCTATAAAAAAAAAAACATCCGCAGTGGAGGCAGTGACCAACGCGACACAAGCAGTTTTCAACTCTGTCTTGTCAAACGCATCGCGTACATAATTAAACAAGTCTATCAACTAACGTTAAATATCATACAAACTGAAACAAAGCGAAATGGAGAACGTGAGCTGGAGTCGAGCCAAGCAAGCAGAGAGTCACTGTCTGTATTGTGTCTGTGTGAGAAAGAGTGACAGGCATGGCTCCTCTCTCTGGGAGTCTGTCTAGGGAGGGGTGGTCGCTGTGTGTGACTGGCCAATCACAGAGCGTGAAGAATGAATACATCAGTAGCTACCCAATGAGGATTTTCCTTTATCACGATTACAAATAATGATGAGCTGTACTCGTTTCATGCTCGTACTCAGCTAAAATGCATTATCCGTAACCAATATTCTTCTAAAACGAGTATCCGACTCATCCCTAATAACCAATCAGATTCGACTATGGCAACCCTTTGTCAAAGACAGCCCTACCTTCATTATTACTTTTTCAGTATGTTTTTTACATTGTGTCTGTCTGTTATAATAAACCCACCATTAAAATTATGTACTGTTCACATTTTTGAAAGAGGGTGCACTTACAAAATCAGCAGGGGTCCAAACCACAGAGCTCATTGTAAGGACCATAGCTTTTTCAATGACGCTCTGAATTGTTCCCATAATAGCTCGGACAGGAAATTGCTTTCAGTAGATAGCTCGTATCAAATGTCTTCCAGTACCCTGGAAGACTGACAAAACCGCTATCAGAACAGAAAATTCCAATGAGTCATTATGCCATGTGAAAGGGCAGCATCTTAATTACTTTACATTACTTTTTCGTTACATTTACACCACTGGCAAGATGGAGAAACATGGCTGATTCTTTGCTGTTATATTGAGTTCACTGCAAGATACCTCAACCGCAAAGAAAGTTAAACAAACAGCAATGTGTTTGCTTTACGTCGACTTAATGAATAAATCATTTACAAAGTAAACATCACTCTCGGTAAGTTATAGATACAACCATGAGTCAGTTTTCATCAAACCCAAGTTTAAAAGGGTAAGGTGGTCAACATTTCATATCATTCTCGGGAAGAAAAACCAACAGCCCTACATATGTGATATAGGGGAGCAGGGAATACAATACTTAATAGATCCTGCTTCAACAGGAAGAAAGGAAACAGACACGGAGATACACGTAATAATAATAAAGATCATTCAAGAATCCCCTGGCCAGAATACATCCATAGTGTACCAACTCTAAAAGAACTACTATTCATTCTTCACAGAGAGTGAGTCACCAACGCGTGGATGCTTTGTTTAGGCACTCGATTCCGCAGATTGAAGGGCAAAGGGACTAGTTTGTTAGGTACAATATTTGGCCGTATGATAAATGAGACATTGTACAAAAATCAAGACAGGTTTTTGGTGAAAACCAAAGCCTACCAGAGCTGCTACAATTAATAAACAATTAACCAATTTTCCGCCAATTATCAACAACTATTTTGATGTATTTTTCATTTAAAAATGTAAATATCCTCTGATTTCAACCCTCAAATGTGAATATTTTTTGATTTCCTTCATCATCCATGAAAGCAGGGCTATTATCTTTGTGTTTTACGCAAAACAAGATATATTTTGGCCTCTTTTCTTATATGCTGCCGACCAAACCACTAAATGTTTGTGTTTGGTTCATACTGATTTGGTCCGTCAAGGGTCTAACCGATTACTCTATTATTATAACTGGGAGAGACCATATAGTGAATGTTGTTAACGCTTTTACTGTATAATGTAAGAATGCAAGAACTGAAGAACACATTCACATTTTTTTACCAGGTGACCCTGAACGCATCTTTAATAGCCGTAATGTAGCTGCTATGCAAACTTAGTAGGGTGCTACACTAAACTGCGGCCCATCTAACCAAGCACGGGCTGCCTGATTAAATTGGAGAAAAACAGCAGCTTGAAAATAACGTAATGACAAACTGACACTCAGATGCATAAAATATCACCTGTAAGACTGAGATACATAAATCTCAATGTATGCCAAGTTGTAATTACTCATGTTCACAACCGATGCATGAAATGCTCACACAGAGACAGCGGTCGAGAGTAATCAAAGGTTATAAACTAAAGTGATATGACCACAATAAATATGACTCAACTCACATTCATAGCAACCAGGCATGTGTGCAGGGACAAACTTAAAACAATGATCACAGCACCATTTGGAAGGAATTAGATGCAGTCTGCTCATTCATCTCCTGTACAAAAATACTTGTCACACCCAAAGAGAATCACTACACTGCTCCAACATGTATTGCTGTAAGTTGAAAGTCATGTAGGGACAGATCCAATCATATTTTATGAAAACAGCATTTTATGTGGGTGAGGGAAGAAGACATTAACCCAAAAATGAAACTGGCAGAGAAGCGTTCATGCATGCTAATTATATATTTTTGTATTCCCTTTGTGACAGTGCCAAAGAGACTGTTGCTTCTTGTAAATGCAACTGAAATTAACCCATTTTCTTGTTTTCTGTGTCCTTATGACCGAACATCAGACGAGCATCTAATTGTATGTCTCCAATAAATTATGAGACTCAGTGTTTATGCCGGGACAGTTAATGAAGTCTACAAAGACATATGCCCCATGATACTGCTGATTTGTGTCACTGAGCTACATATTAAATTATAATAAATGCATTCAAAACAATAACAAGGTTGTCATTGTACAGTCAAGTAAATGTAATTTCGTAATACAATAAAGGATCATCATGACTAATTATGATACGATTATAAGTAGGCCTGTCACGATAAAAGATAAGTCGATGAATCGAACAATAAAAAAACAAAGTCCATAATTTTGCCAGTCTCGATAAATTGACATGTCCATTCTTGTGTGTTTGTTTTCCTCAGCTCTCTTAACCACACAGGCTGGATGACAAGAGGATTCGCTCTGCATCTATCTGTGCACGTTGGCGCTACAGTGTAATGAGCGGAGAGAGTGAACCCTCCTCTCATATTCAACCTCTTTGTCCCAGTATGTGGAGGCGGGGCTACTAGTGAGTGAATACACAGAGTGCTAGCAGCAAGTTAGCCTCGTGAGCAAGCATACACTAACATGAATAAAGGCACAAAAGGGATAGTTTCTAAGGTGAATGCCACAGCCCAAGTGTGGGAATATTTCGGTTTAAAACAGAATGAACAACCTAAGTGCAAGAACACCAACAAACCGATATGTCACATTTGTTCGAAAGTAGTGACGAGGAAGAAGGCCAATACGACCAACTTGTATGCACACCTCAAACACGACCATCCTGTACAATTTTCCCAACTGGGAAAAAAAAATACCGCTGGAGGTGCAGCAGAGCCTTCGTCCCGACAGTCAGCGCTTACTGAGGCGTTTGGTCGGCAAAGGAAATATAAACAAAAGAGCACAAAATGGTGCACACTTACAGTGTTGTTCATTATATGTTAAGCCTTCCTGTAAAGGAATAATGTTCATTGTTGTGCAAGACTTTATACTCCATTTTATTTATTGTATTTGTTGTTGTGTGTGCTTTTTATTGGAGTGAGAGTGTTTTTTCTTAACTGAGACCGAATACCGACAATAATTTGTAGTACAATTATCATCCAGCAAAATTTATTATCGTGACAGGCCTAATTATAAGTAAATACAGGGGCAGTCTTGCCTATGCCGGTGCGATAATCGAAAATGTTCAAGATTAAATTATTTGGTGATTTCTCATTTAATTTGTTAGCCATGATAATAATTTGATTCAAAGTCAGGACAGGAAGATTTTAAGCAAACAAAAACAAAATATTGTTGTCAACAAACTTATTTGTGAACAATTTAACAGTACAGTTACGACAGACAACGCTGCCTTGCTGTTGTCGCGTGGACAAGCAAAACACTACTTTCTGAGAACGACATCATCGCAGCCCCTTAGCAGTCATGTAACCAATTAATATTCCGACAGGCATGACTCCCGGTCAACATTCTCCTGATATTATTTATTTTTATACAAGTGGCTCGCAGAAGTAACTTCACTTCGTGTGGAAGACGGTGGATATTATGTCCTTATGTTATTACTTCTTCTATAGTTTTGGGTGGACCGTATGTTGGCCACACAGTCAATCGGGAAGATCTGGGTTCAAATCGCCGCTTGTGTGGAGTTTGCATGTTCTCCCCGTGCGTGGGTTTTCTCAGCTCCCACATTGCAAAAACATGCATGTTAGGTTAACCGGCGACTCTAAATTGTCCATAGGTATGAATGTGAGCGTGAATGGTTGTTTGTCTATATGTGCCCTGCCATTGACTGGCGACCAGTCCAGGGTGTACCCCGCCTCTCGTCCAAAGTCAACTGGGATAGGCTCCAACATACCCATGCGACCTAATTCGGATAAGCGGAATAGATAAGATGGATGGATAGTTTTGGGTGTGTCTGTTTACAGTGCTACTTGCAAGTGTGCCTTATGTATTGCATCGTTTTCACCCAGTGACCCTCGTGTGTGACTATTTACTGATCCAACACTGTGTGATTGGGATTTTTTTCGACTACCTTACAGCGTACCAATACCAACAACATAAAAACATATTTCCATAGTCCCTTTTTTTTTTTTTTTTTTTTTTTTTTTTACAATTGTTTGATCAAAACAAAGTCAATAATGCAAAATAACTAAACAAAAGCAAAACTACTCCTGGCTCTCATTCAAATCATTTTGCCCTCAATGTCTTCCTGTATCAAAGATTTTTTCCCGAGTTTCTAAACAATATAACAAATGTAACAATATAACAATATGAACAACAACAACAAAACACAGTATATTTGTGAAATTAAACAGAAGAGAACTGAAAAATATCACACTAGTATCAATCCAATACTGATACTACTCTATGGAATCGAATCGATACGATCGCTATTTGGATCCATCCGTCCATCTGCACGCAATCTTCCTTTTGTAAAGCACACTCCACCGGGAACTGTGCTACTCAATATTAGCCAGTTTGAACCATAAAGAGTCGATTCAAAGCACCACAAGAATCACAGTGCACATCAATGGCAGATATTTAGCAAAAACCGGGAATCAATATCAATATGTGTTTAGCAATCAATCACAACATGTCGAATTTGAAAGCCTTTCACCCGCCTGGTAATCATGTTGTGGAAAAAGTGTAACTTAAGTTCGGACAAAGAAAAGTAACAAATGAACAAGAAAGTGACTCCAAGTACAAATTATAGGCGCGACTTCCAGGATGTAAACATTGGCTCCCCGTGACGCAGCGGTTAAAAATTAAAAGTCCAGTCTTTTTCTTCTTACCTCGTTTGGCTTGGCCGAAGGTCCCGAAAAGGCAGAAGAGCCAAAAGGCAGACAAAACGCAGCACTTGCTGGGCAGAAGCATGCTGGTGGTAGGAGGCAGTCTGGTCCACACTGACACTTTGGACGTTGAGAGGAAAACTTGTCCCCTTGTCAACTTATGGGCGCGTACTTCCGGTTGATGGAGCTGAGCCAACCTGCAAGCACCATGATAGTACAATAAACGAACGGTCATTTCCTTTCGGAAGAGCATTAGATACTCTAAGTAACAATAATAAAATACGTAATCATCAAAGTGCCACCAATACTTCAAATGTCCTAAAATATGCCCTATACAGCTTTACGTTTGACTCATTAAGTCCCTGAGCGAGTGGGTGACATGTCAATCACGTGACTTACCCAGGAAGTGGCTTCCCCTAAATGTTTGGATGTCAGGTAAATTAGCTGAATTCCAAATGCTTATTTTTTTCCCATTAAAAGCTATTTTGAAGCCCATTTCAGATCTGATGTGTTAAATATAAAAATTTAATTGTTATTGCTATATTCATATAATCAGTTGATATAAAACAAGCTACAATATATATTATCACATTTTTTCCTTAAAATTGCAATGAAAAGCCCAACGTATTTGTCACAATAGCAAAAATGCTAATAAGCCACTCAATAAATTTTACTTTCAATTTACACCCTACCTCCCCACCCGCGATTTGAAATACTACTGAAAAACTGATGTCTATTCATTTATCTGTACTGTACAGGCTGAACACAAAACTGACACCAGTGAAATGCAACAAAATGGAGAGCAGTGAAGCATACAATTCAAGAGTCAAATTGCATGCTGAGTACTACAAATCCATACATGTTGGCAGGTCTGTACTAGTATAGAAAGTCCCCCCTGCCTTTCATGGCTCCTCTGACAGTTCATCACGACCCCCCCAGTGGGGGACCCGCCCCATTATTTGAGAAACACTGTCCGAAAATCAGTTACGTTTGCTTTTGCTGACATTCTTCTAGTTGTGTGGACATACTTGTATGTTGATTGATATTGAGTAATTACCATAGAAATAAAGCAACAACCCAGCCGCCCCAGCCAAGGTGCGGGTCAGAACCGCGTTACACCAGCACAGCAGGATCTATCATAATACCAATCAAACAAAGTGTGGTCACATTTCTGATTTACACAGCAGTGTAGGCCATTAAAATGCAGACTTAGCTGCAAAGTGATTCAGCTTCAGCCAGCAGTACATCATTGGTGACAATTATTAAAATATGTCCAAACGGTATTCATCAATGTCTGCATTTGAAAGCTAAGAGTCTTTGTCAACTTCATCCTCTTATGCTTTCACTTCTTCCGTCCCTTAATTGAGAAGTTCTCCGATTCCAGGTCGTATGGCAAAATTTAAAGAATGTTTTCTGTTATATGTTACACAGCGCATAACTTCATTTCTTGCATTTTTATGTGAATGAGTTACCCAACCATTAACTCAAAATCGTGAGGCAGTAGCTCAGTATGTAGAGCAACTTGTCCAATAAATGTGTCCAAATAGTGGAGGAACCTCACCTCATCTAGCCATTCATCTATGCACTCAAAAAAATGGTTGGATTTCTGCATACAGTTAGATCAATAATAATAAAGTTAAGTTGGGAATGAAATGAAAATAGCTGACTCATGTTGGACCGACAATTGGAAAAAAATCGGGTTTTGTTTGATTTCATTAATAGGTCAGTGTTCAGTTAACGGAATGTAACCTGTTAAGTTCAACACAACAAGTAAGTTTCATTGTACAAACAGAGATATTTCATTATACTGAACTTAATTAAATATAACAAACTCTCTGTCCTCTTTTATCCCAATGGATTTAGTAGGATCAACTCTTATGATTAAGTAACTCACTAAGGCTTACTTAAACTTTAGGTTTATGTAAACAGTAAGTTGATCTATTCAATACAGTTGGATATAAGAGCAACAATCTACAGTGTGGTTAATTACAACATACTTTATTATGGTAAAAAAAAGTTGATGAAATAAATATTGCAAAATAAGTTACACTGTACTAAAGACTTCAGTAAAATAAAAAACACACATTTCCAGGTGTTACATTATGCTAAACAACACCAGCAGCAGCAACACAGCACAAGGAAAACATACCAACAGAGCGACTCTGTAGTTTTTCTTTGTAATAACATCAAATACAACCTCAACAACAATCGCAATAACATTTTGTGAAGAACATACCACTTGAACTCTAAGCTCTGGAAATTAATAATGGAAAACTCGATTCCTTTCACTGACTCCAGTTCTTCGTCAACACAGTGTGCCTGGGAAGTGACGTGCATGCACACAAACATGGCTCGGTATGTTTACAAAAGTAAACATGGCCCCGGTCCTGGTGCATTTCAAGGATTTTGTGCAATTGGAGTCAACATTTTCTTAACCAAATTATTTCGCTTAGAAAAGGCTGTGGCAGTTTTTGAGGAACATGCTGCCACATTGACCAGTTGCATTTTTTTGGTAATGTGAACGACCACATAAAAAATTGGATTTTAACAAAAAATCCAAATTGGACATCATTGGGTGGCTCTGGGTTTGATTGTTAGCTTTTTTTCGGAGTTTGTTCTCCCCATTCTTGCGTGGATTCTGTCGGTATTATTGTTTCCTCACATGCGTCTTCGTGTACCCCTTTTTTGCCCAAGGTCACCCGGGAAATGCTCTAAGCTTACTCCGTGACAATGAACAGCCTACGCATTAGACCATGAATGAATCGATTAATGCTTCTAAAGGCTCAAATGTTTTTCCTTGCCTCACACTTTCATCAAATATTGAACCAATGAAGGCTTTGTTTTCTTTTGTTTTTCATTTCTATTAAGAAAATGATGAAATATGTGTTTACAAGAATGTAATTTGTACCTTCACTGAAAAGAGAACAAATGTGTTTGTGAACAGAAGGAAGCTCAAAACACACAACGCCTCAAAGTTCCCACATACTCGAAATGAGTATCTGAAGGTCATTACTCTGACTCATCTTCATCATTCAGGACACCCATTTGATTTATAACCTCTGAAGTCATTGTGGAACCCCTTCAGCCTCCATGGGGCATGTGGTTGTGACATATCCTGTATTTAATCTGCCGTCCTCTTTTCGCCTCATTTCACAATGTAATGAATTTGTTCGGCTATTCAGAACAACACTGACACAAGATAAATGCTTGATAAAAATGCACCTCAGCACTTAGAATATTTGGGTTTACGGCGCAATAGACAATGTGGAGGTCACTCAGGAAAAGTCTTGTTTACTGTCATAGAAACCGCTTTACTGGTGTTTTGATGCCAACACCAGAATAAATGTCAAATGTGGCTGTTATATTGTTTGTAAAATCATAGCAGAGCAATGTGGGATATGGGAACACATTAATATTATGTCTTGGCTATAAAACTGTTTAACAGCAACACTGCACTTCCTCCATCCTCCCATTCAGAGTCACAGGGTGTGGAGCCTATCCCAGCTGACCCGAGTACATTATTGCATCCATGAGTCAATCCCATGCATATCACAGCACATAAGCTCTTCTTTGCTCAAGTCATTGGTGAATTATACAGTAAGCTGACTGCATCTACGGACGGACGCAACGGATGCCAGGGTGGTTGAGAACTCAAGAGAACAACATGAAATAGATGTTTTGTTCGAAAAATAATATACAAAGACATTTGTTTTACTGTGACATCAAATCCAGGTCAAAGATGGGTGCTTCCATGCTAATAAGCCAAACTACTTTGTTTGTTGTGTGCGGGGAGAAGCCGGTTGTTTTGTCTTTTTGGATTAAAATGATAAATAACTACCTTGAATTTTCCACAATTATTTTCTTTCTTTTATGTATCAGTAAGTGACACTCGCATTAGTTTACTACAGCATAGCTTTTTTTTTTTAGAGGTTGAACATGTATGTTCTTTGATATTCGAAATAAACAAAACCATTAACACATAGATTTTGAACCAGACCCTCCCGTCTTCAATGCGCTTTTTTGTCTTTATACGTATGTCACATCGACAACAAATGAGGGCACAAGTCATTTCCACGATTCCAACTATTCTACAAATATTCATGAACAGATATACAGTGTATCCACTCTTTCTTCCTTTGGTAAATAAAGATTTGGAAATCATAAAAAAAAAACTACATCGTAACCCGGGTGGCAGCATGAGTCAAGTGCATCACACCCTGAGTAAACTATGACCATTACTCTGCATTGCTGCGAGATTATTTTCTTAAGAGAGCATGAGCTGTCATGATTTGGTGATGTTGCGATGATGAGTCTTTAAAATACAGTATACAACTGTCAACACAAACAGCGGGTTCACGATAAATTACTATCATTCCCAGCTGCTCTGTGACATCCATGACATATTGTCTTTCAAGTAAAGGAGGCCCAGACAAGGTTCAGTTCAGCTTTACATGGGTATACAGTACTTTATCACACAGCTTCACTACATTTTATTTTTAGTACTAATGAAAAGGCTGCAGCAAAACAACGTAGACAGATCACAAACTAATGCAATTTTTGATGAGTGTAAACCACCGGTGAATTGCATTGGTGTACTGTATGTGTGTTCCTGTGCTTGGTCGTACATGTATGAGGGCTGTCAGCAGACGAGAATGTGCTTGCCTGTAAGATCATTTAAGCGCCGCTCTTACTCACGTTGTTCTGGGAAACAGGGGCTCTGTGGCCATTCCGTCATCTGGGTTGAAAAAACAGCGACCGATTCTGCAGCAAAGCTGACTGCAATTTCCTGTGAGCTCATTTTCCACAATATCATGACCTCAAAGGTGTTCAGTCTGGACAAGACGCAGGAGAGGTCTTCTGAGATTTCTGAAGTTTCAGATGACAAGTTATTGTGTGTCCTCTGTTGTCAAGGGTTGCCACTGTTAGTAAAGACCTGAAGATTTCTGTGGTTTGTTCAGTACACATAGGAGGCATGATGCAAAGGGTGACAGTGCGATCATTTTCTTTTTAGCAATTTATTTGAAAATCATGTAAGAGTATCAGTAGTACAGGGAGTGATCTTGCATTATCTTCAAAGGTAATTATCAGATGATGAAAATTGTGTTAAAATGACTGCAACAATATGTAGTATCTCAGCTTCAAAACTGTCTTGTTTGAAGGCCAAGATCATGCTTGCAATTGCCACGATAAAGAAAGGTCAGCTACTTTAGTTGTCTTAGCAGTGGTGCAAACCTGATTCTTCAGCATCGTGTGCAGTGCTTGCACAAACTTCTAGACATGATTTCTACAACTTAGACCCAATCTGTTGTTGACATTTTTATTTGATTTGTTTGACAGTTTGCAAACATTATGAAATGCACCTTACGATCACCTGCAGGACTTGAGAGAAACAGCACAGACTCACCATCACTTGTGTCAGTAGAGACGTACTGTATTTCTTAGAGTCAAGTACTCCAAGCTCTTTCATTTGTTGTTACGAGCAGGCGCACATTTTCTTTTTGATTCACTCAAATAGAAGTAGACACCGAGGTTTCCTGGTTGAGAGGGCACATATTTGCGTACAAGCACGCTAGCGGGATGAAAAATGTTGCCAGTTATTAAAACAGGCATTAGTCACAACAAGAACACCAGCTGTCTAATGTGAATCAGAGTCTTAAGCGACGGGCGTATTTCATTGTTTCACTCAATTCAGTCTTAGTAATGCATTGGGGCTCAGTGGCCAGTGAATGAGCAGATCACTTTTTCACATTCCTGTCGACTAAACCCACCCACACTTGAAAACCTAGTTACTTTCTTGGTTGCAGTAGTTGGTGCTCCAGCATTCATTAATTTTCTATTCAGTTTATCCTGTTCAGGGTCACAGAAAAGTTGGAGCTGCTTCGCTACAGTAGAATACGGTACAGGGCACATGCTGATATGGTAAAAGAAACCTGTGCAAGCACAGGATAAATAGACAGACGTGCAAAACCCATTGTGCAGGTGCTTGTGGATTGTCTAGTCATTGTTACAGCAGCAACAGTGAGTGAGGAAGTTATGGAAAAGAACAAGCTCAGATTCCTGAAGCACAGTCAGACCTGAGTGAGCCAACGGCAAAAAAACATAAGGAAAAGGACCAGCACATTGAGAATGTCACTCTTAACTTACAGGACTGCATCAAGGCACAGGTGAATGTGGTTCAAATGAGATACTCCTCTCATCCAACATGCCAGAAACACATTTTAAATAAAATGACAGGAGGCATCTTTAGCTGGTTCAAATGAATTTGTCCAATATCTAACAAAATTGAACATGGACAATATGGAGATGAAGTGTTCAAAAATAGGTGCACCGCACCTTGACGTGGCGGGCGAGAGGCGGGGGGCCTGGATGGTGAGATTCGCCACGTCTGAGTCACCTTTGTGCGTCGCAGAGACAGACGGGTGGTGCCTCGCCACCCTCCGATATATACTCTGTCCTTTACTGTTGCCAAATGCCTCCACTTTTCGTCTGGTTTTAGGCAGACTGTCCACAAATTAAAACATGTACAGTGTGGGAAATGTGACACTGAAATGTGTGCGGTCCAGCCTGGACAGGCACACAGACTGTACAAAATGTATTGGAAAACTGCGATCCATACAGGCAGATTGTACTGTGGAAGGCAGACTAAACGCTACACTGTTTTGTACCCATGTACCCTACTAAAACATTCCTGCACAAAAATAACACCAAACATCACTGCTACTTTGAGGAGTTTGAACATTTTTAGTACTGTTTATAACATCCTTTGCGTTGCAAGCCCAATAGTTGTTGTACTGTTGGGTGTTAAGGATAGCTTTTTATTAAAAAGGTGTAAACTTCACGAAATCACTCCAGTTCGCTTTATTTTTATTTTATTCCAGTTTGTATGCATAAAAGGGCCGCACTGTGGTCTAGTGGTTAGCATGTTGGCGTCACAGTCAGGAAATCGGGAAGACCTGGGTTCGAATCTCCGTTTGTCATTTCTATATGGAGTTTGCATGTTCTCCCCGTGCGTGCGTGGTTTTCTCCGGGTACTCCGGTTTCCTCCCACATTCCAAAAACTCCAATTCCAAAAAACTGTCCATAGGTATGAATGTGAGTGTGAATGATTGTTTGTCTATATGTGCTCTGTGATTGGCTGGCGACCAGTCCAGGGTGTACCCCGCCTGTCGCCCGAAGTCAGCTGGGATAGGCTCCAGCATACCCCCGTGACCCTAATGAGGAGAAGCGGCATAGAAAATGGATAGATGGATGTATGCATAAAATCAGTCTGCCCTTAACAATAACGCTCACATTTGTGCTGGCAGTAGCTCAAAAGCAGTCAAAGGCCTTTCCGGCTTTAGAGTAATTCAAACCCAAAACAAAGTCTAAGCCTTTAGATCAAATTTCTAGGAGACCCGTCTAAACGCTGTCCTTCTAGCTTAATCACGAACCACAAACACTGCCTGCATGCATATACGCCTTGTCTAGTTCAAAGACCATGTAGAATTAATTTAGCCAACTCCAGCACATAAAGTCTGAACATGATGAAAGAAAAAGTGAACTATACCCACAACAGCAGAATGGATGTATGCTGGGTAACAAAGGAGCCTAAAGGGACTTACACAATAGTTTCATACAAAAACAGTAAAAAGGCTTTGCTGCAAGTACTGTTCATGTTCTCTGAGTATCTTCTTATGGTTAGAGGGTAAAAGTACATGTTGAAATAAATATCAGACAAATCAAATTTAAGAACTGTATGCTGGAGTCTGCTCAATATTCTTTTGTTATTTTAGATATCTGTTTTTGACTTGTTGAGATGCAGACGCCCCACTAACACACATCTGCAAATCAAACATTAAAACACATCTCACAATGATGAAATTCATAACATTAAAACCCAGTTTACTTTCCTGCAAAGATTGGGTGAATATCCACCATATTAGCAATTAAAATGAGCCATGGGAAAACCAAAGGAAAGGAACACTGTTTATTTTCTTTCGTTTAAAAGAACATAAACTCTATACATTATACAATGGATCACTGCACATTCGCGATTCAGCATTTACAGCCCTGCAAATTTGCTGCTTTTTTATCTCCCCCCCAAAAATGAAAATGAAAATGAAAATGAAAATATGCCGTTTTTCCCGAAGAAAACACATCTTATTCACCATAAGTTGGTAATAATTAAAAAGTATGTGATTATACTGGTCAAATGCACAACATACATGTACTATACATGTGCTTGGAAGCCAAATTTAGTTTGCTTTGTTGTTCGACAGTCAATCCGGCCTCAGAGCTTACAGTGATTTGAAGACAAGCATATGATTTTAAGGCATTACTGGAATTACTGTACAACATTCAAGCAGTGTGGATGATGGAGAAACGCCTGACAGCCAGGCAAGAGGCCACATCGTGACTTCGATTCCGTCTGTTCATTGATCATCTTACATTATCATTCAGTAGGTGTGAGTACCGATACATTTGATACTTTGAAAACATTTAATCTGTGTGTGAGGCATAGTTAGGGTTTACACCTGTTGTGACTGAACAATGGCAATTGAGAAAGAAGGGGAGGGTTTGTTAATGTAACAATTACAACAGGAGAATGTCAATGTAAAGCTAGCAAGAGGGTTTTCTGGGTGTCAAAAGTAGACATTTTAATCAATTATTTGCAGTTTTTTGACAGTCGCCAGTGGTCCCTTATCATAACCGCTGCAAAAAGCAGAGCTCTACTGAAGAATGATGAAGAATTTTAAGAGAAGGAAAATGTATCCGTTTATGTGCACATGCTCACCCACCAAATGGCTTTACAATGAATCCCGAACAACTCTGAATGAATGGCATAACTTGCGAATGTTGTCTTCCCCAGTATGTATCTGTGGCATTTTTTTCTTTCTTATAGAGTTACAATTCATCAGTAGGGGTATACTGTTGCATTGCACACCTTTAAAAACAACAGTTAACAGTTTAATGGATTGTTTTGGACTATATTGTATATAACTATAAAACATGTCATGTTTTCCTCTGGGACAGTTTTGTTTTTGTGATGCAATTTATTTGCAATGTTTACAGTTTTATTTTGAAAGCCCAATCAAAGAGTATGTCTTCTGCCCATTAGTGTTCTACTTCAGTAATGATCTACCATTCCAAATGTGTTTTACTGGTCTGCTGGCTTCTAATTCACTGGCCTTGTTTGACTGATTGATTCTTTGTTTGTTGGTTCTCTTTACGTGACTCACTTCTCCACAACTGTCCAAAAACCCCCCCCAAAAAAACAAAAGAGCCGACGGGCTTGGCTGTGAAAAACAAACAAGCCCAAATTAAGGCCCTTATTGATACTTACTGCAGCCCAATAATCATAGAATGGCATCTGCAAGAAAAGGGCTTAAAGACAAACTCAACTTTTTTTAAAATTTTGCCCATCCACAATCATTTTGTGAGACATGAACACACATCTTTCCCTTTTCTCTGAGTTCTAAAGAGAGAAAAACAGCGAGCGCAAGGCAGCTAACAAAGCACAATAATGAGAAGCACCTATTCCGCTTATAAAAACCTCTTAAAAAAACCTTTAAAAATGCCAACAATTGTCTGTACAATTGTACTGTCGGAGCTGACACCGAAGAACTACTTTTGTGGCATAGTGACACAGCGCCTGTCAATGAAACGTTAGCTCTTGCTACATGCTAACCCTATGACAATGGCATAGTGTTTCACTATAGCTGGATCTGCCAAGCACCCAGCAGCATTATTCTCTTCATGGGAAGAGTAACTGTAAAAAGTAGCCGGTGGTGGCTCTCACAAAGTCTGCCATGATTAGTGATAGTAAACACTTTCTCTATGCTGCTGTTGACAGAAGTAGCACTCGTTGCATGGTTAGCATGTTGGTCACATAGTGAGAGAGATCTGGGTTCGACTCTCCGTTGGGGCTGAAGTTTGCATGATCTCCCCGTGCATGGGTTTTCTCCAGACAGTCCGGTTTCCTACCACATTCCAAAAACATGCATTAATGAATTAATTGGCGACTCTGTCCGTATGAATGTGAGTGTGAATGGTTGTTGTCTATATGTGCCCTGCAATTGCCGACCAGTCCAGGGTGTACCCTGCCTCTCGCCCAAAGTCAGCTGGGATAGGCTCCAGCATACCCATGCAACCCTAATGAGCATTAAGCAGCATAGAAAATGATTGAATGAATTTATCCTGCCATGTGTTTGTTATATAGGTCAATAACGTCAACTTTCAAGAGTTTGTACAAGAAATAACCAGTGCTATAAATGCACCACAATGTACTTTCTTGTGCTGCTGAAAAAAATGTCATCAGTGAGTGACTTTTTGGTGACTTCTTCAAATGATTACATTAGATTGTTGAAATGTCAGACTATGGGCTGATGGCGGGACAGGACTATAAGGTATGTAAAACAAATTTATTTACATATTGATTTTGTTATTTAATATAATTAATAAAAACTACATCTTGTGTGGGAGGAAATGGCAGAAAATATGATAGATGAGTGGATGGAAGAACTGCACCCTCTACTGGTTATGGTGGGACCACTGTTACATCACCGTTCCCGCGCTCTATCGCGGTTCACCTTTCGCAGATTCGCAAACAAGAGAGAAATGTCAGAAAATGTTATTGGCTGTCTGAGAAAAGTGTATAAAGTGTATGGTGAGGAGTTTTACAGCCTTAAAACATATTAACAATTGTAAAAAAAAAAAAAGTTTGCTACTTGGCGGATTTCACTTATTGCGGGTTATTTTGGGAACCTATCCCCCGCGATAAACGAGGGAACACTCTATTAAGGAAATAACTACAGTTTCACAAAAACATCCATCTGACTTAAAGTAGAAGTTTTGTCATGCATGTCGAAACCTTGTTGCAATTGGGTAGTGGCTATTAATGAGTCTTGTTTCATTTGCATATTTGACTGAGTGGTTCTGTTTAGGTGCAAATGAGTAACACGTCAACACATGTCAACACAAATTGAACACGTCACTCAACTTATGAGGAGACTGCCTCTGTTTGCCCCAAAGGTGCACATTTTATTTCCTCATCAATGACAAAAAGACACAATGACTTAGACCAGGGATGGTTCAACTTTTTGACTCGCGGGCCATTTTGGGTGACAATAGTTTGCGGCGGGAGCCACAGTGTGATTCCATCATTGTTCCTCAATAGCAAGAATAAGATTATAGACAACAAATGAGTCATTTATCGAAACTGAAGCTGACAAACTGGACACGGTAATGCAGTGTATGTGCACATGATTGATGCACATCGAACCAATGTATGTACGTCAACATAAACAAGCTTTAAACCCTTCTTGGCAAGATATGGCTTGTATGTGATGTAGAATGCATGATGACAAGTGTCCCATAACACAAAATGTTGATACTGCCTGTCCCTTTTGCATTTCCTTTCTCTGTCTGATTGTGGATGGGGACTCAGCACCCTCTACTGACTGACCGTCCCCTGCTGGTGTTCTATAATGAAGTTAATAAAAGTTGCATCAGCCCCCGTAGAGTATCAGAAACAGCCAAAGTCAAAAGGGTGACTGTGACCCAGGTACTGAGGTAAACAAAGCCCAGTAACTGCACTAGTGGATTGGGTCAAAGAAACCACAGATCTATCGCAGCATATCAACAAAGTTGTGGTCTCATTGCATGAGTCAGAAATTGCCCCTTTTTCTCCTGGTCATCGTGAACAGCCCTCACGCTGAACACATTTGCTTGCCCCATCATTTCTATGCTGCTGCATCACTTCAGTTTTTGGAAATAATTTTCATTGTCAGGGACAATGAAAATTATTTCCAGTCTTATATCAGGTTGTTCTGGTTATTTCACCTATGCAAGAGCAGTGATCGCATTAATCAACTGTGGGTCTCACAGTCCAACCAGTTGAGAACCACTGCTTTCTAGTACCTGTAGATGTCGTTTTGAAACAAATGCAATGAAAACATTTTAAAAATGGACATTCCAACTGTATATTTGTGTATTTTTGCAGGAAATATAACACTAGCTGTGAGAGCTCAGCCATACTTTCTAATCTGATGAATTTCTGGACCGCCTTGGTTTTCATTTTACAACTTCTTGAGAATATGATGCAATTTATCGGGACACTGGCACAAACATGTTTGATTACAAAGAAATTGCCCTCTTGCCAATTCTTTTTATCTCATTAACCGCAATATCCCCTGACACGCACGTATTCTTTGACTTTGTCTTTGTGTGTCCCTTTCAATTACTTCGCTGCACAAACACACACACACACACTCGGGAATCAGTGTCTGCGGTTGTAGGAGGCAGCAGTGTCAGGATGCTGCTCATAGGCCATTCCCTGGCATCCATGTATTGCAGCAGTCCTGCACTTTACAGCCTTGTGCCAACATCCCTCTCTCCCAGTGGCACTAAGGGTTTAATGTGAGCCATTCTTTTCTGTTTTCCCTCGCCAAGATGCTTTCCCAACAAGCAGACAAAACCAAAAAAGAAACAGGTTGAGAGAAAAGTTTTACTCAAATATTTTGTTACACATTCCTTATGAAAATTTTAAGACTAGTTGAAAAATTACAAGAATTTATATTTTGCATTGTTGGATTTTAAAGTACAAAGTAGAGCTTCAAAATGCAAAAGGAAGATATGGAATCTATTCATCCATCCATGTTCTTCTGCTTATCCGAGGCCGGGTCGCAAGGGCAGCAGCTTCTCCATGGTGAATCCCGAGGCGTTCCCAGGCCATTTGAGAGACATAGTCTCGCTGGTCTCGGGGGTTGGCTGTCCTCCGGCCTGCCGGCGCCCGGTTTCTGGTTGGGATTGCCTCTGCATGGCCCCTTGCTGGTCTTCCCGGGGGGTAGGGCTCTCTGGGCCGGCTCTTGGGGGGCTGATCTTTGTGCTGCCAGCCCCTGGGGGCCCAGTGGCTTTCTGGCGATGGGGGCTCGGCCTAGCTATTTGGACATATGCACACTCACAATACATACGTACTTCCCCACATTACTCACTGAGTTAACCAGGGTGTTATTATGTTGTTGGTTTTACTACAGCGACAGCGATGTCGGCAATATGATTATAGTTTTTACAATGATGTGCATTACATTTATTATCATTCTGATCAGTATGTTTCTGTTGTTCGGTTATTGTTGTCGCAGTTGTTGTTGCTGCTGTTGTCCTTGTCTCTGTCTTTTTTGTCCCCCTCTTATTCCCACACCGCCCCCATTTTCTTTTCACTTCTTCTCTATCCCCTCCTGCTCCATTCCTGGCAGAGTAAATCTGTTGAGCACGTGAGGGCATTTAGATAAACAATTCTATCAGCCCTAATGGCTGGACAGGACAGGAGAAGGAAAAAAAAAAAAAAAAAAAAAAAGAGAGCAACATCGTCTCTCCAACTTGTCCTGGGTCTTCTGCGAGGCCTCCTATTGGTCGGACGTGCTCTGAACACCTCCCTGATAGTCCAGTGCGGCGTATACAGTACAGTGGTATGAAAAAGTGTTTGCTCCCTTCCTGATTTCTTATTTTTTGCATGTTTGTCACGCTTATATGTTTCAGATCATCAAACAAATTTAAATATTAGTCAATGACAACACAAGTGAACACAAAATGCAAACTCCAATCTCTTCATTTTGTTTTTTTTCCAGCCATTCGCAGGTGGAGTTGCTGGTGTGTTTTGGATCATTGTCCTGCTCCAGAACCCAAGTTTGTTTCAGCTTGAGGTCACGAACAGATGGCCGGATATTCACCTTCACATTTCTTTGGTAAACAGCAGAATTCATGGTTCCACTTATCACAGCAAGTCTTCCAGGTCCTGAAGTAGCAAAACATCTCCAGACCATCACACTACCACCATCATATTTTACTGTTGGTATGATGTTCTTTTTCTGAAAACTTCTGCGCCAGATGTAGTGGGACACACAGACCACAGAGTATTTTCCCAAAGGTCATCAAGATGTTTTCTGGCAAAATTGAGACAAGTCTTAATGTTCTTTTTAATCAGCAGTGGTCTTCGTCTTGGAACGTTTTTGCCCAGTGTCTTTCTTATGGTGGAGTCATGAACACTGAACTTAACTGAGACAAGTGAGGCCTGCAGTTCTTTGGATCTTGTTGTTGGGTCTTTTGTGACCTCTTGGATAAGTCGTTGCTGCACTTTTGGAGTAATTTTGGTTGGACGGACACTCCTGGGAAGTTTCACTACTGTTCCATGTTATGTTATGTTTTAATGAGGGGGCAATCACTTTTTCACAAGGGGCCGTGTTGGTTTGTATTTTATTATCCATTAATAATGAAAAGTGTCATTTAAAAACTGCATTTTGTGTTCAGTTGTGTTGTCATTGACTAATATTTGAATTTTTTTGATGATCTGAAACATCTGAATGTGACAAACATGCAAAAAAATTAGGAAATCAGGAAGGGGGCAAACACTTTTTCACACCACAGTGTATGTACAAATCTGTTTTTCGTCTAAATTTAGTGGGCTTATGCACCGGAATTTACAATACATTTGAATTTACCACGTTTAAAGGGCCTGCTCAACAAGAAGTACTGGAATTAGGAACCCATGTATTTACATTCAATGACATTCACAGTACAACACGAAAGACGGAAGAACAGGAAGACCTGGAAGTGGAAACTATCCAGACCACAAACAATTGGATTGGAGAATGGTATTGATCTGGACAATAACAAGGGAAGTATGATGTATGGGAGAATGATGTAAATAGTGAATTTGTGTGTGTTGAATACAGGAAGTGAATTAATGTATTAGCAATTGATCTAAAACGGAATGTGGGTAGTGGGGATAGTTTGTAAATACACAGAACTTGATGGAAATGTCCTTTGTGCCAATAGATGGTAATCACATGAGGTGTGGATGTTGAGAGTGGCGTGGGAACTTTATGTCAGCCATGGGAAGGATGTAAAGTTTGGGACAGATCATCAGTAGTGTACCTTTGAATCAGTGGTTGTTTCGGCACCCTCATTAACGGCGGTCAACTACATGATGATCAAGCCTGAGCCTGTGTTCCATGCCCAATCATGAGTAAAGTAGTGCTGCAAGGTGGGGAAAGATGTGGGGGGAATAAGGTCCCAACCTGGGACCAAAAAACTGCCCCGCTCACCGGGTTGTCACTCCTCCCGTCCCCCCCCTAAATTTTATTTAGGGTCGTCAAGTGGGTACTCTCTTTCATTGGTGTTTCGATGATAGGCTCGCTGATAGGTCCATGACACCTCCAGAGAGTCACCTGGCATCCCAGGCGTGTGCCCCCCTCTGTTTTGAGTCTCGCGAGGGTCCTTGCCCTTGATCCATTGCCACTGGCTGCTTCTTTCGGCCGCTTCAGAGACTGATCTAATTGTCTGTCGCACAGCCTCTTCATGAATGGTGTTTCATTAGGTTGGATTAAATAAGATGTTGCTTCTTCCTACTCCTTTTCACTCACATTTCTTCTTTTTGTATTTTGACGCTCTACGTAGCACCTCCTTAAGATTCAACACCGCAAAATGAAAATTCTTGCAATTTTTCAACAAGTGTCAAAGTTTTGACCTGGAGAATATATTCAGGAGCTGCTGTGATGATAAAACAGTTTCCTGCGAAGTTTCATGGTTTGCAATGCATTTGTAGCAATGCATTTCTATGAAAGAGGTGTAAAATATTTAGGCTGAAATGTTTGAAATGTCAATCATTCCTATGCCATCTAGTACACACGGCAGCATTTTCAACTGGTGGTGTTTTCCTCGGCGTTGTATAATGTGTGTTAATTTAATACCGCTCACCAGGGTTGCTTCAGAGTTGCTCTTTTTTATTGCAGCACCTGACGAAGTCAGCACAAAGCAATTCTCCAGTCAAAATGCGGCCATTTAATGCATCCCTCGTTGCATTAACAATATATTATATGTAGTATATGGCCATGAAACAAACATTGCATATCTGACAAAGTCAGCACGAAGCAATTCTCCAGTCAAAATGTGGCCATTTAACGTGCCCCTGCGCAGATTAAAATGACGCGGAATGAGAAATTTTAAAAAAATTCTAAATGAAACAAATAAATACACATTTCAGCACCATGTCGCTTCCATCTCCCATGGCGATCAAAAACAAAAGGGGAAGTTGTAAGACATGCCTTTAACTTATAATGGGAATATGTCACATTGATTGGTGCCATAGGGGTACACAGTGACATTTAAGTTCCACATTTACATTACATAACATAAAGAGAACACATCAGGTATGATTATTTACCCCTACATGTGCAATTATGATTGGAAAAATAACATATCATGCAATGCAACAATAACAGTAACAATGCAATATTCTTATAAAGGTAAAAATGTACACGTCAGAACCGTGAGAGTACATCAATTGGTTTGCCTATGCCTTTCGCACAAACCCCAGTGAAAGACGATATCACCGGAACAACGCTCGCTTTTACACAGCAACGTGAGAACGTCTGAGAACTTCAGCACCAGAGTCAGACTGTACATATTGGTTTCAGTGCAACAGGGCCCGTGAAGTGACTGTCTGGTGTTAAACTTCACACCCCGGTTCTGGATTTCCTCTATTCCCTTTCACATAGACATCGTCTTTTGTCCTTTTGTCCTGGTAACTGGCTTTTAATTTCGATGCTCCAGGGCTGTTCTGTAAGATAAATGTCTTAGTTTGGCACTAATCTTAGTTTTTTACCAAGAATGCTTACATTGCTAAACAGTTTTTTACCTATGCTCCAAAAAATTGGATTTCCATAAACAACTTCATCAGTACATATTACAGAATTGGCAGTAATTGAGGTCATAACCAGTTCACAAAATGAATAATGACAATGATTGGACTGTCCTGTTCAAGTGGTTCTTTTGTTTATGACTATTCAGAAGTCCAATCAACAGTGTTTTGCTTTGCCTAGCCTTTTCCTGGATGACCTGTGACTGATTAATGCAGGATCAGTTTGTCTGCGTTAACCTTCCCACACCTCTGACACAAGGTCAGCCGATACCTTGCACGCGGTTCGTTTATCACCAAGTCACCTGCAGAAATTAATGGGTTGCAGCATTTTATGGGCAGTGTGCAATTCCCGTACATGTCAGTAGAATAAATTAAGAACACATTGAGTTCTCTTTGGAATTCATTTGGATGGTGGGAATCGACACAGAATAACATAATTGTGACTTACTGTACTTTCAAATCACAGTATAAAATACAAATGGAATCCAAGAGCAGTAAGGAACACCCCAAATGCTCTTTATGAGATGATGTGTAATAGATGGACACTGGCGATTACTCTAAGCCTGCACGGGAAGCTCAGCTTCTCCTAAAATAAAAAATAAAAAAGTGGTGAAATATGTACTGCTGTGTGTACATTTCATTGACTAATTATCCACTAGAATACCTTCATCTTTGGTTCAGAATCAGCTCATTATCTCAGGTAACTGGCACGACTTCCTTCTCATTCATTCCCGCAGTCCCAGAGATCTTTTACACAGTCGGACGCTGAGCGTCTACTGACTTTTATGGGGAAGCGTAGAGTGGGTTGTTCCACGGTGCAAAACTGGACGGACATTGGATAAATACTGGGCTTTGTCCCGCCCATCGGACGCTCAGCGTCTCTGGGGTCTTATGGGGCAGTGAGCTGGCCCGGACGCTCGGCTTCTGCATGGTGATTGGAAGATCTGTCTGAGGCGGAATCAATTTTGGATTGACAGTGAAATGAGTGAATCAGCGATCTTGAAGTATAAACCTCCACTGGTGCATTCCGTTGTTCTGAACTGATCCCCAGTGACTTTACCGATCCCCAGCGACTTAGTCTTTGTTAAAAATGACTGGCGTTGTGTTTGGCGACTCTCATCTGTCACTGCGTATTTTTTCCCGAACCAGCAGAAGTAGCCGCAGAGCTTCTCGCCCGTCACGATCACACAGTAGCCTCACACAGCAGCTCCAGATGCTAGCAAGCTGCACATCATGGCAGATACTAGAATTTACAAACACATTTATGATGTAGGCCAGAAAAAAATTAGCTTCCCCTCCTTGAATGACCAGCAGCTGCCACTGTAGCTGGCACAGTAATTAATTCACTGGATATTGAAATTAAAATGTTAACTGACATATTCATTTCCTCCTTCTCCTCCATTGTTATTTTTAACCCCCGTTTTTGTTTCCTTCACATTCATGTTGTCCATTGAACTGGAACGGTGACATGTCAGTTCTGACTCAAGCATGCAGTGGTTAGCTAGAATACCGTACAAAACCACCTGATACGGCAGGGCCATTCGGCGGCAAAGTCAAAGTCTTTTGATCATGGAAGGTAGACAGAACAGCATAAGTAATGTCTAAATAAGTTTTAAAAAGCATCTGCTGAAGTATGAATAACATCTTCATTGATCCCAGCTTATGGCACATCAAACGCCTGAATAATGTATGCTTAAGTAAGAGTAGCGAAAGGCGTTTAAAGTCACTCTTTGACAGACAAAAACTTGTGATCTTGACTCTTTTGACACAACAGTCACCTTTTCATGATGTGTGCCTCACTCCCCAGGCATAACTAATCAACTTATGCTCAATCACACTGTTACAGTAGCTACCGTGCTAGCACCATGGCTGGTTTTGAAAGTATATTTGGATCACTGTTACGTTATAATGCTATTATTTTGGACTACTATAACACTTCCGCCTGCCCAAAACCCATGAAAGTCACAGATGCGACTCCACCGGAGTAAGGGTGGAAGAGGCAAAAAAAACATATGAGAATTGCTAATCGCTATCCAAAGCTGGACGTCAAAAATGTTTAACACATCCATAGGTTGGCACCATCTGTCAGCATCTAGATACGACTGTAAACAAGTTTAAAAAATGAATTTAAAAGTCCAAAAACAGTACGCCTGTGTTTATCAGACAGAATCGTTAAACGGTGCAGCGGGACAGAGTCTATACCAAAGTCAGCGCAGCACTGTCTGACCGCATATTTTACAGTTACAGTTACCATAAATAGATTTTTAAAATATCCTGGAATTGATCAAGATCACAAAATACATAAATCAATGTCGCGGTGGAACCCCATGTCAGGTTTCCTCCAGTCGTCTCACACTAACTGTACCGCATGAGGATGAAGCTGTCACTCCACACATCCTCAAACCTCTCAGCCAGTCTATTGGCTCATTTGCCGCAACGTATGAGTCATTTTTTTCATGTACAAATGTCATGTAAAGTGTGTCAGAGAACTGATAGCTATATGCTCTAAATTGCCTTTGCCTGTGTCAGTGTGAATGTATGCTGTCAAGCGCTATGGCCTTGGGGGACTTTCAGTTTCCCCAAAGAGGTCTTCCTGAATGAATAGGATGTGACCTTTTGGTAGTTGAGAGACTCCTGGTGTGGTTATGTTGTAAATGCTCTTAAATAGGTTTCATTTGAATTTCACTGTCCATTTTTTTCCAAGGGTGGCACAGAAGCTGTTTGGCTCCTTGCAAGGAGGACCCAATGTTAGACTTTGAAAACCACTGCTCTAAACTATTCTCCAAGCACAGGGAAACAAGTACTGACAGGCTTGGAAACCCCAACCACGTGTAACATAAAGTTAATGCAATTTACGCAGCTAAGTGGAACATAACACTCACCAGTGTACTTTCATGGCGAACACACAAGACAAACAAAAGATAGCACCAATGCTACAAATTAAGCACAGACTTCACTAACCGGCGTGAAGTTGGCCGCCCACCCCACGCAAAACTGGTAAAATAGACTCAAATGTTTGTGATGTTAAAATGGTTGTTTGAGTTGTTTTCGTTTTTGAGTTGTAAAGAGTTATTTTATAGGTCAGTCTGAGTTCACCCAGCCCCCTGTTTTCTCCAAATTAAACACAAATAGTCACAATTGTTTGTGCTAAGTTTGTTCTGGTGTGTGGCGTTAAAATATGTGTGTGTGCTGTGTTTGGTTTTGAGTTATTAAAGATTTAGGTGTCCAAGGGCCCGGTGATTATATAAAAAGCCAACAAGCTCTGACTTAAACCAAAATAGTCTCATTCTCTTCTGCTCTGTTTGTGCTATAAAACATTTTGACTGTGCTATGTTAATTTTTTGTTATTAAGCTTATTACAAAGGTTTGAGTTATTAAAAATTGTTTTGCTGGTCTATCAAATTTATCCCATCCCCCCACTTGCTCCAAACTAAAAAAACAATAGTCACAACCATTTGTACTTGGTTTGTGCCATACAAATGATCCATTGTGCAATTATACTTTTGGAGTTATTAAAGATTGTGTCCGGTGAAGACATCACCCAGCCCACAACATACCCCAAAGCTAAAACAATGTCATTCTTTGCTGCTGCGTTTGTGCTGGTTTGTGACATAAAAATTATATGTTGTGCTATTGTGATTTTATCAACATTGCCAGATTTTTCCGGCGATGAAATCACATCCTACACTACGCTCAGGAAATGGTTGTGTTGTTGTTGCTGCAGCTAGTCTGGTACCAGCAACTATTAGAATTTGACATAGTTATGTATGTTTCACTAGCCCTACGGCCCCAGTCAACCAGCTTTTGGGATAGCGTCGCTGTCACAGGCACTCCAGCTAAATATTTGCCGTGTTAAATCATTAACATTACCACCTTCACCTGGCACAAAAAACGCTAAAAGCTAGCAATGCTGCTGGAGAACACGGCAGGGTACTACACATTGCAGAGACATCCACATACTCCTCCTCTTGCCGCCTGCTTCCTACCTCCTTTTTGTTGGAGGGACTGATTTGGGAACTGATTTGTTGACGGGCACTGAAATGTGTTTCCTGAATGAACGATAAAAGTTTTGATTCCATAAAGTACCATTGAAATGTGTGAACTGCATCAAGTCTTTTTGATTTTGTTAGGAACCTCTTTTTAGACTAATTGAAGGAAAAAATATATACTTAATACATACTATCAGCTCACTAACACTGCCAACAGCCCAGTGACACCCAGCTCTATCCTAACCCGATGGACTTAGGTTTGGGGCCTCTCTCTTTGTCCATTTGCCCTGAATAAACATACCCCTTTACTCCAACTGCTTGCATTTATAGCCACTCGTATTCTGCTTCCAAAGACTTGAAAGGTCATTCAGATGGACATGTACAGACCAACTCAGTTTATAGTGAGTGACATCCCATTTAGTGGCGGTAATGCACCATTATGATGTTTGACAAGCAGAGATTACGCTGTAGCTTTTTGTTTGGTCGTCCCTTCCACTATGTTATCAAGATGGCGACGATTGAGTGTGGTAAGTGTGCAGCACTGCTCACTCACCATTTTGCTCGTTTTGAGTGTAACATACAGGTACTGATAAGCACAGTGCATTTTGACATAATGAAGTTCAGCTCTGCACCCTGTCCCGGGTTCGAACCTGCATCCAAAAATCCATGATAAAGGAGAGTTACAGTAAGAGCCAACTGTCAACTCATTGTCAGCTATGGCAAAGGAGTCCTTGAACTACCTATCACGAGCTTCACTGAAGAATATATGTGCTCTCAAGTGAGACTACAGATGACATTAAAGGACTCCAGAGATCAGACCGTCAGAAATGCTGCACCACCTCTGTCAACAGGAAGGAAATGGACACCATCCGACACAGTACAGCACGCTACGTCAGCCCTGAAGCATAACAACACTGTGGGACATGTCCAGCTGGGAAGAGGAGGATTTGGCGTTGCAGGAGGCAGCTCTGGGAAATGGAAGCAAGAAACATCAGCTTCATCATAAGAGCTACATATGATGTGCTCCCATCCCTAAAAAACCTTCACCAGTGGTATGGCGAGGACCCAACCTGTGCCCTCTGCCCATATTCAGCGACTCTCAAACACATCTTGACCAGTTGTAGGACCAGCCTCACAGCCTCACAGGTCCTCAAGAGTCTGGCAGCAGCCCTTGAGAGCAAGAGGGACACCATCAACTCCTTGCCCTTGAGAGCTGCCAATTCCATCTCTGTGCCAACATTCATTTGAGAGGGACACAAACAGCCTAACCAACCAGCTACCAAACCAGAAACTGGACAGCTAGCCATTGCCTGAGATTCGAAGATTTCAAGCAACTAATCTTTGCCCCAGAGATTGCAACCACCACCCTCTGGCCAGATTTGGTGCTATGGTCCCTTTCAATATCGGTGGTCTACATCATAGAGCTCACGGTCCCATGGGAGGATTCCACCGAAGAGGCCTACGAAAAAAAGAAACTGTCCTACACAGATCTGGCAGCAGATGCACAACAACGAGGATGGAAGGCCAAGGTCTATCCAGCTGAAATAGGATGCAGAGGTTTTGTGGCTTCTTCTAACATCAAGCTTATGAAAGACCTTGGAATTCATGGACAGGCTCTGCCACAGACAATAAGATCTGTCTCTGAAGCGGCCGAAAGAAGCAGCCAGTGGCAATGGATCAAGCGCAAGGACACTTGCTGGGCTCAAAGCAGTGGGGGGAAGGGGGGGCTGAGCGATGACCCGGTGGGCGGGGCAGTTTTTTTTAATCCCAGGTCGGGACCTTAGTGCCTAGGTCATCTCCCTCCACTTTCCAGGCACTACTTTAGTCATGATTGTGCTTGGGACACAGGCTCAGGCTTGATCACCCTCTATGGCCGCCTTTGAAGATGGTGTCTAGTGTTGAAAGGCCGAAACACCCACTGATTCAAAGGTACACTCCTGATGATGTGTCCCAAAATGTTCATCCTTCCCATGGCTGAGATAAAGTTCCCACGCCACTCTCAACATCTACTTCTCATGTGATTACCATCTATTGGCACAAAGTACATCTTCCATCAAGTCCTGTGTATTTATGAACTTAGTACTGAAGTGTGCAAATTGAGACACGTTGGCTTCATGGACCCAATGCTTCGATGCTGTAAATGTGCAAACGTCACAGAGGCAATGTCTTTTCACCACATCTGTTTGTGAGAAATAATAAGTATAATTGTCAGGATAAGAGTAAACAGCAAAGAGTGACGCTAGCTACAATTCCTCTTCCTTTCGGCAGACGAAGCAATGTTTAACTGGTTGTGCTGTATAGCTGGAGTTAATACACTTCAGGAGGACAACACAATCTCATTTCAAAGAAGCTCTAATGAGAGGCTTGACACTGTGATTTTGCTGAGAATGCTTGCACTGCACCAAAACGATAATAAGCACTGTGTTTTTCACTTGAGGCTTGAAGAGGGTCAGGTTGCTGGCCCGTGGTAAAACTGTGAATGCCTCATTCACCCAAATGACGTTGGAGCAAGGCCTACACTAGACTAGCTGGCCTGGCAAAGAAGAATATGTGTGCCACTCTTTTGTTTTGTTTGTGGGTCAATTCATGGCGGGGGGACGAGTTTGGCTGGTGGTTTGCCAAGATTCATTAAGGCCTTGCTCTACATTCCTTGTATGTGTCTTTGAACATTTCTGCCTTTGTTGTGATTCTTCCACCTTTGGCAAGTTAATCTTTGAAGCGAACACATTTTGTCCTCCCTGGGCCAAGCTATCTGTTCATTGAAAAATGTGGACAGAGCAGAAAATTGCCTTTGTTGGTCCCTGAAGAAAAGCTATGAAATTAGAAAACCGCCTTGATATACTTCTATAAGCGCTACAGAGACTCCACTTAGCAGCTTACCAATGCGGGCAGGTATCGACTGCTCCCCTCTGGGCCCTAGAGATGCCTAAGGCCCTGTTTGCATTAGGACTCAGATAATTTAAGTGGTAACTACATGATCAAATAACTTTTGAGAGATTTATATAGCTCAACCTTTTTCATCAAATTAATCATTCTTATTTTATTCATCAAGATCCATATTGTATACAGTATGTTCTAAAACGTCCAGAGGGGAGAGTGCTTTTTCCCACCATAGCCTCCATCTCTTAATGGAAACTAATACAATGGTACCTCAGTTTTTGTTATTAATTTGTTCCAAAATGTCAGAAGAAAACTGAAATGCACAAAAACCGAAGCAATATTTGCCATAAGAAATAATGTAAATGCATTTTATCTGTTCCAAACACCCAAAATATTAACAACAAATACATTTTATAGATAATCATTGTAGTTTTGCATGCAGAAAACAATACAAAAGGCCTTACAGGATATTGTAATATTGTGGAACCTTAGTATCGCGAGATTTGGTGTTGGGTGTGTGATCCAAGATGGCTGAATAAACAAGCAATGCTGGGAGTATTGTCCACCTACATCTTTATTAATACCACACAATTCAGTGTACCAAAGGGTAAAATACAACTTTTGTTACACACAATATTTTCCGATAACCGAGACGGTGTACGAGAAATTTTCATCAAAAACCGAATCATATGAAAACTGCGGCGTTTGAAAACCGAGGTTTGCACAACAGCAACACACAACTGCAGAACGTTACACATACTGTAGCTCACTGACCTTCACTTAATATGCATATAATAAATGTTTTTGACTGCTTCATCACCGGTCATAAACTGAATGACAGGTAGGAAATCAAATGTGATTTTTATTAGGGCAGCATCCGACGCAATGAACAGATTTAAGTGTCAACAGTTTTCCATGAAAACCATCTCCCATCCTTTGCTCTTTTTCCCTTAATGGCTTGACTGTAAATGTATTTTTGATGAAGTCGCATATGCTCTGATTCCTCCTAATGAGACAATCTGCAATGTCCACATTGAACATTGCTTCTTGCCTAGCTAGAGGCCACGCTAATGAGTCTGAATATGGCCACCCTTAACTAATATATTCATATGC
This sequence comes from Dunckerocampus dactyliophorus, assembly GCF_027744805.1. Classification (NCBI taxonomy): domain Eukaryota; kingdom Metazoa; phylum Chordata; class Actinopteri; order Syngnathiformes; family Syngnathidae; genus Dunckerocampus; species Dunckerocampus dactyliophorus. The sequence goes on along the minus strand of NC_072827.1, from coordinate 15,169,638 downwards.
TGCTTTGCACCTTGAGAGCAATTCACAAATAAAAACAAATGAAGCAGACTGTACACAGGCATACACACTTGACAACTGCCAACTTCCCCTCGTAATAGAATAGAACTGTGTGGAACCACTTTAAGTCAATGCTATTTCTGATATTTGAGGCCCAAAGATGTAATTTCTCTGAAAAATCGGTCCGTTTATGTCGAAATGTCTTGTTATATTGTTAACTTCATCCTTATGGTTTGGCAAAAGCAGATTTGTAGTTATGTCAAAATCAATAGAAAGAGAAAACCGTCAAAGTTAACCGTGTTGTTGACGTCACTGGTCAGCGCCAATATATCCCGCGATTCCTCATTTTGTTAAATACGGGTTTAGTGATAAAATTGATAGCGAAACGGTTTAATAACTTAAAAAAAGAAATTAAACAAAAATATTTTAGTTAAACATATTATTAATTAAAGTAAGCAATATTTAATAGTTTCCAGCTTTATAGCAAAATGAATCTCGGGCCCTCGGGCCTTCAAAGTAAGAGCCCAGACACTGTTAATATAAAAATATTGAAATTGTATTCTGCAACAAATCAATGACATTTTACGAATTAAAACAAGCAAGCAATTTGTGAACGACACAATTAAATCCACATTTTTTTGGTTAAAAATATTTTGCTCAGCTGAAACTGTTATACCGTAGTTTGGAAAAATACTGAAAGTCAGCTCGCCTTCGAAGTAAGAGTCTTAGGGTTCGACCAAATATTGGTGCCAACATGATAGTACATTTAAAAGCTGTTCATTTATAAACGACACGTGTGCAATATTTATCAAATGTAGTTTTATTTTTTATTGTTACACAAGTGTACAGTAGACAGCTTTCAATACATTGCAAAGGCAAGACTATGTATACCTTGTGACGCCAATAAAGCCTCAAATAGTGTGTACATTGTACAATTATTCCATCAAAATAGATGTTCGGAAACATGACTAAGATAGAATTTGCAAGCTTAATACGGTTCAATGAAACTTCCTTTAAAATCTAGGAAGTTAAAAGCATGTAAAGCTGCAAAGTACAGTAAAGTGTGAAGACATCAGCAATGCACGTAAGTAGACATGACAGTATGGCTTCATGAAAGCAGCATTAGCCGCAAACTCCATCTTCATATTAGCCACCTGTTAAAAACTTAGCAGTGGTCCTTAGGTGTGTTAACTTTAACATCAAGTTAACAGCCGGTTAAAGTTATCCGAGTTTTGGACAACAAGATAACGTGCCGTTAAAGTTAACGGTTGGTTAAGCCTACTTAACCAGTGGTTAAATTAATACCCGAGTTTTGAACAACCCGACCCTGGTTTTTATCTATGTTCTGTGACAAACTTCAGTCTGTATTTGTCCTGACACTGAATTTCACATCCCAAAGGATGCTTCACACAGTATCAGGGATTTTTTCTGTACAAAACAAAAAGTAAGGTTTTTATTTGAAACTCTTAACATGCAAACTGGAAGTATTACAATATTTAAAGGGTACCCAATGTGAAACATTGTGGTCATCTACAGCCATACAAGTTTTTACTCCCTACTGATGTTATAGCAGCACAGATGAAATGTGAACATTTGGCTGAGGAATAAAGCCTGGCACAATAATGGTTAGCTGCACTAATACCCTGCACTAATCCACCCCTGCTTAAAGGAAATAGTCTTCTTTTAGCTCAAATACTTGCCAAATTCAGAAGGCATATGAGCCAGCTGCTGAAATCCACACTATAAGATTAGAAGAATATCCTATTTTGAGAGTGTGCTTGTAAAAACAAATGGTAGCCAATTACAAGACAGTGCTGTAGGTTAGTTATGACAAGAATCATATTTCCTGTGGCAGTACAGCATGCAATTAGGCAATGAGTTAAAATCAGGCTCAAAGTGAGCTGTAAATAGTGTACTCCCAACAAATGAATCTGGGTAAGGAATTACATAGTTTTAGATGACACTCATTGACGTAAATGGCCCACGCTGCTGCCTTGCCTGACACTAAGCTCATTTATGAAGGTGCCCTTGGATTTCTCATGGGCGTCCGTATATGGTTGCTGATCAAATACTAAAGAGAGCTGATATATAAATTGGCTACAGATACCTAGTTCCCCTGAGTACCTGGGAGGATGTGGAATGTTGGGGTCACGGTAGGAGGAGGACAATGGAACAGGTGGCAGAGACAACAGAACAGGCGCTGTGGTATTGACAGTATAAACGTCCAAAAAGGGAATACCATACAACAAAAGACAACAGCAAACAGGCACTGTGGCAAAAGTGAAACTTGCAACAGAATATAATAACAAAAGGTATCAGTAAATATTGAGAATACAATAAATCCCAGCTATCCAAGGGAATTACAGTACATACCAAGACCGCTTTCCGTTGAAGGTACAAAAAAAAATAAAAATTTCCAACTTGAAGCAGAAAAAAGAAACATCCAAATATGCGGGGAAGTGAATGCCGAACCCTGAATAGGCATGGATTTACTGTAATAACTAGCAACTACAGAAAACAACACACAAAAAGTGTTGATGAAGGAAAGAAACCAACAAAGAATGGAGTAGCAAGACAAATCAGGAAGACTTAAAAAAAGCCTCATCCCTCTTCTTTCACTTATTCGGGGGTCAGGGTCAGGTGCATCAAGATGAGTCTAACTATATCTAGTGTGAACTACTCCAGCTTGTGCACCAACTCAGGCTCCTTCCCCACCAGAGAAGTGACATTACATATTCCGAGAGCTTCCTTCTGCAGTCGAGAATCGGGCAGCCAAGGTCCCTGCTTTTGGCTGCCACCCAGCTCACTCCGCACCCGACCCCTTTGGCCCTTCCTATGGGTGGTAACCTCATTGGAGGGGGGACCCATATTGCCTCTTCAGGCTGTGCTTGGTCAGGCACCATGGGTGCAGGCCCAGCCACCAGACTCTCGCCATCATACCTCACTTTCAGGCCTGGCTCCAAAGGGGGACCCCGGTCCATATTTCTCTCTCGTTATCGGGGTCTATTAAAAAAAACAGAAAGTACAAATAAAAACTAGGAATTGAAGTACTTCAGCAATTAAAGGTCCTACAGTTTCAAGTATAATGAGTGTAGTTTTCAGGTCTGTGAAGGTGTGTCTCAACTATGTTCTTTATTCTTTCCAGTAAGATTCTATTGAAACCCTTTCCTGGCACTGACAGCAAAGTAATCCATCTGTAGTTGGCACATGAGCTGAGGTTGCCTTTCTTTGGTAGCTTGACTATGTAGCCTTCTTTCCAGTCTGATGGTACGCTTTCCTCTTCCCAGATCTTAACAAACAGTGGTTGAAGCATTTTTACTGTTTTTGGTCCAGCTGTCTTTCCATTCTTGAGACTTTTGATAGCTTTACGGATCTCTTCCTTAGGTGGTGGGTCATAACTGATAGGCAAATTAGTTTCTGCTCGTGGTATATTGGGGGTGGTGCTTCTCATTTGTGTTCTCAATCGATCGCAACTGGACTGTTCAGGTTGTCTTAGAAGACGTTTCACCTCTCATCCGAGAAATCATCAGTTCATGCTGAAAGACTAGGTGGGACACACACAAGTCAGACTAGATAGGACAGCTCTAGTCTGAGATCCTGGTGCTGGTGCCCGTTCTATTTATCCTCTAAAACAGGAGGCCGGTCCAGACAGGAATGGTTGGCTCTTTAGCGGTGTCAAATGATGATCGTTAGGATGCAATAGAGAGGGGCTTCTGCCCCCCAACGATGGTCGTTTGGGTGGTATCACCTTTGTTAGCATCCCATTCAGATGTAATGATGGTCATGGACCTATCTGCAAACAAGGTGGCTATGCCTTCTTTATTTCTTAGAGGCTAAATTGTCACGTTTCACAGGGCTCTCTCTCGTTGCCCTCGTCTCCCGTGCCTTTTCTGTGTTTTCTGTCCAGATCCTTAGTTCCGGGCTGGAGGCGGAGCTGCTGAACGCACCTGTAATTGAGTGCTGACGCCACTACTTAAACTGACTACGGACAGCTGGAGAACGCCGGATTATTCCTTCGCTACACCACGTTCCAGCCGTGTGTGTCTCTCAGCCTCGTATTGTTTCCAGTCTCTTGCTAGCGCTCAGCAGACTCTGCCTCCAACCGGCATTATTTGTGTTTCATTTTTTCATGGTGTATCTGTTTTGTCACCATCGCTTTTCGTTGTGAGTTCTGGGACAGAATAAATTCAGTGCTCACCTACCTGCCTCCAGCCTCTGCATTGGGAGTTCCCAGACCGGCACCCAACCGCACCGTGACAGAATAATCCGGCCAGAATATGGAACCTGGTGACACGGACCCCCTTAAGAAATCACTTCGTCTCCAAGCGATGCGCCTCACTAAGCAAGAGGAGCAGTTCGGTGCACTTGGAGCCAGTGTGCAGGGGTTGGCCGAGCGACAAGACGCTCGTATGGCCGCACTTGAGTCGCAGCTCAACGCTGTGCTGTCCGCCCTCCAGGGTCACCCGGCTCTCACTCCACCACAAGCCGCTGACGCCGCTCCGGATCCTGCGCCCCTTCCTGCCCCCGAGTCCAGCTCGACGGTCGTGTGCCCCCAGCTTTCCAGGCCAGAGCGATTCTCCGGGGACTCTGGTGACGTGCGCACCTTCCTGACCCAATGCGAGTTGCATTTCGAGCTGCAAGCGGCCGCTTTCCACTCGGAGCCCGCTCGCGTAGCCTTCGCCACGTCGCATCTCACCGGCAAGGCGGCGGCCTGGGCGACGGCGGAATGGAGCCGGCGATCGGCCATCTGTTCTTCCTTCTCCGCGTTTGCCAAATCCCTGGAGCAGATATTCCAGCGGAATCAACCGGGCCGCGAGGCGGCCCGGACCCTCCTGAGGCTGCGCCAGGGTCGCCGCAGCGTAGCGGATTACGCAATCGAGTTCCGTGCGCTCGCGGCGGAGAGCGACTGGAACCCCTCCGCGCTCTTGGATGTGTTCGCTGACGGACTCGCTGAGCGGATAAGGGACCACATGATCCCTCTGGAGACTCCGGGGAATCTCGACGAACTGATCGCTCTGGCCGTGCGAATAGAGAAGCGTTTGGACCACCGGGAGCAGGACCGCCTGTCCCGTCGAGCAGCACCAGGTTACGACCGGAGCCTTTTTGAAGAGCGCCCTCTCTACCACCGGCCGCCATCCACCACGGGAACCACGCCGTTGCTGGCGCCGGAGGAGCCCATGCAGCTCGGTGGGCACCGTCTCACCCCAGCAGAGAGGAGGCGGCGCATGCGGCTTCACCTCTGCATCTACTGCGGACAAGCGGACCACACCATCTCCCTCTGCCCCATTCGACCTGGCCACCAACGCTTCCAGACCTCCCCCTCGTTTCATCCTAGTTCGCCGATGGACTCACGGACTACGCAGCCGCCTCCTGCTGCCCCAGCGGCCACCCGATTGCAGCTGCCAGGTACACTCGCATGGTCTGATATCAATGTCGATATCAATGCTTTTATCGACTCGGGCTCGGACGATTGTTTTATTGATGAACTTTTCGTTGCTAATTCCGCTATACCTGTAGTTCCGCTAGCAACAGCTAAAGTGGTTCGTTCCCTGGATGGGCGTCACCTGGCTAATGTCACTCACAAGACACGCCCCCTCTCTCTCCGTCTGGCTGGTAATCACCGTGAAATTATGACATTTTTTGTCATCCCCTCGCGCTCTGCTCCCGTGGTGCTGGGGCTTACATGGTTAGGCAGACACAATCCGCACATAGATTGGGCCAGACCTGCCATTGTTGGTTGGAGCGTGTTTTGCCACACGCACTGTTGCAAGGGGGTGTGGCCTCGGTCCGCGGCCGCTCGCGCCACCTCGCAGGAAAGTATCGACCTCACCTTGGTTCCTAACATGTATCATGATCTCAGAGAGGTTTTCAGTAAGGATAAAGCCACATCACTCCCCCCCCACCGCCCTTATGATTGCTGTATTAATCTCCACCCGGGTGCGGTTCTCCCTTCCTCACGCCTGTACAATGTTTCTAAACCTGAGAGAGAGGCACTTGAAGATTACATCTCCTCCTCACTTGCCTCCGGTCTTATCCGCCCCTCCTCCTCACCACTTGCCGCTGGGTTTTTTTTTCGTTGAAAAGAAGGACAAGTCACTCCGCCCCTGCATTGATTATCGCGCACTTAATAATATCACAGTTAAGAACAAATATCCACTTCCTTTATTAGATTCCGCATTTAACTCTCTGCATTCTGCAAATTTTTTCACCAAGCTTGACCTCCGCAATGCTTACCACCTCGTCCGTATCCGCGAGGGGGATGAGTGGAAGACCGCCTTTAACACACCATTGGGTCATTTTGAATATTTAGTTATGCCTTTTGGCCTCACGAATGCTCCCGCAGTTTTCCAGGGTCTCATAAACCATGTCCTCCGTGATATGCTTGGACGTTTTGTTTTTGCGTATTTAGATGACATTTTAATTTTTTCCACTTCTCTCGAAGAACACATGCAGCAGGTTCGGTTAGTCCTCCAAAGACTTCTCGAGAACAAGCTTTTTGTTAAGGCGGAGAAGTGCACTTTTCACTCTTCATCAGTTTCTTTTCTGGGGTTCATTGTGGAGAAGGGGCAACTCCGACCCGATCCTGCCAAAATCCAGGCAGTGGTTGACTGGCCCACTCCTACATCACGTAAGCACCTTCAAAGGTTTCTGGGCTTCGCAAATTTTTACCGTCGTTTCATTCGGAATTTCAGTCGGGTTGCAGAACCTTTGACCAGGCTCACATCTACTAAAGTTCAGTTTATGTGGACCCCAGACGCTAACTCCGCCTTTGAGAAGCTTAAGTCCTGTTTCACCTCTGCTCCGGTTCTTGCTCACCCTAACCCTCACTCTCCTTTTGTTGTCGAGGTCGACGCTTCCGATACCGGCGTCGGGGCCGTCCTCTCCCAGCGCTCCACCATCGATCACGAGCTGCACCCCTGCGCCTTCTTCTCACGCCGCCTGACCCAAGCAGAACGTAATTACGATATTGGCAACAGGGAGCTGTTGGCGGTCGTCTTGGCGCTGCAGGAGTGGAGGCACTGGCTGGAGGGCTCGGAGGTCCCTTTTGTTGTACACACAGATCATAAAAACTTGGCCTACCTCCGATCTGCCCGGAGACTTAATCCCAGGCAGGCGCGCTGGGCACTTTATTTGGCCAGGTTTGACTTCACGCTAACGTTCCGCCCTGGATCCCAGAACGGCAAGCCGGACGCACTCTCCAGGATGCATTCCCCACCTGTGGACTTACCTCAACTAGAGACCATCCTTCCTCAGTCCCGCATCCTGGGAGGCCTACAGTGGGACGTGGAGAAGCGAGTGGCGGAGGCAACCAAGGACTCCTCTCCTCCGGGGGACTGCCCCGCTGGTCGCCTGTTTGTGGTCGCAGAGCTGCGCCCGGAGGTTCTACGTTGGGCTCACGAATCCAAGCTGGCGTGCCACCCGGGAGTATCACGCACAATCTTCCTCCTGTCTCAGCGGTTCTGGTGGCCTTCCCTCCGCTCGGACGTCAAGGAGTTTGTGGCCGCCTGTGCGAGTTGTGCCCGGAATAAGCCGTCCCATCAAGCCCCAGCGGGGCTGCTGCGCCCCCTGCCCATCCCCTCCCGACCGTGGTCCCATGTGGCACTGGACTTTGTGACTGGTCTCCCACCATCCAATGGCAACACGGTCATTCTTACCATCGTGGATCGTTTTTCCAAAATGGCCCATTTTGTTGCCCTCCCCAAGCTCCCCTCGGCACTGGAGACAGCTCAACTTTTGGTCAAAGACGTCTTCCGGCTTCACGGTATTCCCTGCGACGTGGTCTCGGACAGGGGACCACAATTCTCTTCGGCAGTTTGGAAGGCCTTCTGCAGGGCCTTGGGTGCGTCAGCGAGCTTGTCCTCCGGCTACCACCCACAAACTAACGGCCAGTCAGAAAGAGCTAACCAAGATTTGGAATCCGCCATCCGCTGCGTCTGCCACCAGCAGCCAGCCTCATGGTCCTTCAATCTGCCGTGGATTGAGTATGCGCGCAACACCCTGGTCAGCTCAGCCACAGGCCTCTCACCTTTCCACGGGGCCTACGGGTACCAACCTCCAGCTTTCCCTTCACTGGAGGCGGAGTCGGCGGTCCCTTCCGTGTCAGCCAACCTGCGCCGCGCCCGCCTAGCCTGGCGGAATACCCGGACAGCACTGGCACGTACGGCCGAGCGTAACCAGCGTTTGGCCAATCAACATCGGTCGGTGGCCCCTGAGTACAAGACTGGACAGAGGGTGTGGCTATCTACTCGCGATCTACCCCTGCACACGGACTCCAAGAAACTACAACCCAAGTACATCGGTCCTTACCCTGTGGAACGGGTCATCAGTCCCTCGGCCGTCATGCTGAGGCTCCCGGACTCCCTCAGAATTCATCCTACTTTCCATGTGTCCCTCATCAAACCAGTCAGTGTCAGCAACCTAAGCCCTCCGGAGGTGCCTCCTCCTCCTCCCAGGCTCATCGACGGCCATCCCGCATTCACGGTCAAGGCCATTCTGGATGTGAGAAGAAGGGGCAGGGGTTTTCAGTACTTGGTCGACTGGGAGGGTTACGGCCCCGAGGACCGCTCGTGGATCTCTCGTGCCCTCATTCTGGATCCCCAATTACTATCAGAGTTTTACAGTCGCTTCCCGGAGAAGCCAGGTAGGCCGCCAGGTGGCGCCCTTTGTTAAGGGGGGGAAATACTGTCACGTTTCACAGGGCTCTCTCTCGTTGCCCTCGTCTCCCGTGCCTTTTCTGTGTTTTCTGTCCAGATCCTTAGTTCCGGGCTGGAGGCGGAGCTGCTGAACGCACCTGTAATTGAGTGCTGACGCCACTACTTAAACTGACTACGGACAGCTGGAGAACGCCGGATTATTCCTTCGCTACACCACGTTCCAGCCGTGTGTGTCTCTCAGCCTCGTATTGTTTCCAGTCTCTTGCTAGCGCTCAGCAGACTCTGCCTCCAACCGGCATTATTTGTGTTTCATTTTTTCATGGTGTATCTGTTTTGTCACCATCGCTTTTCGTTGTGAGTTCTGGGACAGAATAAATTCAGTGCTCACCTACCTGCCTCCAGCCTCTGCATTGGGAGTTCCCAGACCGGCACCCAACCGCACCGTGACATAAATGAGTCTTTTAGGAAGAGATTAAAGGACAGCATTGCCCCCCCCCCCCCCCCCCCCCGTTTTAGAGATGGTTTCTCTACCTTAAAGTGGATGGCCCTCACTCCTCTTTCAAAGAGGTTTTCAGTGGTTTCCCATCCTTCTCTTTCACAGGTTTTTCTGGCTTGCTAACTTTCCCTTATCATTTTTTGTGATGCCACAGATCACTGCCTCTCTTGCTCTCCGGCTAGACTCTCAGTGGAAATTTTCCTGGCTGCTTTGATGCTGTATTTTTCCTGCTTGTTTGCTTCAGTGTCCTGTTGCTCGGCTCTTGATTTTGCTGCTCTCGTACGATTGTAGTTGATTGCTTCCTTTTTTCGGTTTCCTTACCTCTGTCTTGTTCAAAGACTCTGGTGAGACCCACTCTGTGTTGGTGTTTCCTGTGGCCTTGTACAGCTATACAAGGCCTCTTTCACTGCTTCCAATCTGTCTTTTATCATCTCATCTTCTTCCAGCAGCTCTTCCAGCACTTGGTACTTGTTGGGGAGTGTCAGCTTTAATTCCTCCAGCTTGTTTGTGCCTTTCTATAGAGCTATGTTGAATTTCTGGCTTTGGGAGATCTCTCCTGTCTGGTTTCTTTTGAGTTTTAGTTTGAGGCGCCCGATGAGATCTGATGATCTTGCATAACATGTACATCCTGGAGTGATCTCCTGAATGTCCTGCTTACAGTATATAGAAGTGGTTTATATGGTTTTCAGTTGAATGATCGGGTGATATCCATGTAGTTTTGTTGATTCTTTTGTGAGGGGGGGTCAACTGTCCTTTTCATAACCTACAGTAAATATAGCAGAAGATCCTCTGTGGCATGTTTTAGTTGTCCTGATCCTGTCCATCTTGTTCACTAATGTCTAATATTTTCAGGTTGTATATTTTCATTTGCTTAGCATCCTGCACAATCTCGCCACTTTCATAGATTGTACTTGCTTTCCATGTTGCTAAAGCCCCGGTTACACCGCCCAAACTTTGCTGTAGCGTCCCTGGAACAGTGAAAAAAATTAATCACCGCTCGTAACCGCGCACCACCGTTTAACAGAAGTTGGTCCCCGTTAAGGCAACGCCATATACGCTTGGCCACCGTTGATGGTCCCTCCTACCGCTCTGAAAGTTTTGAGCTGCACAAAATATTGCCAGCGGTGAGGAGCGGGCAATTTTCCGCTACGGCAAAGGTAATCACCACTCCAACAACGCCCAGTCAAAGTTTGGCGTCGCTAGACGGAAGTTCGTGGACGCTTGGGTCCCCTACGCCAACACAGAAATCTTGAACGCTGGACCACTGCTGCTTCGCCAGCTTTGCCCGGGCGATGATTAAATGTTGCAAAAACTTAGTTGGAGCGGCTGTAAGCGCTTTACAAGCGGACACGGGATTGCTGGAACGGTGTCAGGCGTTGAAGCAGCGATGAAGCAGCAATCCATTGCGGTGATGAACTTTGGTTTGCCGTTGGTATGGAAGTGTTGGAGGCGGAGCACAATTTCGCTATTAATACGGGGAGAAATGGGCCAGGAGCCCATTTGGAATAGCCGTTGAGTGCAGACCTCAGTTATATTGAATTTGCTCAAAGTTACAGTAAAACTCTACTACCATGGATATGACAAGCTGATGGTGGAGCTGTGGAATGAGCCTTCCAGCACTTCATGAGTGTAGTGTTTGCAGACACATTATATTTATACTGCTACATGTTGACCAGTAGAGGGCACTGTGGGACTGCGAATGGGACCAACAGTTGTGTGAGTGTGGAGCTGTACTGTATGATGCATGTGAGCAGACCTGGCGATTAAAGTCATAAATAACTAGTAGGCTTGTTTATTCGACACCACCCACAGAACACTGAGGATGCCACCAGCCCGCATGCGCAGAACGCCGCTCTATCAACGCTCGCGTCACCGCTAAACCAACGTTCACTACCGTTAAACCAACACTAAAGCAACGGCGGCTTCAGCGGTGCACCGCTAGGACAACGTCCGTGTTTTCTTTTTTTTTTCTCATTTTGTGATGATTTTTTTCACCGCTCCAGGGACGCTACAGCAAAGTTCGGGCGGTGTGACCGGGGCTTAAGGTGATGGTAGTCGTGGTCAAAAGACCAGATATTCTAGCTTTACTAGCAGCTTCATAAGTCCTTCTGCTGAAGGAGCATTCTCCTCTCTGTTGCTAGCATCAACTAATCAAGATGGTCAAAAAACTAAAACTATCAGTCAATGTACAATTACTTCAAGGCCAGTGGACTCTTCTTGTTGGTGGAAGACTTTTCAATGTTAATCCGTAATCACACGGGCAGCATGGACAACAACAACTTTATTGTGACCAGCTCTCGGGGACACACCCACCAGAGACATAATTTTGGATTAAAGGTGAAATGTCTTCAACAAACAAGAAAAGTCCGGTTGCCTCTATTCAACCTACGCGGATCAGGAAGCATTGAGTAACAATTGGAAAGAATTTGAATGAGAGAGATTGACAGATGGAAAAAGAACATGAGATCATATCACTTCATTAAAATGCAGCACAATGAAACAATCCTGCCCTGCAAAGCCTTAATGATCCTATATAATACAATAAGCCAGTGTTATTACATTGTGCAATGCATGAAAATAAATCATGGTTATCTCCAAACCTCATTTTATTGAAAATGCTTAATGACAGTAATTTAAAACGAAAACCTGGATTTACAACATGAACATGAGCTCATTCCACATGACAGTGATAAAAGCGTATATGCTAAACAGCTACAGCACATGGCTGTCCTTGCAGTATTTCTTTATCTTTTGTAATATTTTATGACATAATTGTTAGTGTCCGGTTTGCATTGTACAGTGGATCCCCACACATTCATGCTTCATCATTCACGGCCCCTGCAAATTTGGTCAAAAAATATTATTATTATTTTGTTTTTTCTCCGAAAATAAGCTTTTTTCTGCAGGAAACACATCTCATTCCCCCTAAGCTGGTAATAATTCATACATACATTATAATACAGGGGCCGCACTGTGGCCTCGTGGTCGCATGTCAGGAGGTTGTGGGTTCGTATCTCCACTGGAACATCTCTTTGTGGCATTTGCATGTTCTCCCCATGCGTGTGTGGGTTCTCTCTGGGTACTCTGGCTTCCTACCACATAAATATGCATGCTAGGTTAATTGGAGACTCTAAATTGTACATAAGTGTAAATGTGAGTGTGAATGGTTACTTGTCTATATGTGCCCTGTGATGGATTGTCCAGTGCGTAACCCACCTCTCGCCTGAAGACAGCTGGGATAGGCTCCAGCATACCCGTAACCCTAGTGAGGACAAGCGGCATAGAAAACGGCGATGTAGTAAAATCACTGATAATGTTATTTCGTCAAGCATTGTGATTTTGCACTTTGTTTGGCTTAATTTGTCCTTAAACACACCATAATTGCTGTAAAAGTGAAACTTATATATAAGTTACAAGTTGTATGCAAGTTTCACTTTTACAGCAAAAATGGTGCTTTAATGCTTCACTGACAATGTTTTTTCGTCAAGCGTCGAAATTCCGCACTTTGCTCGGCCGTCATTGAACGCACCATTGTTGCTGTTATGGTGGAAAAGACCTGGACGTGTAAAAATTGTGGGGGCTTTTAACAGTGGCACCTGTATGCTGTACATTTTACCTGTATTATCACGTATTATTATTATCAACTTAGGGTGAATGTTGTTTTTTTTTAATCAACACTTTTGTTCCAAAAGGAATGAGAATGTCAGCGTCAAGCTAGCAGGAGGGTTTGGAGGGGGAGGAGCGAGCCATGTGTCAAAAATAGAGATTGGGCATTTCAATTACTCACAATTTTTTTAGATTTACAAAATTTTTGCCATTTGCTGGTGGTCTGGTACTGCATAATACTGACAATTGTTTAGTAATTTTGGTTACCTCATTTAGCAATATAATGCAGTGTAATTTAATGCCACTGCAAACTACAACCTCAATAATACACATTTAGGTAAATTAGTTTTAAAAGTATTTGTAATGTATATGTAAGAAGAAAGCGAATCAGTTTTGCACTAGTCTTTTTTAGTAGCGCAACAGCAAGATGACTGAAAACAGAAGTGAAATATTTGACAATTGACTGGAACAAAGATTTAAAGGTATTGTGTCAGAGATGTATTTTTCCTTCCTCTTTCCTCTTTATGTTGTTGCTGCCGCTGCGTTATCCCGCTCCATTCAATGGTTCTTCATAACAAGGAAGCTTTTAAGATTCTGCCACTGTATGTCGTTCTGCTTCTGTTGGTAAAGGCCAAACTATAGTACTGTATTCCAGGATGACAAAGGACGAGATCAGCATGATGGCCCTTTCATTACATTTGTGCAGAAATTTCTATTTCTATTCAACAATAGCTTTTGACATTCATCATGCTCTAATCATTTAGAAAGACACAACCCAAATAGAACTCTCTGTGGCTTTGACCTGCTTTTAAACTTGTCCTTGTCTGCGGAGAAGAACAACTGAACGACTATGTGAGAATGGCATCACAACCCATGTGATCACCGTCAACTCTTTAGCCAGTAACTTCAATAAAGTCAATCGCAAATTCCTTAATTGCAATTTTATGTAGCATCAGTACTCTCGATGCTCTACTTTTGTCTCACCCCCGATCTCATGCTGCTGCATGGATTTTAATCCCATTACTGCAACGGCACCTCACAAGCCAAGTGAATTCCAATAACCAGCAAATAAAATGTAAAAAATGCCGGCTTTTATAACAACCTAGAAACAGACTTACCAAACGTACACTAATCTAAAAACATGGAAATAAGGTCTGTGACGATGAACAAAGTCAGCCATAAATTCATTCCTGGAGTAACTGGAGTAACTGCTTGTACAGTATGTTTTTGCATTATCCATTAGTGATCTCTGATGATTTTACTTGTATATTCCTCTTTAGTCCAGCTCCTCACATGAAGCCTCCCGAACTACATACATACTGTATATGGTGTGTTGAGATCATATTTTCTTGAATATAATGTATATTTGAGTAGACAATACAGTACATGACAATGTGAAGAGGCTATTCAAACAAGCTTTTGTTGCATAAGGCAATGCCAATTGGAAAAGGCGCTTCCATTCCAGTCAACACAGAAATCCGGTTTCAGCCAAGAATCTTGTTTAATAACAGATGATGAATGTGGTGTTGACTGTCAAAATTGTCAGTCTGTCGGTTTAATTTCGAACCTGTGCTGGTGTTCCACTGACATGGCAGCATGTTTTATGCAGAGAGCTCCTTTGAAAATGTATTTTTCTCTTTTATTTACAATGAAAGATGACAGCTTGCAGAGAAACAGAACAGTCAATTAGTTTTTGATGAAGAGATTTTTACATATTCTGAAGTATCATACAGTACATCCATGATTGCCTTTGACCATAATACCGTATACTGTATGTGGTTATTAATTCATTCACCTAATAATTCAAACACTTTTTGTTGTTTAATTGTGTTTTTTTTACATGTGAAATGTTGTCATAAATTGTTCTTGAGAAGAGTCTTTTGATAAACAGTTCTTAATCTGTATAGTATTTTACACCAGCATTAACACTGGGTACGTTTACATGCAGTCAATTAACCCTATCATAACAGCAAAATTAGCAATAACCCGGTTGAGCACGGCCATGTAAACACCAATAACCCTTTTGAAAAAACGGAATATGCTCATATTCCGTTTTTTTTTTTAAACCCGAATATTACCCCTGGGTTACTCCTTTTCTAACCCGAAATTTTGGTCATGTATACACCTATCGGGATATTCCGATCAAACATGAATTTGTGTTCTGCGCATGTTCTATTCGAAAGGAATCTTGTGTCTTTGGCAGGAACTACTTGTAAACATGACGACACGCAAAACCCCACACTTTTGGAGCGAGGGGGAAACAAGCCACCTCGTTAGCGTGGTGAAATGTCTTTTATTGACGGTAGAAACTGCAGCAGTAGCGAAATCTATCAGAAGGTTAGCAAGCAGATACGCAAAGCAGGGTTTGTACGAGCGCATCTTCAAAAGTGTTCGGGGGGCTCTGGGGATATAGCATGGATATGGATGGCTCCATTTCCTATTTCTTCACGTTCTCGCCTTCTATTAATTAAGTGAGACAGAATAGTGTCTAGTACTGGTGGTGGGTCAGTACCAGCTCCAAAATGCCAACAAAGGCGTTCTTTACCCGCTGTGCCGGTGTTGTTGTTGTTTTTGGATACAGGAAGAAGAAACGGAAATGACGCGCATTGCGAAACATTGCCCGTGCAGGTTTTTTTTTTTTTTTCACATCACGCATGTGAACGGGTTATTCCGAATGTTTCAGAAACCGGAATATTGACCTTAACATGCAGTATGTGGGCATGAAACACACTACAGCTCATCCAAGGACACAAGACTACAGGGTAGAGTGTAAACACACGAACAAAAGGAAAACAACTGGATTGGTATGATTACAAAAAACCTAAACAGGACATTTAAACCAAAAACAACATTAACAACAACAGCATTTATGTCTATTACCAAAACACCAAAGTTATAATATGTGTAGAAATGCAACCACCAGTATCATGAAAATCAATGCTTTAGTGCAGTGATTCTCAAAAGTGGGTTGTGGGTCTTAATCTTGCGCTTTTATTCTGAAGGAGATTTTTTTTATGCAGCGGGGTATCATCTATTAATACTCCTATAGGTGCCACAAATCAGTATCGGCTGATTTCCTTGCAAAAGCACGGTATCCGCATATGCTGATACTTGTGTATTAATGCCAATCACCTCCGCCCACCCACTTTCCCTTCAAAAAGCCAAAACAAGCATGCCTGCCATGTGGGACATCCTGTCGTTGTGAGAGTGATAGGAGTTTTGCACCCTGCAAAAATAAAAAAGCTTTAGACATTCTTGGGATTTTTTTTTTTTTGGTGTGTTGAAAAAAAGTCGCGTTCACACTGTGCCGGATTACTAAATAATTGCATCCAGACGAGAACGGATAACTGAGTGAAAACAATGTCATACACAAGACACACCTACGTGTGGCGCTTTGAACAGATACGCAGACCGAACCACGTGACACAACAAACCATAGAAGAAAAAAGAACGGATGCGCCTGAGTCTGTCGTCTTCAGTTTTTCAAGGCTCGTCTAGACGTACGACAAAGTGAAATTACATGTGTGTCATTTTGGACAAGAAAATACCGGGAGAATATTGACTACGGTGAGTCATGACCCAATATTCAGATATTATGTTTGCTTGTTGTCAAAGCTCACTTCCGGTCACGTGACGGCGACGGGGCAGTGACGTCATAGTTTTTAAATTGTAGCAAATTTGCTAGTCCATACGGAAACGACGAGCCAGTGTTTTCAGATTTTCCCACTCAGTATCCGTATCGGCAGCATAAAAACCTGATCTGATCGGAGCCTCCCTACTTCAAAGGAAAGGCTCTGAAATGGAGCTCAACTGTTGTCTTTATTGGGAACCCTTTATTTGTGTGCTGAGTCAACAAATTGAGACCAAATATTGGAGAAAAGAAAACCTTTACAGACACTGTTTTAAAAAAAATAATGTACTGTTATCTTTCTATTTCTTTCTATTATAGAAGTGGTGGTTATTCAATGTAACTGCCAAGAACCGATTGCAGTACAGTTGGATATGCTGTGTATAAGCACGCAGGTTTGCATGTGTTTGTGTTAGTGATCCCAACACACTCCCACTCAGTCACACACACACTCTCTGTGTGACGCGCTGTTTGTCAGCCAGCCATGACGCCGGAGCCCATAAAGTTCATTGTTCATTTACTCTGCTTATTTAGCATCACGGAGAATCAAATCAATGATTATGGCAAGGACTATAATTTGACATACAGTAAGTCAAGGCACCAGACTGTATCTGCATTGTCATCACAATCCTCTCTGATGTTGGCCAGCATGTATGATCTATGATCAGTGTTGGAGACCACAAGCAAAGGAAAGTCAAGTTGACTGTCTGCCAGCGTCTTGTCATCGGAAGTATGCGACAAATGAATTTTTGCATTGAATTTTTGGTTCATGGCAGAACTAATGCCGCTTTACCTTATGCTGATTTTATTTCAAGCAATGTATGTACAGTGGTGTGAAAAAGTGTTTTCCCCCTTCCTTATTTCTTTTTTTTTTGCATGTTTGTCACACTTAAATATTCAAACTAATTTAAATATGAGTCAATGACAACACGACTGAACACAAAATGCTGTTTTGAAATGAAACTATTTATTATTAAGGGAGAAAAAACATCCAAACTTACATGGCCCTGTGTGAAAAAGTGATTGCTCCCTGAACCTAGTAACTGGTTGGGCCACCCTTTGCAAAAACATCTGCAATCAAGCGTTTGTGATAACTTTCAATGAGTCTCTTACATTGTTGTGGATGAATTTTGGCCCACTCATCTTTGCAGAATTGTTGTAATTCAGCCACACTGGAGGGTTTTTGAGCATGAACCGCCGTTTTAAAATCATGCCACAGCATCTCAATAGAATTCAGGTCAGGACTTTGACTAAACCACTTCAAAGTCTTCAAAGGCTCGTGTGTTTAGGACGAATGTCCTGCTGCAGAACCCAAGTTCATTTTAGCTTCAGGTCATGAATGGCCAGACATTCTCCTTCAGGATTTTTTAGTAGACAGTAGAAATTGTGGTTCCATTTTTCACAGCAGGTTTTCCAGGTCCTGAAGCAGCAAAACAGCCCCAGCCCATCACACTGCCACCACCATATTTTACTGTTGGTATGATGTTCTTTTTCTGAAATGCGGTGTTACTTTTACGCCAGATGTAATGGGACACACACCTTCCAAAAAGGTCAACTTTTGTATTTTCACAAAGGTCTTGGGGATCATCAAGATTGTTTCTGGTAAAATTGAGACATACCTCAATGTTCTTTTTGTTTAGCAGTGGTTTTCGTCTTGAAACTGCAGGAAAGGGGGCAAACACTTTTTCACACCACTGTATATGTGTACGTGTAGATGTAGGAAATGTATGCAAACATATGGCTGTTTTCATATTTCAGACTTGTCGTGGGATGTTGATGACGTTGCGAATAAGGCTACCAATTTCCTGGCTTGAAGTGATTAAATATTTTATATTGGCACCACTTGCTATTGCATCCTTCAAGAAGGATGAGCAGTTTGGAAAATGGGTTAATACTGCTCTGGCAGAGCTTTTGTTGCCAGTGAAACACGCACAGCAAAGGGCTCTCATCTGTACTGAAGCTACTTACCAGTGTGTTTCAAAAGACAGCAATTACCATGTTTGCATTTTGCTTTAATTTTGTAAATTAAGGTGCACATTGCGGTCTTGTTTGCATGGATTTAAATAGGATTTAGCTGTTGGCAGTGGCTGTTTAGC
The DNA here is from genome assembly GCF_027744805.1 of Dunckerocampus dactyliophorus. NCBI lineage: Eukaryota > Metazoa > Chordata > Actinopteri > Syngnathiformes > Syngnathidae > Dunckerocampus > Dunckerocampus dactyliophorus. The sequence goes on along the minus strand of NC_072827.1, from coordinate 15,151,161 downwards.
AATAACCCACACAGGAACACTCTGAATAGCATCTGCATAGCAACACTTTTCTCAATTATTTTACAAAAAATAATGAATTTATAGTAAACTACAACTGTAAAGATAGCATTCCTTTTTTTTTTGTCAGCGGTACTTTAATTTATCATGTTTTTTATGCACTGGAATATTTCTATAAAAGGTCTCTTAGGAGATTTTTCATAGCTGTCTCTGATGCTGTGTAGCGCTGGAGGGAGTTGATGCTGGACTACCCAACATGCCTTGCGGGCATTCTGTAAATACTGTAGTTGCTCAAAGTTACGTATTTGTCGTTAACGTCAGTTTAGTAGCAGTCGTTTATGTGTTTAAGCTACCTGTTATGTGTTGTGCTGTTATTTATTCATACCGTGAGTCGTAGTGACATTCTGTTTAATGACCCTCTTTCTGTTTCACCGTGTTATCAAGCTCCTTCAACTCATTTTTGGCTATTGACAACCACTGCTTTCATAATATTGCAAGCCGAAGAGCCTCGAACCAGTTCCTGTACGAGTCAAGATCACCGCAATGTCATCCCATCACACTGTTATGGACCCCATACTACTACGTCCAGGGATGATAATTGGATCAAAATGGCTTTATATGTTATTATATGTTATTATATATGTTGTTGTTATTATATATATATATATATATATATATATATATATATATATATATATATATATTATACATTGCATTTGTGGGGGTCTGCTTCATTCCTTGTCTGCCATCCATTATTCAAGTTGCAACCAAACAGTGGAGGTGGAGGCTGAGTGCTCAGTGACGTCATTAGGAATGAAGCGGGGAGGAAGAGGAGTAGAGGAAGAGGAGGGCAGTGACAGTGTTGGATGTGACCGGCGAGCAGGGCAGGAGACGCCGGAGAGGCTAGCTTGTTTTCCCTTGGAATACTTGGACTTCTACGTTTTCCACTGTGAGTAAAGACGACCGTCTTTGTCCCCCTTTTATTTACTCACTGCTGCCCCGCCGATGCTTTCTTCGAGTTTTCGGCGTGTGTAACTCTCTTCTTTTGTGAATCTTCTCTTTTCTGTTTTGTCCGCTGAATCACAAAAAGTGGGAAGTTGACATTGTTGCTGTCCGCTTGTGCTAGTTTGTTACTGAAGAGCTCAAGTCCTTTCTAACTTTGTTGCGCAAGTCCTGGCAAGGTGGACTTAAGCTGCTGTCGTCATGTCGACTTTGTCCGGAACCCACAAAATATAAAAATGGTACTTTAAGGCTTTCTGGTTACTTGCATTTTAACTAGTAGGCTGTCTGCGTGTTGCGCAGCGCCGAATTCATGTCAGAATATGTGAGATGACCTCAGCAACAAAACGGAGCTACTCCGCTCAGGAAGATGATGTTAATGCATTTAACTTGCAAGTAACGGTATTTATGCTTGCAAGTGTATCACATTTTCTCCCTTCATATTCATAAAATGCCCCCTTTTTCATCAACCTACCCATGCTCCCTGTCCATATATGTCAACACTTACGTTTGAAAATATGAATAAGGGAACGGACCCTAATATCGATGTCACTTACAGTACAAGTCGTCCCTCGCGGTCTCACGTTCATAAATATATGGATTAATAAGTCATGCTATTTCGTGGTTGAATACAGCCTGTTATTACTTATAAAATGCATGTGTTTCGGTTTTTTTTTGCCTAAATTAAGCATTTTCAAGCATGGCAATGACTAAATGGACGAAAATACAGGACACATTCAAAGATGCTGATGAAATATACAGTAGTATTGTACACTGGTCACTAGGTGTCAGGTACGTTACCGTAATGTTCAATCAGACACACAAGGATCAGACTTGATTGCCAGAGCCACAGGCTTTTATTGCAGGTTTAAATTTAAATATCTCAGACAAGCAAAATATTCAAAATATTCTCTAATAAAAATCCCACATGCTACTTTTGTGGGCTTTGCCCACGCAAAGCTGAAGCTCAACTCTGACCTGTCCACCTCTCTTTCAGGTCCCTTTGGGAGCACATTTATATTTTGCACAAGTCTTATTTATGTCTTAAATGGCTTATTTTCTCTTATTTTGTCTACTATATTGGGTAATACGAGTATAAAGGTGACTATAGGGGTGTTATTTCATGTCTAAGGGCTCTAATAATGTTAAAGCCATATTTACAAGGTTGTAAACCGATTTTCGATGCTCTGATCAGACAAATTTTCCATTTAAAAATAAGGATTTCTACTTTGCAGAAATTCACTTATAACGGTGGGGTCTGGAACCAATGAGCTGCGAGAAATGGGGGATTACTGCATACACTTTACATTCCACGCCTACCAGTGAATGGAAAAAAAATGTCCGTTTTAAATACCAAGCTCCCTTCGGAACCCTTCTGCCTCCTTGACGTTGATGTTGATGTTCTCCTTTGATTTTGGATCAGCATTATTCAATAAAAGTGACAGTTGTAATTATTAGATGAGACTCAGCACTCCTTAATTGCCATTCTGCGCTTTTACAGCCACGGTGTAAGAAGGAGAGGTTCCGCAGGTCCTTCATACCGACCGCTGTCAGGCTCTACAACACCTGCGCCACCTGAACCATGTTGTCGTCACTATGTATTCTTTACTAGCGTATCTTGCTTGCTGCTGTAACAAGTGAATTTCCCTGCTGTGGGATTAATTAAGTACAATACATACATACATTCCTCACAAGCAACGGAACAACAACAAGCTACATGTAAATGCTAAATGCACAATCAAGTCTTAAGCCTTGAATATATACCACACACTCATTAAACACATGTTGAATTGTAAAATGTTTAGGTACTGACCACTAATGAATGATAACGATGATGGATAAACAGGCGAATCGGGGTCACGGGCTGGCACGTCTCACAACAACTTTGGTGCGTTCAAGGACCATCTCAAAGCTTGACAAAAACACATGATCAGTGACGCATATAGACATAAACATGTAAGAATTGTGGGCTTTCTTAACAGTGGTACGCTGTACATTTTGCCTGTATTATTATGTATTTATAAATTATTTCCAACTTAGGGTAAATGAGATGTGTTTTCTGTGGAGTAAGCCGCCTATTTACATGGAGAAAAAACATTACATTTAAAAAAAAAATCTGAATCAGTCTGAATTAAGAATGTGTGGGGATACATAGCACTTGGACTGTGGTTGGACAGCCATTTTTTGCAGATTTTTCACTCAGCCTTATGTTGGGTTTTGCTTGGATTTGCTCACATTTGGTGACATCATATGTGGTGTTTTGGCGAGTTGGTGCGGTCGACGTTGGTGTATTGCATGTACTGTATTGTCCACAATATTATGGCAGACGTGTTTGAAAGATAAATGATGAACTATCCCCCTCATTCTGGGCTTATATAACACATGTTAATTGTTAATGTTCATGCATTGGTAAAATGCAGAGGTATGCGTTTGATGATGATTTACTATACAGTACATGTGGAGGCCCGAATGAATTTATTTTCTGTAGTAGTTGTGGTCACTGTGGTCATCGATACATCATTGCTGGAGTTTTTTTTTTCAACATGCTGCCATCAATCTGACAACTCCTGCATGCTGATATATTTGTCAAGGTGTTTGCAAATTCCCCCTTTCCTGCACAATGCATATTTGTTCACATCCCCTAGGGCAGGGGTCCTTAATAGGCGGCCCACTGGCTATCCTGCCCGCCATAGCTTTTCATTTAGCCCGCCAAACATCACCCAAATGATCTTCTAACATTAGTAGAGACATCTAGGCATGAAATAACACCCATACAATCACCTTTGCATTTGTATTACCCAATATAGTAGATATAATCAGATAAAACAAGCCATTTAAGACAGTTTACCTTGTAAGGGACGAGAATCGATGACGGACAGGAAGTGACATCGGGGGTTCAGAGTTGAGTTTTAGCTTGTTGTGGGCTATGGCCGCAACAGTAACTTGTGTGATTATTATGATTCTGATTATTATTAAACTAGTTCTTATTATGTTATTATTATTATGACGATTGTGAGATAATTTGAACCTGCAATAAATTCCAGTTCTTTGTCTGGTGCTTCAGTGGTGGTCTCAACCGAACGATTACTGACACTTAGTGACCAATGTCGAATACTACATTCACAAGTTGGTGGCCTTAACGGTTTATACAGTACTGTATTTGTATTTTAGTTAATTTTGGCTTTTAAATGCTTGAAAATAATTAATTTGGGCAACAATATGTGCAATTTGTTTAAATATTATCTCTTTGACGAATAATAGGCCACAGTCAACCATGAAACAGTGATAATTCAATTAATAAATTTTTGAAAAATCAAGATAGAGTGAGGGAGCAATGTTTGAACTGTGATGTAGCGAGGGATGACTGTAGACACCGAAAATGAAACTTTTTACAGTGACTGGACTACAAAATCTGCATGTACACATTTTTGATCCATGCATCTATTTTCTATACCGCTTCTCCTCATTAGGGTCGCGGGGGCATGCTGGAGCCTATCCCAGCTGACTTCGGGCGACAGGTGGGGTACACCCTGGACTGATAGCCAGCCAATCGCAGGGCACATATAGACACATTCATACCTATGGACAATTTAGAGTCACCAATTAACCTCACCTGCATGTTTTTGGAATGTGGGAGGAAGCCGGAGTACCTGGAGAAAACCCACGTGCACACGGGGAGAACATGCAAACTCCACACAGAAATGCCCAAGGGAGAATCGAACCCAGATCTTCCCGATCTCCAGACTGTTACTGTGTTGGCCAACGTGCTAACCACTAGACCACCGTGCGGCCCACATTTTTTTATTTAACTTTAAAATAATAATAATCTAATTTAAAGATTTCAAAACACTAAATGCAAGAATTAAATGAAAGTGTAATAAAGGCATAATAATAATGTAATAATTTAATTATTTCGAAACACAAAATGCATGAATGAAATGAAACAGTCATAAAATATAATAATAAAAACTTACTTACTTACTTACTTGAGGGTCATGATGGTCATGATGCACAGACTACAGTGATTTGAAACCACAGCCATGTGAAAATATGCAAAGATATTGAGTAAACAGTGGAAACAGTGTTGAATACTTTCTCCGTGCCTGTTGTGTATAACACACGATCGGATGTATTTGTATTCATTTGTTTAAAAAGGGACAGTGCATATTCATGAACACTAATGTGTAAATATGCCTGAATTTGCCGAAAGGCTACTTTACATCTGTAGTCCCTGGCAGGTCTAAGAAAGAGACAACTAAAAAAACACCAAACCGTCACACAAGTGTGAGAATGACAGTAAAATAAAACAATAGAACACAATCATGACATACAACAATAAAATAAAGCATTATAGTAAAATTAGAATCTCAGCTTGGGCATCTCTGTGTAGAGTTTGCATGTTCTCCCCGTGCGTGTGTGGGTTTTTTCCAGGTACTCTGGTTCCCTCCCACATTCCAAAAACATGCATGTTAGATTCATTGGAGACTGTAAATTGTCCATAGGTATGAATGTGAGTGTGAATGATCGTTTGTCTATATGTGCCCTGCCTCTCGCCCAAAGTCAGCTGGGATAGGCTCCAGCATACCCCTGTGACCCTAATGAGGATAAGCGGCATAGAAAATAGATGGATGTATTATAGTAAAATGAATGGTCCCAGATCTGGTTCCTTATAAGCCATTATTTGAGATGGATTTTAAATGAATTGAAGGTAGTAGAGTGTCTTAAGCAACTGGGATGTTCCAAATTTCTGTACCTTTGACTGATAACACCTGTAGGTTGAACGTTTTGTGTCTGTAAGGTATTACACAGTCACTTAGTGAAGGCTCTTGTTACCTTTCCATTCATGGTGGCTTTCATCTTAATAAACTCACCCAAAGGTGGTGGAGCGAGTCCATTTCAAACCCTATACATTGAACAGGTTAGTTTAAATTGTCTAAGATTCTCAAAACTAAGAATATTGCATTTCTGGAGAATGACACAATGATGAAACAATAACTGTAATAGTGATACAGGATTGAAAATGAGACAAATTCATAGAATAGAGAAACACTTCAGCAGCATTCCATGGCAATGATGATCTGTTTTGCCTAAGATTCTAAGATTCTGAATATTAAAGTTGACAATTTTGGATATGTTTTTTTTTTTACATGTTTTTTAAAAGAGAAAGTAGAGTCCAACATACCGCCAAGATATTTAAATTCATGTACAAAGTGGAGCTAATCACCTTTCAGAAAGACATGTCAATAAAACTTTGCTGCAGGTCGTTTTGAAAATAACATGTTTAGTAAAAGACATGATTTAGTAAGACACTCATCCATACAGGTGATTGCTGATATCAACTTTTTGAGTCTTCTATGTCAGTCTTTGCATTTGTAAACAGCATGACAGCATCATCTGCAATTTAAGCCTGTTTGCGCATCGTCATTTTGGCATGAAAAAGTTTGTGACAAAGACAACTAAATAAATTGCACAAAACAGTGGAACAAAGCATTTCAGCTGCCGTGATTCACAAAGTATAACACCTCATTGTGCACCAAACGCATTTTGCTGCATCCAAAACATGTACTTTGACCAAACTCCGACAAAACATGAAATGTAAACGGTGTATTCCATACGCAAAATTGCTAAAAGGAAGGAGGAAGAAGAAGGAATCAAGGAAGTGTATATGCAAAGGAGCTACCGTCTGCATTGATACACACTGCGAACTTCCAAGTATTTCTGAGTTATTTCTCAGTTTTTTTCAATATTCAGGCAATAACAAAGGTGACACTGATTAAAAATCTGAAATATGGCGTAGTGTCCATCATACGTGTTACGTTTCAGTTTTCTACTGATCAATACAGTTTGGGGAACTATTATTTTACATCAAGTTTCCGCGCGCGTTTAATTTATTTTATCATTATCTTATCATTCCAATTACAATGTTAAATACTCTTGAGAAATTAAAGTTTATTGCTTTTGATAAGGTGTATTCACATTGTTATGCCATATATTACCATTACCCTAATGATAAAAATGGTCTCAAAATAATGTTGACAATAATGTCATTTATCGGCAATTATCAACAATTATCGTTCAGCGAAATTTGTTATCGTGACAGGCCTAAGAATGTGCATGTCCAAGGTTGGTAGGTCTGAACTTAAGAATGCGTCTAATCAGATCCGTTCTATATGTTGCATAGATTCTTAGTGTTTATTTTTCTTTTACATTTTAGCCCATTGATAGCATTTCTTTGCATTTTAATGCAAGATCATAGCACATTCAAAAAATGTAGTTGTAACCTTCAGGTTAATTTTATTCAGTTCCAATTCATTGTATGCAATGTGAGGCAGAATGTAAAAGGCAATTTTGTTCAACCATAACAGCATGTTGACTGTGTTTTTTCCCCAGATCTTTTCACCTGCAAATATCTTTTATCCTTTTTAAAAGGAAATTAAAGGCAGGTCAATGTCACCTGCCTCTTGTCTGTCAAGTCTCCTCTTCAGAAATATTTAGTCTGATCACAACGGTACATTGGCTCATTCCATCTGAGAGGTTGTGAATATTGCTACGTCGGTGATATGAGTGCTTATGTTCTGCTTGCGTAACGAGTTTCTCCAAAGGCTTCATCCATCAACAAGATCATACAGTGACTGATAACATCTTTACTCTGAATCCATGTACACCATTTCTCACTGTCATCCAAAGCTTCATCTTTCCGTTTTGAGTGGTTTGATATCAGCTCGCTGAAGTGTGTTCAACTCTGTGCACGGTGGGAAACATGAAAGAGTGTTTAATCCACTAAGACTCTGCATTTGTTACTTGTGGATAATTAAAACGGCAAGATTAGAGGGCGGCTGATGACTGCTTTCCTCAGTGTTATCATGATTACATCAAAACAAAAAAGCTTTAAATAAGTTAAACGCCTGCCAGTGTCTTGCCTATGTCAAGATAATTAATATTTGTGTGCTGCCTGCCTAATGTCTTAACGTGTCATCTGGAATATGCTGTGTGGCTCAATCAATTGTCAAGAGTAGTGCTGACGCCCCAAGAAAAGCAGCAAATGCGGACCGTCGGAAAGCAGTAGCACAGTCAGCACTGAGCTTTTTGGCCACTGACATTGTGTTTCAGCCTTTGATGCATAATACCTTCTCTGTGCAGGTTTGGGCCGACTCATTGATTTCCTGTGTTTAACAAAGCTGTTGATTAAACTTACCAGACTTGTATAATCTGCTAACCCCAGAATGAGGCACAGTTAAAACGAAATATCTGGAAATTTAATCAGCACGACATTTATTGTCCTAACAGGAATGTTCTCAGTTGTTTCTTTTGTCGCTTGCTCGTGGGCTTAGTCTTTGTGTCAGGTTGGCTTACTGCCCAACCTTGGGAATTTTCCAAGAGCCCTCTTTATGTTGGAGAGCTTTCATACGCCAAGCTAGGTATGTTTCATTGTAGCAGAAAATTATTGGTAACATACTGTAGTTCTATTGAAGCCCAACAAGATGAACAGAAAAACAAATTTTGCATGACAGCCACCATGATTGCAGATTGACAAAAATTGTAAAAAAATGTTTTGTAAAACATATACACTGGAACCTTGGTTAGTGTTATTAGTTCGTTCCCGAGTTTCCAAATTCCAGATACATTTTTTGCACAAGAAATATTGAAAATTCAATTAATCTGTTCCGGACTCCCGAAACACTTTTTTAAATATAGGTTTACAATGCAGAATTTAACATGCAGAATACAATTTAAAATGCATATAAATAACAAATGAAAGGGATAAATGAACATTTTAAGTGACTTTTACCCTGATTGAAGTAGGGATGACCCGATCCCCATTTTTTGGCTTCCGATAGGATCCGATTTTTTTTATAGTCTTGCCGATCCGATCCTGATCCTTTTTTTTTTTTTAATAATAAGCTTTTGTTACAAACATGAATTTGTGGAACTGAATATGGTTCTGAAAATAGATCTCCAAAGCATTCAAAATAATGCAAGTAAAGTATTGCTGAATTTACTTTTTTGTTACCCAGCGTGACCAACAATATTGTTTGGCTTTTGTAACAAACCTCTGTGAGTGAGGTCCCTAGTCCAATAAAAGACCCATCCAATAAAAAAAGTCCATCCAATAAAGGATAAAATTGGAAAAAAAAATGGGCGTGCAAAATACTTTTAGGGTAGGACTAATCATCTGACATAGTTATAGATCATTTTGTGGTCCCTCGTATAAGCAACCAGCGGTTAGAGCAGCGCTTCCCGTGCAAGCAGCGGCGGAGCCCGAAATTTTTCATTGGGGTGGCCAAGTTGACACCATTACTCACATAGGTGTGGCAATAAGTTGATACCCGAAATGTCTAGATGGCCACCACGTAGAGTTCCCCACACAATGACACAGCAGTCCGGGCACAGTGAGGGGGAACTACCGCTGTGGCTACGAATTCGAATATCTCACGTCCAACGTAAAACTAACTTCACCACGGTACACCGCAGACATGTATGCGTGGTGGTGTTGAGCTTTGAGGCACATTACTGCACCTGCCATGTCGAAGTGTGGCTCAGAGTTACGAACGTGATACGGCAACCGGATCGGCTCGATCTCGTGCCGGAAGCCGATATTATCCGATCTTCAAAACACAAAAAAAAATTTTTAAGTTAATTTGGCCATTTTTCTGCTTGAAAATGCTTAATTTAAGCCAAAGTATATGACATTTGCTTATTATATACTTTTTTTTTGTAATAATAGGCTGTATTCAAACACAAAACAGCACGACCTGTCAATGTATTTTTGAAAAACATAGACCACAGACTAGACTACTTACCGATCAGAAATGTGACACTGTTTTAATATAGTGTATTGTATATAGGCAATACAATACCAACCTTCTTTTCTCCTTTCTTGTTATATAGATTAGTATGCATGTACTTTGCTTAATATAGCCATTAAAATACACCATGTTCATACTGTGCACCAAATATTCTGCTCCCCTGAAGGAAGAAATTACACCTTTAATAATTCCCACATCCCCCACTTACATTATGCTATTATTTGATGGCCATTGTGGTTGGTGGAGCAAATTATTGTTTGACATCTGCGTAATTTAACTCAATGCTGTTTCATTATATATACTACGACTTCCCAAACACTTAAAGCAGCTAATTTATGTTATTATTGGTGGCCCAGCATGACTCGACCATAAATCCTTCTTCTGATGCCTGTAATCTTTTGTATTCACTCTGACCTGTCTAGTCGCGAGCATGAACTGCTCAGATGAGAGGCGAAACGTCTTTTAAGACAACCTCAACAGTCCAGTGGCAATCGATGTGTCTTATACTGTATATTAGGGGTGCAAAAATACATGTATCATCTATCTATCAATCCGTTCGATACAGTGGTCTCCATTTGATAACACTTGGAATCGAATAATACTGTGACTCAAGTCACATCAGTCAGATGTCAAAGTCCCTGCGAAACCCCTGCAGGCACAAGCAATCAGTGGTGGCAGATGGTGTCTCAAGCGGCATGCAAAACTGCATTTTTCATCTTTATTATCCAAATTCCAGATAAAATAACTCAGCTGTAAGATAACTATACATACATTAAAGTTTTCATTGCTATTGTAGTGGCTATTTCCATGCAGAATCTTAAAAAAAAAAAGTTAATTGCATCACCCGGAACTCCATTACAGAAATGTGTTTTTCCACACGTTCTTCTTATTGGTGCTATTATTTATATGATGATTTGAAAAAATATTCTTATGGCTTAAGTTTTTCATGTGTGTCCTTGACTTCGGCTGTGTTTATTTTATAATTGTAATGTTTTATCGCAGACTGTATGTGTACATTAACGTAGTTTGATTGAAATACTTTTGAATCTATGAACAGAACTATTGAAGAAATATGTGTAATTGTCTTTATTGCTTTTTTGCATTGAATTATCATTTTTTTAATTAATTAATTTTATTTTTATTTTTATAAGGTGCTATTTTGTAGTATGCAATGAAAATGAGTCAGGTATAGTTGCACCAGATACATTTCATTTAAAAAGTAAACTTTTATTAGAAACAAATGTTGGTAATTTCAATAAACTACGAGTTAAAAAAGGTATGACCATTTATTTTGTATTGAAAATATCTTGATATTGATATTTATTTGGATATAAAGTGTCAAATTGAACCGAACTTTGAATTTACTGTATCATTGCACCCCTAACATGTAGAGTCTGTAAACCGTTGCTATGTTGAGCTATGTTGAGACCATATATTTTTGTACTTTACAATAGCTTGTCAAAACTTTGTATTTTCCCTGTGTAGATTTTTCTTTTTTTCCTGACCTTTAAGAAAACAATTTCATGCATTTAAGAAGTCCAGGCTCATTGTCCTGCCTCTTTTTGTCTTCTTTGTCTGCTTAGCTTTGCCATTTCATCCCTGATTGTGGTTAAATTCATCTGTCATGGTTGCCCCGCAGTCAGAGAGCAGCAGACAGTGATGGATGTTAATCACTTTGCCTGTGAGGCCATCCAGCTCAACACAGGCTTTTCACCTACAGTAAAACTAAATAAGGTGCTGCCTCTTTGCTCAGTGTTACCACTGTGTTCCTGCTGTTGCACATGACAATAAACACCGTGAATCTTTTAGCAATCTATGAATCTTCAGGCCAGTGCAGATACCGCGGTGAATTTAGTTTCACTTTGGACGTTGGCTATTCGGCTCTGTAGCTACTCTGTTATGGAGTCACATTTCCGGCCTTCAAAGTGCTCTTTGCCACATTTGTCTATAGTAGGGGTCTCAAACTCAATTTCACTGGGGGCCGGTGGAGGTAGAGTCTGGGTGAGGCTGGGCCGCGTCAAGTATTGGGAGTAGGGCTGGGAATCTCAGGGTATCTCACAATACGATACAATTCAAAATACATCCATGTGATAACACCACTGTTAGTTCAGTGTTGGTGTTTACTTGCCCCTGTAAGTATGTAAGTAACACTGAGCTTGCCCGGATGTTGCGGGATGCAGTTATACTACCCTTTGATGTCCTGTCACGGGCCGCAAAATACGATTTGGTGGGCTGCAAATGGCCCGCGGGCCGCGATTTTGAGACCCCTGGTCTATAGTAACAATGCGATTGGAATGACGTTTTTCATTGACAAGCACGGGCATTACCGTTTTTTGAAGATTTTGTAGCAATATGTGCTGAGGCTGACATCCCCTTGGAAAAGTTAGCCAACCTCCATCCATTTCTGCATTACTGCACAAAATGGGCCAATGATGTATAGCATCAAAAAAGTATTTTGCACGCCCACTTTTTCCAATTTTATTTTTTATTGGATGGACTTTTATTGGATCCTTTATTGGATTAGGGACCTGACTCACAGAGGTTTGTTACAAAAGCCAAACAATATTGTTGGTCATGCTGTGTCATAAAAAAATTCAGCAATATTGGTTGCATTATTTTTAATGCTTTGAAGAGCTATTTTCATAACCATATTTAATTCCACAAATTCATGTTTGTAACAAAAGCTTATTAGTATATATATAAAAAAAAGGGTTGGTGTTGGATCGGCCAGACTATAAAAAAAACTGTCACGGGGTGGCACGGGGCCGGTAACAGGATTCCAAAATGCAGAGAAGACACAGAATTTCCGTGTAACAACAATTTATTCTTAATCACAAAAAGTACAAAAACAGCTAAGTCCATGAAACAAAAACACCGGGCCAAGCCATGGGAAAAAAGGAGTACTAAACTAAAGGCGCTGCACACACAGAATAGCAGAAGAAAATACAAACAAAAAATCACAACTAAAAAGCAAGTAGGAAAACTGTAGAACTAAGGAAGCTGCTGAAAACCAAGCAGTCGCAAACTAACAAAAAAACACTGCTGCTACTCAGCAAGCAGGAACAAAAACTAGTACTTAAAATAGGAGAATAGGATGACCAGAAGCTAGGGAACAAGGTATACTAGGCGAGACGAGAGAGAGGATCAGGTGTGCACAGAGACAATCTGGCAATGATTGAGAGACAAAGCAGAGTATACGTCTGTGTAGGCTCTCAGTCGTACAGGAGTTGTCCATCGAGGAAAAGGCTTCTTGAGACGTCATCTGTACTTCTGTGTAGAAGGTGTCGGACGTTTCGCTCCTCATCCGAAGAGCTTCGTCAGCAATAATTATATATATATTATATATATATATATAATTATAGGAAAGGACAGACAGCTACTTACAGAGGTCTTTAGAAAGGCCACACACACTGACCAATACCTGCTTTTTGAATCAAACCATCCACTACAACATAAACTAGGGGTTATTAGGACCCTCCAACATAGAGCGGAACAAATACCAACTAGTGCTGAGGGAAAGAAAAAGGAGACACAACATGTCCAGAGAGCGCTCTCAACCTGTGGGTACCCACGGTGGGCTTTTAACAAATGTCAAAAGAAGAGAGTAGGGAAAGAAACCCAAAAGCCCACAGAAGCTAAAAGGAGAGGAGTGGTAGTCCCTTATGTAGCGGGGGTCTCCGAAAAACTCCAGAGGATCTTATGGCAACACAAAATTCCTACCTATTTCAAACCAGTAAATACCCTGAGACAAAAATTAGTGCATCCTAAAGACAAGGCTCCAAACCAGAAACAGAGCAATGTGGTCTATTCCATCCACTGTAAAGATGAGGAATGCAAAGAGCACTACATTGGGGAAACTAAGCAAATGCTACAAAAAAGGCTTTATCAACATCGCAGGGACAATGCTAGTGGTCCTCAATCAGCAGTACATCTACACCTGAAAGCTACCAATCACTCTTTTCAGGACAGCGAGGTAAAGATTTTGGCCAAAGAAAACAGATGGTTTGAAAGAGGAGTAAAGGAAGCTATTTTTGTCAAACAACAGAACCCATCATTGAATCGGAATGGTGGTTTGAGGTTCAATTTGGACCCTGTGTTCAGCAGGTTACTGAGACCAAAACCCACAGCTCTTAGTCTTGCAAATGAGGTGAAGGCAGGGCCGAGCCAGAACAATAGATGCTAACAAGCCAGTATCAGAGTCGTTCATACCCAATTCAGGGAGCGACACTTCCCTTTTATCGTAGGTGTGAATAACAGGATAGGATTATACCACTGTAAAGATGAGGAATGCAGGCTTAGTGTAACGAACCAATAGGAGGAGGGTGTTGGCACACCAATTCCGCCCACTCTTACTGTATTTAAGGCCTAAGCTACCAGCACTTATTAGTTTGCTGACGAAGCTCTTCGGATGAGGAGCGAAACGTCCGACACCTTCTACACAGAAGTACAGATGACGTCTCAAGAAGCCTTTTCCTCGAAAGCAGAGTATAAGTAGTCCATCGCTGATTGCCAGCAGGTGTGTCTGAGCTCCTCCCCTATGTCGGTAGGTGTGCTTCAATAACAAGCAGTTAGATGGCAGCAGAGCAGCACCCTAGCTCATGACAAAAACGGATCAGATCGGAAGCCAAAAATTGTGGCTCGGGCCATCCCTAGCATGTACACATCTTCTTTTATGTTATTGAGGTAATTCGCAAGAAAATACATTATTAATATAAGACATTGTTTTATTATGTTTGTTTGTTTTGGGTGAAAATGGAGCCGAGTCTATCACAACAGACTTTTGGGCAAGAGGCAGGGTACATACACCCTGGATTGTTTGCCTGTCAACCATTCACACTCACATTCACATCATTTAGAGTTTGCAAAAGCGCTTCAAAATGGAAAAAAAGAAGAAGTTGGAGTGAGACACAAAACATTTTGTGTGAGCAGTTTATTGCAAACAACCATGAAACTGAAATAGGCGGTTCATCAAGTTTAAGACCGTAGCTAAAACAAAAAACGAAACCACCCTACAATAGAAATAACATTTTCAAAAAATGAGTCAGTAATGAGTAGCTACACCATTCTTGTTAATCACCTCAACTTGTTAATCACTCTCCATTTGTGGCATGTTGGATGCCAGTGTTTCTAGGAAGCTAGTGGGAATGTTGCTCCAGGAGGTGAAGATGGCTTCACCGAGGGCATCCACTGTCTGGAGCTGATGTCCATTTTTGCAAACAGACGAGGTTGTTCAGTCATGAGGGATGTCTCCTGCAACATCTCCACATAGCCAGCTGCCATTTGACGCCCCTGCACAACCTGAAGCTCCACTGTTCCATTGAAGAAAAAAATCACCCCAGCTCATGACGGCGCCCACTCCTCTGCCGTGTGGAAAAATGTCTTTCACATTTCAATGTCCCGTTTTTGGTGTTCTCCAGCAAATTCTGGATAATTTTGTGGCGTTGAAGGAGACGCGGCCATTGAAGACGTTATTCTCTCACAGATTCCGTCTGATGGTGATGGGACTGCACTTGGCACCAGTAAAAACCTTAATTTGGGCCGAAGATCGTCCCGTGTCTTGACGGACAGCCAATTCGATCCTCCGACTTAGGGCCGGTGACATTTTTGTTTGGTTCTACCACTTGACTTTTTAATTCCACAGCCCTCAGGATCTTTTAAGAAGTTGAAAATGACTGTCTTACTGCGTCCAACCCCAGCAGCAATGGCATGTTGCGAGAGGCCTTGCTTAAGCAGCTCAACATTTAAACAATGAAAGCTCAACATTAAGCGTTTCATGAGAAAAAGCTTTTTTTGCCTTTGCCATCAAGAGATCATGACAGTGTGACAGAAAATTACATTGAATCCAGATTTTTGCCAAGATTTTGGCTTTTAAAGGCTGTGCTCTTAAAAGTTTGAGCAGCTGATTAACAGCCTATTTCACTTTAATGACTGTCTGTAATAGGCTTCAGCCTACCCAGGACCCTAGTGAGAATAAGCGGCATAGAAGATGGATGGATGGATGGTTGTCTGCAATAAATTGCTGATTCAAAAATTCTATTGGTCTCACTCCCATTTGTTTGTTTTGCTCTACTTAGAAGCTTGTTAAGATCCAACAGTGCAAAATGTACTGTAAATTCTTGAAATTTTTCAACTGGTCTTAAAATTTTGATCAGGAGTGTATGGTTGTGCAATTTTATGGGTCTACCACAAGTTTTCACTTATTTTCTGTCATGCCTCCCCCAAGGGACATAATTTTTTTCACGCCCCCCTAATTTGAAATACTACAGACCGAATTTGAAACTGAAACCAGGAAAATGCAACAAAATGGAGAGCAGTGAAGAATACGAGCGTATTCAAGAGTCAAACTGCATGTTATGTATAATAAATTAGTACATGTTGGCAGGTCTGCACTAACGTTGAAAGTACTCCCCGCCTCTCACGCCCCCCTTGACAGTTCACTGCGCGCCGCCCCACTATTTGAGAAGCATTGGTCTAGCACATTGTTATTGGACATTTTTTTTGTACAATTTGTCTGAAAAAGGGCCAACAAGCCCGTCTGGAATACTCCTCGCTGGTGCTTGAGTCTGAGTCTATCCTTTGCTCTTTTGATTGCTTTATCATCGTTTGCTGTGACTGCAGCATCACCCTGAAGGCATCATGGAAGTTCTCAAAGTCCCTTTTTCTCTTTCTTTAAAACAAGTAGAAACACACCACCATAAATGATAATAATAATAATAATAATACAGTAATGGATTGGATTTATATAGTGTTGGCGTACCCATGCAAGCACTGAGAGAACATGCACACTCCACACAGGTGTAAAATCTGATGGCTGCCTGATTTGAATTTAGTCAGTTGACATTAGGTGTATGTCATACAGATGCATACAGTTGGGCAAGGTATACCATGGTATGAAAAAAGTCACAGTTTCAAAACCACTAAAATTTAGCATTATACCGTTTCTACGATATGAAAGTGGAGGTCCAGCGCGGCCACTACACAACACAGGAAATACTTTGTCACGTCCTGTGTTATTCTTCGCAATCGAAACTGGGTTTCAATGTGTTGAAACCACAGGGTTGTGCTGTGTTGTCGTACATCGGGCATACAGTAGGTAGCTAGGGTTGGGCATTGAGTCTCGAGCATCGATAAGAACTGATGTAACAGACCATAGTATACCCCTAGCCCAGAGTATTCCCAGAGTTAAAGTAGCCGAGGCAAGGGCTGGGCGGTATATCATAATTAATAATTACTAATTAATATATTGGTATTTAGTTTAAGCATGATATCAAAAACAACCGTATTGTTCATATCACTATAGATTGGATTTGCGCTGTATCTCCCTCATCACTGCATGCAGGAGAAGTGAGGAGGGGCGGAGCTGGCTGCACAACTCCTGCCACATCACAAGCTTACTGCTTGCTTCTTTTTCCTGTTGCGTTCCTCATCAAAAGGAAAAGCAAAGTGTGCTATTATAAAGTGGCGTCGTATTAAATCGCTAAAGATATGGTCCCTGTTGCAACAGTGGAAAAAATGGATTTAAAAGCCTGCTGAAAACAATGGACTTGCGATATCCAGCTAGCGTTGCAGTCACAATTATTTAGCAGGACAAGCTCTACTACAAATGTACAAGGAAGTCAGACAGTTGCTAAGCCTGATGCAGTTGACAGGTTGGTGTTCCTGGCACAAAATGACATGGACATGCTTGTGTCTTAAAAAAATGTTTACCTAAAAAATACTACTGTTCAATTTAAAGTATTTTTGAGTTGCTGACATTTAAAAATGTCCTCTTAAACCGGTCATGCCTTCATATTTTGTTCCTTTGTGCTGTTGTTATTAGCTGAGGATTTGAGCATAGATAAAGGTTTGTTATAAAAAAGATTGTATTTGACTTTTCTATATTTATTTCAAAAACAGAATGGCCTACTTTTATTTTAGCAGGCTATTTTTAGATAAGATTTTTGTAATGTGCATCTTGCATGAAGCTTTATAATGTCAAAAATCATTGACAAAACAATGATTTTTAATAAAACAGACACATATCTTGGCTTTGATTTTGTCTAAACTCACTTTGCGGAAAAAAAAATCAGTATATACAGTATATTGTATGTCGATATTCAACCTAAATATATCGGGATCTGAGTTTTGGTCCATATCGCCCAGCCCTAGCCTACGCCACTTTATACGCCGGGTATAGTGTGGCCGAAGCCATTTAATACCCCGGCATATATAACAGACTGGGCCAGATTATACCCTGTATAAAATATACTTCATATTAATAACCACATACTAAAACTCAATACCAATAACAACATTGATATGTTGGCTAACCTTTTCAAGGTTAAATGCAGTGTTCAGTTGTGTTCTGCATATTTATACTCCACTGGGCCACATTATACCTGCTGAAATTGTAGAGTATAACACAATGATTAATACAAAAGTTTGCTGCAAATACAGTAGTATGAAAAAGTATTTGCACCCTGGTTGCCACACGTAAATATATATATTTAAATAAGCTTTTTAAGGGTTCAGGTCAGCACTTTGACGAGGTCACTCCAAAATCTTCATTTTGTTTTAACTGAGGCTGTTGTGGGGTCCTTTGTGACCTCTTGGATGAGTCGTCGCTGCGCTCTTGGCGTAATTTTGGTTGGGAAGGTACACCGTTGTTCCATGTTTTCGGCATTTGTGGATAATGGTTCTCACTGTGATTCGCTGGAGTCCCAAAGCTTTAGAAATGGCTTTATAACCTTGAACAGACTGATAGATCTCAATTAATCTAACTGTACTATACACTGTTGAGCCGGTGGAGAGCTTCTTGTGACTTTCATGATGCCGATCATATGCATCCTTCTGATGTGCTTGTGCAGCAGTGATGTTGGTAGTAACAGTTGAAGATAGAGTCGAAGTGATGTTAGGGTATCAAGAACATCAGGTGTAGCTAGCTATCTCTGCAGGATCAGCAGAGTCATTCCGATTCTCCAGGGATCGTTCAAATGTTTTTATTTCAATTCCTAGTTTTGATGCCCACTTCGCTGACCAGAAGAAATACCTCCGAACACCAACAAAGAAGAAGCCGGCAAGCACCAGCTAAGAAGAAGCTGCTAAAAAGTCTGACTTAACTTAATAAAAAAGTGGTTGGCCCAGTGCAACATTTGGAACACAATATCATGCAACGGAGGGTGCACGATCAACATGATTAATGTTCACACGTTCATGGTCTTTGTTTCTGATGCGCTACGTCGGACTTCATCTAGGCAATCAGATTCAGGGAAGTCCAACAATAAATTACGTCTGTCTCATGCCAATGTAACTGAGGGTTTCAGGATGCTAGTTGCTGTGGAATAAAGGATGGGAGCTACGGCAAAGCAGGTTTACCATTTGCACAGTGCATCTCTGTTAGCAACAGTAAAGCGACCTTCTCAACTCACACACAACTCACTTACGGCCTTCAAAATGAGAGTGCTTTGGGCTATATCCTGTTTAATTGTGTTAACAAAATAAGGGTGTCCTAAAAAATAGCTTACACCAACAATGAGGCAGCAAAACTTCATAACATTTATTTTAAAGTTGAATGGTTTGATATTTATATACTTCATGTCTGTAACAAAAGCTGTTTATTTAAAAAAGAAGGGGGGGGGCTGGTACCGGATCGGATCGACAGGAGAGTTGGACTTTTTTATTGAGTGTGACTGCTAAAAAACCCGCTTTGGGGCCATTATTCTCGATAAAATATATTTTTTGTTAGCATTTTGGGGTGTCTGGATTTGCACACTTGGACAGATTAATTATAATACATTATTTGCTATTGGAAAATTGCCTTGGTTTTTGTCTAATTTTTGTCAAATTAATGACAAAAAGTGACTTTGTTCTTCTTACAATAAATAGAGAAAATACAGATGTATCATTTGTAACTATCAAATAAAGCACACACTTATTTGTACTTACTAACACATATTTGTGAGCACCAGCGTGATGTTGTCACTATCGTAGTGAAATTAAGATGTTTTCATCTTTTCAAGTCCATCCTTATTTTGAGTTCAGTGTAAAAGTGAAAAATGATTGACCTCTTGGTTGAACCACTTCATCAAAATGAGCCTCAAGGAGTCTAAAATTCTGTTTTGCTTGCCTATTTACCCTCAAGGCTATTGGTCTGCCACAACCACTCTGAACTGTGCCTGAGAAGGATAGCCCCCTGGTAAGATTGCTTTGGCCCGTGTCCCATTCATACAATGAACCTGAAAGATTGTATGAGGTCTGTCTCACTGTGTGAGTGGAGTCCACTCCTGTGAAGTTAAGTTCAAGACGCTGAATAACGCTCAGTAGTGTGGGCTTGGTATTCCCTTTTTGAGTTGATTAATAAAAGTCATATAAGATCAAGAGACACCATTGTTGTCCCACATAGTTCATTTTAATGGGCTTGTTTTTTCCCATTCATCAAGCATGAAATACAAACAGAAATGAGCAGTTTCTGTTGTTGGTGACACAATGTAAATATATAAAAATAACATAGTATGTTTTCAAACATATGCTGTGTACGCACAAATCAAGGCCTGAAAGTAGCGTACCTCATTTTTCACGCCAGTGTTGCGATTAATGAAAAACAACTTGGCGGGAGAGTACCTGCGTCCAAACTCTACAGCTTATTTTGGAGTCAGGGAGGCCTGGAGACTCAAATGGGGACGTGATGAAATGAAGCCAGGTGACTCACACACATTTAATTTCATGTTGTTTCACCTAAACCTGAATTATTTGTTTCCTCCATCACACAAAGATGATTTTTATAAAGTCACCGCGCCCCACTATTTGGGAAGCACTTCATTACAGTAACATCACTGACACCTAGTGATTAGTGTAGAATACCGCATATCATCACGTCTTTGAATACGTCTTCTGAATGCCTTATGTTTGTATTTTAATCAATTCGGTCATTGAAGACAAGGCACTCGCATCTTCTTCCACTGCGGAACTCATACGTAAACATAATCCACCCGGTGCTCCGTCGTGGAAGAAGTGTGGCATTACCGCGAGTGTGTTTATCACATATACATGAATGCACAGGCGAGAGTGCGCAGGGATACGGCGGGAGACAAATATAACACTAAGCGTTTTGTGAGGTCTGATTTTTTTTTTTAGGAGGCATTTTGTGATGCAATTGTATTACTCCTTTGAATGCATTTTGTTTTGAGAAGCCAAAGTCTTTACTTAAATGGGCCCAGCAACTAAGCGGAACTAGGCTCTTCATCACCGAAATCAGACCAGAACTGGACTTAGGAGACCAAGGGGTAAGTCGCTGTTAATGGACTACACTGCTGATGGGGATGTCATACGACTTCAGATAAAAAAAATCTGAGCTATCCGTTTAAGGCAAATCAAGGTTCAGACCTCTGTGAAAAAAACTGCATAAACGGACTTGACTCAGTTTTAATTTAAGAGCCTTACTGTATGCACATCAACTTGAGGCAGCCTGTTATATATATATACAGTATATAGTGATAAGCAAATGTGGTACTTGTATTGTGTTTAAGATAACAGTAACTTCATAACACAGCGCAATATACAGTGGTGTGAAAAAGTGTTTGACTCCTTCCTGACTTCTTATTTTTTTGCATGTTTGTCACACTTAAATGTTTCAGATCATCAAACAAATTTAAATATTAGTCAATGACAATGCAGCTGAACACAAAATGCAGTTTTTGAATGAAACCTTTTATTAGTAAGTGAGAAAATAAATCCAAACCTCCATGGCCGTGTTTAAAAAAGTGATTGCCTCCCCATTAATACATAACTTCAATGAGTTTAATTGAGATCTATCAGTCTGGAAAATGTTATAAAGCCATTTCTAAGGCTTTGGGACTCCAGCAAAACACAGTGAGAGCCATTATCCACAAATGGTGAAAACATGAAAGAGTGGTGAACCTTCCCAGGAGTGGCCGGCCCACCAAAATTACCCCAACAGTGCAGCAACGACTCAACCAAGAGGTCACAAAAGACCCCACAACAACATCCAAAGAACTGCAGGCCTCACTGGCCTCAGTTAAGGGTTCATGACTCCACCATAAGAAAGACACTGGGCAAAATTGGCCTACATGGCAGAGCTCCTAGACGAAAACCACTGCTGATCAAAAAGAACATTAAGGCTTGTCTCAATTTTGCCAGAAAACATCTTGATGATCCCCAAGACCTTTGGGAAAATACTCTCTGGTCTGACGAGACAAAAGTTGAGCTTTTTGTTTGGTGTGTGTCCCATTACATCTGGCGTAAAAGTAACGCCGCATTTTAGAAAAAGAACATTATACCAAAAGTTCAATGTGGTGGTGGTAGTGTGATGGTCTGGGTCTGTTTTGCTGCTTCAGGACCCGGAAGACTTGCTGTGATAAACCATGAATTCTGCTGTCTACCAAAAATCCTGAAGGAGGTTGTCCAGCCAGAATGTCCTGAAACAAATTTGGGTTCTGCAGCAGGACAAGGATCCAAAACACACCAGCAAGTACACCTCTAAATGGCTGAAGAAAAACAAAATATAGACTTTGGAGTGGCCTAGTCAACGTCCTGACCTGAATCCTATTGAGATGCTGTGGCATGACCTTGTGGTTCATGCTCGAAAACCCTCCAATGTGGCTTAATTACAACAATTCTGCAAAGATGCGTGGGCCAAAATTCTTCCTGTAAGAGACGCTTGATTGCAGTTGTTGCTACTAAGGGTGGCCCAACTAGTTATTGGGTTTAGGGGGCAATCACTTTTTCACACAGGGCCACATAGATTTGGATTTTTTTTCTCCCTTAATAATAAAAAGTTTGTTTAAAAACTGCATTTTGTGTTCAGTTGTGTTGTCATTGACTAATATTGGAATTTGTTCGATGATCTGAAACATTTAAGTGTGACAAACCTCCAAAGAAATAAGAAATCAGGTTAGGGCAAACATTTTTTCACACCACTGTAACATGGTCCACATAACGTTATAATAATGGCACAAAAAACACCCCTCATAGAACACAAAGAAAGATGAGAAATGTTCAATTTGGTTGCATATTAGGCGCCAAGTTCTATACTATAGGAACATTTATCACCATTTTTAATTTATGGTGACAGCAACATGGCTGAACGTAAAACCTTCTACTTTGCTTTCTCACACTGTGAAGCTACTGATAGAACAATCTTGAAAGAAGTATAGCTTAGCTCCAGCATGTAGCATGCTGGAAGTGGTAGATAAGAGAAGCAGGACATACAGACCAGTCCCAGCTGGCAGCACAACGTAGTACGACCCAAGGCTATAAAAAATGTGCAGCATTCAATACAAAACCTTAACCAGAAAAGATATTGCAGAGAGTTGAAATGTGTCTCTTTTTGATATATAAAAAAAGAAGTTACTAAAACTTCAAATGACCCCACAGCCTTCGAAATAACCCAGACTTTATGGAACATTGAGGCTCTCATGCATTTATTGCAAGGGATACATTTTATATTTTTGCGATTTAGAGCCCACCAGCCCAATTTACTCAGGATTTGCGGTGCATCTCCCTGCAATGAAGAGGGTTGGTCGGAAATTGGGTTTATGCACAGCACTGAAAACCAATGTAATAATTTGACTTGCATCAGCTGCCACTACAGTTGAACTCGCTTACGTCGATGCCTCTCTGACCGGCTGACTGACATCGACATCAGCGGTTGTCGAATAACTGAAATTGAAACCGGAACTAACCATTGCTTATTGTAACTTTCACCAGAGACGTGAGAATGGGCAATAATAAAGGATTTTTTTGAACCTACAGCAGTTTGTACCGCAATTTGATGAGTTGGTCGACATAGACGGGTTGTCGATATAAGCGGGACCGACTTAAGCGGGCCCCATTGTACTATACAGTGTTGACTACAATTAAAAATTAATAGGTTCTGAATACGTTGTGTAGATATTTACAACCCACTGGGATAATAACACTTTGACATGTAAGTTGGCAGCAGATTTTCGGAGTGAAATGAAACTAATGTGGTCCATGATTAAGGTAGATGCGAACATAATCATGAAGCTCATGATGATGAGTGTTGATCCTGGGATATCTCTGCCTGCTCATCATTTAGTCAGAGCTGCATTGCTTTCATTCACGCTTCAGCTTCCTATTTATTTACCGGCACTTTTGCTTCTGTCAATGTCTTATTTCCATCTCAACCCCTGATTACTTATCCTGTGCTGCTTCACGTAGAATTTAATGCCTTTTGTCTTTATCACTTCCATAATCCCCCAGTGGATTCACTCATGAATGGCTGCATCATATTTTAAACGGAGGACTGGAAAATCAAGCAACTGCTTATGTTCCTACTAGACATGCCGCCAAGAACTGTTTCTCTGTTATGCTCCGTAAAATAATGTCTATTTTTACCAAAAGCTGCTTCAAGCTGCAGTGAGCAAACACAGAAAAGAATAGATAATCTGCTTAGTTTAATGGGGTGTTTGTGACAGTTGTAATGTACAGTCAGTGAGCGGATGTGGGGTTAGACATGTTAATCAGTCATGGTCCCTTCATCGAACATGAGTTTTGAGGGTCTTAGGGCCAAACAGGACCCCCCCACTTTGACATTTTCTTATTATTTATTGTGAAATTTTCAACGATTGTATATTTCTGCATATTGATACAATTCGCCATCCAGCTGTGGTGCATTTTCAGGCTGGGACAAAATGTGCATGACAGCTGGTGAATGTGTTACTTCGGGGACATCATTTTTTTGCCTGTGTGGAAATTT
Organism: Dunckerocampus dactyliophorus; assembly: GCF_027744805.1. Lineage (NCBI taxonomy): Eukaryota > Metazoa > Chordata > Actinopteri > Syngnathiformes > Syngnathidae > Dunckerocampus > Dunckerocampus dactyliophorus. The sequence continues at coordinate 15,126,642 of NC_072827.1, read as the reverse complement.
CTACTTTCCGACTTTTCCACCTTGAATGTGTCCTGACTGTTGATTGGATGGTGGTTGTTTTGGCATGGTTGTTTGTTTCAAAAAAGAGACTGTTGATGGACCACCTTCTTGTCATCCTGTAAACGTCCAGGCCAAAGCTACAGTATTTTATATCAACACAAGACCATCACAATACCAAGATGTGTAACCCGGATGAGTTGGCAGCTGTGGAATGGGTGGATTATGCGTTTGCCAGCATGCTTTGCTGTTAAAATTATCACTTTTGACTGCCTTTAAGGAGTTGTTTTGTGCAGATTTGCTGTAATAGTTAAAATGTTGTAGTATGTAGGCGTGTACAGTTAAAACATTGTTACTTTTGGCCTGGTTCTGGCACTCTTCGTAAGAATGGTTGTGCAGTTTGTGCTATAGATAAAACTGTGGCCACTTTAACTATTTCAACACTAGAAGAGCAGGTGATCCTGGAAAATTTTGTACATTTGCAGAATGTTTTGTTTGTTGAGGTACGTGATGCGGGACAACTGGGTTTAAGAGTCAGTCTTGACACAGATTATACGTCATCATTCAGTCAGGTGAAGATTCACATGCTGTTTTTTGTGGTGTCGCTTTGGATGCGCGATCGGTTTGAGCCTGTTGAACTTCCCTGGTTCTGTGCCACTGCTGGGGACTTGTGCATGGCAGGTTTCCCACTGAGTTGCAATGTCTTTTTCGGACCTTCACGAGGGGTGCTGTTACACAACCGATGTCACTACTATTTCTTGCTACTTTGTTAGCACTGTCATTGGAACTTGTTCAGAATTTATCATGTCTACGCCCCCTTATAGCTTTGATATTATGAACGGAATAGTTTTAGAACATTTGTCATTTGTACAGACTGTATCATTAGGTACGCTTGCACATGCACTCATAGCTCATGCAGGAGGGAACATCATGTTGGTTGAAAGTACAGTGTTCTAAAGTAATATATTGTTTAATATTTTCATTAAATAGGATGTTGAGAACAGGTTTCCTCATTAATTAACTTGGCAAACAAGGGCAATTGAGTCAGGACAATTAAATAATGAACATGGGTATGAATTAATGAACGAAAAGGGGAGAAACACTATCTGGAAGGCAAACGTATCCATTTATTCTTGTCACGATCTGTTTCTAAGCAGACAAAAGCTTTGCCTGCAGACACAAACACATTTCTTATTTCTTATTGTCTTGGAGAAAAAGCATCTCGCTGCAACTTTGAAGTCCAGCCCGCATCAATTAAAAACACTAACTGATACAGGATATGTTCTGTCATGCTGAGTTATATTTTCCACATAAGAAGAAGTGATCGGGGGAGATGCAAGTAGGCTCAGACAGCAGTTTCAGCAAGGGGGTTTGTGTTTCCAGAAAGACAGATCAGCTTTTGCTTGGTATGGCACAAAATAATTTCACTTCAAAGTAGCCAAATTCATTTTACTCTCATGTGGCTGGCGGGTTTCAACAGACAACCCCTGACCGAGTCTTTCATGCAGAGCCTGGAAAAGAGTTTCCTTTTTCCCTTTGACAAATGTTACTTTTTGTTTAGTAAGATATACTGTGTAGCTGCCTGATGAAAGTTATGTATCGTCATCAGTTAGACACAGTTAGACCACCAATGGAAGTTTTATAACACCATATTTATCAGAGTACCTCTACTCATTGCCATTCTTCTTCAGACTGCACCTCCTCCTTTGACTTTTGTGTCAACAACCTTGGATTAGGAACTACAAGTTATGAGCAGATTTTAATTTGCAACTTATTGAATTCCCGGCAGGATGCTATACTGTATCTATCGATCTGTTTGGCAATATTAACCAAATCTGATGCATGCATATGCAGGGCAAAAAGTGGCTAAATTCACCATTGAACTATGCATTGTGCTCCTTTCAGTATAAATGCATTGCTTTTACAACATGGAAGAATATTGTTTTACAAACTGAAAGGACCATAAACGATTGAAACATACTGGTTTGTTATCGAGCGCTGTTATTGCATTTACTGTACATGTACACATACAACATACAATGTCAAAATATAATGTAATGTAATATAATAGAAAATAACAGAATGTAATGTAATATGAAAAAATATATAAAATAATATGTCATGTTCCTTGAAAAAAAAAAAAAGTACACAGCGAGGATATGCAGTCATTGGACACAACATTAGGAATGGCAGCACTTTTTATACTTTCCAGTTCAAGAGCCGAATCAAGAGCCAAAACCTTACCATGTTAGCTTAATGTAATCACTACAGGGAGGTGACATGCTGCAGTGGTCATTCATCTCCTATAGCTAGATTGCTAAGTGTTTTTTCTTGTCTCCTGCTTACAGAGGATGCAACACTCATGAGACCAGCAGCCTTTAGATGAGTGACGCACACTAAAGAAACCTTAGCATCCTCATACATACATTTCATGCACTGGTAGACGCGTGTCTTATAACACGCATGGGCGATGGGGGAAAAAAAAAACATTCATGATGTTTCCTGGGCTGCATGGAAGCGATAACGTGCTTGTCATTATGCATCTACTGTGATATGGTAATGGTGATGGTTTCAGTTTATTTCCAACATGCCTGCAAGGTTAAATTGAAGTACATCTCATGTTTGCAGTTACACAATTCAGCATGTGCAAAAAGGAGGAGGCAGAAGCAGAACCCTTTTTGGTACCAATAAAGTTGCTCACTTCCTGTGTTCAATATGCACAAGTTACCAATTTTGTAATGATAGCAGAAGATGACCAATTGACTTGTGTGTTAACGAGGTAAACTAGGTAAACTTGCAATAGATGATATGATATAAGGTAATAAGGCTCATGATAATGATACAGTAGTTCAGGGTTATTCTTCCTTATACCTTGTAAACACCATATGTTTATACTGGTTCTTAAAATGGTTCATGTTTGTCCATTGTTTGAGTTCTTTTCTCAACCTCTTGCATATTTTTGCATACTGTCACAATCCGTGAGTTAGCCAGCCTGACAGTTTGATGATGCTCCCCTGTATGCCTTAGTTCCTGAGGTTAGATTCTTATTTTGTAATCATTTCCTGCCTTACCCTCACACACCATCAGTATATCTTGTGTCACCTCCTTCTTCCACGCCGCGCCACGCCGAGGCGCAACTACTCACCCACGCTGTTGCCGAGTGCCGGGCCATCGTGCAGTTGACAACGGCACCCGCGTCACATTAGTACGCCAAACTCCAGCTGTACTCCACTTTCGGATCCCCATTGCCTCTGGTGCAACACGAAGAGTGCAGCACACCTTCCCGTCCCGCACTCAAGGCTCCCATCGCAGCCCTCGTCCTCTCCCGCCTTGCTTCCAATGCGACGCTAAGAGGGCCACGTTCCAATTTGCGCACCACGGCACGGCAAACTCCAGCTCTTCACTTCCATATCTCCGGCGCCTCTGGGGGGGGATTCCCGTGCCAAGGTACTCCAAACCCAAGCTGTCCTCCCCAGTTCTCACGTTGCCCCCAGTGCAACATCTAGAGTTCATCCCTCCTCCCACTCTTGCATCTCGGCTCTTCAAGCCTCAGACACGCCCGGTGCCCACTCCAAGGCGGTTCAAGTCTGTCCTGGCTTCACACCTGAGGCCTCCTGTTGTTCTGGTCGTGGGGGCAGAGCAGGTGGAATCGCTGACCCTCCTCCAAGCCCCCTCCCACCCTTGCCTGTTTTCAGCGGTGGTAGTGGACAACGTCTGGGATCCGCCTTCGGAAGGTGGCGCTAGTACATCTAGCTCTGCGTCGGGGGATGCACTTTCCACACAGGCCGAGTCGCTTCCTGCTTCCACTCCACGTCAGGTCGAGACGCTTCCTGCTTCCTCGTCTTCAAGTCAGGCCGAGACGCTTCTTGCCTCCACTGTGGCATACAGCTGCTGCACCCGCTTCACGGCCGCTCAAGCTGTTCTCCTGCTTACATGCGTCAGTGGCGCACAAGCTGCAGCTGCCCACCTCCTGTCACTCGACGACCAACCTTCCAGCGGCGTCCTCATCCCACCGGCTCCGCCTCTTAGGCTGCCCCGGCCGACCCCCGGAGGGGTCTTGCCGGCTACGGTAGGCCCACCGTCCAGGCTGTCCCCTGGAGGGTTCTCATCTGGGCACACAATCGGTGAGTGAGCCAGCGTGACAGTTTATGTTCCCTGTTATGCCTTAGTTCCTGAGGTTAGATTCTTATTTTGTAATAATTTCCTGCCTTACCCTGTTTTCTGTTTCACATGCTTTAAGTTCATCACTCGCACCTGTGTCTTGTTTGAGTCACGTCCCTATTTAGTTCAGGTGCGCTGTCCTTTGTGGAAGCAATGTCGTTAGTAGTCTGTCTATAAATTGCTCTTGCTGTGTTCCTGCCGTTGCACTACAGCAACTACCATTAAAGAAAAGACGTTTTACCTGCACTTGGTCCTGCTCTCTGCATATTGGGGTTGCCACCTCAAAGCTGCAAGCCATAACGTGACACATACAGAAAAAGAATGTTTTTTTATTGTCTGCTGTGTGAGAGTATGTTCACTAAACCTCACTCCCCGAAACATGAAGAGCCGCGCTGGTCACTGGGTTGGCAGCCGGGGCTTTTAGCTGACTGGTTAGAGCAGGATGGGCGTCGTCACAGCATTGAGCCCGCGCGTGTGGAGGGCTGGACCACGTGCGATGACCAGTGTTACACGAGTGTGTGTTAAGAAGCAGAGTTACGATGCCATCTACTGTACGAAGATGTAACACCAAGTTACACAGTCGATTATATAATTATATAATCGACAGTTCGATTATAATGTGTTTGCGACCGAGGGTGAACAGATGTAAAAAAATCAGGTCTTGGGGAAAAAAAAAGTACTGCCAAATCTTTCTGTGATGGTCCAAATGTATTTGTGGCAGGCTGCCATAGATTAATGACAAATTAATGAATGTATGGGAAACACTGCCTCTACTTTACACAGCATATGTCTATCATTGGGGGCGTGTTATTAGTCCCTACTCTGAGTCCAATACTCAGACATTTCAAGCAACAGCTGACGACTACTACATCTCTATGTGATTGTGGGAGTGTGTTTACACACACACACACACACACACACACACCTTCTCGTTTCCATGTTTTTTGAGGACCATATTTTTTATCGTCACTTGTGAGTACCACCCTTTCTAAAGGTGCTACAAGGATGAAAAAAATCAGGTACTCTAACCACATTTTTATAAGCTTATACACGACTTCAAATATCTAAATTGTTGATGTAATGAATTTTCTCGTGCTATGTGGGGACATAAGAAAAATCGAGAAAACACGGTTAATGGGGACCTCATTAACATAATATTTGCATACTTCACACCAAGTCCAATGTGATTAGTGGGGACTTTGCAACAAGTATATTACCAATGTGATTTGAAGGGACTTTGCAACAAATATATTACCAATGACATGTTCAGAATGTCACATATGTTAAAAAGGTTTCTGATCAAGAGATCAAGAAAGCAACTATTACTATCACATTTCAGATTTCAGATTTAAACGTTTAATGGACAATAATGCAACAACTATGCATTCATTTGTGCTCTGATGTCAGCAGTGTAAGTGTTTTGCTCCAGCAACTTCAGATGTAGGATGTACTGGTCACAGGTCATATAGTCTGTGTGTGAAACCTGTGGATAAAACTGATTCTCCAATATTTTCACAAAGAGTGTGTACCCAGACTCTGGTGGAAGGTGTGTTGTGGGGACCCCGTAAATGTCCAAAATACACTGTTTATAAACAAGGAAAAAATATTCCTGTGAAGTTTAAATTATGCTACAAGTATTGCACGATCACTAAATTTCTACATATATTACATTTACAATCTTTGTGTACTTGTTCGCAGTAGATTGGGGGCACACACTGGTGAAATGTCTTCTAAACGTTTGTTATGTGGGAAAATGTTTGTTGTGCTGACAATGTACTTGCACCCTAAGGTGTTTAACATATTACATTTAGAAGTTTACTGCATGTGCAGTACTTGAGCAGAATTTTAAACCCAACAGGGATTTTTTTCTTGGTTTATCATCAATGTAGTCTGGGCCTTGACGGCGTCCCCACAACACACCTTTGACAAGAGTTTGACCCGACCCTGTGTGTGAAACCTGTGGAAGAAACTGATTCTCCAATTTTTCACAAAGAGTGTGTACCCAGACTCTGGTGGAAGGTGTGTTGTGGGGACCCCGTAAATGTCCAAAATACCCTGTTTATTAACAAGGAAAAAATATTCCTGTGAAGTTTAAATTATGCTCCAAGTATTGCACGATCACTAAATTTCTACATATATTACATTTACAATCTTTGTGTACTTGTTCGCAGTAGATTGGGGGCACACACTGGTGAAATGTCTTCTAAACGTTTGTTATGTGGGAAAATGTTTGTTGTGCTGACAATGTACTTGCACCCTAAGGTGTTTAACATACTACATTTAGAAGTTTACTGCATGTGCAGTACTTGAGCAGAATTTTAAACTTCACAGGGATTTTTTTCTTGGTTTATCATCAATGTAGTCTGGGCCTTGACGGCGTCCCCACAACACACCTTCGACAAGAGTTTGACCCGACCCTGTGTGTGAAACCTGTGGATGAAACTGATTCTCCAATTTTTCACAAAGAGTGTGTACCCAGACTCTGGTGGAAGGTGTGTTGTGGGGACCCCGTAAATGTCCAAAATACCCTGTTTATTAACAAGGAAAAAATATTCCTGTGAAGTTTAAATTATGCTACAAGTATTGCACGATCACTACATTTCTACATATATTACATTTACAATCTTTGTGTACTTGTACGCAGTAGATTGGGGGCACACACTGGTGAAATGTCTTCTAAACGTTTGTTGTGTGGGAAAATGTTTGTTGTTCTGACAATGTACTTGCACCCTAAAGTGTTTAACATACTACATTTAGAAGTTTAGTGCAAGTGCAGTACTTGAGCAGAATTTTAAACCCAACAGGGATTTTTTTCTTGGTTTATTATCAATGTAGTCTGGGCCTTGACGGCGTCCCCACAACACACCTTTGACAAGAGTTTGATCTGACCCTGTGTGTGAAACCTATGGATGAAACTGATTCTCCAATTTTTCACAAAGAGTGTGTACCCAGACTCTGGTGGAAGGTGTGTTGTGGGGACCCCGTAAATGTCCAAAATACACTGTTTATAAACAAGGAAAAAATATTCCTGTGAAGTTTAAATTATGCTACAAGTATTGCACGATCACTACATTTCTACATATATTACATTTACAATCTTTGTGTACTTGTTCGCAGTAGATTGGGGGCACACACTGGTGAAATGTCTTCTAAACGTTTGTTATGTGGGAAAATGTTTGTTGTGCTGACAATGTACTTGCATCCTAAGGTGTTTAACATACTACATTTAGAAGTTTAGTGCAAGTGCAGTACTTGAGCAGAATTTTAAACCCAACAGGGATTTTTTTCTTGGTTTATCATCAATGTAGTCTGGGCCTTGACGGCGTCCCCACAACACACCTTTGACAAGAGTTTGACCCGACCCTGTGTGTGAAACCTGTGGAAGAAACTGATTCTCCAATTTTTCACAAAGAGTGTGTACCCAGACTCTGGTGGAAGGTGTGTTGTGGGGACCCCGTAAATGTCCAAAATACCCTGTTTATTAACAAGGAAAAAATATTCCTGTGAAGTTTAAATTATGCTCCAAGTATTGCACGATCACTAAATTTCTACATATATTACATTTACAATCTTTGTGTACTTGTTCGCAGTAGATTGGGGGCACACACTGGTGAAATGTCTTCTAAACGTTTGTTATGTGGGAAAATGTTTGTTGTGCTGACAATGTACTTGCACCCTAAGGTGTTTAACATACTACATTTAGAAGTTTACTGCATGTGCAGTACTTGAGCAGAATTTTAAACTTCACAGGGATTTTTTTCTTGGTTTATCATCAATGTAGTCTGGGCCTTGACGGCGTCCCCACAACACACCTTTGACAAGAGTTTGATCTGACCCTGTGTGTGAAACCTATGGATGAAACTGATTCTCCAATTTTTCACAAAGAGTGTGTACCCAGACTCTGGTGGAAGGTGTGTTGTGGGGACCCCGTAAATGTCCAAAATACACTGTTTATTAACAAGGAAAAAATATTCCTGTGAAGTTTAAATTACGCTACAAGTATTGCACGATCACTACATTTCTACATATATTACATTTACAATCTTTGTGTACTTGTACGCAGTAGATTGGGGGCACACACTGGTGAAATGTCTTGTAAACGTTTGTTATGTGGGAAAACGTTTGTTGTGCTGACAATGTACTTGCATACTAAGGTGTTTAACATACTACATTTAGAAGTTTAGTGCAAGTGCAGTACTTGAGCAGAATTTTAAACCCAACAGGGATTTTTTTCTTGGTTTATCATCAATGTAGTCTGGGCCTTGACGGCGTCCCCACAACACACCTTTGACAAGAGTTTGACCCGACCCTGTGTGTGAAACCTGTGGATGAAACTGATTCTCCAATTTTTCACAAAGAGTGTGTACCCAGACTCTGGTGGAAGGTGTGTTGTGGGGACCCCGTAAATGTCCAAAATACCCTGTTTATTAACAAGGAAAAAATATTCCTGTGAAGTTTAAATTATGCTACAAGTATTGCACGATCACTACATTTCTACATATATTACATTTACAATCTTTGTGTACTTGTACACAGTAGATTGGGGGCACACACTGGTGAAATGTCTTCTAAACGTTTGTTATGTGGGAAAATGTTTGTTGTGCTGACAATGTACTTGCACCCTAAGGTGTTTAACATACTACATTTAGAAGTTTAGTGCAAGTGCAGTACTTGAGCAGAATTTTAAACCCAACAGGGATTTTTTTCTTGGTTTATCATCAATGTAGTCTGGGCCTTGACGGCGTCCCCACAACACACCTTCGACAAGAGTTTGACCTGACCCTGTGTGTGAAACCTGTGGAAGAAACTGATTCTCCAATTTTTCACAAAGAGTGTGTACCCAGACTCTGGTGGAAGGTGTGTTGTGGGGACCCCGTAAATGTCCAAAATACACTGTTTATAAACAAGGAAAAAATATTCCTGTGAAGTTTAAATTATGCTACAAGTATTGCACGATCACTAAATTTCTACATATATTACATTTACAATCTTTGTGTACTTGTTCGCAGTAGATTGGGGGCACACACTGGTGAAATGTCTTCTAAACGTTTGTTATGTGGGAAAATGTTTGTTGTGCTGACAATGTACTTGCACCCTAAGGTGTTTAACATATTACATTTAGAAGTTTACTGCATGTGCAGTACTTGAGCAGAATTTTAAACCCAACAGGGATTTTTTTCTTGGTTTATCATCAATGTAGTCTGGGCCTTGACGGCGTCCCCACAACACACCTTCGACAAGAGTTTGACCTGACCCTGTGTGTGAAACCTGTGGATGAAACTGATTCTCCAATTTTTCACAAAGAGTGTGTACCCAGACTCTGGTGGAAGGTGTGTTGTGGGGACCCCGTAAATGTCCAAAATACACTGTTTATAAACAAGGAAAAAATATTCCTGTGAAGTTTAAATTATGCTACAAGTATTGCACGATCACTAAATTTCTACATATATTACATTTACAATCTTTGTGTACTTGTTCGCAGTAGATTGGGGGCACACACTGGTGAAATGTCTTCTAAACGTTTGTTATGTGGGAAAATGTTTGTTGTTCTGACAATGTACTTGCACCCTAAGGTGTTTAACATACTATATTTAGAAGTTTAGTGCAAGTGCAGTACTTGAGCAGAATTTTAAACCCAACAGGGATTTTTTTCTTGGTTTATCATCAATGTAGTCTGGGCCTTGACGGCGTCCCCACAACACACCTTCGACAAGAGTTTGACCCGACCCTGTGTGTGAAACCTGTGGATGAAACTGATTCTCCAATTTTTCACAAAGAGTGTGTACCCAGACTCTGGTGGAAGGTGTGTTGTGGGGACCCCGTAAATGTCCAAAATACCCTGTTTATTAACAAGGAAAAAATATTCCTGTGAAGTTTAAATTATTCTACAAGTATTGCACGATCACTAAATTTCTACATATATTACATTTACAATCTTTGTGTACTTGTACGCAGTAGATTGGGGGCACACACTGGTGAAATGTCTTCTAAACGTTTGTTATGTGGGAAAATGTTTGTTGTGCTGACAATGTACTTGCACCCTAAGGTGTTTAACATACTACATTTAGAAGTTTAGTGCAAGTGCAGTACTTGAGCAGAATTTTAAACCCAACAGGGATTTTTTTCTTGGTTTATCATCAATGTAGTCTGGGCCTTGACGGCGTCCCCACAACACACCTTTGACAAGAGTTTGATCTGACCCTGTGTGTGAAACCTATGGATGAAACTGATTCTCCAATTTTTCACAAAGAGTGTGTACCCAGACTCTGGTGGAAGGTGTGTTGTGGGGACCCCGTAAATGTCCAAAATACACTGTTTATTAACAAGGAAAAAATATTCCTGTGAAGTTTAAATTACGCTACAAGTATTGCACGATCACTACATTTCTACATATATTACATTTACAATCTTTGTGTACTTGTACGCAGTAGATTGGGGGCACACACTGGTGAAATGTCTTGTAAACGTTTGTTATGTGGGAAAACGTTTGTTGTGCTGACAATGTACTTGCATCCTAAGGTGTTTAACATACTACATTTAGAAGTTTAGTGCAAGTGCAGTACTTGAGCAGAATTTTAAACCCAACAGGGATTTTTTTCTTGGTTTATCATCAATGTAGTCTGGGCCTTGACGGCGTCCCCACAACACACCTTCGACAAGAGTTTGACCTGACCCTGTGTGTGAAACCTGTGGATGAAACTGATTCTCCAATATTTCACAAAGAGTGTTTACCCAGACTCTGGTGGAAGGTGTGTTGTGGGGACCCCGTAAATGTCCAAAATACACTGTTTATAAACAAGGAAAAAATATTCCTGTGAAGTTTAAATTATGCTCCAAGTATTGCACGATCACTACATTTCTACATATATTACATTTACAATCTTTGTGTACTTGTTCGCAGTAGATTGGGGGCACACACTGGTGAAATGTCTTCTAAACGTTTGTTATGTGGGAAAATGTTTGTTGTGCTGACAATGTACTTGCACCCTAAGGTGTTTAACATACTACATTTAGAAGTTTAGTGCAAGTGCAGTACTTGAGCAGAATTTTAAACTTCACAGGGATTTTTTTCTTGGTTTATCATCAATGTAGTCTGGGCCTTGACGGCGTCCCCACAACACACCTTCGACAAGAGTTTGACCCGACCCTGTGTGTGAAACCTGTGGATGAAACTGATTCTCCAATTTTTCACAAAGAGTGTGTACCCAGACTCTGGTGGAAGGTGTGTTGTGGGGACCCCGTAAATGTCCAAAATACCCTGTTTATTAACAAGGAAAAAATATTCCTGTGAAGTTTAAATTATTCTACAAGTATTGCACGATCACTAAATTTCTACATATATTACATTTACAATATTTGTGTACTTGTACGCAGTAGATTGGGGGCACACACTGGTGAAATGTCTTCTAAACGTTTGTTATGTGGGAAAACGTTTGTTGTGCTGACAATGTACTTGCATCCTAAGGTGTTTAACATACTACATTTAGAAATTTAGTGCAAGTGCAGTACTTGAGCAGAATTTTAAACCCAACAGGGATTTTTTCTTGGTTTATCATCAATGTAGTCTGGGCCTTGACGGCGTCCCCACAACACACCTTTGACAAGAGTTTGACCTGACCCTGTGTGTGAAACCTGTGGATGAAACTGATTCTCCAATTTTTCACAAAGAGTGTGTACCCAGACTCTGGTGGAAGGTGTGTTGTGGGGACCCCGTAAATGTCCAAAATACACTGTTTATTAACAAGGAAAAAATATTCCTGTGAAGTTTAAATTATGCTACAAGTATTGCACGATCACTACATTTCTACATATATTACATTTACAATCTTTGTGTACTTGTACGCAGTAGATTGGGGCACACACTGGTGAAATGTCTTCTAAACGTTTGTTATGTGGGAAAATGTTTGTTGTTCTGACAATGTACTTGCACCCTAAGGTGTTTAACATACTATATTTAGAAGTTTAGTGCAAGTGCAGTACTTGAGCAGAATTTTAAACCCAACAGGGATTTTTTTCTTGGTTTATCATCAATGTAGTCTGGGCCTTGACGGCGTCCCCACAACACACCTTTGACAAGAGTTTGACCTGACCCTGTGTGTGAAACCTGTGGATGAAACTGATTCTCCAATTTTTCACAAAGAGTGTGTACCCGGACTCTGGTGGAAGGTGTGTTGTGGGGACCCCGTAAATGTCCAAAATACACTGATAATTAACAAGGAAAAAATATTCCTGTGGAGTTTAAATTATGCTCCAAGTATTGCACGATCACTACATTTCTTCATATATTACATTTACAATCTTTGTGTACTTGTTCGCAGTAGATTGGGGGCACACACTGGTGAAATGTCTTTTAAACGTTTGTTATGTGGGAAAATGTTTGTTGTGCTGACAATGTACTTGCACCCTAAGGTGTTTAACATACTACATTTAGAAGTGTAGTGCAAGTGCAGTACTTGAGCAGAATTTTAAACTTCACAGGGATTTTTTTTTTCGGTTTGTCATCAATGTAGTCTGGGCCTTGACGGCGTCCCCACAACACACATTCAACACACCGAGTGCATATATTATTCGATATATTACATTGAACCTCTTTGTGCACTTGTCTTAAACTGGCTATGAAATCTAGTTTTAAACTGTTGTAAAGTTGGAGTGCATAATCTTGAGAAGTATCTATTTTTGGCCCTCATGTGTTTGTTTTTTTAACAGTCTATCAACATACAGGAGAAGGCCAAAAGCATACACACCTCTCAAGATTATGCACTCCCCTGCTGCAGCAAACTAGCTGCACTAACTATAACTTTCCTCTCAGTTGAATGACAGTTGAACACTTATTCAGGTAATTCTAATTTGTCACACAAATGCACTTACCTTGTGTCACACAAATTCTTTACTTTAAATTGTCACACACCTTCAATTATCCTTTTTTCTTCTTCTATAATCATTCCTTATGGGGACCAGGAAGTGGGCGGCACCCAACCATTTATGGAAAAGTGTGTGTGGAGAGCGAGTGTGTGCAGTACCAACCACAAACTACTGGGGGAGCTTGTGGGCATGCCACACACACACACAGCCATTGAAAACCATGGGTTGTGGGCCAATGCTAAAAACCACACGGGCACCTTCAGAACAGCTTCTGGGTTAATTTAATACCATTTTCTTTATGGGGACCTGATTTTTGGTCCCCATACCGAAATCGGTCCCCATGACGTGACTGTGTAAACAGATCTTTGTCCCCACAAAGATATGATTACAAACACACACCCACACACACACACACACACACACACACACACACACACACACACACCTATATCCTGTGTCGTACCATCAGGAGTCTGTGCAGTGTCATGGAAACAGAAGTGAGAAGAGATTTTGTTCTTGCTTGCATAGTATTCTTCAAAATGAAGGCCAGTTAAGCTTGTGACATTCATACTTCCCTACCAAGACAAGCTTCAGACTCCCACAGCACAATTCCAAAAAAAAGAAGAAAAACATGAATCACTATAGGATGCAGGACTTTTAAATCAACCTTCTTGGAAATAGTGGTTATCTGAAAAAAGAATACTAAAACTCAAGTTTGGATTCAGACTGTAAGGGAATCATTTGGCATTTAATAATGGGTGTGCTACAACCCTCCTTTTGACTCGGCGGAGGAGAAAGGGGCTAACATTCAAATATGTAACATAAGATAAGTTTCCTCGTCATTTGATTCGGGATAGCATTCAATACAATAGGAAGTTTTCCAAAACAAGACAAAAACAGGCGATCTATTGAGTTTTTAACCACATGTCGTCTGTTAGTACAAGGAATGTCACAAAACACACATGATGAGCCCATATATGAGATTGGGTCTACGAGACAAGATGACATTTTAACATTACTGTGTGCAACGAAAAAATATTTAAAAAATATATGACAATATTGTGACGATTTCCTGCTGTGCTTTATGGTGCTCTCTCTCCTCCTACAGTTAGGCGCTCAGCTGTAGCCGGGACAGCTGGACACACCTGCTCCTAATCAGGCTACTCACTACTTAGGTTGAGTGGCCCATGCCGCGTTCCGTTTGCTACCTTCAAGCTATCTCATGGTTCTCCTGTATTCTCCTGCACATCTGGAGCCGTGTCTTCCCCTCGTCTGGGTAGAGTCCAGCTGTCCCTGCCTCCCTAGTCAGAGGACTTTTTACATTGTCAGTACCTACCATAGTGTGTAGCTAGCTGCTGCCCCCGTCTCTGGAGACATTAAAAGAAGTGTGAAGGTGCTCCATATGCCTCTGCATTCTGTGGTCCACCGCACACACCATAACAGAAAGAACCAGTCAGACTAATGGACCACGTGGAGCAGGATCCTGTAAAGAAGGCCCTGTACCTTGGAAAGCAAGAAGAGCAGCTCAACGTCATGGGAACCTGCCTCCAGGAACTGTCTGCATGTCAGGAGGCCATGATGGACAGTTTGGGCGCCCGCCTCAACACACTGCCTGCGGCGCTCCCTCCTGACGAAAGACCTGTAGCAAACACTACCACCGTGCCAGCACAAGCGACCCCGCCCACCTGCCCACAGCTGTCAAGACCCGAGCGGTTCTTGGGAGACTCGGGTGACGTTGGCCCCTTCCTCACACAATGTGAACTTCATTTCGAGCTGCAAGCGGCCACCTACCCCACTGAGCGAGCGAAGGTCGCGTTCGTCATCTCCCACCTCACTGGCCGAGCCGGGGCATGTGCGACGGTGGAGTGGAGTCACCTGGCTCCCTCAAGCGCGACATTTGTGGCTTTCGCCAAGGCTCTTGAACAAGTATTACAACAGAATCCGCCGGGCAGAGAGGGGGCTCAGCCAGTCTGCGCCGAGTCTCCGATTACGCCATTGAATTCCACACCTTGGCATCCCAGAGCGACTGGAATGCTACTGCCCTGCAGGACGCCTTTTTCCTTGGGCTGGCTGACCACATCAGGGTACACATGATCCCGCTCACGCTTCCGGCTAACCGCTGCCCCACTGGATCCTCCTGGGCTCCTCAATACGACTCCCGCCAGCGTTTGCCTCCCGGTTCGCCTGACAAGGGTCGATCGTCCTCGCTCCCGTCAACCAACATGATGCAGCTTCAAGGTACGCTGTCGTGGGCGGGCAAACAGATTGACATTCGTGCTCAAATTGACTCTGGCGCTGATGACAATTTCCTTGATGAAGTGTTAGTCAAACGCTGCTCTATAGCGGTGGTCAGGCTCTCTGTGCCCAAGAGAGTACATCTTGGCGAGCATTAATTATCAGGCAACCACCGTGAACTTTTGAGGTTTTTTATTATCCCTTTTTGCTCTGCACCTGTGGTTCTCGGGTTAACCTGGCTACTTAAACACAACCCGCGCATAGATTGGCCATGTTCCATTGTCCTTAACTGGAGTGTGGTTTGTCATACTCATTGCTTCCGTTCGATAGGGCTCTGTCTCCTCTCCTCCACCGCCCTTATGACTGTGGCATCGACCTTCTGCCGGTGGCTGCTTTGCCTTCCTCACGCTTATATTGTAGAATGTGTCCAAGCCGGAGACGAAGGCATTAGATTTTAGGTGCATTTCTTCCTCGCTATCCGCCGGCCTTCTTCCCCCGTTGCTGCAGGGTTTTTCTTTGTGGAGAAAAAGGACAAGTCATTACGTCCCTGTATCGATTACCAGGCCCTCAATCAAATCACTATCAAGAATTAATATCCCTTACTCCTCTTGGAATCCGCCGTCACAACACTTCAGTACGCCAGATTCTTCACCAAACTCGACCTCCGTAACGCTTACCACCTCGTGCGCATTTGTGAAGAAGACAAGGGAAAACAGCATTCAATACACTACTCGGTCATTTTGAATACCTGGTCATGCCCTTTGGTCTGACAAACACCCTTGCAGTGTTCCAAAATCTCATTAATCACGTTCTTCGGGACATGCCAGGCCGTTTCCTTTTTGTTTACCTCGACGACACCCTTATTTTTTCCTCTTCGCTGGAGGAACATATACAACAAGTTCGCCTGGTCCTTCAAAGACTGTTACAAAATAGACTATTTGTTGAGGCTGAAAAATGCTCTTTTCATTCTTCCTCTGTTCCGTTTCTGGGGTTCATTGTGGAGAAGTGCCAGCTCAGAGCCAATCCTGCTAAGATTCAGGCTGTGGTCGACTGGCCTGCTCCAATATCAAGGAAGCACTTACAGGGGTTTTTGGGATTCGCTAACTTCTACCACCACTTCATTTGGAATTTCAGTCGAGTCGCAGAACCTTTGACTAAGCTTACATCCACTAAGAGTCCGTTCACTTGGACCCCAGAAGCAGATGCCGCATTTGCTAAGCTTAAGGCTCTATTTACCTTGGCGCCCGTAAAGGTCCATCCTAATCCCTCTCAACAATTTTTTGTTGAGGTCGACACCTCTGATAGTACGTGGGGGCCGTCCTTTCCCAGTCCTCCGCCACCGAACAGAGGCTGCACCCCTGCGCCTTGACGCCCCTTAACGTCTGACCCCGGCTGAGCAGAATTACGACATTGGCAAAAGGGAACTTCTGATAGTCGTACTGGCCCTTCAGGAGTGGAGGCACTGGTCGGAGGGGGCGGAGCTTCCATTCTCACAGATCACAAGAACCTGGCCTACCTACGCTCTGCTCAGAGACTCAACCCCCGTCAAGCCAGGTGGGCCCTGTTCTTCACTCGTTTTAATTTCATCATCACCTTCCGGCCGGGGTCCTAGAGTGTCAAGCCGGATGACCTGTCCTGCATCTATGCCCCTTCCGCTGAGCAGACCATTGAAGAACCCATCATTCCTGGTGTCCCTGCCTCCCTAGCCAGAGGACTTTTTACATTGTTCGTACCTACCCTGGTGTGTAGCCAGCTGCTGCCGCCATTGCCTTTAGTTATACATTTTTGTTACTCACCACTTCCTCCAAGGCCTGCAGGGGGACATCAAGAGAAAGGTCACGGAGTCCCTCCAGGCGGTCCATCCCCCAAGGGGTGCCCACCCCGACACATGTTTGTCATCCCCAAGCTCCGCTTTGACGTGCTTTGCTGGGCTCAAGGATCTAAGCTGGCCTGCCACCCCGGTGTGAGCCGCACCATCTTCCTCCTCAACCAGCGTTTTTGGCGGCTCACCCTCCGAGCAAACGCCAAGAGGTATGTGACCGTCTGTTCGGTCTGCACACAGAAGAAGA
The DNA here is from genome assembly GCF_027744805.1 of Dunckerocampus dactyliophorus. Lineage (NCBI taxonomy): Eukaryota > Metazoa > Chordata > Actinopteri > Syngnathiformes > Syngnathidae > Dunckerocampus > Dunckerocampus dactyliophorus. The sequence continues at coordinate 15,109,318 of NC_072827.1, read as the reverse complement.
AAGGCATCCCAACAGGCCCCAGCTGGGATCCTTCAACCTCTGCCCATCCTGTCCTGGCCATGGTCCCACATAGTCCCCAGAGCAATGGACAGACCGAACAGACCAACCAGGACCTAGAGGCAACCATCCGGTGCTTGTGACACCAACAACCCACTATGTGAGCAGTAGAGTTCCCGTGGATTGAGTACGCACACAACTCCCTCGTCAGTTCCGCCACAGGCCTGTCCCCCTTTCATGCAGCCTACGGTTTTCAACCACCAGCATTCCCCTCCAAGAGTCCGACTCCACGGTCCTGTCGGTGTCAGCCCACCTTCAACACTAGGGCTGCCCTCTCCAGAGCGTCTGAACGGAACCAATGTGTGGCCAATCGCCATCGCACACCCGCGCCATGCTACCAGGTTGGACAGAAAGTGTGGCTGTCCTCCCATGACCTGCCCCTTGCCGTTGATTCTAACAAGCTGGCTCCCAGGTTTGTCGGCCTCAACCACATATCTAAGATCATCAACTGTGTTTCCGTGCACCGCTGGAGCCGTGTTTTCCCCTCGTCTGAGTCGAGTCCAGCTGTCCCTGCCTCCCTAGCCAGAGGACTTTTTACATTGTTCGTACCTACCCTGGTGTGTAGCCAGCTGCTGCCGCCATCGCCTTATACATTTTTGTTACTCACCACTGCTTGAACGTGTCTCTGGAGACATTAAAAGAACTGTGAAGTTGACCAATCTGCCTCTGCATTCTGTGGTCCACCGCACACGTTATAACAAATATATTGCAATCTACTAACACAATTTATACTACGTTACACTCTTCTGAAATCTGTGCGTATGCTGCTAGCCCTGCCTCCACCCACCAGGATAAAGAGGCTGTATGACTGACAAAAGGGTTCACTCCATTCATGTCGTTGTTCTACGGAAGTTAACAGTGTTAACTCTCTTCCTGTTTGTTTCCTTCCTCTCTTCCTGTTTGTTTGGAGGCGGGAGACGAAAACAGACATGCATGCACATGGCATTGTATTGAGGTTGGCAAAATGATCAGGTTCAATTTTATTAATTGTGTGATTAATTAATTAATTTATCATCGTCCCAAGGCCTAGTACCCACAAGACAAGTTTTTTTTTTCTGAACAAGAATGTCAGGTGGCAGCGTAAGCCGGAAGTTGGACCCCAGGATGCGAGAGTCGATTTGATGTAACAATATTTATTACACACTTAGGCAGAGGTACAACAAAAATACAAAGTGCAAACAAGGTAGAAAAAGGTCCAACACAAAAATGCCCGGAGGTCTCACAGGAAAAAGCACAGGTGACAACTCAGAGAGCTACCAGAAACTATGGTAGAGCTACAAGTAAACAAAAAACAAAACACAAAAGCACTGCAGAGAATAAAGCAGATGAGAAGAACAAAAGGCGATAATCGCGCTGCTAAAAAGCACCAGGCAGGGATTACAAGAAGTAGCGCAAGGTTAAGGCACAGAAGCTTAATAGCAAAGGCGAGGAACACTGCGTGGAAGGAGCCTGTGACCGTGCGAGGTCGGCAACAATCTGGCAATGAGTGTGGTGGAGCTTGCTGCTTAAGAGCCACCTCTGATGGGTTGCAGGTGCGTCAGTTAACTCACAGTTGGCGGGAGAAGAGCACTGCAACACAAGGCAGGAAGAGGGCAGCAGCGCGATACAGAACGTGGCAAAGAAATATTTTTAAACTTTTTAATGTTACGAGATCTACTTAATACTCCTTCCTTAACACTCCATCTTCTGTGCCCCTTCCCTGACGTACTTATTGTCTATTGTCACTCATGCTTTGCCATGCATTGATTGACGTTAAACAGGCACGTGAGACAATGCACAACATCAGGCGCAGTGCAGGATGTATCCTGCAAAACAATCAAATTATTGTACGTTAGGAGACTTTCGGAATCATTGATGTGCATCGCAGAGAGGTTGAAATTATCGTACAAGTACGGTAATTATCGTACATCAGCGCTGACACAACTGGATGTCACAAAGAGGCTTTTCAATTATGGTAAAATTGGCTAAATATCCATAAAGTTTGGTGATAGGTGGAGTACTGCTTGACTCAAGGTAAATCTTTATGACTAACTTGTTAAGCGTCACTAAGACACAAATATAATAGGTCTGCTTTCCTGGATGACTAAGGGAATATAAAAATATTCACATCTCAGAGCGTGAAATCAGTGGATATTTACAAAAAAACAATATAGTTGTCGATCAACTGAGTAATCATTGATTCATCAATTAACTGTTGCAGCTCTAAAATGTTTACAAGAATGTTGAAAGAATGCACAGTGAAAGGTATTGATTGTTTACAAGGCATTTCATTTTGCAATTTAAGAAGTGTGATAGATCCTCATGGCTGTTCATATTCAAAATGTATTTCATATAAATGAGAAGATTTATGTACATGCTGTGAAGTGTCCTTCTGAGGCTGCTGTAATGAGTTATTTTGGACACAAATGTTCTGTGAGAGTGTTGCTGAGAACCACGCCATTGGGTCTGTGACCACTGATGAGAGGATCTGTAATAGCTCTTTCACATTCCTTCTCCTAAGAGACTCGAGTTGTATAACTGTTGAATAAAAGTGCAATTTATCAGTAATAGAACACTACATTCACGCAAGAATGACCTACTGCGTCATTGAGGGCAGGAGACCAACTGTGTGACAAGTGTAACATTACGAGGCGGGATTTGAACCTTGTACCCCCTGGCTGTAAGGCAGACATGCAAATGACATTTTCACTGTGCAGTGCACTGTGAAACAACTTAGGTTTTGTGTTAAATGATTTTTATGCATTCATGCATGCACATTTTTTGCATTAAAGAGCTAAAACCAATCCAGTGTAGGTCAATATACGTTACTATAAGCAATTATAGTGTTGTGTTCTTGGTGACAAAGCAAATTAGTGTAATATCTAATCTCATATTTCATTAATGATTAATTTTATTTTTAGAATAAGCCACAGGTGAATTTAAAAACGGGCAGGGCAAGTGCAACAATAAGAGTTTGAACAGTGAATTATTGAATTTTTCAGTAAATGAAAGTTCCTTATTGCCTGAAGTGCAGCATTAATCATTCCAACTTGTAGCGCTGTTCTTGAGCTCTATACTAACCAATGAGAGCTTTCATCATATTTCACCAGGAGGCTGTTCAAAAACAGGTGCACCGCACCTCAAGGCCAGGGCCTGGAGGATTCTGACCACATCTCCATGCAGCTGGCTACAAATGAGTTCCGTTGCTAGATTATGAAGTTAGACGAGTTTTAGTGCAAGTCAGAACTATATAACTAATATACTGTAACTCCTGCCACTCACACTGTATGCAGAACAAATGAAAGACATATACAATACAGTCATAAAAAGATTGAATGCAAGAATTAAATGAAACAGTAACAAAAAGACAACAACTCATTATCTCCGTGGTTGTCTTGCAGGCCTTTCTACCTTCTTAAAATATTGTCCAAGGCTAGCCTGGAAGGAGAACCTCATTTTTTTTCTTCCCACATCTCCTAGTAACAGCGCACTGAATCAATGACCCCTCTACAATTCATTAGCATTCAATATTCTTTACCTTTATCTAATAATCTAATCTAATAATCTTTATCTCTGTCTTTCCTGGATCGCGGCAGTCCAAAGAGTGGCAAATATTGGTGGACGTGTCTCCTCTTTCTGAGCTGATGTATCATTTTCACTTCCATGGTGATGGCTTTCCTTTTCTTTGGCACACTGCAGCTTGGGACACATAATGAAGTACACAAAATTAACTACTAAGTGATGTTCTTCTTCCTCGGTTTGACTGCACAGGCACACACTGCATTCTTGTTCAGCGTGTGGCGCGTATTCGTTCAATTTAACTCGTTCTCGAGCGAATCTCATGTTTATGGACCAAAATTACGTTTTAAAGTAATTTATAGGAGCGCATTCGTAATCATCAATGTTTTTTAACAATTGTTTAAAGGGAAGTTTTTGTTAGGGGCACATGAGCGGAGCATGTCTGCCTCATAGCCAGACCATTCTAGGTTTGAATCTTCCACAGAGCTTCTGATCTGCTCTCAATGACACTATCGGTCATGCTCGTGTTAATGTTACAATCTATTACTGATTCTTCTTTATATTCAACTGCTGTGCAACTCAAAGCTCTTAGCAGCAGGAATCTGGAAGGTATAAAGAGCCTGTCATCAGTGGCCTTAAGACACAATGGAGTGTTTCTCAGCAACACTTGACAGAAGATTTGTGCCCAAAATAAATTAACTTTAAAGTTAAGGCTGTTTCTGTTTCATCATTTTTAAGGAGTGCGGCAAAGTATGTTTAGATGCCTGAAATTTCAAATTTACTTTCCTCCTTAAATAACGCACAACCATTATTGTCCAAATAGCGAGTAAGTGAGTGAGTAACATTATTATATCTTATTATCTATGTTTAAACTTAAATGTTCCAAATTTAACAGGTATAAAAATATAGATATAAAATGTAGAATGTAAAATATTGATCCCATCAAAGAAAAAGATGTCCTTTTTTGGTCTATGTCTAAACAATAAATACATTTGACATGTTATTCTGTTGACTTTATTTTGCCAGTGCCTTACAGCATGCTTGGGGATATGATGTCTTCTTTTACGCATTTGAAGACACTATAAGAATACTACTTTTGTATAATTGGCATCTTTATTTTATAACGTAAGATTAATGTCTACATCAAAAAACATTAACCGTAGAATCAAATTGTATCGAATTGTATCGTTTGTACGCTGCGTCCAATCGTATGAAATTGTTGTTTTTTTTTAAATATGTAGTTTCTGAATTGTATCGTAACCTGTGTATCTAGATTTGAATCGAATTGACAATCACGAAGAGATTTACATCCCTCCTTTTTTTGCGGTAACACTGACGAAATGACACTTTCCCCAGTGCTCAGTGCCCATGCTTGGCTAGTCCATCACCTTAAACTTCAGCCTCTTTAGAAAGGCAGTGGTTGTCTTGGCTGTGTGTTTGGTGTCCTTATCATGTTGGAATACTGCCTGGCTGTTGTTTCTCTGTGTCACAGTACATGTTGGCTTTCATGTTTACCTCAGTGAACTGTAGCTCCCCAGGACACATGCAGCCCCGTACAATGACACTTCAACGACACGATTCCAGTAATCCATGTCCTTAGTCTGATTGTCTCCAGCAATGTCTTTCTTGTTCGTCATTTATATAAGAGGCTTCCTTTTGGGACGACCATGTAGACCAATTTGATGCTGAATGTGACAGATGGTCTGAACACTGACTGGCTGACCGCCCACCCCTCAACCTCTGCAGCAATGGCCGCAGCACTCAAACACAAGCTTTGGAAATTACACTGAGGATGTGAAAATGAGAGGAAATGTGAATGTTTAATTTGCAAGTCGATTTCGGTGTGTGCCCCTAAATTTTCTGCTTGCAGTCCTAAAATTTTAAGTTAACTGAGTACTCCGGTTTCCTCCCACATTCCAACTTGCATGTCAGGTTAATTGGAGACTGTAAATTGTCCATAAGTATGAATTTGAGTGTGAATGGTTGTCTATACTGTATGTGCCCTTGCTATTGACTGGCGACCAGTCCAGGGTGTACCCTGCATCTCGCCCGAAGTCAGATGGGATAGGCTCCAGCATACCCGCGACCCAAGTGAGGATAGGCGGCATAGAAAATGGATGGATGGATTGTTCTCAACACATCACATCACATTCTCTCAAGCTTTGTCTGAATCATGATTTGTTTGTTTACAGGCTCTAAATGGCCAGAAAAAAAGAGACCCATCTATTGTGCTAAGGAAGAAAAGCTATTCAATGCCAGAAATTGCAAGGAAATTTAAAATCGTTTCCCATGCTGTTAACTACACCCTTCAGAGAGCAGTGCAAATTAATTATTCTTTTGTTGCTTTTCAATGGACTGCTTGTTTACTTTGGATTTTTGTCACTTTTTGTTTCAGCACAAACATGAATCAATTTTGTAATTGTATGCTTTAAGCCTTTATGTTTCCTTTTCTTCAATTTTCACATAGTTAAAAATGTGTATTGATCTCGAACCTATGCCAAAATTACAATACACCTAGCTGACAGCATGCTTTATAAACACCCCTGAGGGACTTGGGGGGGTATTCTGTGAAAGTGGCTCAACCAAGGCAGGCTTTGTACTCAAGATGCAGCTCAACAAAACCTAAATTCCCCAAACAGAACTAAACGGTACCGCAACAGTGGTTATCAGCTAACTTTGTCAAGTCCGGTTCTCGGCTTTGTTCTCAGTGCATATTGATATCATATTATTCTACTTCCGTTCAAAAATGTAGCCATCCCGGCTGGTGTATTTTACAAAAAAATGAGGAAGTAATTATGATGGAGCGATAGACAGAATAATGATGCGCAAGTTAACACTGATTTATGATGCTACTACTAGTCTTTTCATTTATCAAAGCTCAACATTGCACAACTTTGACATTTTAACACTTATCCATTTAAAAAATAAATACATTGCAGCAACAACGGTCTTTTTTTCATCTTTGAAATACAGTATGTCTTCGTTTTGTATCTCACTGTGACCTCTTCATGGCAGCGTTGACGTGTTTTGTTTTACAATCCATTTTTTCCTTGTTATGTTACGTTACCATGGTGATCCAGCTGCTTTAAAAGAGAGCTACCTTTGCTGAACAGGCAAGTCCGGCTTTCCACTCAACACAGCTCGCTAACCCACTAAACTCGCTTCACAGAATACCCCCTAAGTGAGGGTCTCCGCCTTATTACGAAATTCCTGTCACATCATTCATAATTCCAACAGAATCAGCTGACCAATTGGTTCTGATCGGACCCTTAAGCCCATTTAAGGTCTTCGGGCAACCTTCTTTTTTCAACTCACCCTGTCCTAATCAACATATTGTGGTTGCATAAAACCACCTGAATTCATTAGAATCAATCATGAAGTTATTCTTAGTTTATTTTTTGTCAGTTCTCTCAGTCACTCAAGTGAGAGGTGAAACGATTGCCTATCTGCACAGTCACACTGCATGTCAATGACAATAGATTGGTATCTCACATTTCTCCTTCACTTCCATATTTTAAACAATCTGTATATTTCTCGTCCCGGTAATGCACCCAGAAGTACCCAAGAAATCACCCCAATAAATGGTAGGCAGTTTTTCAATTTAAAAGTTTTCCACTTCCATTAGTCGAGCTGCTGAATGCGTGAGTCGGCGTGTGCACGTTCCCTTGCTTTCACCACACCTGTGCATACAGGATGCAAATATGCAATAATACAGAGCACAGCAAAGAAAATCCCAAGCAAAATAAAGTGTGAACAGACAAGCCCACATCCGCAGACTTCCCAGATTTTAAACGCTCTCTCATGCAGAAGTCCGTGGCTTCCTCGCCAACAAAAACACACCCACACCCAAAGCACTGACCAAGCTGGATCCCTAACCAGAGCCTCTGAAAACACAAGGAATGCATTTTACTGCATTGTGTGACCTTTGTAAAGGACTCTAAAGCAGATGTGCGTGACTCTGTTTTGTCCTTATCATGCCATAACATGACTTTATCAAGGTCACTTTTCCAATTAATTATATATGACAGAACACTATTTTACACATGCTTTTAAGTTGAAAGAAAACACAGCTGATCAATTATAATACTGGCATGCACTTCATTTCAATCCAAAGCTCTTAATACAAGGGGTGTACCGATACAACTTATTCACTTCCGATATGATACCGATATGCAGCCTTGAATGTCGGCCGATACGGATATCGATCTGCTATCAGCATGAATCTTACATACGTTTAAAACTTATATTGTAGTGTGGAATATTAGGTAGTGAGCAGTTGGTATGAGAAAAACTGATCCTTTTACTTCTTTTTGCATCTGTGGTATAGTTTTATCGACAATGTAGTGGCAGCTAGGCATAATATAGCGAGGTCGTAGTTCCTCAATTACGCGTTTAAACACGATATTACTCACCACCAATAGGGTCTGGCTGTTTTCTGTTATAATTTTTTGGAACGTAATGTGGGCGTTCCCCATGTGATGATGCATGTGATGATCAAATAAATGATGTGATTGGTCGTGTTAAACGTTTACGCTACTGTGCCACCACGGGAAACTTGTGCATGACAAGTGTAGCACTGAGCTGCAGTGTTTTTTTATGGACTTAAAGGGATAGTTCAGATTTTTTGTCATGAAGTTGTATGACATCCCCATCAGCAGTGTAGTCCATCAACGGTGACTTGGTCCCGTGAGCCCAGTTCTGGGGGGATTTCAGTGATACGTTGTTCCGGTTAGTTATTTGGGTTACTTAAGTCTGGCTTCTCATAACAATGTGCGCTTGAAAGAGAAATACATTTGCAAAAAATCAGACCTCGCAAATCGCTCGGCTTTACTCTTTACTTAAATAGCCCCAGCAACTAACAGGAACTACATTTCTTATCACCGAAATACGACCACAACTGGGCTCACGGGACCAAGTGGGGGGGTAAGTCACTGTTGATGGACTACATTGTTGATGGGGATGTCATACAACTTTCCGATACTCGTTTTTAGCTGATATTGGGGTGATATCCAATATCGAATTGGGACACTACTACTTTATACTGTACTGTCGTCCTTCGCTCGAACATCGTACCCTCACTCTATCCAGGTTTTTCAAATGACATGAATTAATGGTGGCTGTTTAATGGTTGGTCTATTCGTTTTTATATATATTTTTAATCATATTTTGATAATTATACATATTCATGGCCTAAATTAAGTATTTTCAAGCATGAAAGTGGCTAAATGAAGGAAATATAAGGCATTCAAAAGACGTGATATGAAGTTTAATGCAGTATCTGTGACGTGTTGTGTGTGTCTTTAAGACACGTGGCCTGGGAAGTGATGTGTGTGACGTTAGCTGCTTAGTTGCTGCTTAGTTGACTGTTTGCTGAGTGCTAGCAGCATGTTAGCAGTGTAGAGAGTAGCCGACAGCAGCTCCTGTATGAAAGTTCACTGCATGTGATCTTTGCTTGTTAATAAAGCGATGGAAGTGCATGGCGAGTATGACCATAAACAGAAGAGTAGTATTCTACACTGTCACATTGATGTGACGATAGCCACCAGGAAGTACGCTGCCATACTAACTGCTAACCTGTGAGTCTGTCTTATCTTATTTATGCCCAAGATGTAATATTATTTTATTATTTTCTGTGATTATGTCTACTATATTGGGTAATACAAGTGGAAAGGTGACTGTCATGTCTAGAGGGCTCTAATAATGGTAAGATCATAAACAGGTTTTCTATACTCTACGAGGATATATATGGATCCTACTTTGTGGAAATACACTTATTGCGGTCGGGTCTGGAACCAATTAGCCGTGATTAAAGAGGAATGACTGCATGTATTTCAATGCTTCCATTTCTAAGAATCCCTCTGCGACACCTAGGGGTCTGGGGTGGTACTGCAGGGTGGTCGTGTGCGCCACCCCGTATCCTTTATCCTCTTTTTTCCATTATTTTCCGGAAAACATCCCTTATTTTCAAATGCCCATGTTGACAGGGATTTCCACAGCTTCCAACATGCACATGCAACATAGACAGTTATGCGAATCGCCGACGACACCATCTAGCCTCGCTCCCTCAACACACAGCCACAGATAGACTGCAGTCCTGTGGGAAACCCTGTAGAGTAGACATTGTTTACTCTTTGTTTCACCTCCTTTTCCCCACACATGTAAATGTCTCAGTTTGTTGGAGAGCTGGTGGAGATGTAATTGAAATGGCACTGTTTCAATGGGAAGCCAAACAAGTGATTTAATGTTGACTTCAAAATGTTTTGGTCTTCCTGCTGTTTTGAATGATGCCAAGATGTTGACCGAAGGCTTCTGCCATGTAGTGTGATGATGATTCACTGTGGAAAAACAAAAAGGTCAGGCTGCAACCTCTGGCATGTTGGGGTTTTATAGGTCATGCCTGGTATGCCACAATGCATCTCAGTGAAATGCTTTTTGTCGAAAGGGGTCCCGTTTTCATACACCATGCCAAACTCAAAAAGAGTTGTTCACAAACTGGGGGCGGAGGAAGTTGGGTTTGAATGTTAAGTATCGTGTGTCTCGGCAAACGCTTCTTGTTGAGTTTTCAAACCCCGTGTTTTCCCCATACTGCAGTCTTTAGTGTACCACCATCTGGCCAGCAGCTGAAAACCATTAAGATCTCTTCCTTCTTCTGCTTTTCCATCATAGTTGGACGGCACGTAAGTTGCTTTTATCCTAACTTTGTTGTTGTTTGCTTTTTGCTGTAGAGTTTTTTTTTGTAATTGTTATCTGAAGTGGCGCTTTATCTTGCAAAAGTGGTGATAGAACAGGTGCTGCGTTTGATTATAAAGCAGACAGGCTGTGCAAGAGAGCAAGCATTTGCTTTAGACACCTCGCTTAATCAACTAAGGTATTAAAGGATTGGATCCATGACTAGATACATGTAGCAATTCTTTTGCACTTAACCAGTAAGGTTCCTGTTCCAGGGTGAGAGGAGAACAAATACAACAAAGGATGTTTGTTGATTTTCTTTCACTTTGAATTATGTTGCGACCAGAGGCATGGTTCTGCCTCTGTTGTTGTTGTTTTTTTGTGCTTTTCAGTCCCATTAGTGAGTTGGATGTACACTTTAGATGTTAACTTGGATTTCTTTCTTGTTTAAGTAAAAAAAAAAATCATTTTCATTTGTTGGTTGTTATTAACTCATTTTGCAGAAAAGAACAATTCACAAAGAAAAAGTGGGCGGTGCTCTTTTCCAGAAACATTCCAAGCTGAATTCCAAATGTTTGAGTCACTGGAGTTCCTGTGTTAGGCACAAAACATATTTTTCTGGTGTAACGAGGATGCAAACGTAGTCGTCGTGGATGCGAGCTTTTTTGACCAGTATGACATTTTATTTCACATGCCAAAGGCATATTTCATGTCGCAAATACAAATATGCACATTAACTACCATGGTGGAGGGTGAGTTAAATGTGGACTTCTTGCTGCAGTTAGTAAACACAAGGGGACACCATAGAAAGTTGGCAGAGAAGCGTTAAATCGATGTGTGTGCTTATGGCTGTGTGGGATGCCAGGTCTCCTGAGAGGGTGCTGCTGAGTCACCAGACAGGATGCTATTAAAAAAGGCCAAACACTGCAGCTGCCAATCATACTGAGTGACATCACGTGCTGGTGTCAATAGAAAACAACTGGAAAACAGCTGTCGAGATTTTTGCCTCTTTTTTGATACATGGGGGGCCAAACCACTAACTGTTTGTATTTTGTTCATTTTCATTTGGTCTGTCTAAAGCAGGGGTGTCCAAAGTGCAGCCCGGAGGCCATTTTAAAAAATAAAAAAATTGAAAAATATGCAGCAATTTCACACAAATAGTGTCAACATTATTGTCGACATTATATTTTAAAATTTGTAATATTATGAAAAACACGCAAATCAATGAATGAAGTTGTAATTTTTTTTTTTTAATTAGGTTGCGGAAAAAGTTCTAATGTTATGATAATAAAGTCAAAATATTATGTTAATAAAGGCATAATCACATTTACAAAAAGAAAGTTAAATAATTGGAACGAGAAAACAGCTAAAATAGTAGGACAAAAAAGTTGTATTCTAAAGAGAAAAAAATTCACAATTTTCCGAGAATAAACTCGTATTATTATGAGGAAAGATTATGTAAAAAATTGTTAATTGCCGCCCTAATGCAGACTATGTTAATTTGACAGTACAAATTGGTCAAATTAAGAGTCCTGCAATGGGTTGGGTACCCACGGATATTTGATGGGTACCTGTGGGTAAAAAAAAAAAAAAAAAGTGCACAGACTCTATTACAGGTTGATCATTTTATTGTGAAATACGAGACCACCTCTTCGGAGTGCTTCATGTGACATTGACATTTATGAGTGTGACCAAGTTCATTGTCTTAATCTTTGTGCTGTTTATAAACACAATGATCATTCGTTTTATTTATAGTCGCCTTTCTGGGCACTCAAGGACACCATACAAACAAGCAATAAGGACCAAAAAATAACATTACAAAAATAGATTTTAAAGTAGCTGATTTTTAAGTGAATGTTTTGAGTCTTGATCTGAAGAGGGTGAAAGAGTTCAGGGGTTAGTGAGTTCCAATGACGAGTACTAATGAGTGACAGGATGGCTACTGGATCTGATCAATGAGTCTGCATTAAAATGGAAGATATTGACGATGACATTCATGGCCCCCTCGCCCCAACATATCACTTTCGTATTATGTGCCATCAGTGTCAGTGATGGTTGGAGGTTGCGTGACATTTTTCAGTGCCAAACGAAATTGCAGCAGTGCGATGCGTCTTTTTAGGTGTATTTTGTTGATCATTGTCTCGTCGAGTACGGGGCAAATGAGCTAAGTAAATGTTCATGACATTTTATTGCAGGGTCAGAGGTTATTTAAAGATGCAGATCATGCACTGGCACAGTGCACATTTTAGTACATCCGCGGTTGTCACAGACTGTGGACCAATTAAAAAAATAAAAAATTAGAGTCAAGACTTTTCTGTTCAGGAAAGTGTACTAATGGGGCTGCAACTTTATTTTAATGTATGTTTTATGCTTACCTGTAATCAATGATTATTAGTAGTAGTAGCTTTAGTAAGAGGATGAAGGATGTCGATTGTGGGACATTGGGCGACTGAGAGCTACCCTGTCCAGGATAGTTTGTCCCTGCCACCCCTTGGATTGCTGAGTTTTCAAAGACCCAAAGCAGTGGAGGCAAAGACAAGCCATTGAGATGGAAATGTTTTATTACTGGGAAAAAAAAATCCTTACATTATAATGCAGTAGAGCAGTTTTCTGTAGTGCGTGTAATCTAGTGAAACCAGACTTAAAATGCGCGTGAACACCTTGACCCGTCTGCGACTCTTTGAAGTTGGAGTAACACAAACAGACTGTGATTGGAAACCGCATTCTTATCGTGCACACTTTGATCGATAGCTAATGACTCCAGTTGCCGCGGCGTGTTCTGGGTCTTGGTAAACAATATTGGTTCTGGCTCAAAAAAACATCCCAGTTCCTTAGTTAAATGCATTGTTGCTCCAAGAGTCATTCATCCCGCTGTCACTGCATTACACAAAAGCGCTTAATAACACGTTAAGGACCAAGCTCTTCAGAGGAATATATTATATATTTGAAGCCTGACGGCAGTTGTTGTGGTATTTTGCTTAGATTCCATTACTTTAATCTGTTTTTCCTCTGCTCTTGCTGCCCCTCTAGGTGGAATATTGGACTATATTCAGGAGGAACAGCAGCTGACATTTTCCGCTATGAATCGTGCCTTCAACAGGAAAAAAGGTGAGTGGAGAAATGATATTTAAACAGCAACTCATCCGGACTGGAATGATATTAATATATTGTCATGGTTTTTTGCAAACATTCTCTTACCTTTTTTGCTTTACGTTTCTGATGAAGTTTGCTCTCTGTTGCTGTGTGTGACAGACTGAAGTAAACCTCCCATGTGGGGAGTGGGTAATTATGAATTGTAGCTGACATCATTGCTAAACACTGTTACCTTAAGTCATGCATAGAATGCAGTAGGTGGTGTTTTGCCTCCTGACTTAAAGACATGAGTAAGACTTGACCACGTGAGTCTAAACTAAATATTATTAATCAACATACAAAGCACAATAAAATGATTTATACAAGCAGACTGTAGCATTCTGGAAACAAAACAGGCGCTGAAGAGAAAAACATCCGGTCATGTGTCTGGGTAACTTAAGAGAAACGTGCAGCACACACCAGTTGAGGTGACCCTACCCAAAGGCAAACGAGGGAAGATTTGGGGCTGCGTTTTAGAGAAACAGCTTGATCTGTTTACCACCATCTGCCGTGCTCCTCTGCTTTAAATCAACAGGAGAGGAGGATTTTTGGAGAGTGCCTGGTAAAGTGTTCAGGGCCCATGTGGCTCACTAGGCTACATTTACGATTTGGTGTCACAATTCACTTTTACTCTTTAGTATTCTATTTAGCAGCGAACGACTAAAACCAAGAAGGTCTAACACTTCTTGTCGTCTCTCTGCAGCGTGGTGCAAAAAGTTTATCAAAATGCGTTTCTGCTTGTACTTTACTGTCATGCTTGCATAATGAAACCACTTTGTTACAATCTAAAGTAGTTAGTGTACAGCTCGTATAACAACAACAAAAGTGAGTACACCCTTATTTTAAACTGTAGTAATTGGGCCCAAATATTTAATTTCCTCCCTGGTGTCATGTGACTCGTTAGTGTTACAAGGTCTATGGTGTGAATGGGGACAGGTGTTAAGTTTGCTCTCATACTGGTAAGTGGAAGTTCAATATGGCACCTCATGGCAAGGAACTCTCAGAGGATGAGGAAAAAAAGAATTGTTGCTCTAGGGGTGTCAAACACGTTTTAGACTTAGACGGACTTGATTGATCGACAAGGGATCATCACATCGCAGTTCTGGCTGTACTCAGAGGGCTACTTGTAGCTGTCAATATACATGAATATAAATATTGAATACAGTCGTCCCTTGTTTATCCCGGTTAATTGGTTCCGCATCCAACCGTGATAAGTGAATTTCCGTTAAATAGGATTCAATTTTAACAAATAAGTAAACCTAAATTGGGTTTTTAACGTTATTAGAGCCCCCAAGACATTAAATAACACCAATATAGTCACCTTTACATTTGTATTACCCAATATAGTAGATGCAATTAGAGAAAATAAGACGTATTCGGCATAAATAAGCTGACATAGACTCAATTGTAAGCAGTTCCTTGCTTTTTTTTCCTGGACAGTGTATTTCCACCGTACTTCCACCATCGTAATGGTGGCTTTAAATGGCTTTACACTGGTATTACCCAATATAGTATACAAAATAAGAATAAATAAGCCATTTAAAACATAAATAAAACTCCTACTCGAGCAGTGTCACAGTAAATGTGTTCCCTAGGGAACCTCAGTGACGTGACTAGTGCATGTCTCACCGAACAAACACAAACAAACAACAAACAAATCTCGACACCTTGTGGCCAATGTACAACTTAATAACGTTTGATTCACATGGAGTAATTTGGCCCCATAACTACAATCTAGCTTCCTTTGCAACTAGTGTGCGTTAGAAGCAAAACAGAAGGCGTTAGGTGCTTCTTATGCTAATCAACGAGCATGATGATGGTGGCGGACATGAAACCTAACAATTATTATTGGATTTCCAAAGTTCCTGTATTTCGTCAATATTATCTTAGTGGCAGAAATTGTGCGACTTCCTGCAAATCCACTTCCACTGAAAATCATTTTACAGGATGCAATTACAGTTAGTAGAATTATGTATTTTTTTTATATAATAATATATAATCACTATACGTCAACAATATCACAACAAATATGAGCATGGAATTTCCATTTCACCTACTAGAAACAATTTAAAAATATACATATTAGAAGATCCTTGTACAGATCTCTGCAGGTTCGGAGAACGTGCCGTATGCAACTGCAGTTGAATGTGAATATGCATGTGAGTAGAGAGATTGCGTATCTCAAAGCGGCACAATTGGGTATCAGTAGAAGTGCGATAAAGGTTGTCCTTGGAGCCCATCTGATTTGTTTTTTCCTGCATGATCGAGAACGCTGCACCCTCCTCGTGTCATTGATTGAGTACGCCATTGAATAAAGTCATTGCCTCCTCACTTCTTGAAAGCTTACAAAAGACTGTTCATTTAGAATGCAGAACTCAACCTTCTAAATATACGTATGTGCTTATAATGGAGTAGTGTTAATGTTAAACAGGCCCAGAATTGAGATACCCAAATGATACTGGAAGTTTACTCGAAGATGCCTAAGAATTTCACTACAATTAAAGT
Organism: Dunckerocampus dactyliophorus; assembly: GCF_027744805.1. Taxonomy (NCBI): domain Eukaryota; kingdom Metazoa; phylum Chordata; class Actinopteri; order Syngnathiformes; family Syngnathidae; genus Dunckerocampus; species Dunckerocampus dactyliophorus. Next base: position 15,093,457 of record NC_072827.1, on the reverse strand, counting down.
ATGCTTCCTTTATACGGATAGGAAATTGTTATATTAAAACAAACTACTATCTATAACCAAAGACAAAAAATTCAAAGGAAGAACTGTCAGGAAAATGATTCCAAAAACAAAACGACACAGGAACCTGAAGTTTTGGAATGTAACCAATATTTTCAGGAAGAATGTGCCCTCCAAAGTTGCGAGAACTGCCGTCGCGCATGAAGTCCTCAATTTTACGGGACTTCAACTTGGCAAGTGTCGGAGGATTCATTGTGTCGATATGTTTTGCTTTTCCTTTGGCTTTTTTGGGGCAACACTAATTCAAAAAGCCGCCCACAGGGCAGCCTCTCTGGGAATAGGAGTGTGCTAATGCTGCGTCCCACAATACGCCATTTTATGACGTGGCGGTGCGGCCTTTATATGGACAAATCTGTTTTTCTCCCTAAATTTAGAGGGCGCGGCTTAAACACTGGTGCGTTTTATACACCGGAAATTACAGTATCAGGTTTCTACGATTTTGAAGGAAGATTTGCTCCCTTGTTGTGACAATGTGAACCCAAAACCTGAGAGGTTTGAAAAATAAATGGGGGACATTTGACTATTCTGCAGAAAACAAGAGCGCAGTGAGATGAGCAGTTCCCATCTCTTGGGGCTTCCACACAATGCACTACATTTTTAAGGCCTTGACACTTCCTAAGCTGTCACAACACTTGACAAAACGACACTGAGCAACTTTCAACTGGACAACTCGGGAGACAAAGAATTCTGCCTTAGATTCTTTACGTATATCATCCAAAACAATGTGTACAAAAGCCTTGAAACAAGCCTACTTGTCATGTCAAGTAACATCCTTGACCACGCACTTGAATTTATTGCTATTGTGCCCCCTTGCTCAGCATTAGTCATCCCTCTATCAAAGTCCATTCACGAGGCAAATTAGGAAATTAATTTCACTCAACCGGACGCCTAAAATGCAAGAAGTGATCATATTTTAATTGCATCATAAAAGATAACTTTATGTATGCGCAATAAAAAGTGGATTAATAAATGAATGTGGAAAAAATACAGCATTTGTATAATCATACTTGTTTTTATAAGCTGGGTTTTTACAATTTATAGACATACAATATGCATATATACACTACATAGGTGTCAGTGTTCACAAATCCATTAGCATATACTGCATCTTGTTTAAGGCCAAACAACAAAGGAGTGGCTGAAGCAGCAGCACATTAAGATGCTGGAGTGACCTTAGCAGTCTCCGAACCTTAATTCTAGAAAAAATCTGTTGAAGCAGCTGGAACCTCGAATGTCCAAGTGACAGCCTCAAAACCTTCAGGTCTTAGAGAGTTTTTGAGCAAAACCAAGTCCCTCCTGATCTGTGCACAAATCTGGTAACCAACTACAAGAACCGTTTGACCTCTGTGCTTGCCGAAAGACCTTCTCCACCAAGTTTGTCTCGCGTCATTTCTCGTTAGGCATTTTTAGGAGAAACATTTTGGGACAAAATGTAAACTTAAATGAGGCTGAGATGAGAATCTCAAATGTGTCTTCTGAGCTGTAGAATAGAAAGCTTTGCGCAGTAAAAGTTTCCTCTGGGTAGTCATCATTCGCCACTTTGTGCTTCGAATTTCACTGCTTCACTCTATCATGGTTTTAAAAAAATATATTTTATTAATAATTATTTTAAAAATGCATATTTAAGCAAATTTTACATTTTTTTTTAACCTAAATGAAGTACTTTAAATCATAAAAATGGCTAAATGAACTAAAATAGAAATATAAGGCATTCAAAAGATGCATTCAAAGACGCCGACGATATGTAGTATTCTACACTGGTCACGAGGTGTCAGTGTTACAGTTACTGTAATGTTCGATGTGACACACAAGCACCAGAATTGATTGCTGGAACAAGAGGTTTTTATTGCAGGTTTGAATGATCTCGCAACAGGCACAATAATCCCTTATAAAAATCGCTAATGATAACAACAACACGGGGTACTGTTGCAGCCGTAATCCACGACAAGCAAAAACTCAACTCTAAACCCCTGACATCACTTCCTGTCCTTCCTTCACTCAGCTCCCCTTTGGAACACATTTATAGCAACACATACAAGCATGAGTCTTATTTATGTCTTAAATGGCTTTTTTATTCTTATTATGTCTGCTATGTTGGCTAATAGGAGGGTAAAGGTGACTAGGGGTGTTATTTCATGTCTAGACGGCTCTAGAAATGTTAAAAACTGTACTTAGGTCGTAAACAGGTTTTCTAACTACGAAAATATTTGATTTATAAATAAGGAATCCTATTTTGCGGAAATTCACTTATCATGGCTGGGTCTGGAACGCAATAAACAGGAGATTACTGTACTAAGTGCTTAAGGATCATTTACTTTTCATTCGAGCGCATTTGTCATTTGTTTTGTTAAAAGCCAGTTCTAAAATGTTACTGTGTAACCTAAGACTGACTGTATAAAAAGGTTGACTGCAGATGGAATGTTGAAATGTTGCTCCTTGATTCTTTACTGCGCACACATACATCTGTTATCTATTGTTGAATTAGACCCTGGGCCAATGAGACCGAAGTGTTGTGATGTATTTATTTATTTGTTGGTTTTTTTTGGGTCATCAGATAAATCATGGATGCACACCCCCGAGGCCCTGGCCAAGCATTACATAGCCTACAATGCCAAGGTACGTCTCGGCAAATTAGTGCGGAATAGAATTGCTGATTGTTTTCATATGAAACCTCACTTGTTTTACTCGATTTGTACATACAGCCATGTTCTCCTGTCTACAGAGGAAAGTGTACACCACATTATCCTAATGCCTTATTGAATTAGGTGACTATCTTAGGGCTTGTTTTATTGCAGTTAGACTTCAGAAAAGTGATTATCTTTATACGGTGGCCTAGAACACACAGGCAGGGTAACAAACGGTCGGAATAAAAATTAAGTAACTGGTTTATTCACTGAGGGGGGTGTAAGACATAAAGGTATCTTCTTTGATTAAATAAGGCGTGCAAGAGAAAATCCATGTATGGACGACTGCTTCATGCCGCATGAATGCAGGATCATTAGTTTGCAAGCCAAGCGGCAAATCATGGATGGATTCACACGGATTTGTACCAGAGACCAGAAAGATCAATCCCAGTTTGAGCTGTCATCTAATAGTTGGATAAATTTTGGTCTTCACGACCATTAAGGGGCTAACATCCGTGTTTATGACGTCTGATATTGGAAGAGACTCCCTATTCAGCTCACTGACGTGCTCAAGTGTTTTCAACTGCGAGAAATGACAGCACACGTGCACAAAGGTTAATGGTTCCATCTGTTGGGCAATGGCAGAATTGCCGCTGTTTTTGTACTTGTGTTCATGCGTTAAAGCATTGAGAAGCCACCTGTGAGTATAGCTTAGCAAATGAAATCGTAATTCTGAATTTATTCTATTCTTGTAAATCTTGTATTTGTTTTTTTCCATTCTCATCACATAGAATACAAATTTAAAAATTGCATGTAGGATTGTTTTCTGGTAATTGATGTGACTTTTGTTTTCTTCCAGCTCCTTGGTAACACAGAAGTGGAAGCCCCAAAGGGAACAGAGGTTGTAAAGGATGCAGTGAGAAAGCTAAAGGTAACGGATGACTCCAGACTTTTGCCTGGAGGAGCAAGAGCGTGTCTCTGATGACAAATTAGATAAAAACCTCACAGCAGACGATAGCTGTGATAAATATTAGCTCTTCAGCTACTGGCAAGGTGCCTTTGGAGTTTTGTTATTCATGTTGCTCAGCTGAGGCAACCCTGAATGCTTTTGAAAGTACAGTGTACATGGTTGACCCAATAAATCACCATATTAAAAGCACCACTGTGTACAGTACCTAGTGGGTTACGTTTCTGGGAACGAGTCATGGTGCTTTAGTGTCAGCAACAGTGCTAATGTTACTGTTCAGAATGGCCTTAAGCACCCCTCAGGGTAGCGCTAGAGGCTACCAGGCTAGAGAAAGCGTTTTTCTATGCCGCGTCTACATAACTTACGGTCATACTTTAACTTGTTTTCACCTTGCTGCAAGTTCTGCGGCCAGATTGATGGGCAAAGCTAGCCCTTCCGTAGCCAAACAACAAAGCACAAGAACGTTCAAGAACTGCCAAACAAAGTGCGAAATCTTAACGCTTGATGAACAAATTTTATCAGTGAAGCATAAAGACAGACATGTAAAAAAGTACAGTGGTACATGTATGCTGTACATTTTATTTGTATTATTATGTATTTATAAATTATTACCAACTTATGGTGAATGAGGTGTGTACACTGCCTATTTTCTGAGAACAAATAATTTTTGGACCAACAATTCGCAAATTTGCCGGGCCGCAAATGTGGAGGAATCCAATTTATTATGGATTGTTGTTGTAGTCCTACAGATAATAGAATTTCCTGAAGAAGCTAACATGAGCATCTTGCTTACGGCCTCTACGGCTTATTTTTCACATTACTCTTGATTTCCGATGAACTAACTGATCTAACGGAGTTCTCCGATTTGCAGTTTCAGAGGCATATCAAGAAGTCTGAGGGACAGAAAATTCCAAAAATTGAACTGCAGATTTCCATATATGGTGTGAAAATACTAGACCCCAAGACAAAGGTAACTCCTATATCATCAACTTTGGCAGTACTGCTTTTTCAATTAAATCCATTATTGCGTTTCCCTATTGAGACTTTTTTTTAAAAGTCAGCTCCTCTGTGCAAATAGTCATGCAACACTTCTATGAAGTCAGTTAATAACGATATTGTGGCTTTGGTTTTCAGGATGTGCAGCATAACTGTCAGTTACACAGAATATCCTTCTGTGCAGATGACAAAACCGATAAAAGGATATTCACATTTATCTGCAAGGACTCTGAGTCAAACAAACACCTCTGCTATGTGTTTGACAGTGAAAAGTGTGTAAGTGCTCCAGGTTTTGATAGGTGGATGTCTCGAGTTCATCCACCTAATTGTCAGTCTTCAATCGATTATGCCATTTCGTTAAATATCACGGTGTGCACTTCTGTTATGTTACAGGCTGAAGAGATCACGCTAACCATCGGCCAGGCTTTTGACTTGGCCTACAAGAAGTTCCTTGAGTCGGGGGGCAAAGATGTGGAAACCAGAAAGCAGATTGGAAGTCTGCAGAAAAGGGTATGTCTCACATGTGGTTCTTTCAGCTTGTTTGGTGTTATTAATGACTGTGACGGACTTTGACATGCACCAGCCACTAATTGCCCTTTAATGATGCGTCATTTGGATGCGGGTGTGGATGTGAGTGAGCTCCTTAGTTACCTTGTTTGGCTCAGCCATCATAAGTGGGTGAATGATGATGAAGTAAAGCGCCTTAAGTGCCGTTATGTATGAAAGCCGCCACGCTCTTCAACTTCATCTTATGTGCCTGCTCTTATTAAACGATAATTGAAAATCATGCAGTGTGGGTACTTGGGTGCTGTTTGTTGATGGGAAATCTAACTGAATAATTACATCTAAAAAGCAATTTCTGAAGAAATGGGTAGGAACTTAATTAAAAGGAGAAACAAACATGTTATTCTGAGTACGGTGTCATTTAGCGTTTCACATCAAGTTGAAGACAGCTGTATTTGGTAATACAACTATCATATCACATCTGTATCATACTCAGTATGTTTACAGTGCATTTGGAGTTCCACGTTTCTCAACTTACAAACGGCTTCCGTTCCTAGACTGTCATGTAACTCGAGTTTTCGGAACTTATACCTAAATTATAGTCACTCTCACTGCACACAGAACACACAAAGGACAGCTAAAACACAGTAATAAAATGATTTAATACACAAATTAAATGAAACGCTAATTAAAAAGCTTGCACATCGGAAGGGGCGTTGCAAGGGAGGGAGAGACTTATTGGTATACAATCTGCAGAAGCTGCTGAGGTAGAGGGCAGAGGCATGGACTGGAGTTACACGACTTGGACTCGAGTCACAATTTTGATGCCTTTGGACTCGACTTGTCAATATCATCAAAAACTTGCAGCTTGACTTGGACTTTGACATCAATGACTCGGAAATACTTGAGATGCTCAGCGCATGTGTTGAGTAAAATGTGTCCCCATTTCACATATTCAACTAACGGGATTGTTATGATGTAATTTCCAGCAAGACGACATAGTTTCCCTTTGAATCTGCCTCATTGAATGCATTTCTTAACATCCAATCAGGTTTAAGAGCAAACAACGAATGTGTGGATTACATTTCTGTGCACTGACTGAACCCTGAATGCTATGTCAGCACTCTTTTTCTGTGACAAAAATTTGGAAGAGAGTTCAAGAGTTCAAGAGAGGTTTATTGTCATGTGCATGGTAAAAACAGCAGTTATACCATGCAATGAAAATCTTATTCTGTTCATTCTCCCACGAAAAGAAAGAAAACACAAGAAAGAATAAGAACATAAGAAACATAAACACATAAACATATATACCAATGAATTAAGCAACAAAAACAGAAGAGACATTAATACAAATAAATAATACAAATAAATAAATAAAGTGCTATGAGTGTGTGCGTGTGTTGCGTGCGGCGTGTGTGAGTGCTTCGTTGAGAAGCCTGGTGGCCTGTGGGTAAAAGCTGTTTGCCAGCCTTGTGGTCCTGGACTTCAAACTCCTGTAGCGTCTGCCTGACGGTAGGAGTGTGAATAATGAGTGTTGTGGATGTGTGCTGTCCTTGATGAGGTTGTGTGTTCTGTGTAGGACTTTAGTTTTATAAATGTCTTGCAGTGAGGGGAGGGCTGCCCCAACAATGTTCTGTGAGCTCACAGAATCCATGACCCCGCTAGCATTCTTTCGCATTGAATCATCTTTATTCTTGATGATGGTCGTGACAGGTTGAGACCAAAAGAGCGGCCAATATTGGTGGGTCACCTCTCTGAGCTTTTTATGATGTTCATTTTCACTTCCATGGTGATGGCTTTCCCTTTTTTTTTTGGCTTGGGAGATATAATGAAGTGCAAAAAGTTAACATATAAGCAGTGTTATCGTTTGTCAGTGTAGCTGCGCAGGCATACACTGCATTCTTGCATCACATGCAACGGTAGAGTCCCATGTTTACGCACCGAAATTAAAAGGGGTAGTATGGAATTTTTGGCATTACATTGCATGACATCCCCATCAGCAGTGTAGTGCATCAGTGGTGACTTAACCCCCACTTGGTCCCATGAGCCAGTTCTGGTCGAATTTCGGTGGAGAGGAACGTAGTTCCAGTTAGTTGCTGGGGCCATTTAGGTAAACAGTTTGGCTTCTCAAAACAATGTGTGTTCGAAAGAGTGATACATTTGCATGACAAAAATGCCTCCTCGAAAAAGATCAGACCTCACAAATCGTTCAGCACTACTTTTCTCTTTGTTGCATCACAACGTTCTGTCGCCTGTCCGTTGCGCCGCATCTTCATCCGCTGCGCAAGCGTCGCAGCCATTTTCATCACATACACAACAATGGACAGACGACTGTGGGCAGTGATAGGACGAAAAGGAAAAGTAACGCCGAGCGATTTGTGAGGTCTGACTTTTTTTGAGCAGGCATTTTTGTGATCCAAACGTATTACGCTTTTGAACGCATATTGTTTTGAGCGCGTTCGTCACTCTGAAATGGAACGTCGTGCAATGAGATTGAACACAAGAGCCATCCATCCTTCCCTCACTCGTGAGTGAAGACCCCGAGGTACTTTAACTTCTCCACTTAGAGACTTGACTAATGAGATGGTTCTGTAATTTATTCATCGGTACCTATTTGTTCACCTGCATTGTTTTTCATGCAGATTAAAGAACTGGAAACCGAAAACTCAGACCTGAAGAAGCAGCTTCAAGATCTGGAAGAACAGTTGATGATAGCACACGTGCCACCAGTAAGGGCAATGTGCGCAGCGGGTCGCTAACATCAACAGATTTGAGTGCTTTTGTGCAACACTTTTGGCTAATGATGTTCCTCTGCCATCTTTTCTCAGCCGTTATATATAAATGAAGCTAACGAAGCGTACATGCTGCAGAGGCCCTCTTCTCTCTTCTGGTGTCACAACATCAACTCCTGTCTGGAAATCTCTTCTGTCACACTCACTCCTATGAGCTCGCCAGAGTCCAACCTCTCTGCTGGACTACTAACTCCTCCGCCTGCCAAACCCACTTTCCTTCCTCCTAAACCTCCTGAGGGATGCAGCATCCCGCGACCCCGTGTAAACCCCTGATGCTTCTTGTTATTTCGCTTCTGTGGCTGTCCCTCAAGTCTTGTTATTATCGCCCCTTTGTCTGTTATGCTTCTGTGTTTGTTTATTTACAAACTTTCAGCCCTGCCAACCGTAACCATATCTGACACTTTACACAGGCAGGGAGCATCTCAATGAAACCGCAGTCTACAGACATGTTTGACATGGTTCCCTTCTCCCCTGTGACCCCGCTGGTGCCAACACAGGTCAGAAATGGCTGTCCTCCACCACGACCAACCACACTGTCATCTAATATAGGTGTGTAGCCCCTTTATGGTCCATTTTTAAGGAAATAAGTTGACAGTCATTGTCATGTTAATGTGCTGCCTGCAGGGAAAGACCTGTTTGGTGCAGAGCCGTTTGATCCGTTCACCTGTGGTGCAGCTGACTTCCCTCCAGATATCCAGTCCAAGTTGGATGAAATGCAGGTGAGCGTCTTACATTTTCTTTTTCTCGTGAATTGATTTGTTTTTGATTCAGGGATATAAGTATTTGATCTCAGCGTAAAACATGGTTTGGTACTTGCTGAAAAAACCCTTGTTGGCAAGCACAGAGGTCGTTTCTTGTAGTTGGTCGCCAGGGTTGCTTGCACACATCTCGGGATGGATTTTAGTCCAATCCTCCTTACAGGTACTATCCAAATCAAGAAACAGTGTGTTGCTGTTATTTGACTCTGAAGTTTCAACTCCCTTCACACATTTTGTATGGGTTAGAGGTCTAGAGACTGGCAAGGCCACTATGTGCTTCTTTTTGACCCACTCCAGTGTTGCCCTGGCAATATGTTTTGGGTTCACGACCACCACGACCTATCCTTAGTGTTCTGGCTGAGCCCAGGAGGTTCTCATCCAAGATGTCTACGATACATGGAACCTTTCAACATTCAGCTTCTCTCTGCCTCCAAACACTTTGAGTCGAGTTGATGCCCTGATGATCTGACCACATCGCACTCCCCCAAGCCTTCTCTGAATAATTCAGACGGCCCATACATGCGTCTTCTTGAGCACGGAGACCTTGTGGGTATGACAGCAAAGTGTGGTACCATTCGCTCGGTGACTGTGTAACCCCACGAGGTGAATTCTTGCACGGAGATCCAGAGCAACTTATTTCCCGTTTTCCGAGTGATTGCGCCAATAGTGATGTCTTTCTCACCGAGCGTCTTTATAATGGTCTTGTAGTCCGTTCCAAACTTGTGCAGGTCCTGAGGTCCTGTTTTTGTGACAGGTGCTGTTTTTACACAATGAGTTGAGAATAGAAGCACTTTCCTAAAAGGGACAGGACTAACTTGTGTGCTTCATGGGCACATAACCAATCTGCAGAGGTCACAATGCTTGCTGGTTGGTAGGGGATCAAATACTTACTTCCCTCAATCAAATACAAATGAATGTATAACCTTTATTTAATGTTATTTTTCTTGATTTTTTTTACATTCTGTCTCTATGTTACAATAAACCTATCATACAATTCTGGACTGTCCATCTCTTTGTAAGTAAGACAAACATACAAAATCAGCAGGGGATCAAATACTTGAAATGGCTTGTAGGATATGACAGGGGACATTTTTTAAGTCAAGGTACTGCAAGTCATACTCTGTAACTAACCTTCACGGTGAGCATTTGCCACTAGATGGCAGTGTTGAATGCTTTTCCCTCAAAGGCCGCTTTAACCTCTGTCTAATTCTTCACAATTGCATTTATGGCCTACCCTGTCCGCGTGCAGCGTCAAAGATGGTTTGTACTTTTCTTTCGATGTCAACATGTGTTCTGTTGTGCTGCACGGGCCGCTTGGGGTTTTGTAAGTCATGCATGTCGCAACCTTTCATTATGTACTTAGCGTCTGTTAGGATTACACTTGGTTGCTGCTGTCACCCACATTATGTATGTGGTTAGTAAGTCATGAAATTCCTTGTATTTTAATATATGATATGGTGTTCTTACATGCAATAATTGGGGAAATGACCTATTTAATTATGGAGAAATGTGGCCCATAACTTTAAGATGCATGCTTTCTTCAACATGCCTGAATGCATGATTAATTATCACAGCCTATTTAGTTTGTTTTTCCATCTCATTCTGATTATTTTACATTATAGCTGCCATTCCAGCCTTGTGTTGCTCAAACAAAGTCATGATCTAATGTCTAATTTGTCTTCCAGGAGGGGTTCAAAATGGGACTAACCTTAGAAGGCACGGTCTTCTCTCTGGACCCGCTAGACAGCCGCTGCTGATGCTCCGACGTTCCGACGTTGTTGTTGTTGGGTTTTTTCCCCGTCTATTACTTTGACACCGTTTGTACGTAACAAGTGCCAAAATCTGCTCCACAGTTGAAATGTCACACTTTTCATCTTGGGGTTTGTATATGAATTAGCATTCCGTTTGTTTCTGTTTTGCTTTGTTGGATAGATCAAGGTCAACTCAGATCCATGATAGAGAAGACATATTTTTGTAAAACTGGAAGAGATAGTTTTGAGTACATTTGCTTGCACAGTGCATGAGAGTTGTATCTGGTTACGTATGTCCAATGTTACGCTCACTTTGTTTAAGTTGTGTATTCCTGTTGCTATGCCAGACTCGAGGCGGCCATGAAATCAATGGAATGTGTCATTAACCCGCTCATAACGTCACATTTTACTCATCATCTTACACATTTTTATTGTAAATGAATGCAGTCCATCTTTATTATTGTTATTATTATACACATTGTCTTGACTTTCTTTTTAATATTGTGATTTTAATACAATTTTTAGTTGCCGTTTAAGATTGTAGCTGTCTAACTTTCTTGCACCAGAAGGCACTTTTTTTGTATTTTTACTTTTGGTCTTTGATTTTTCCCTGTCACACTTATTAAAGATAAAGACATTGCACAAAACTGATACAATGCCTTATTATGCCATGTTGTGACTCACAAGCTGGGCCGCCCCTCCCCACATGCAGAGCACGCGCTGTGCGTAGCGCCCCACGGGGGCATTCTCCGCAAATGCGCAATGGATGTGCATCGCCGCCATGAGGAACAGAACACCAAGTCATTGTCACGCTTGTTAGGGACACCCTGGTGGTGTAATGGTACAGCTGCTGCCTTTTAAGGGGGCTTGGGTTCGCTCTCTATATTTTCATTGTTTTTTCTTGAACAATTACTTTCAGTCCCTAGTGGTGTAATGGTACAGCTGCTGTCTTTTAAAGAGAATGTGCAGTTTTGAGCCCAGCCCTATCATTTTTTTTTATTGTGTAAATTTTTTTCCCATGTATGTTTAATTTTCTATATTCCTCAATGAGTAAGTGCATTTGCACTCGCATTCAGATTTTATCCACACGCATTAAAAATATGTAAACTATGTCAGGGCAGTCTGGAACCCATTTAAGTCGGTCCTTCTTATTTCGACAATCCGTCGAAGTCGACCAACTCATCAAGTCCCGGTCCACCGCGTTCTTCTTACTAAAATGTGCCCGCGTAAGTCGACAAAAATTTGTAAATCCAACGGGGTCCTTGCGGATTCTACAACAACAACTAACAAAATGCGCCAAATTAAATGTCTTTTTTGTTTGTTAACCACTGGAAGAATTATTTATAGCGACTGTAGACAAAGTGACAAGCAAATGTGCACGTAATTGCTAGTTTTGACTTCGGTTATGTCGACAACCGCTCATGTCAGAGTCAGTCAGATGACCTAAACGGATTTCACTGTAGTGTATATACAGTCATGGAATAAATGATTAGACCTCCCTTGTTTCTTCCGTTTCTTGTTCATTTTAATGCCTGATACAACAAAAATAGCTCATAAGAGTTAATTTTTTTAGCAGTGCAATGCTGTAGCTATTCATGTAAGAACTTAAGTGATTTTGGTTACTAAGAAAACCATGGAAGTTGCCACATATCAGCTCTTTAATGAAACTCTTATGAACTACATTTGTTATCATTATATTTGTCCAAACAAATGTACCTTTAGTTGTACCAGGCATTGGTATCGTTTGCACAGAGCTTTAGCAAATTTGCTACACTGCTGAATTTGCTGCACCATGAAGTCAACACTGTGCTGCTCACAAGTCTGGGAGAATAAGGTAACTCTATGGTTCACGGGTGTCAAACTCATGCCATCGATGGCCGAGACACTGCAGGCTTTCCAGCCGGTGACTAAAGCAGCTGATTTTAACGATGAACAGCTCCTTCAATTTGAGGGAAGGCGCTCATTCATCCATTTAAATCACCTGCTGGAGAAAAAACCTGCAGTGTCTCGGCCTCCATTGACACACGTGCAATAGTTGGACAAGCAGTGTAACAACAAATCTCACAACACTGTGCTCTGCTACTCATACGAATGGAAGAATCAGGTAAACTGTAAAATTAAACCGGCAGGAAAAACAACGAACTCACCAGTTCCGTAGGAATCGCGGCGGCGCTACCATTTCACACATTAGTCTTACTCGTGGTGTTGTTTAAAGAAAGAGCTAAAAAAAAAATCACACAGCAACGTAATAGGTAGAAAACAACCGACAAGACACTACCAACGAATAATGCAGAATAACCAACAACTATGTGAGCTCTAAACATGTAATTTAGCGGCTATTTACAGCAACAGTACAGCAAAGCACGCTGGGAAACCGGAAGCCATTTACGTAGAGGCCGCTTCGCTGAGCCGTACGTCGGCGGCGCCGCCATATTGGATGTGGCAAGGCTGCGCTGTAAGTGAATACAAGGACTTGTACTTCATAAAACGCCTTTCTACGAAGAAATTTAAGTTCATGTCTCTCGTTTATACATTCACACACGCACTAATATACTTGGGAAATAGTTAGGCACCAAAAACAATGTATTTGATCTTCTCAGATGGCTAAGATGAGAACTTTTTTGATCCAACACAGTAGTATACATTGTAGTCTTAATGCAACAAAATAAGAATATAAAATAAGAACATGAAAGTTATCAATCAAAATAATAATCAGCAAATGCATGTATTTTAAATGGTACCCCATAAATCAAGGCACAAGAAATACAAATGTATTCTGATATAAAATGTGTATGTCAGAGATGGATGGAGGAGCCAACAAAACAACTGCACTCATTTAGGAGTATTATTACTTTACAACAATTTTACTCAATAAAAAGGCATATGATGTTACACATATTGGTATCAGTATCGGTTGATATAGGAATCGGAAATTGAGAGTTGGAAAATATCGGCATATCGGTTATTGGCAAATAAAAAGTCAATATCGGACATCCCTAAATAAAATGGATCAATAAACTGAAGAAACAATGGTGGCCTAACCATTTTTTGTCATGACTGTACATTTTACTTGTCTCCGACCATGAAATTCTCGCTTTTCTGTGAAACGGTCATCATTTGATATTTTTGAGTTTACGCATTGACGTCATGTGAAACAAGAACAGCCAGAGAGAAGTAGTTGCAACGTTTATTTCAACGGATGAAACTCAAATGCATCCAGTGTGAAAAATGGTGTCCTCCTCCTTTCTCCTTCTCCCCCCCTCTGCCTGGGCTTTAGCAGGCAGTCAAGCCTAACAAATGTTTAAAAAAACAAACAAAAAAAACAACCTATAATAAATATACTCGAATAAGCACCAGATGATCACAATAGAATGACTTCAGGGCACATTCCACAGTTCAAGTTACAAAAAGAAAGTCATACTATTTTCCTGAATACATTTCTTATCAAAACAGTTTGTCACTTTGTGTGCAAAATGACAAAACTTCCTAAATTAACATGACAAGAGCTTGGGAGATTAACACGCGTTTTGTTTAATTTGTTGCATAGCAAAAGATACAAAGCAAACAGCCACCTCTTTTTATATGAAAGAAATGAAATGATTAAGAGCGTATATTAAACCAGGATACTGAAGAGGGAGAATTGACATGCATAAAAATAAAACAGAATAACCTTTGCTACCTTTTACTGTTCAATATTGCAAACTGAGATTTAAATGTTACAATACACACACACACGCACACACACACACACACACGACTCACACTAACATCGTATTCATCTCTCCATCGTGAGACAGAAAGATCTTTATTGGCATCCCCCCCAACCCCTGCCTCGGAGTAGTTAGTGTCATGCTACTGTACAAAACAGCACCTGTGAAAGAACATTTACATGTTGTATCGTCGTATGTCAGTCTCGGTGACGAGGTAGCTCGCAGAGGAAACGTCAATCTGAATGTTTCTGTAATGTTCTACATGGTCCATGTGGAGTTGAAATGAATGGATCCAAACATTGGTTCATCAGAAATGTATTTTTTTTCCCATTGGTTGTCAGTGACATAAGTGTATAATCACAAAAAAAAACAAAAAACAATCCAAGATATTGTTTTTCATTATTGGTGAATTTTTTGGGGGATGAAAGATACACGGACCAGTTTTTATCTGGACTTTTACTTTTTCGAAACAAATAACAGGGAACTTTGGACCAGAAAACAAACAAATAAATGATCCCGATTCGACCAATCGCATCTGTCAATTCCAAACATTGATCTAACTAAATCTTTGGATGTGTTCTGAGTTGAAAGGCACAATAAATATCCTGCCACAGGGCCAGAACAGTCCTCAGTACTCGTATGTACAATGCGGCTGATCAGGACACCTGTCAGTTCAATAGTCTCAGGAGTCCACTTGGCGTTTTTACAAGAAGCACACTGGCCCAATATCGACGCCAAACTCTTGATTTGGGCCGCCAATGTCCACAGGGGCAATATCCAAAATGGGAAGCCTGGCAGTTTTCTGTGTCCTGTACTCAAACACTGTCTTGCCCCAGTTGCCATTTGCATTCTGTGAAATAGATGGGATAAAGTTAGTGTCTTGAACATTTCAGTAGACGGGATGCACTTAAACCACAGTTTTCAATCGCCCCAGTTTTCGTATGATTTGGTTTTCGATGAAAATTTACGACAAAATTTTGCCTTGCTTTTCTTACACTGTCTCGTTTATTGTGCAAAACCGTTGAATCTTGTGATATTAAAAAAAGATGTGCGCGGATTACTCGCAGCATCGCTTGTTTTTGAAGCCATCTTGGATCACACACCTAACCAAAGCTTGAGATCCTTATCCTGTAAGGCAGGGGTCCCCAACCACCGGGCCAACTTTCATGTGCAATGATGAAAAAAAATAATAGTTTATGTAAATGTATTATGCATTTTTAATATATGGGCCATTATTTTAGCCCCCAGTTTGTACAGTACATGTTTATTCCAGCAGAGACCCGTCCCACTTTGTTCACCAGTCCTTGAACACCCCATCTAACGTTCTTCCACGCTGCACAGATAAACTACTATACTGTATTTTTCCCCCTTTTCTTTCACCTCTTATTTGGTCCCAAATGAGTGAATGAATAATGGGTTCACTTCATTGCGATTTTGGATGGCTTGAAAAGCAGTATAAAATGGAATCCATTATTATTATTAAGGTATAAGGTAAGGTTTGATGACGTTATAGAGTGCTAATGTCCATATTGGTTCGGTGCGCAATCTCAAATTAGTTCATGCTAGCACACTTCCTTTTACCACACAAAAAAACCAACTCCAGGCTCGTACTGGTGGACGGTGGGTCTGTATTCGTTTTGTGCTGTTAATTTGATGTTGTTCCTGTCGTAGTTTCACACAATACATAATAAATAGGATAAATACGATTGCTACAATGTACAGTATGCCCCCCCCCCGGTCCACCGGAGATTCATTGGCCCAACAAGGTTGGGGACCACTGCTGTAAGGCACATTCCTTTGGCAAACTCAACAATGAGTTCCATCCTGGCAAAGAAACAAGAGATCAAGGACGCTAATGTTGCGAAAGAGGTAAAGGCACTAACGAAACAGAGAAATGTTGAGAAGAAGAGTTGTTGGTGTGGATGCCCTCCTCTCTCTCTCCTCCTCCGTCACGGTCTTCCCAACAATGAAGGTAAATTAAAGTGAAATTAAATGTTCATTTTTCCCTTGCATTTGTCATTTATATTTTTTTGCATTGTTTTCTGCATGTAAAGCGATAATCATTCTCTATAAAATAGTTTTTGGGTGTTTGGGATGGATTCATTGGATTTGCTTCAGTTTTCGTATGTTTCATTTTGGAAATCCAAGGTACTGCTGTATTTTTTTTTTTGTCTTGAGCTTCAAAATGATGACATTTTGACAAAATAATAATAATAATAATTAAAATAACAAAAACTGAGCTTTAATAATTGCAATTACAGTAATCCCTCGTTTATCGCGGTTACTTGGTTCCGGCCATGGTAAGTGAATCTCCGTGAAGTAGGATTTCTTTTTCATAAATGGAATACTTTCATAGTTAAGAGCATAGAAAATGGGTGTACAACCTACTAAATATGGTCTTTAGCATTATTAGAGCTAACTAACACCCTGATAGTCACCTTTACACTCATATTACACAATATAGTAGACATAATAAGAGAAAATAAGACATATTCGGAAAAAAATAAGACACAATATAGACTCATACATGTTAGCATTGGGAGATTTGCTTGTTGCTTTTTTTTAACTTCCGGTTTCTGTTTCTTGTGGTGGCTATTGTCTCATCAATGTAACATTACTGACACCTAGTGACCAGTGTAGAATACTACACCATATCATATGTCTTTGAATTCATCTTCTGAATGCCTTGTATTTGTAGTTGAATGAATTTAGCCATTTTTATGCTTGAAAAGGCTTAATTTATGCCAAAAGTACGTAAAATATACATATACAATAGGCTGTACTCAACCACGAAACAGCGTGATTTATTAATTTATATATTTTTGAAAAACTGTGGTAGAGTGAAGCCACGAAATTCAAAGCGTGAAGTGGCGAGGCATTACTGTAAAGTGACTTGGCAACTTGAGGATCCTCCCTTCTGTCCCTTTCTTTTTTGGAGGGTTGGCCAATTTTGGTATCAATCTGATACCAAGTAAATACAGGGCCAGAATTGTCGATACAGATACTTTTTTGTCATGTTTCAAAATCATTGAATCATTTTGCCTTTAATTAGCCCTTGCTGTTGATACTGTCAACATTTGCATCGATCCTCCCACCCCTACTATTTGGGGATTTGTTGAGTCTGAGCTGGGAACTTACTGTACAGGAGTCTTCAACCACTGTGTATCTGAAGCGATTGTTTCCCTCTGCTTTGAGCTCCAGGTCATTGGAAGCTTTGAGGACCACGGCCTTCTTCAGGTTGCCTGCCTTCTGGTCCTTATAGCCCACAGAGTTCTTGCAGTGGTAGGTAATGGACTGAGAGGCTTCTTTGGACAGCAGGCGAATGAAGGTCATCTGGACGGTGATGGTATTTGCTGGTTGATCTTGGTTGCCATAAGTGAACTACAAGGACATACAAAATTGATGAGTCCAACGTTCTTTCTACACATTAGTCACAGCCATTCATCCCATTTGGACACCATCATTGTACTGGATCTCGCTACATTTTGCAGCGCAGAATCGGCTGTCATTTTCACCGCTTCCTTATACAACCATGACCTTTTGGAAAGCTAATGATCGCCTCAACTGTTCATGGCTGTTGTTGCGTGCGTGATGCTCAAGACAATTAGCTTGAAGTGTACATTTACAGTAACCAGTGGAGACACAGTTCTCCCATGCTCAATTCTCAAACCAAATAGACAAGTAAGAGCAGTGCTTCTCAAATAGTGAGGCGAGCGTGGGTGAGGTGTCAGGCAAGGGGGGAGCTTTTCAGTGTCCGTGTCTTCGTGCGTTGCCTGCACGCATGCTATTCATGCTTGAGCGATACACAAGCCTCCAGCGAGGTGGCAGCACTGCTTAAACCCAGTAGACCGGGGTGTCCAAACATTTTCCGAGGGCCACATATTGATAGATGAATGGATGATATTTGATATTTCATAAAGCCACACATGTAGTTGTGAAGAACTACATATAGGTAAAAAAAAAAAAAAAACCTGGTCTTCGGTGCCCAAATCTGGTTCTTGGAACAAGTAATGTCACTTCTCTAGTGGGGAAGGAGCCCGAACTTGTGTGAGAGGTTGAGACATTCCGGCTAGACATAGTCGGACTCACCTCGACCCACAGGAACCAAACTCAAAGAGGGGCTTGACCTTGTTCTACTCTGGAGTTGCTGCAGGGGAGAAGAGGCGAGCTGGTGTGGGCTTATTGATAGCTCCCCGGCTTGTGCCTCTGTGTTGGAATCATCCTCGGTGAACAAGAGGGTCATTTCCCTACACCTTCGAGGTGGGGAAAGGGTCCTGACTGTCGTTTGTGTGTACGCGCCAAACAGCAGTTCAGAGTAGCGTTCTTGGAGTCCATCAGAGAAGTGCTGGAGAGCACCCCAACTGGTGACTCCGTCGTTCTACTGGGAGACTTTAACGTCCATGTGGGTAATGACAGGTGACCTGGAAGGGCGTGATTGGGAGGAACGGCCTCCTCTGAACCCGTGCAGTGTGATATTATTGGACTTCTGTACGTGCGACATTTTGTCCATAAAAAACACCATGTTTAAACATAAGGATGTCAACAAGTGCACTTGGCACCAAGACACCCTAGGCCGCAGGTCTATCATCAGACCTGCATCCGCATGTTCTGGTCATGCAGGTGAAGAGAGGTGCTGATCACCACCTGGTAATGAGTTGGATTAGATGGCCGGGGAGGATGCCAGACAGACCTGGGAGACCCAAACGTGCAGTGAGGGTGGGCTGGGAACGTCTGGCAGTCTCCCGTTAGTCGAGTCTTCAACTCTCACCTCCAGCAGAGCTCCGCCTGCATCCCGGGGGAGGATGAGGATATCGAGTCCGAATGGGCCGTATTCCGTGCCTCCATTGCTGAGGTAGCCGATCGGAGCTGCGGCCGCAAGGTGGTTGGTGCCAGTAGTGGCGGCAAGCTCCGAACCCAATGGTGGACACCAGAGGTCAGGGCTGCTGTCAAGCTGAAGAAGGAGTCCTATCAAGCATGGATGTCTTGTGTGACTCCTGAAGCAGCTGACAGGTTCCGGCAGGCCAAGTGGCTACGGCGGTGGTCGGGGCAAAAACTCGGGTGTGGGAGGAGTTCGTTGAGGCCATGGGGCACGACTTTCGGTCGGCCTCAATGAGGTTCTGGCAAACCGTTCGACGCCTCAGAAAGGGGAAGCAGTGCACCCTGCTGACACTGACTGAGGATATAGTCAGACAGTGGAAGGAATACTTTGAGGCCTTTCTCAATCCCACTGACATACCTTCCATAGAGGAAGCAGAGTCAGAGGACTTAAACACTGACAGTTCCATCACCGTGGCTGAGGTATCTGGGGTAGTCAAAGCGCTCCCCAGTGGCAAAGCTCTGGGGGTGGATGAATTTCGCTCTGAATTCCTCATGGCTCTGGATGTTGAGGGACTGTCTTGGCTGACACGTCTTCAACATTGCATAGCTTGGCAGACCGGGGTGGTGGTCCGCCTTTTCAAGAAGGGTGACCAGAGGGTGTGTTCCAACTATAGCGGGATCCCACTCCTCTGCTTCCCTGGGAAAGTCTATTCCAGGGTGCTGTAGAGAAGAGTACAACCATTACTCAAACCTCAGGTACAGGAGGTGCAATGTGGTTTTCATCCCGGTCGCGGAACAAGGGTACATTGCAAGGATACATTGGAGTTTGCCCAACCGGTCTACATGTGCTTTGTGGACTTGGAAAAGGCATTCGACTGTGACCCTCATGGTGTCCTGTGGGTGGTGCTTCGAGAGTACGGGACTGGTGGCGCCTACTACGTGCCATTAAGTCCTTGTACAACTGGAGCAGGAGCCTGGTTCGCATTGTCAGCAGTAAGCCTAGCCTGCTTCCGGTGAATTAGGCTGTGACGTTCAGCATTTACTGGGGCAGTTTGCAGCTGAGTGTGAAGCTTCTGGGATGAGACTCAGCACCTCCAAATCCGAGGCCATAGTTCTCAGTCGGAAAAGGGTGGATTGCTCCTTCCTGGTTGGGAATGAGGTCCTGCCCCAGGTGGAGGAGTTCAAGTATCTCAGGGTCTTGTTCACGAGTGAGGGAAGGTTGGAGCGTGACGTCGACATGTGGATCGGCGCAGCATCTGCAGTAATGCGGTCGCTGTACCAGACTGTCGTGGTGAAGAGGGAGCTGAGCCGGAAGCACAGCTCTCAATCTACCGGTTGATTTATGTTCCCATCCTCACCTATGCTCATGAGCTTTGGGTAGTGACCGAAAGAATGAGATCGCGGATACAAGTGGCTGGACTCTAAGAGATAGGGTGAGGAGCTCAGTCATCCGGGAGGGACTCAGAGTAAAGCCGCTGCTCCTTCACATCGAGAAGAGCCAGTTGAGGGGGCTCGGGCATCCAGTCTGTATGCCTCCCAGACGCCTCCCTGGTGAGGTGCCCGTGGCAGACCTAGGACACGCTGAAGGGATTATGTCTCACAGCTGGCCTGGGAACGCCTTGGTGCCTTGCTGGAGGAGGTGGCCGCGGACCGAGAAGTCTGGGCTTCCCTACTGAGACTGCTGCCCCCACGCCCCAGACCCAGATAAGCAGAGGAAAATGGATGGATGAATGGAAGTTTTCAACAGTATTTCAATTCAGGGGGGTGTGGAAACATTTCTCTTCCCTGGGGTGCAAATAATTGAGGACCACTAGGGTATTAGCATTACATAGCATTTAGGCTGCTGCAACGCTACTTGCTACATGTCTTGACACTTCGTTAAAATGTAAGCGCTCACATATGTTCCTCTGTTGATGTCAGCTCCAAACCACACAGGTTTGTTCCTGGAAGAGCTCCACCAATTTTTACGAGGTATGTTGGATGGGTTGGCAGAGATGCAGGTCTCTCCGGTGTCCAGGTTGCAGTACACTTTGATGGCATCTTCTGCGCTACCTTGGTTTGGATCCACCCAGTATTCTCCTTCATGCAGGAAAAGAAGCAAAAGCATTAATGAGTGACATTATATGGTCACGCTTAGCTTGTTGTATGCTAAGGTATTCATTTAGGACTACACTGCATCATACTCAATGAGGTTCAGAGCTGGTGATGCACTTTTTTATGTTAGTACTGGATGGTCATTAAAAAGATAACAAGGACAAAGAAGAAAATAATTCACTTTTGTTAAAAATGTTTTCAAATACAGTTATGCCTCATTTATCACAGTTAATTGGTTCCGGACCTGACCGTGATAAGTGAAAGTCAAAGTACGATTCCTTATTTATCAATCAAATGTTTCTGTAGTTAAAGCATAGAAAACCTGTTTGTGACCTTCTAAATATGTTTTTTTGACATTATTACAGCTCTCTAGACATGAAATAACACCCCTATAGTCACTTTTACATTCGTATTAGTCAATACAGTAAACATAATAAGAGAAAATAAGACATAATATAGACTCACACGTTAGCATTGGAAGAGTACCATGTTCTTTTTGTGCTTCCTGCAGTGGCTATTGTCTCATCATTATAATATTACTGACACCTAGTGACCAGTGTAGAGTACTACATATCATCACAACAATACGTCTTTGAATGCGTCTTCTGAATGCCTTATATTTGTATTTTAGTTAATTTAGCCATTTTTGTCACGGCCTGCGTTGTTCCCCTTTGTTTATTTTTTCCTGGCTCGCCACTGCCTTCTCACCTGTGTTTTCCTTTTCTTACCAGGAACGCTTTCGCCGGCTGGAAGCGGGGCAGCTGGGCGCACCTGAGCTGGATTAGAGGTGTCATACTGAAACTGACAGGCAGCAGCTGGGAGACGCTGGTTTATTCTTCCTTGCTCTACCACGCGGACATTAGTTTACCAGCACTCGTTGTTTGGACTTTCTGTTTTTTCTGCATTTACATTGCATTACTAGTTGGACTAAGACTTGCTTAAGCGTCCCCACAGGTGAGC
Source organism: Dunckerocampus dactyliophorus (assembly GCF_027744805.1). Classification (NCBI taxonomy): domain Eukaryota; kingdom Metazoa; phylum Chordata; class Actinopteri; order Syngnathiformes; family Syngnathidae; genus Dunckerocampus; species Dunckerocampus dactyliophorus. The sequence goes on along the minus strand of NC_072827.1, from coordinate 15,071,426 downwards.
CCAGTCGCCTTTCCAGGCTTCCGGCTGGGCCACCTATTAATTTATTGGCTTATTCTTGTAGTGCCAGTTTTGTAGGGCACCACCACCTTTTGTTACTCGAAAGAACTATTAAAGACATTATCTCTGCATCTGGGGGTCCAGTCCATTTTTTCAACATGTCACAATTTTTTTATGCTTGAAAATGCTTAATTTAGGCAAAAACTACGTAAAATTTGCTTATATTTTATCAGCCTAATAATAATATTCAAACAAAAAACACGGATGATTTAATAATTTGTATATTTCTGAAAAACCGTGGTGGTGTGAAGCCGCAAAATTTGAAGTGTGAAGTTTTGTTACAACTCTTGTGCTGGGTCTTATTCTAGAATGTCTATGTCTAGTGCGTTAAGTGACTTTCAATCCATGGTTTAAAATAGAAATGAAAAAACAACAAATGAGAAGACTTGGAAAAAAACATCTCTCACTATCTAATATGTTATTGTTTATGCCAAATGATTCAAATAACTGTGGGTCCCCACAGCCTTTTTGATAATAAACCTATTTAAAACACTTCCACCCATGTTGTGTGTTATCCTTCCTCACCGCTCTTCTTCATGGGGTAGCATCTCTTGAGGTCGTCACAGGTCCTGGCTGGATGTTTCCTGCTGCCATCTGGGCTCTTCATGCTGTCAATCTGGCTGCTCAGGGCTTTCAGGGTGGCCTGGACACCAGGGTCAACTTGAACTACGGTGGAGGAGTTGCTGTTGGGGAGGGCCTCATCCTCGCTGAACTCTGGCGGAGGAGGCGGTGCATCTTCATAATCGTGAGGGCCTCCAAACAGATCGTCCATCGCTGCCACGGGAGGTCCCGGGGGTCCGGGAGGGCCTGGAGGCCCAGGTTCTCCTGGAGGGCCCTGTTTTTTAAAATAGTTATGATTACAATCAAGTTTATACTTTTGTGATAAAAATGAGAGCAAGAAAGACATAAAAAAACAAAACCAGTGACATTGCTCACCAAACATCTGTTCTAAAGATGTTGAGTGATTTAATAATAATGGAGTCAATGTTTCATATTTGATGTTGCCAGGGAAACCTTTGCTTCATTCTCTATTGCAGGGGTGTCCAAAGTGCGACCCGGGGACAATTTGTAGCCTTCAGCTGTTTTTTTCTGTTTGTTTTTTTTCATTGGCCCGCAGCACATTCTAAAAGTATAATTTAACAAGAAAATTTAATTAAAAAAAACAACACGAAATATTAGAAAATACGCAGTAATTGTACAAGAATAAAGTCAAAACGTTCAGAAAAAAAGAAGTAGTGTAATGAGAAAAAAGTCATAATTTTACGAGAATCACGTTATATGAGGAGAAATAACCTAATTTTAATATCATAAAGTTGAAATATTAAAGAAAAGAGTAATAAAAGTCATTTTTTAAAGTCTTAATATTATGAGAAGCAAACAAAACAAGTTGTAATTTTTGGAAAGCTAGGTTGTGGAAAAAGTTAGAATAATGTCAAAATATGGGAATAAAGTTATAAGAAAATTTACAAAAACAAAGATGAAATGACAGCTGGAATTTTATGAGAATAAAAAGTTGCAATGTTACAAGAATAAATTCCGTAATATTATGAGGAAAAATAACATCATTTTAGTAACAGAGTTGAAATATTAAATGAAAAATATGTTACTTTAAAAAAAAATCATAATATAACAAACAAACAAAACAAAATAAAGTTGTAATTTTTGGACAATTAAGTTGGGGAAAATGTTATAATACTATGGGAATAAAGTCCAAATATTATGGGAATAAATTCATCACATTAAAAAAATTTACAAAGATGTTTATGAATAAAGTTGAAGCTTCTTGGCATATCTAAATGTGTTGCCCTACAAAATATCAAAGTGGCCCTTCCTTTCAGTATGTGGCCCTTAGTGGAAAAAGTATGGACACCCCGGTTCTATTGAGATCATACCTCCGGTCCAATTTCTCCAGAGATTCCACGGGTTCCTGGAGGTCCCATTGGCCCTGGCTGTCCAATGTATCCTTCTTTTCCAGGAGGCCCAATAGGACCAGGTGGCCCCTGAATTAAGATTTAGTATGCAGTTTTACCCTTCAGTGACTAAACTGTGCTGAGAAAACAGTAATACTATTATTAAAATAACATTAAAAATGGCAGAGTAGCATTTACCCGAGCACCGTTTGGTCCAACAATTCCAGAAGCTCCCTGTTCACCTGTTGTACCCTAAAAGGAGAAAATCTGATTTTTGGAAGCCTCACAAGGACACAGATTCAGATTTCAATAGTTATGTGAACTATAAAATACATACAATGTGTTTATTTGGCCATAAAACAAACATAAAGTTGTCTAAATGTAAATGTAAAGGACTTAAACTGATCACTTTGCTGACTTACTGGAGGTCCAGGAAGACCCTGTAAACCAGTAAATCCACGATGCCCCTTCTGCCCTCTATCTCCGTGATCACCCAGGTCACCCTTATCCCCTCGTGGTCCTTGGGGTCCCTGAAATACATGTGAATATCAAGTTATGACCCGTAACTGTAATATTCCTGCTGCTCTACCATCAAGCTGTTGTCAGGTGAAGACTCACCACTAATCCTCTCTTTCCGGCTGATCCAGGAGGACCAACAGGTCCTCTGGAACCCTGCAATTGAGCAGAGTAATGAGTAAGAGCAAAGTAATGAGTAAGGCCTCAGGGACGAAATGCGTCTGCAAACACTTCCCAGGTACTTTTTGACACCCAACACCTTCCATCGTGTCATGTTAAGTTCATTCGAGCTCAAACATGCCCACAGATTGTGATCATCATCGCTTCTTAGTTAACATGTCAAACTCATAACACAACACGTGCTTCTGTCATGGTGAAGTGACCGGGGAAAAAATAAAGTAGTGCTCTGAAAATCCCCCATTGTTTTTACTGTTGTCTTTCATTTGTAAGATAAATTTACAATTTACATGGTTAGCGCATTACAAATAAATACAAACAAAATCTGAAATACAGTATAAATACCCTTACCACAAAAGAAAAAATTGTGTAAACGTGTGAACAAATATTATAGTAATCAATTACTGTATATATACAACAATCGACAGCAAACAATTTAAATACCCAAACAGTTTGCACACAATTACAACTTTATATATAAGCTACATTTAGACTATGCAATAACTCAGTACAAAACATAATAGAATAACAACATACAAAAGCTATACATATACTGTAACTGTGCAAAACTGTGTACAAAAATGAGGTTTATTTGTTATTGTTTGTTGTAATATTAGGCATTGCTTTACATTTGAATCAATGTGAGTGTTTCTATTTTAAGAGTTAATGGTAATAACTAGTTTTAATATAATTATAATGAAAGTGAATTTTTTCCCAATTTTTTTTGGTGCTCCATGGAGTCCACGGTGCCCGTAAGCATCTGCCTACATTGGCTTTGCCTTTTTCTTACAAAAAACAACAGCAACATTGTCTGTTCTGGTAAGCATTTTGTAATTATCTTGTTTTAAGTTGACTTCGGAGAAAATGGCAAAGCATTTCATTTATCACCACTGACCAAAAAGTACCAGCATATGACTATTGGGTCTACTCTACAAACACTACGAACTTTCGGATGTACGAACAGACTGTTGTTAAAATGTTTTTTACAATACTCCCGCGTGTCCGAATTTTGAGCTGTGTGCATTCAGTGTAGTACGACATTTTGCCATGACCCATGCCAAAAACCCATGTCACTAAATTGGAAACCATGCCTTAACTACAGCATCAGTTTTGGTTTTGGGTTCAGCTAATAATAGCGCAGAGAGAGATAAACGTCAAAATAATGACTTACGAACAATTCAAGACACGTTTACTTACAGCCTGTCCTCGTTTTCCAGCGTCTCCAGCTGCACCAACAGGACCTGGGGGGCCAGGAAGTCCCTGAGGACCAGCCAAGCCCTCTGGACCAGGATCTCCTCTGTCACCCTGGAAGAGTATTACCAATCAGTTAAAGCAACATATGACTTCCATCTTCTTTAGAGCTTACCCTTTGTCCAAGAACACCCTCTTTGCCTGGTGGACCATCAGAACCAGCAGGACCCTAAGTAAGAAAAACAAACATTAAGACACCAGAAACACTCTACGAGAGACAATCTCAGGCATTTAAAAATGACTAACATCAGGACCAGGATCACCACGAGGTCCGGTGGCACCTGGAACACCAACTGGTCCTGGGGGGCCCTTATCTCCAGCTGCTCCTGTGGATCCCTGTTTTCCTGGTGGGCCCTACAAGTACAAAATGTCTTTAGAAAGGCTGGAGTGATGCAGATTGACCCTTTCACATGTATGAGTAGAATGTATTGGAGATCTGGGACTCAAACTGATACTGACTGCTGGTCCTGGGAGACCTGGCATCCCCCTTTCTCCTCGCAGACCTGGAAGACCCACAATGCCTCTCTGGCCTGTAGTTCCTGCTGGGCCTGGAGGACCATCAGGACCCTAAAACCAAATTCACATGAAAGGAAATTAAGATTTCGATGTGTGTTAACACTGTGGTTCATCATTAAATAATTAGTGTAAGACAGTTCTATCAATCTATTGATCAAAAACTGTCTCTCAGCAAAAGAGTCACTCTAACCGTAGGTCCATCTTCTCCAGAATCGCCTTTGTCTCCTGGGCTTCCCGGTGGTCCTGGTGGTCCTCGCTCTCCTTGTCTTCCTGGGGATCCGTGGTCTCCTCGTAAGCCTGAAGGTCCCTCTTTCCCAGGAGCGCCAAGTGGTCCAGGTTCACCAACTGCACCCTGAGGAGAGCAGTTATTATCTAAATTGTTTTCAAGTTTTTACATTGAGGATGATACTTACAGTTGGGCCTGGTGGGCCAACTCTTCCTGCTGACCCAGGGAAACCAGTGGGCCCCTGGGGAAAAAAACATGGTATCACTTTTAGAGGATACCCTCATGCTGACTGACACCTTTATTGTCTATTAAATAACACTTTATTTTAACAGTTTTGTGATGATGAAACTTACTGGTGCACCCTGTGTTCCTCTTCCGCCTTTTAGTCCAGCAACGCCAATTGGCCCCTATAAAGATAATCATGCAGTATATAGGGACTTACAGTGAACTTTTATGATAGTGTCATGGATTTCTCATGCAATTTTATCATTTTTACAACTTACAGGGGGACCATGAGCACCAGCCAAGCCCTGAGGTCCTGGGGACCCAGCATCTCCTTTCTGGCCTGCTTCTCCAGGCTCTCCTTTGACTCCTGGTTGGCCATCGGGACCCTATGATATAATTACAATATAAGCAAGATAACGACTTATTCACTCTAAAGCAGGGGTCCCCAACAACTGGTCCACGGCCCATGGGTGAGGCTGAACCGGACCACGGGAAGCTTTCAGGTGCAATGATAAATAAATAAAAACACACTTGTTAATAATTACATAAAATGTATTCTATTTATGTAAATGCATAACAATTTTGGAAATAAGGACCATTATTTTATTTAAAAATACTATACAGTTACAAATCCCATAGTTTTGGCATTTATATGTTGTTTGTTGCAAGCGGCGACCCGTCACACTTTGTTCGACGGTCCCTGAACGCACCATCGTGCGTGTGCTAACTTTCTCTCATGCCGCACAGAAAGACTAATACTGTATTTTTACCGTTTTTCTTTCACTCATACTTGGTCTCAAATGCTGATACTATGTGGGAATGCATAAAGGTAGGTGTTGATGACTTGTTGAGTGCTAATGTGCATATTTGTCTCAAGTTAATTCATGCTAGCACACTGCCTTTTACCACACAAGACAAACAGCGATGTCATAATCTCTCTGAAAAACAAACTCCAGGCTTGTACTGGTGGATGGTGGGTCTGCATTCATTTTGTGCTTTTAATTTGATGTTGTTCATGTCTTAGTTTTACACAATACATAATAAATTAGATAAATTAGATCGCTATAATGTATGAACTCCCCCCTGGTCCGTGGGAGATTTGTGGGAACACAAGCCGGTCCGTGGGTCAAAAAAGGTTGGGGACCACTGCTCTAAAGCATTGTTATTTTTAATGAATTAATGAGGTAGAAGTTTCCAAGAATGCATGCATCGATGCATGGGGACTTACAGGTGGTCCAGCAAAACCAACTGCACCAATCGGGCCAGGGTCACCTCTTGCTCCCTGCAGATGATCAATCAATTATTACATTTCTCTGCTACTAGTGAATGTTGAGTGTACGCAATTAACAGAGTGGCTAAGTACAGTATACTCACAGGCACTCCTCTTGAACCCGGAGGTCCAGGCGGTCCTTTAGGTCCAGGTTCTCCCTAAAATATGTCACATTTGTATTTATATTAATGTTGGTTAGTAGTAGTAGTGTGCGCTGAAAACACTCTACCTTTTCACCACTGGGCCCTGCAGGTCCTAAGGGGCCAACAGGACCAGGTGCACCCTATTGACAGGAAATATTCAAACAATTAGAATTACTCTTGTACTTTTTTCTTATTCTTGATTGTACTGAAATCTGTGCGGTATGTTATACGTAGTTGCTCACCCTTGCTCCATCATTTCCAGGCGTACCCTCTGATCCTTTCTCTCCAATGGCCCCCTGTGCAGAAAACAACATAAGGTTGAGTTTCTCCATGTTGTGCTAGAGTACTGATGTACTGTTTGACAATACTTTTGAGTGGAACATGGAACTTTCAATCCAAAAAAATATATATTACTTACTCTGTCACCTTTAGGCCCGGGTGGACCAGAGATGCCTCTCTCTCCTGGCATTCCCTGAAGACCTGGAGGACCCACATCACCGAGGGCCCCAGGGGGACCAGGGCTACCCTTCAGAGACATTCAGAAACTGTTGGAATATCGTCACTTTTGTCCAAATAACATTTATTTTTTTTAGGGTCATTGTAAAGTTAGGGGAACACATGCACAGAAATAACAAATTGGGCAAACCAGCCAACTACATCAACAATCCCACTCTGAGCCTGACGCAGTATATACCTGTATTGGTAGTCCCACATGAAAGCAGACATTAATGTACAGTACAGGCCAAATGTTTGGACACACAGACAATACAACCCCATGGTCCCACCCCAATAACAAGGCAAGAAATTCCACTAAGTAACCCTGACAAGGCACACCTGTGAAGTGAAAACCATCTCAGGTGACTACCTCATAAAGCTCATTGAGAGAACACCAAGGACTTGCAGCGCTATAAAAAAATTATAAAACATAAAATATATGTCAAAAATATAATACATATTTAGAGTTATTTCACACTTTTTTGTGAAGTGCATAATTCCACATGTGAGCAGTCATAGTTTTGAGATTCCAAAATGTAAATAGTCATGAAAAAGAAAAGAAAAGAAAACGCATTGAATGAGCAGAAGGTGTGTCCAAACTTTTGGCCTGTACTGTACGTTTAGTTTAGCTGTGTTTTCATCTGCATAACTCTGTTTTACTACCTCTTTTCTACCTCTTTAATATCTCTTAACTAAAACTCAGGCAGCAATTGCAGCCATGCATTATCTATACTATTTATTTTGTGCTGAGTCACTTGGATCTACGGCCTGTCCCAGCTAACACTGGGGGAGAGGAAACAAATTTCCAATAAAAAAAAAAAAAAACAGCCGCAGGCCACAAATGGCCCTTGAGCTGCACTTTGGACATCACTAGGTTAATCATTTGTACACATCTGTAAGATGTTACTTACACGATATCAGCTTCAAGCACATGTTGCAGCTCGCTTAGTCGTCATTAGGTTAGCACCGAAATGAGGCACCAATACCTCCTTAGTTTTTCGGTCCGAGTTTCGGTGAGCAATTGTGTTGAAGGATTGAGGTGAAGAATGATTGCAAAACCCCTTTCGCAGTTTCGCCAACTGTCTTTCTCCCTCAGATGCTCATCCCGAGCATTCTCAAAAGACCAATAAAACACTGATATCGTTACGGATATTGTCCATACCCTTTACTATTGGCAGTTTGCGGTGTATTCAATTCAAGCTTTCTGCAACACATTTAAATTTTATGTTGTGCGAACATAAGGAGATTGGTGGTACCTTCGGCCCATCAGGACCAGGTGCTCCAGGGATCCCTTTAGGTCCCTGTAATCCAGTTGGTCCCATCTCTCCCCTCTCCCCAGGAATTCCACGCTCCCCCTGGAGAAAAAGCCCCGACAGTTACATAGTTTTATGTTGTTAGGCTACCACACATCTAGTTCAGTACAGCGCACTCCACCTACCCTTGGTCCAATTTGACCAACAGCACCGAGTTCTCCAGGAATACCCTGAAAGCAAATGCACATGTTGTCAAAACAAAATCCTGCATTGATCAGATTCAGAGTAAATTATAATGGAACAACAAATATGTTAAGATGACTTTCAGCATACTCACTTGGTCACCTGGTTTTCCAGGTTCTCCAGGTGGACCTTGATTTCCTGGTAAACCCTAGTAAAAGAAGAGATAAATCAAGATTTTCCTGGAATCCGTGATTCGCACGCATGAATGTGACAATTAAAAAAAATACCTGGAATCCATTTACACCTGGAGGTCCTTGTTCTCCTCTGTCACCTGCCACACCCTGTTGATGGAGGAATTTGTGAGTCACTTGTGATAATGGTGTCCATCAAATATCAATTTTGATAAATGTGGTAGCGCTTACTGGTGGGCCTGGTGGGCCAGCAGGGCCAACTTCTCCATCTTTTCCAGGAGGACCCTAAGGAAAAAAAAACAATAAAGTTGTTATATACCTGATCAAACATTGCATTGCTGAATGTATAATTGTAATATGTTAATACTCACAAAACCCACTTCACTCCAGAGTACTTACCCTTTGACCTGGCACTCCCGCAGATCCTTGCTCGCCTGTCTTTCCTGGGTCACCCTTTTGAATAGAAAACCTTTGGAATTAGAGACTCAAATGTAGATGACACAGACTGCTGCAACACATGAGACATACATTAAATCCCTTGGGGCCAGGTACTCCCATTGTTCCTGCTGGCCCTCTGTTGCCAATGGATCCTGCAGGGCCTGGGCGACCATCCTCACCAGGTGCACCCTAAAAAAAACAGCAAACCGTACTTTGAATCAAAACAGTCATTTGTATTTGTAGAAATGCCAAAATGGTAATAACAAAAAGTATAATTTGGGGTAAATCACACAGACTTACCACAGGTCCTGGCTTTCCCTCTGCCCCCTGGACTCCAGGAGTACCAGTAAGACCCTATGGAGAGCAGACCCAATTGTTACCAATAGAATAATTTGAGACAGAAGTGTATGAATTAACGGAGATGCAGCTAAAAAGTGAAATGATAGGGTTGTCAGTGTTACCCTTGCACCTGGTAGACCAGGTTCTCCTGTGCGACCGAGATCCCCTAAAGAACCTTTAGGTCCTGGTGGGCCTGATATTCCACGATCTCCTTGAGCTCCCTGGCAGAGCCAAACAAAATACAGATGCATTATATAATTTGCACATAGCACATACTGTCACAAGTAGGACTGTAACTAGTGATTATTTTATAAGTTGATTAATCTGAAGTAGTGGCGGAGCTGCGGGGTGGCCATCCCTCGCCCCTGTCACTCTCCGGCCACCCCACTGGCCATCTAAACATTTCAGGTATCAACTTATTGCCACTCCTATGTGAGTAATGGTCTCACCTTGGCCAACCAAATGAAAAATTTCTGGCTCCGCCACTGATCTGAAGCTTGTTACAATTAATCGAGTAATCTGTTAGGCCCTCGACGGACCGATCAATATGAGCCAAACACAAACAGTTCGTGGTTTGGTCCACAACATATCACAAAACAGGCAGAAATGTAGAACATTTTAAAATATTCACATTGGAGAGGCTGATTTCAGAGGGTATATACATTTTAAAATAAAAAATTGGCTAATCAAATAACAAAATAATTGTCGATTAATTGAATAATCGATTAAATCTTTCAGCTCTAATCACAAGTATCTCGAATTACACTTGTAATAAGACTAAGGAATAAATAACTGTACCTTAGGTCCGGGCAATCCATCAGCACCAGGGAATCCTCGATTTCCTGGGGCCCCCTGAGAACAGAGATGAGTCAGATCTTTATTTTCTGAACGTTTATAAGATTAGGATTTGAACAAGGGTTCAAGAACAGAGAAAGAACAGAGAACAGAGACATGAATCAACCATCATCATGTGACTGTACTATTTACAACTAATTCCTTTATATCATTAACAAAGAATCTATAGTCTAGATCTGGAGTTTCTGGTTATCTATTGTAATTCCAAATACAAGCACCACTAAGAACCACACATAGATGAACAAAATTCAACAAGTTCTTTGCATTGGCAAATCCCTGTTTCAAGTGCAGTTTGGGCTGTTTTGGGACCAAGTCACTGGTTTATCATTTTGGGTGGTAACTTACTTAACTTGATTAAATTATACTGTATATTGACATAATCCTTAATGTACATATCTCTGAATATTTAATGTTATAAAAGGAGGAAAAATGATGACTCACTCTTTCACCAACGGGACCAAGAGGGCCAACAGTTCCAGGGTCTCCGCGATGTCCTCGCTTCCCTTCCTCACCCTGAGGTCCAATCACTCCTTGGGACCCTGGAGGACCCTAATAATGAAGAATGTAACATCCTCTTACTGTGACACTGTACATGTATGAACCTATATACTGTCATGTATGTAATTATTATCCTACTTGTTCTCCTTTGGGTCCAGCCTCTCCTTTAAATCCTGGCACACCAACATCTCCCTTTAACAAAAACAGAATATGAACCACTGGTAACAGTCACTTTATTGCAGACTTGAAACTGAAAACTAGCATACCAGTTGTCCTTTGATACCAGGCTGGCCGGTGCTTCCTTGAGGTCCTGGAGGGCCGGCAGGTCCAAGATGCCCACCCGGACCTTGTGGACCAAGATTTCCCTGGAGAAAGTTATTATGTCAGTGAAATATTTTAATAGTCATGACTATTGTTTGTCTGTTCATTTATGTTTTACATACCACTGGTCCTTTGGCGCCTACACCACCATCTGTACCCATGGGTCCCTTTGGGTGAAGAATAGAATATCAGTAGTACATGCAGACCTCGGTTTTCGAACGCCTCAGTGATGTAAATTGAATATGTAACATGGATGTTTTAGTAAAGTTAGAAATGACTTACCCTTAGGCCAACTGGTCCAGGTCTCCCTTGATGGCCAGTCTCTCCTCTTTGTCCCTGAGGACCTTCTGGACCACGGACACCAGTGGGACCAGGTTGTCCCTGTGATAAAGAAGTACAGATGAAGTATGGAAAAAAACAGGAATGAAAACATTATTAGACAACATAATATTTTTGTCATCGCTTTTTGTTCCACATTTTGTCGTTTAGTGTACTTGCCTTCATCCCTGGTGTTCCTGGATATCCAGGCGGGCCACTGAGACCCAGGGGACCCTGGTAACCAACACATATTATAAGGTTACAATGAACTCAGTTGATGACAATATCCGTTACGATCGATAAGCTGAATATTTCCGAATACAGAGTGAAAATCTTGAAGCATGGTGAATTCTGACTTACCATTGAACCTGGTTTTCCAATGTTACCGGGTAGACCACGCTTACCCTAAGAATAACAAAAAACAAATTGCTGTAAATAGTATGTCTCTTGGCATATGTTGTAATGATGTGTCACATACCGGTGTTCCACCGGGTCCAGAACGGCCCCTTTCCCCAGGCATCCCAGCAGGACCCTGTAAACATAGAATGTAATCAGTTATAGTTGTCCTCCACCCAGTGCAAACATGCTTTCAGAGCAAGAAGACGCACTTGCTTTCAAGGTCAAATGCAATGGGAAATATCATTGCAAACTCTACTGATTTTTGTCATCCATCTATCAATTGAATTTGTCTTGTTAGAACTAGAAATTGCAACTCCCCACCAAAATGACATTGGTATGACAGAAATATAGTGCTGGTTAATAAAGCAAAGCATTCTATTTTAGTATAAAAACATAGAAATGATGTTTACCATCGGCCCCGGTCCTCCCATTGGACCAGGGGGGCCTGTAGCACCCTGAGGAAGTATGAAAAGACAGTTATTGCAACCATGGATAAAGTATTACCATACATTCTGGACAATAAGTCACTACTTTTTTCACACTCTGTGAACCCTGCAACTTAAACAATGATGCGGCTTATTTATGGCTAAAAGAACTCCAGTTCCCATGATGCTTAGAGTTCAGATTCAGGAAGTATTGAACTGGAGTAGTAAAGTGGACGCAAATATCACGTTTTGTAGTCCTATGCAGCAATCATGTTTTGATTGAAAAATCTTAAGTAAGTTTGATCAAGTGTAGAATTACTACAGCTTCTGCTTGGACCGCAGCAGCTGTTGAACTCCGATGAAAAAAAGCATCTCTCACTCATGTGATCTAACGAATGCCACTGGGAACACCAAGTTTAGGTAGGATTGCGAGCTTTATAAGGTGTCTTTGTGTGTCAATATACCATCCCTGTGACTTATAGACAAGTGCAGCCAACATGTACAATTTTTCTTTCTCTTTAAATTTATTTATATTGAGGTGTACACAATAGTCCGAAATTTACGGTTTGTGTTTACCTTGGATCCAACCGCTCCTGTTTCACCCTTTTGCCCATGTGGCCCTGCATGACCCTGTCATGACAAATACTTGAAGTTAAATAGGAAGAAAAACTTTAAGAGCAAGCAACATGTTCATAAATACTGAACATGACAATGAACATTTTTACTCACTCTGTGGCCTTTTAGTCCGGGAGGTCCTGGTGTACCTGGAAACCCTCTAGCGCCCTAAAATATTAGTTATCATTGTCAGTTATAACTACAGAATGTACGTGAACAACACACACTACAGGATCACAACACAGATATAAACATTGCATTACCGTCACATTAAGATAGTGATGTTTGATATCTTACCGCCGATCCCGGGAATCCAACTTCTCCAGTATTTCCTGACTTGCCTGGTTCGCCCTGAGGACGTCATAGTTACACAATTCACGAGTTAATTGGCTGCAAAGTCTTGCTGTGAAAGACACATTCTTTCCAGGATGCATTTTATTGGCATGTAAAGATCAGCTCTCAGTAGGATGGCTTCTGTTTTATAAATGCTGCTCTTGAATATTCCGTACGTCTGGAAAATAGTGCTGCAATTTTTTATCTTAGAGGTCACAGGCCTGACTTACATCTTCTCCTGGTTTCCCTGGAAGGCCCTCAGGTCCTCTTTGCCCTGCTGTTCCCTGAAATGCACATTGTCATGGTAACCATCTCATACTGTAAATACATTTTTGTAACATTTTATTCTTGTAAAATGTTTTCAGAAAATGATAGTATACCATATGTCCTGGATCACCAACATCTCCAGGAGGTCCTTGTGGTCCAGACTGACCCTTATAGAACCAAGAAAAACAGTGTTTAATATGTTTCTTTCAGTTTTTTATTTCATCTATTGAAGATAGTGGACTTACAGGCGAGCCAGTTGGCCCTGGAGGTCCTCTTGTTCCAGCTTCACCCTAAAACAAACATTGTGGTTTTAACAAATTATGACAACAATACAATATACCCTATGTATGTAAAATATAACACACATTATACGGGACATACAGTTCTGGTCAGAAGTTTACATACACTGAACCTCTTCAATGATTTTTTTAAAAACAAAAATTTATTTCTGACCTTTATGAATCCACACAGGCTCAACGTATACATATACACTCAAACATATGCGTATGTTCATCAAACAAGACCAAGTCCAATTGGCTTTTCGTGAGTGATCATGATTGACTGCAGCTTGTACTTTCTGTTTGCCAGAATTTCTTTGACAGCACTCGTTGATCAAACAATGGAAGAGTCCAAAGAACATAGCTCTACAAAGGGGAATTATAGATTTAGACAAGTTGGGAAAACCCTGTCGGAGCAATTTTTAAACAACTGGTTTCAGGATTATCAATTCAAATAACTACCAATTTACATACAAGTCACTTTGTTAAGGTTTACAAGAAGACACAAACTGTCATAGTCAGATGAAAGAAAATTGGTTCGAACGTTCAGGAGCAACCCAGAACTCTGAAGAAAAGGCTAACATGAGCTGGAACTCGGTGGAACAATAGTGTCACGGTCCACAGTGAATCCACTTTTACATCACTTTGGACTGGTGCTAACCAAGAAGAAGCCCCTGCTCCAAAAGTGACACCTTCAAGCTTGACTAGAATTTGAAGTGGCCCACATGAGCAAGTGTAACCCATGGTCCAGTCACTTCAGTCCGTGCTCAAACCAGCATCCACGGGATGAGAGTCGAGAGAGCTAGCCATCGAGCTAAAAACCCAAGCAGTCAAATATTTGTGTCAAATCTTAAGACATCGTGTAGTGAGGAGTATCAATTATCAATTACACTCACCACCCACAAAACCTCACTTTCATCTGGGTCACAACCAATGTAACCTACCTGGTCCTGCCAGCCCCTTGTCGTGGCCAAGCTTGAACCGGTGTCTGCAAAATGAGAGTCAAAAGCACTAGACATCGAGATAAAAGCCCGGGCTCTCAACTCGATACCCAGCTAGACTCTTACACAACACAGCTGCACCAGCTGGCATCTGTTACACTAGCCAAATGCCTTCTGGACAAAAAGTGTGTCAGACAAGACAAAGTTTGAACTATTTTGCCTACAAGGACAAGATGTATGTTTTCAGCAGTCAAATTGAGACTTTCAAACCTAAGAACACCGTGCCAACTGTCAAGCATGGTGGCGGCAGCATCATGCTATAGGCTTCTTTCGGGTTTGGACCACAGACGCCAAGAAAACCATTGGCAATACACTTTGTTGTCAAGGATTGAGACCATGTACTGTATAACCACAAGTTCCTGCAGCTGAAAGAGGCACACGATGCAGTTTGTCAGTGAACACCTGAATGATGCATAGACGGCTTGGGACAATGACAAATTGTGAATATGACTCCAAGAACACCCTCTCCACTGTCTTACAAGACGTTTTGCCTCTCACTCAAGCAGGCTTCATCAGTTCATGCTCAACTACGAGGTAGGACAGACATAAACATTGGCATTTTTGGCCATGACTATATCTAAAGTCTAACTTTAAACTTCATTGTTGCTTTTGTTATAGCATTCTGCTGACATACTTACCCTTGAGCCACTCAACATGCTTTGGGGTCCTGTTTTTCCATCAAACCCTCCAGCCATCTGCGCCCCAAGGCCCTGTAGGTCATGAATCAGAGTTGAAGTGTTTAAGCTTTACATTCATCAGTACAGCATTTTAGTATAGGCAAAGCCTTATTTGAGATGATTTGTCTTGCATCTGCATGCAAAGTACTTTGTTTTGGGCAACTCTAGAATCAACTGTGGGTAGAACTTACTCCTGGGTGAGTTGGATGTCCTGGAGGTCCAGGTTCACCGGGCTGTCCTGGAACTCCAGGCTCTCCGTCATAACCTGGAGAGCCTCGCTGTCCCTAAAAAAATGATTAAAAGTTTGATATTATTATTTCTCAACAATTGTAGCACTTTGTAAGTGTCTTGAGACTGTAGTTTTATTACCAGTATTTTGTATTTGCAACTAAGACGACATAACTTACAGGCCGTCCTTTGTTTCCTCTGGCTCCTCTTTCTCCGGGAGAACCAGGAGGTCCCTATTAGATTAAAAACAAAAAAGACAACACTAACCTTTTCATCTGAGTGTCCAGACAACTTTTCAAATGGTATGAGATGAGTGACCTATCAGACCCTTTAGTGTAAGTAACTTTAAAAAGTCCAGATGACATGTCAAGAAAAATATTTTAAAATCATTTTAATGACATATTTTCCTTACACAAAAGTGATGTATAACAGTCTTGGAGTCAAATAAAAAAATATTTAAATGCATCAAGCAACAACCACCAAGATGCTCACCATAGGTCCAGGACGACCTCGAATACCCGTCACCTACAGAGAAATGATGTGAAATTAGAAAATGCATGTTTCTTTTTCTCCCCTTAGTTTTTGGTAAATATGTTACAAAATGTTAATGAAAAGGAATATGATACACACAACTGGGACATCACCAGGTTCTCCTTTCTGGCCCTGGAGTCACAGAGAGAGATGGAACATTTTAGAACTCCCAGTGATAATGTCATCACATGTCATAGTGGTAAAAATGCTGCTGCCTACCTTGTAGATTCTACCCCCACCTATGTTAAAAAATAAACGTACATACATTAGTCTTCCATTATCAGTGATCGTGTGAATGTGGTGTTACGTAATAGGCAAGCGTCGCATGGCAATTAGGTACTTCAGTTGTGAATAAATGCCAAAGATGCAATTCTATAATATAATATTCTATTCTATTATAGTTGTTCTATTCTATGTTTATTTTCACACGTAATTGTGTGTGGAGTTTTGTTGTGGTGTGGTTCATATTGTTTATTGTTGATTTTGTTACATTGTTTGCAAACTCAGCAAATAAGTTCTTGGACACAGAAGGCATGTGGGGGCAAAAGGCCAAAGGATTTGAATAAGAACCAATAGTATATAATATATGTCTCGAACAATTGTTGGTAATAAAAGGGAATAATTGTATTATTTTGTTGACATTGTTACATTGTCTTATTTATATAAAGTATTGTTAAACTATTGAAAAAACATATTTTTTAAAATATTTTTGCCATGTTTTTTTGGATTGTAATTCCAGGTGGTCCTCAGTTACAACGTTCCATATTACTACGTTTCATGGTGACAAATGCGCCACACAGTATGTGCTTTGTGCTGAGCGGAACAATAAAATGAGTATGTGCATACACAGCCACACTGAGGAAAAATAATGAAGTGCTTCAGCTGTGTGCCAAAGGAAAGCCATTACCATATAAGTGAAAATGAACACTTCTCTCCAAGAGGCTAAAGACACGCCCACCAACATTGACGGCTCTTTTGGTCCCTGCCGCTAGACTGTCACGCTGACCATTATTAAGGATAAAGATTATTAAATGCTAATGAATGCTCGAGGGGTCATGGATTCTATGCGCTGTTACAAAAAGATCTGGGAGGAGAAGAGGAAGTTCCGTATACGTTATACATTCCGTCTTACACTAAAACGTGACTTACATCATAAGCCTAAGAACGGAACTCGTTCGTAACTCCATGACCACCTGTACAGTCATGATCAACAAATTAAAAGAAAAAACACAAAATCATTGAAAGATATTGAAAAATTTCAAGTGAAAAGTATCAGTATCAATATCGGTATCGAAAATACTGGCCATCTAGTTACTTGGGATCATATCAAAATTCCTTTGATATCCAATCAAACCAAAATTTGCAGTATCACCCACCCCTAGTTAAAATGTACAGGTAATGTTAACAAAGGCTTTAGGATGGTTTGTGTTAATCCCAATTTCATGATTACCTTTTAGAATGTTGGGGGAAAAAATCTATGTTCTGTTGTCATGAATCAATCAAAGGGACAAATAACCACAGAGCTGCCTGCTCACCATAAGTGCCTTGCCCACCACCACTGGGTGTTTGGCTCTGACAAATAGGACAGCACTCTCCCTCAGGGATGAACATCTTCTCACAGTTGCTCAGCTCTTCACACTGGATATTATCACAGAGGACCTGGCCATTGTCACAAACACAGATCCGGCATGGCTCTGGCTTCCAAATGTCCTTGTTAGGGTACACTTGGCCATCTGCTAAGCAGCTCCCATCATCTCCTGAAACACAGAGGCGGAGAACAGTCTTAGGGAATCATCTATCCAGAGAGATCAGTGTGCTTTAGTGGCTCAAAGATTGCAGAAATATTGTTGATCAGCTTGTGCTCACATGATTATGCGTAGTATGTAGTTAAATGTCTGTTTTTTCTCCTCTCAAACAGTAGGAGGAGACAATAAATACAGTAGATCATAACCCAGCGACTGCAGACATTTAACACTGCAACACGCACAGACACAAGACCAAGAAAAAGCTCTGGAAAATGTGATACTTCGTTTCAGTGTAGTCTCCAGCCGTTAGACATGACATCATTTCCTCTCGAGGCTTTGTCTCTGAAGTGAATTAATTTGTGCAAAAGAGAAAACCTGAAGCCACTGACAAAAACATCTTGTGCTGTAAAAAAAAAAAAAAAAAGCTTTTTAAGACTTGAGTAAATGACTTTTGTACACTGAAGAGAAAACAAGGCTGTTCAACCTTTATCGGTTTCCCCTGGAAACAGCAGGGGGCAGCTCAGAGCCTAAGTTCAGGTAAACCAGGTTAGACCACCACTTCAAACCACACAGTAGAAAGAAAAACTGCATTGCATTTACTAATACCAATATTATTTAATCTTGCAGGCCCTGATAACAAATGAGTATGACATTACCAATATTAATAGAAAGACTGTAAAAAAACAATTCACATAATCAAATATACTAAGCAATGAGTTGGATCCGGCCAAAGATGGAAGAGGAACCACTCTCCAAAGTTATTTCATGTGCATTGACTTAACAAGTCTTCACACACATCCCATAAAAAGATGATCTATTTTAGTGGGGAAAGTCATATTTACACACAAAGGTCAAGCCACACCTCTCTGTTATAACGGCAGATGGAGGGACAGTGTAGCGCCCCCACACAGTCACACAGATTCTGACGCTTTTTTATAACTTTATTCTGACTTTCACTCATCAACAGCAGTGCAATTCCAATACATATATGTACAGTATCTTCAACTCACAAACACGTCTCTCGTCCACTCAGCCTTGGAACGACAATATTGTCACTAAATGACCGTGAGATGCATTCACAGACACTCCGAACATCACAACAATGTCTTTATTATGCGTGTATGTGTCGTCGAAATAAACAAAAAGACAAAGCAAAACATTAAGTAGATAGTGTCATCACTCACTAACGTAACTCTTACTGCAAAAGTGCAATTTGCTGCGTTTAACTATGTCCGGAAATCTCAGAAAATACATGTACAGAACACTCAGAACATATGAATTCATCTTAAATTACGTGGTGTCTTTGAACGCAACCCCTCATTGCTCATAACAACGCAATTGAAGTGTAATTCAAATGATCTGCTAGTATTAAAAAAACTAGATTTAGGCAAATACATTTTCAGACGTATGTGCTATCTTTTAGCTTAATACAAATTTTCAGTTCATTTGGAGCTGTTACAGTATTTGTGTCCTGTCATTTATCTTTCTGCTTAGAAAAAACAATATAAATAGGCAGATTCCACACATACTGTAGGTGCAAATGGTGATTAATCATTAGTAATTAATTTGAAAACTGTGATTAATTTGATTGCATTTTTTAATCATTTGACATCCCTAATATTAACTCAACTGTCAGAGATTACAATGCCCAAAAAAGTGAAAGTGAAAGCAGGAATTTATCATCCAATTTGTTTTTTACTTAGGCTTCCATAGCCCTAACAAGAGAGGCTTTACTATGTTTGGTATGGCCCCTTGGATCTAAATAACTGTTAATTATTGTCATTTTCAATTGAAAAAAAGTAGTAAAATGAACATCATTTTACTATTAAAATTAAAAAAGGTAATAAGGCTAGCTGACTCTTATAAAGAAGTACAGTATTACAACAGGTTTCTAATATATATACTTTTTAATATTATTAACTATAGCAACTTCAGTGGTATTAAGTATCTATTTTGACTGGTGATGCCCAATAATACTGGCCGATATTGGCATAAAAATGAAATATTTGATAGTATCGCTATCGGGTTTTCTGCCTACAGTATATTGATATCACCGTGCAACCAAGACCTCATCCATCATCCATCCTCATCCAGAGCTTTCCATTTTAGTACACTAGCAATCAAAAACAATTTCCAAGTTTGGCGTTCTGATTATAAAAATGTAATTTGCAATGACTATTAAGATGGGTTTGCGAGGGGGGTGTAAGGCTTCAATACTTATAATCTAATAGCACACCGCAGGAAAAATCACACACATCGCTATGCAGCAAAATAATGACAAAGTGAAAAAAAAACTAGCCAGTTATACAGTATAACCAGTTTATAAATTCACTGATTGTATTAGTCCAGAGTTTCATACTTTGCTATCAATAATATAAAATGTGTTATCAGTAAAAGCAGTAAGGTTAAAGGGGGCTGCTCAGCGAAGGAGACAAACAGGCAAAGGGAGAAGGGAGAACTAAAGCTCACAGAGGAGTTGGAAGAGGAGCTGGCAGTCAATGGACTGTTGGCTGACAATGTTAGAGAGCTGCCATTGTGTTCTGACAGGTTTTTCAGTTTTGGGACTGTCCATCCAACCGGACATTTTCTACTGCTTACCCTGTTCATGGTTGTGGGGAGCCGGAGTCAGTCGCAACTGACTTGGGGTGAAAGGCGGGCAACACCCTTGACTTGTCGCCAGTCAATCAGAGGGCAAATATAGAGACAGCCATTCAAACTTACATTCACACTCATAGAGTAAATGGGTCGAAAGGGATCTTAACCACACAAAAATGATAATTTTCACTTTCAATTTGAAAGTATGATATAACGTGTTCAGGTTTAAGAACAAACAACAAATGTGTGGATTGCATACGTACTCATTGCTATGTGAGCACTCTTGCCACACTGGTCTTATTTTATTTAAAAAGGAAAACAATTCAAAATGCATTCATTGTATTTGTTGAATTTAAAAGAAAATGGCATTTTATACACTAAGCATTTTTTTTTACTTGTAAGGACTCGAACATTTCAAGCCTTTGACTTCAAACGTGACTCGACTTGAGACTTGACTTGGAAAAAATATTTGTAGTAAATAAATAATAGATTTCCCTCTATCAAAGTTAAATTGGACAAATTCCTGCAGCTAACCTGGTGATATCTATCTTTTAGATCAGTGATTCTCAACTGGTGGGTCGACCCTGACCCACTGAAAACAGTGAGTCTGCCTGGGAAAAAAAAAAAACACAAAAACATGTAATGACTCGATCTCCGCGAATGCAGCTTGCATTCTTGTCTGTGCTATGTTTATGGGCTACTTTGTCAAGCTTCGAGAGGGAGCTTAACATGTTGTCAGTTCAACACACAGTTGCAGACATCTGCTGGAGAAGAGTGGCCCATAAAGAAAGAGGCAGCGTCTCACCGCTGTGGGTCATAAGTCTTTGCCCTGGGCAAAAATAAAAATGTAATGACTCCATGTCCGTGAATGCACCTTGTGTTCTTGACTGTGTCATGTTTATGGGTTACTTTGTCAAGCTTCAAGTGGGGGCTTCACATGCAGTCAGTCTGACAGATAGCTGCAGACATCTACCGGACAAGAGCAGGCCATAAAGGGAGAGACAGCGTCTCACTGCTGCAGCTCACACTGTGTTGCGTGTGGGCCACAATGAAGAATGCTCAACTTCAAAAGTTAGGGCTCTAGGCAGCCCTGTACAGTAACTGTTGGAAACAGTCCCTGTAAATATGAGATACATGAGACGTTTGAGTTGAAAAATTACTGCAGTTTGGTTTGCTGCTTGTCATTGAGGTGTGATGGTGGGTTGTGCAGCCAAACCAGTTGAGAACCACTATCTCAGATGATCTCTAATGTGCCGCGGAGCAGGAGTTGGGAATCACTGGGCTACATGGTACTCCTTTAGTTAGCGTCTTGTGTTGGATTCTTCTTGGTGCTTTTTCCACTCTTTTTTGCTGGACTCCTTGTGCTTTGCCTTTTCCTCACACTTTTTTTTACTAGGGGTGTAACGATTCATCCACTACATCGATGTATCGATTTTATATTCCTATGATCCAACTACATTGATCTGTGTTCAGCAAGTTGCCATTCCGGATGACATATATCGATCTAACATGGTTTAAAAGGTAATCAATCGGTTGAATCAATACTAGGAAATAAAGCATTGGATTTAAGCACGCAGGCTTTATATGGATGTGTGTTTTTTTTAGCACATGGTAAAGACGTCAAACGTTACTCGTGTAACAGTTTGATTTGGCGTAAGTTGATCAGTCATGCTCATTGAGGGGGGCGCACGGATGACGAATAATGGTGACTGTTGTGGTTACCAAGGGTTACAGTGTGGTTGGCACATATGCAGTTGAATAAACGGAGCCGACACGTCCTCTCCAAACAGCACAAGTTCGTGAGTTTTTGTCTGGTAAAAATTTACTCTAGACGCCCTACACCTAGGACACTACACTCGGTTCAGTCTGCCTGTGATGTCATCGCCACGCTTTAAACTGGATTTATACTTCTATACTTTATATAGTTTTGGACCACATTGAGTCACATCAAAAGTTAAGTCCAACTTTAAGCCTTTCAAACTTATGGATCGGAGCTTCAGGACAAGACAAGAGGTACGTAGGATATAAATTGGCTTTAATATCTATTTGCAGATGAAATTTCGTTAAATCCGAAATTACTGTGTACATGCAATTTGTAGTGTGGCGTGTGTAATGATGCCTACATGAAAACTATGACACTTGACTTTTAGATGATCAAAAAAATGTAAATGGATACTTTGTTGACTTTTAAAACAAAAGTCATAGCCTAAGCTATTATATATATACACATATTATATATGTAGTACGGTTGTTCTTGCCAAGGTCGGTGGGTCGATCACAGCTTTCGTCTTGACTCAATGTTAAAGCAATGGAAACCAAAGGCACTATTTCCCGGTATGAAATTTGCTCTAACTTCTTTAATACTTGGGGTAGAGAAGTGACTGAGGTATCAAATTAAAGTTCAAGTCATTTTTTATCAGATACAATTAATCACAGACTTGATTTCATTCAACCTGTTAATTAATTAATTGTTAGTTCAACCTGAAGTGTAGGTTGCACCTTATTTAAATAAAATGTGAATGCATTTGCCATTAATTGTTGTCTACTCATTTGTTTATATCCATAATTAATTCATACCTGATTCCTTTACAAAACACAACGGGAATCTAGGAAACTTCACTTGCACTGTCCAGTATCCAGAAATTAATTTTACAGTCACACTGGTTTAATTTTAGCTCAAAAAGTTACTGAATCGATTGATGTTACTGAATCGTTCGAAATGAACCAATATTGTCCTTGAATCATATCGGCAACCACAAATCATGATACAAATTGAATCGTTAATAAAACCAATCGTTACATCTCTATTTTTTTTCCTTCCATCTCTGTCATTTGTACCTGTTGGACTCTTTCGTATTAAGGACTCTTTGTATTTGTCTTTCCTGATTCTGCTTTGGGGTACCAACCTTTGTGGTATTGTGTCATTTAGTGACTTGATTTTTTTTTTTTTCTTTTTGCCCAAACATTGTTATTTTATTCCTTGATACTGTCTTGGTGTAGTGGTTCACCTATCACATCATCTCACTTTATAGAGCTAGTACAGGATCAATTCCCACTCAAAGACTGCAAATGTGAGTATGAATAGCTGTCTCCCTGTTACTGGCTGGTGACCAGTCCAGGGTGTAGTCTGCCTATTGGCCATAGTCAACTGGGATAAGTTGAACAGGATAAGCGGTACAACAAATGGATGTATGGCTTGTTACTTTATCTTCTATATGGTTTTACTTCCTTTGAAATGAAATTCAGGCACATCTGAAAAAACTTAATTCACACTTTTTTCGACCTTAACTCCCGTCATATTAAAACATTATGGCAGAGATGTCTCGCCACATAGTTGGACGGGGATTTTTCCTGTTGGGTTTTGAGTGATTCTTAGCATTCAAGAACATTTGATATTTTTAATGGAAGGGTAGTGCGGTTTTCGGTGGGGTCCTAAAAATCCGACCACAAGTCTTGAGAAAGACATTCACTTTTTCCCCTTTGGAGCATATACACTGAGGTTCCACACTTTTCCACATGCATATAAAGCACACTTCAGTAATGACGAAGATGAAAAGCCATCCTCCGTCCAATGTGTCAGCTTGATGCGTCTTTTCCACGGGTCAGCTCATCGACAGACATTTTCCTCCCCTGGTTTAAAACATGGAGTCTGGAGCATTTCAGCATGACTCAGGTGTCTGGCTACTATTTTGCGCAGTTTACCAGACTACTGCTAGAATATGAAGAGATCAACATCTACAATGCCGTACATCAAGAAACAGTCTATGAGGAAATCCCTTTTGTTATTTCTTTGCCAGAACTATGATGTACAGTAACTGGCAGATGTGACCTCATGGATTTTTTTTGGCTAATATGTCGACATTCAGAGCTCAGTGTGCTTTAGAAGACACTTTTTGGCCAATTATTGAAGACACGATTCAATGCAAACAATGACTAAGTGAATTGCTTATTCCCGTTAAGTAATTTCAAAAACATTTCAAACTAGATTAGCATTGTGCAGCATTGGACTGTTCACAAAAGTAAAAGTAAAATGTAAGTATTGGATCATCTTTCCGCAATCGAGTTTCTGCAATCAAAAGCATGTGATCTGACAGGAATGAGGCAGTACATTCTTGGAGTTCCCAAAGTTTTGCAGTCCAATCGCCACTTAATTTACCATCTGCTCAATAGCAAAAACACAAGAATAGCGGTACCTCTGTTTTCATTTTTAGGTCAGATGAAAACGGAAATGTACAAAAACAAAAGCAATAATCTCAACGAAATAATGTAAATCCAGTGAATCCATTCCAGACACCCAAATATATTTCCAAATAAATCAGGGCTGTCAAATGATGAATTTAAAAAAAAAAAATCAGATTAACCAGTTTACAAATGAATTAATCATGATTAATTACCATTCGCAACTATGTCTAAAAAATACAAAATTTCAAAGTTATTTTATTACCAGAAAGATGAATGATAAAACATGGGATTAAAGTGGAGCAGAGATGCAGGGCTCTTCAATGGTTTGTGATATCTAATTTGTTAACATCTTTATCCCTCTCCCAGCATTAGCTTCCTTGATTTCTTCTGTCCTCGCCAGGATTGGCAATGTGGCAAACGGACTAGTTTGCCAAATGAATGTGCCTTATAGGATGCCGTAGTATTGTATGAACTAAATATTGCAAGATGTGGTGTTGGGTGTGTGATCCAAGATGGGTAAATAAACAATCAATGCTGGGAGTATTGTCTGTCCACACCTTTATTAATACCACTACATTCAACGTACCAAAAGGGAAAATACAAGTTTGTTACGTGCAATTTTGTGCGATAACAAAGATGGTGTACGTCCAACCGAGGCAAAATTTCGGTGGAAAATTTCACTGAAAACTGGGGCGCTCTAAAACTGTATACAGTGACTGTATTGACAGTATACAGTGAGACATTTGTTAGCGTCATGAATTTGTTCCGGAAGGTCTGACTCTAACTGAAATGGACGCTGACCGAATCTATTTTTCCCATAAGAAGTCATATAAATTTAATTATTCCGTTCAAGAAAACCAAAAATGTTAACACAAAACACATTTTTATAGTTTTACAATTTTAGTTTGACATGTATACAAAGAAATTAGGGATGCGCCGATTGATTGACCACTGATCAAAATCGGACGATTTCCGTGAAAAAGCCATGCGATCCGAAAAATACCTTTCAACGCCAATCACATAAGCCAATCTCCTCAGGCTCATACTATAGCAGCATTCATCACGTTAAAAAGCTTTAATTTAGTACGGCATTTGAAGAACAAACACTTGGCGGAGTGAGGTGAGTATTCGAGGCTCACAATGTGATCATCAGTCAAACGGCAGCTAATGTAGCCAAAACGCTGGACACTCGCCTGTTAGTGCATGACAGTCAGAGGTCTAAAGCAAATAACCGGAAAAATAATTGAATTCAACGGACAAGATGGCCATCCTGTGCCACACGGTGGTCGAGTGGTTAGCATGTTGGCCACAAAGTCACAGTCAGGAATCGGCCACATCGTGTCTTACTCTTCAATTAAAGTAAAAGCAACCTTAAATGTTAATTTATCCCTTTTATTCATAATTTTTATGTATTTAGAATTGTTATATGCATGTAAAACTATAATTATAAAACTACAAAAACGTGTTTTGTGTTCACATTTTGAGAATCAACTGCTGATGACATCATAGATGGGTAACTTCTGGTTGTGATTTTGTTTGCTAGCTAGTAGGATGCTAACAAGGAAGGCCGTTTTCTGATTTTTTAAAAATATATTAAGAACACAGATGGACTCACGCAGTGTATTAACACAAAAAGAGGTACGCTAACAAGAGAATGCACGCAAACTGAGGCAAAATTGTGGCGTATATTTTCGACATTAACCAAAAGACACGCTAACCAAGGCAGACGTTAAACAAGGTTCCACTGTATTTTCATAATTTTCATGCAGAATTGTAAATACATTTATAGGCAGTAAGGGGTTAACGTCTTCTTTTGCGGTGAGACCAACTTTCCCTAACCGACATGATTAAAAGTGTAAGGCACACAGCTTGATTCCCAGGCATGATGCAGATGACTTACAGCTGCTGAGGGGTGGCTTCACACCAGCTGCTCCTTCCTTCTCTAAAACCCTAGGTGTCATGGCCACACATAAATCTTCCCTCTCTAAAGAACCTTTACTCCTTGCCAATAAATGGTCCACTGATACAGCGCTCCATAAAAGCTTTCATTCCAGACAAGGCTTTCTCCACATTAGCCCAAGCCCAGCTTTTGTTTTAAAGATTTTAAAGTGGAAAAACTAAAGATCCTGTCTGTTTAGTGTTCTAAAGCATTCAGGCTTTGCTGCATTACAGTATGTTGACAGGGCTTAAAGGCTGTCTAGTTTGAACACGTTCCTCTCCTTGGCTTCCACAAACAAAGCTCGGAGTTTTAAGAAGGGAGGAGCTGCGGAGGCTGACTTTGGAAAAGCTGAAATGTGGACCGCTTACATATTTGAGGCTTCTCTGTGGAACATGCAGATGTGTTGGAATTTGGCTACAAGCATTTTGTGAGGGTTTGTACTAATAAGATGAGATGAAAATTAAAATATTAATACGGTATTTTGTTTTATTCTTTTACAGTGGAATCTTGGTTAGCATCAGTAGTGTATTCCAAAAAACATACTCTAACCAAATCAAATTTCCCCATAAGAATTAATGTAAATCTTAACACAAAACAGTAGTTTTACATGCAGAAAACAATTCAAAATACATATAAATATATATAAATGATGAAGAAAGGGGATAAATTAACATTTGAGTTTACTTTTACCTTCATTGAAGATGTGATTGTTAACAAAGACCATGAGATCAACATGGACACCATCTTAGTGTTTTGCCATGAGTTTTTAAAATTTTTATTTAATAGTGTTTCTTACCTCAAGTCTCTTGCTTTTCTTTTGATCATGGCTGCAAAATAACACAAAATAAAGCTGACGAAGCATTTGAAGAAGGTGAGAAACACTATTGAGTATAATAAATAAGTCATGGAAAAACATGAAGGTGGTGAACGTGTTGATCTCACTGCAACATCGTGTGTTTGTCACCAGCCACGCCTTCAGTGAAGGTAAAAGTAACCTTAAATGTTCATTTATCCCTTTCATTAGTCATTTATGTGCATTTAGAGTTGTTTTATGCATGTAAAACTATAAAACAATGTTTAACAGATAGTGTTAACATTTTTGAGACTTGTGGCGTATTTGTGGTAATCCGCAAAGAACTACAGAGTCAACCACAGATGACATCATAGACGGGCGACGGAGCTGACTTCCGGTTCCTGTTTCCATGTATTAGCAAGTTAAAACGCAGCTAACAAGGCCATTTTGTGATAAAAATGCATCAAGAACACAGTTGTACTCACACAGTGTATTAATAAAACGATATTGTACGCTGACTGGAAAATGTACGCAAACCGAGGTAAAATTGTGGGGTAATTTTTCAACATTAACCGAAAAACACATTATTTATTCTTTCCCTATTAGAAAATAATAAACAAGCTCTGCTTATTCCTACTCCTTTTCATTGTATTGCACAAACATAAGTGTGATGTCCCTTCAGCCTACATCACAACTGGTCATACGGGCCCCTACGGCCGGTCGTGTGACGTGCTGATTTTTAAACCGTAGACTGGTGGCAGAGGTCCATGTCATGTCAAACAAACTCTACGGGCGCTTATTTTTTTTCAGGTTGCAAGACAAACTTAAGCACTTCGTATGTCTTTGTGCGCTGTCCGTACGGCCAACGTGTATTTTGTATGTTTTGCTGATGTCAGGGTTAGGCAAAATTTTTCATTCGCCACACTTTCGGACTCTTATGTGTGTCGTGCTCCACGTGTGTCCCCACATTTGTAACTCATGTGGCCAACGCACGTTCAAATATTTGTGTGTTGAGAGCTTACCTCCTTTATGGTCACCACAACTACGTTCTCCATGCACAGAAAAAAAAAGACAGTGATTTGGGGAATACGAAAAATCGCACGGCCAGAAAATCGTACGTCCGGTTGTGACCTAGGCTTTAATGTGGCTTTGTTAAGCATGCTCACAGTAAATTAAAGCATTAATAATTACCACCCTTCTCTAGACAATAAATGTCACATGCAAATGAAATAGAAGTCTTCCCAGCCTATTATGTTGCACAACAGATGTTCTAAAGTTGTTGACTGGCTGTAATTAGTTTGCTCTAAAACACAAGCTGTTAAATTTAAAATGCACGCCTGAAACAACATTCTGTCACTTCAGCACTGATGAACATCTTTGAGGCCTGGCCGCTCAACAGGAGACAAAGTCTGATTAAAATCTATTGGACTTGGGTGGCTGTTGATATTATGTTGTCATTTCCATTATGGTCTTTATGGCAATCAGAGACATTTGCTAATGTAGTCCTGTTTGTTTGTGTTGTTTTGTTATTGTCATTGCAATTGTTGTTGTCTCTCTCTGTATTGCCTGTGAATATTCTCATTCATCCAGGTCATTGTATTCTTAGTGCATTCAATCGATCGCAACTGGACTGTTGTTGGAGGGTGGGGCGGGGGGTTTACGACACCACCTTTCTGCCACATACAATGCTGTCCCTAAATTCCTTCCCAAAAGACTCAGTCATTTAGCCTCTAAGGAATAAACAAGGTATAGCCACCTTGTTTGCAGATGGGTCCATGACCATCATTACGTCTGAATGGGATGCTAACGAATGTGATACCATCCATACGACCCTCTCCATTGTATCCTAACAATCGTCATTTGCCACCACTAAAGAGCCAACCATTCCTGTCTGGACCTGCCTCCTCCTTTCGAGGATAAATAGATTGGACCTTGCACCAGTCTATCAGACTAGAGCTTTCCTATCTAGTCGGACTGGTGTGTGTCCCACCTAGTCTTTGAGCATGAACTGATTAAGCCCGTTCGGATGAGAGGCGAAACGTCTTTTAAGACAACATGAACAGTCCCCTTGCGATTGATTGCATGCTGTCTCTATATTGTCCCACTCTTATCCACGTACACCCCCTCTGCCTTATTTTCTCTTCTTTTCTATCCCCTCCTGCTCCAGTCCAGCTGCTCCAAATTTGCATATCAATAAACATCAAATAACGTCAAATCAAATCTATATAACAGGGGAAGAGTATCTTACACTTTTCCTTGGCAGAGCAAATCTGTTTAGCATGTACTGTTAGGGCATTCAGATCAACAATTCTATCTGCCACAATGATTGGGGAATAGTCCTGGGGAATATACTGACAGATACACATGGAGACTACGAGGTGATTCTGGAGTCCCTTGGGGCTCTGGGCAAAAAGAGAACAAGCGGTATAGAAAATGGACGGATGGATGGAGGGCTGCACGACTCTGCAAAAAATTGGAATCACACATTTCAGACTATTTTTTCCATACTCAACACTTATGTTTTAAAGAAAACATACTGTTTTTTATTGTTGTTATCATTTAGACTCATCATTTGCTTGCTCTGCTTTAAAGAAACTTCCAGTTGTCTTTCTGTTGATCTTTATGGGAGGTCCCTGAAGGACAGTTGATGGGGACTTTTTTAATAAAACTGAATAGAAAAACTACAGTATATGTATATGTGCCCTGGGATTGGCTGGCGACCAGTCCAGGGTGCACCCCGCCTCCCACACGAAGTCAGCTGGGATAGGCTCCAGCATACCCCCACAACACGAGTGAGGATAACCGGCATAGAGGTTAGATGGAT
This sequence comes from Dunckerocampus dactyliophorus, assembly GCF_027744805.1. NCBI lineage: Eukaryota > Metazoa > Chordata > Actinopteri > Syngnathiformes > Syngnathidae > Dunckerocampus > Dunckerocampus dactyliophorus. The sequence goes on along the minus strand of NC_072827.1, from coordinate 15,041,412 downwards.
GGATGGATGGATGGATGGATAGAAAGACTGAAAATCCATTAGGTCAAAAATATGTCACGCTCGCTCACTCAATTGGACATTCTTGCACGTAATAAAAACAAGTCAAGAAAGACAAGTCAAGTCAATTTATTAATGTGATCGTTTCTCCCGTGAGCTGATGAACAATAGCCAAGGAGATGGGGGACGGGTAGAGCGAAAAGGAAGTGTTGACCGTCATGCCAATTTTTAAAATGATCATCATTCACAAATGAGATCGCTATTTTTGTAGCTTTTTTGTGCAGCCCTAATCTGACATATTAAATATTTTTATATCAATATTGCACATGAGTATCTTTTTTAAATAAAAATATAAACATTCAAAATACACAATTCAAAATGACAATTCTTACAAACAGTTTTTGACAGACTGCTCTTGAAAATTAAAAGTCAAATGTAGGTCAAGATATGTTAATCTATTTAAATAAAACACTGACATTTTAACTTTGTGTTATAGGTGATAAATCAAGTAGTTATTAGTGTAATATCTAATAATATAATTAAATTCATTACATTTTCAGAATACTGGGTGCAAAAAATGAGCTGCGAACCAACAAACCCTGGTGAAAGATGGGGGGGGCCCCCTTTTAAGGCACATTGCGCAGGTCATTGCAAACTCTCCACAGTGACACTGCTCTGTAGTTTTTCAAAGTTAATCAGCCCCTGCGGGCCTCCTTCAAAGCATCAACTTGCCTGTTGGCAGGAAGCACCTCTGGATATACGCAAGGTCAAACCAGATAGCAAGATGGAAGACAATAAACTTTAAAGCAAGGGTCATCAACGTGGTGCCCGTGGGCACAAGGTAGCCCCCCACGACCACATGAGGTGCCCACAAGCCTGCTTTTCATTCAGGTTTTCAGTTAATAATGAAAGAACAGTAGAAAGAAATGCATTCTGAAATACAAAATGTGAGTTGTGGACACCAGCATTTTGTTAATGTTCTGGTAAAACAAGCATATTCGCTTTGTTTGGGTTTAAAATAAGCTCTGAAAATAAATGTTACAAAAATGAGTAGCTCTTGGCCATTTTCATTTTGTAAAAGTTTTTGGTTTGGTTTGGTTTGGTTTAGTTTATTTGAACATGAAGGTTACAATGGAATACATCTCGTGAATCATTTTTTGACAGTTCCACATGTCCAAAAGGAGTAGGAAGAAGCAAAGCTTATTTAATCCTACCCCCCATCCATTCTACATCTAGTACAGTACATGTAGTTCACTTCCTGGATTCCATGTCATGTTTTCAGTGATAGTCAGGATAACACATAATAGATAACGGTGAGATAACCGTCCCCCCAAAAAAAGAGAGAACATTCATAATAATGATAATATGATGACAATACTAAATAAATAAATAAATAAATAAGAACAAAGCTTTTTTTTTTTTTTTTTTTTAAACACAACAAAGAAAATTATAAAAAAAATAAAATAAATAAATAAATAGAAATAAATAAATAACAAATAAAATTTAATTAAATAAATAAGAAATAAAATAAAATAAAATAAAATAGAAAATAAAAAAATAAATAAATAAAATAAAATAACAAACCTGACAGAACAGTCAGGACTCTTCTGCCTTGTATTTGGCAAACATCAACTGCTTGTATTGTTTTTTGAATTTGCTCATCTCTGTACATTGTTTGAGTTCTTTACTCAATCCGTTCCATAATTTAATTCCACACACGGAAATGCTATGGGTTTTCAGCGTTGTTCTCGCATATAAATGTTTTAGGTTTAATTTTCCTCTAAGATCATATTTCTCCTCTCTGATTGAGAAATACTTGATTAGATTTTTGGGTAACGAGTTATTATTAACTTTATACATTATTCTAGCGGTTTGAAAGTGTACTAAATCTGCGAATTTTAATATCTGTGATTTTAAAAATAAAGGGTTTGTATGTTCTCTATACTTGGCATTATGAATTATCCTCACAGATCTTTTTTGCAGTACAGTGAGTGAGTGAAGATTACTTTTGTAGTTATTTCCCCATATCTCCACACAATACGTTAGATATGGAAATACTAAGGAACAGTACAGAGTGTGGAGTGATTTTTGATCAAGAAGATATTTTGCTTTATTCAATATAGAGATATTTCTCGCCACCTTTTGCTGTATATATTTAATATGAGATTTCCAACTCATTTTTTCATCTATTATAACCCCAAGGAATTTATATTCTTCCACTTTTTCAATATCCGTTCCATTAATTTGTATTTGGTCGTACGTGTCCTTTCTACTATTACCAAATAGCATTATTTTAGTTTTACTTAAATTCAGAGATAATCTATTCTTGTCAAACCATGACTTTAATATGACCATTTCATCCTTGACCTTTTTAATGAGTTCTTGTGTGCTTTCACCAGAACAGAAAGCAGTGGTATCATCGGCGAATAAGACCAATTTTAAGTTGTTAGTTACTTTGCAAATGTCGTTAATGTACAAGTTAAACAGTTTTGGTCCCAGTATGGACCCCTGTGGTACTCCACACGTATTGTGTAGACTCCCAGATGTATATTCTCCTAGCTTTACAAATTGTTTCCTCTTTGCTAGGTAGCTTTTAACCCAATTTAAGACTAAACCTCTAATTCCGTACCTTTCTAATTTTGAAATTAAAATAGTGTAATTAATTGTATCGAAGGCTTTTGTCAGATCCATGAATACTGCAGCTGCGCATCTTCTGTTGTCTATGGCAGTAGTGATTTCCTCCGTGATTTCCATCAGTGCCATAGAAGTTGAAATGTTGGCTCTGTAACCATATTGACTACTTGCCAATAATTCATTCTTATTAATAAATTTGTCCAACCTATTATTAAATAGCTTCTCCACAATTTTCGAGAATTGTGGTAACAAGGAAACTGGTCGATAATTTGTAAATTGGTGTTTGTCTCCTTTTTTGAAAATTGGAACCACCTTGGCTGTTTTCATTTTGCTTGGAAATATTCCAGTCTGAAATGATAAGTTACTAATATATGTTAACGGGTCTGCGATCTCATTGATGACCCTTTTAATTGTTTCCATTTCGATTCCATGACAATCAGTTGATGTTTTTGCCTTAAAATGGTTAACAATGTCAGTGATCTCCTTTTTGGTTACAGCAGTGAGAAACATAGAATTAAGATCCCTATCGATAATATCAATCCCTTCATCAATTGTGTCTTGTTTTGGAATTTCCTCTTCCAGTTTTTGTCCAATATTTACAAAATATTCATTTAACATTTCAGCTACCGCATTCATGTCATTCCTGTAAGTGTTTCCAACCATGAAATAGGGAGGATAGTCTGCTTTCTTAACGTTGTTCTTTATAATACTATTTAAGATGCCCCAAGTTGCTCTCATGTTATTTTTGTTCTTATTTAGTACGTGACTATAATATTCCCTCTTACACACTCTCAAGATAGTTGTCAACTTGTTTTTGTATGTCTTATACTTTTGTTCTGCTTCTTTAGTCTGTTGAATGATAAATGTCCTGTATAATGTGTTCTTCTTCTTACAGGCGTTTTTTAGTCCTTTTGTCATCCATGGCTGCTGGTTTTTCTTTTGCTTCTTGGGCTTTTCTTGCCAGGGACAGTTCTTATCGTAGAGCTCCATATAAGTACCAAGGAAGCTCTCACAAGGAAAAACGTTGAACTTTAAAGACTCAGAACACTTTTGGGAAAGTTGCAAAACCTAATATTGCTAAAAACACCACAAATTTACAACAGTTACTGCAATTAAATTATTAAATGTGTCTGGACTTGGCAATTGAGTAGCCTAAAATGAACAAAACCTTTTACGGATGTATGTTATTTCTCATAGGGAAACAAACTGAAAGTTGACATCCTCCTGGAACGGATAATGTTCGAGTTCAGAGTCGGGAGGCGTACAGCAACTTGACATCAGCCGATGTAAACAGTAAAAACAAAAACCACAAACTGGTTTGCCTCATTTCGGTGCTAAATGAATGCACTGACATGCAAGTACCATCTTGTAAGTTCCGACAGACCTACACAGCCTGACAAGATTTTTAAAAACTTTATTGCGAACCTTAATACACCAACAGCAGTGCTCAGTCCCAACACATTTCACTGAAGCACTGTCCACAACAGCAACATAAAACTTCCTCATTATGCACCAACATTCACAAACAGCGGAATTCTTAACATTATTATTACAACACAAGCAGGTCGTTTTTTTAGCACATTTCCTGTCATCTCTATTGGCATATTTATGTGAATAATTTGAATTGCTATTTGTCAACTTGCATGCCACAAAACGCATTGTTTTTGGCAAAAAATATTTTTTTATTTAGTTTTCCTTTTTAAAAGTATCGGTTCAAGCACCGTTTAAGCTGCACAACCATTTCAAAATTACCGATTTGGCACCGGTATTTAAATGAAACGACACAGTTAAATACAAATGGAAGCTGATCTACCAACCAAGATATTTATAACAACCATAGTGAAGAAAAACCATGCCAAGCACAATGATATCTCCAACACAACTGTTTGCTGACACATTTATTGTGTGGGCAACATCTCCTTTGTCTTTGCATTGCTGGTTTGACAATATGCACACATAAACACAGGCAGATAAACACCAAACTGCACATACTATAAAACTCTTAGCAATAGAAACACACAGGAGAGATACGTACAATTGACTGACAAAAATCAATTTGCATGACAAGTTGAGTTAAATTATAAAAGACTCAGCCAGTAAAGGGCCACGGACAGGATACATACAGTATATCCATTTTGGATTTTCAACTGGAGAGGTTGTTTTAAGAGGTGCCCTGTACTAGTAGTGAGGATCATCCCCCAAAGCAAGGGATGTTTATTGCGTGCACATTTTGTCTGACCTATGTGCTGCTCTCGTTTAGGGCAACCTTGTCCTTGCTCAAACCAACTGGGTGCCAGAGGCAGTTTTTAAATTCCACGTTTTATCTTTTTTCTCATATCCCTGTAAAACTTTCCGACATAACTCCCATTTTCCTTATCACTGTTAAAACATGCCATCTCCCTGTGGACTTCTTCCTGATACCGTTCTCATTTTTACTAATCTTTTTTTTCATTCTTTTTTATTTTCCCAAGTGTGGATTTCATTGTTCATTTCTGTCTCCATTTTGTTATTCTTATAACTTGGCTGCTGGGATAGAGTGCTTATATACACTGTCTCATATGTACATCCACTCTGGGAAGGAATGTTGTCTACAAGCGTCTACAATTTTAAACTTCCAAGTACATAATATTCACAAGTCACCTCATTTATTTCTCTTTTAGAGAAAACAAGACTGTGTGGTATATTAAACAACGTAAACGAGATAATCCACTTAGCTCCAACAAATCATCACCAAGAACATGATGCCAATCCACATGTTACTATAGTCAATGCATTCAAATTGAAGTAAATGTAAATTGCATATATTGTTCTATTGTGTGCAGTCATTGTACAATTTTGACCAGTCTTTATTTAACAAAAAAATATTGATGAAATTTGATTTTTGGTGTAAAACATCACATCCAAAATAAAGGCTAGGCAGCGTTGCCAGACGCACTGTAATTATTGTACTTTTGCGATGATTTTCCACTCTGTACGATCAATAATTCAAAAAAAAATCCTGTAATATATGATTTGGTTTTACCCAATACATGGCGATTAGCAAACGCAAACAGGATTCATCCTGCACTGTATAGACGTGCGAGTCATGAACAAGTTTTTTAATAAATTGGGACGCACGGGTACTCGTCTGTGTTAACTCATTCACTTACTCAACCCTGCTACCGGCGGTTGATGAAAACTGGAATTTCACTGACTCTCGGGTGTTCGACGAAGACTTGAGTTTCACTGACTCACGAGTGCTCGATGTAGACTCGAGTTTCACTAACTCACAGGTGCTCGACAAAAACGTAAGGGTAGTCAATGAAGACTGGAGTGTCATTGACTCACGAGTACTCAACGAAGACTCCGGTTTTACATTGACTCACAGGTGCTCAAGAAAGACTTTCAAGAGTTTCATCAACTCACGGGTGCCTGTCGAAGACTCGAGGTTCACTGAGTCAGTGTTGCAACTTGTTGCGCATGTGCAAAGTTCAGCACATGCACTTTGCGACGAGTGATTCGAGTGAATAGAGCACCCTGTTCACTTCAGTGAGTCACTTATAAGAACTCTAGACAGTAAGAGGAATTGAGTTTCTCAACTCCACTGCGTCTGACCTTGTACATCGTCTCATGTGCCTCTTTACAGCCAGGTGAGGGTGCTCGTGAGAATGATCTCAGATTTGAGGTAAATCCAGAGACATCAATTATATTTTTTCTTGAAAGCAGCAGCCTAACAACCTGCTAAACTATTATATCTTGGGTAATATATGCTTATCTGTTTAGATACTGTCTATAGGATTAGCAATATTTGCCTGTAGCCATTATTAGTTGGAATTATTACTGGTAAGATAAGTGGAGTCAAAAAAGGAGGTTGGCCCTCTTCTCTTGACATCAGTCAAGCTGAAGCGCCAGGGGATCACAAAATGTATCACTTTCTTCTCAGCACTAAATAGATACCATGATGTTTAGTGTGGCTTGCTGAATGTAGCTGATAACTGCAAGGCAGCAAAAGCTAACCCAACCAGGTTATAGCTGTCCGTGTGCAAAATGACAACCGACGATAACCGTCACCGTCATGAAGTAAAAGTAGCGGCATAGCAAAAACAACAAAAATATGAATGATGTTTAAACGACTGTGAGATCATGTCTGTCTCTTTGAACATTTAATCACAAATGACAACCCAGAGCCACAACATGTGTTACCAACGGAAATTCCACTTTAAGTGAACTTCCCATGCTGGATTTAAGCCAAACTATCAAGATGGAAAGAGGGTAAAGAATGGAATTACACTGGCGGATTTGCTGTCGTGGGTGAGCGCAGAGCAGCCAATGTTTCCTGCAACTTGTGCCCTATATTCAAACAACAGCTCTATTGTTTTCCAGCTGTAATTTCTTTCTGCTCTCGCTCCTTATCACTGCAATCTGCTCGTGTGCATCACCCAATAAATCACATTTGTAGAATGCGTTAGAAACCACTACAAACAGAAATATTAATAATTAACTCTAATTTAACCCACAAAAGGTCCTATGAATGTGAAACTGACTTGATGTTGTTAAGTAAAGCCTGACTAAGAAATGGGAATTGGTTGTCTTGTCTAGGTGCACGTCACGCTACATGCAGCGACTTAAGGTTTGTGTACCAAAATGTGTACCTAAGAGCAAAAAAACATATTTAAGGGTAAAAGAAAATGCGTACATATTGGCAGGTCTGTATACCGTACATTTCTTCAAGTAATAATGTGCCACTGTGTTTGTGAATGAGGATGTGTGTTGCTGTTGTGGAGCGCTGCAGCAAAATGTGTGTGCGGTGTTGGAACTGAGCACTGCTGCTGCCTTGTTAAGGTCAACAGTAAAGTGTAAAAAGAGCATCAGACTCTGTGTTCCTTTGTCGGGACGCTGCAAGATGTTACTTGCACAATATCACCTTAAAGCACTTGTTACATGTGGCTGAGTCTGCATTAATTTAGCACACCAATGAGGCGGCGATAGCTACTTTTTTCCCCCCGGTCTGATTACCAACGTTTACATCGGCCAATACGTTATTGAGTTCCACTACAATGGTGAATTGTTGACTGTGGTCCCACAAGCTTCTTTAAGGTTTTCCATTTTTCCAGATTTTTTTGTTGATATTCTGTCATATTCTAATAAAAGAAACCTACCATAAAAATCTGGACTGATCATGTCTTTTTAAGGGGTGAAAATACAAAATGAAGGAATGAAGTCATTATTTCTCCCACTGTTTAGATATTTTAGAATCATTCTTGTACAGTGGAAAGCAGAAACTGAATCTGTCTTTGTTACACTATGTGCCAATAATCTTGCAAAGAAGTCAGCTTGAAACAGGGGAAACCTCATTCTCAAAGATGCCTGAATCACTTTTACATGTGTTTACCTGACGTATTAGAACATCTGTCATCTGTAATACTACAGCATATAATAGGAAAGTTAACGTACGACTGTAATTCTATCTATTTGGTGAAGAAATATGAAACACTTGGGATGGCCTGTCAACATTTATATAGAATTCTATTATGAAGTGAATAATTCTGTTCGCTGCAAATGAATACTTCAGGAGTACAGTACAAGTTAATTTATGTCCCATAAACACAGTGTTCCCCAACCTTTTTTCAATCCATGAACTGGTTCGCGTTCCAACGTACCGTGAATTCTGATGTATAAGCCTCTACTTTTTTCTTAAACTTTGAATCTTGCAGCTTACACAGTGGTGCTGCTGATCTATGGCTAAATTCTAATCTCGTGACATCTCCTTTACTTCAGAACTACTACTAATTGTTTAAATACTGTGCCGCTCTCGAGTCAGTGAGGAAACGGTAGCTCTTTCTTTGGCAGGAGCCAATCACAAGCTATCAGTGCACTCACCACGAGCTTGTCAACACACTGGAAATCACAGGAGGTCATTAGATATAACACTATAACAACATAACAGTCTGACTCACGGTGTCATCTTACTGAGAACAGCTCTAAATTCATCACACAGCAACTTAACACTCCAAAAGTATACCTCAGAAATATAAAAACATGTACCAACACAAGTTTAAAATGAAAAAAACAACAACATTTTAAAGTTTTCTCATAAGGCATTGCATCAGAGCAACGCATTCTGTGGGGAGCTGCAATGACGTCAGCCTCCCTCTGGGCTCTGTGCTCTGGGCTCCTCTGGCTCCCTCTGGTGGACAGAGGCAGCATTGAGGCGCCATCAATCTATGTTGCTTGTCCTCCAATAAACTGCTCTTCTGGCAGTAATGCATTATGGGTAGATGTTAAAATAGCTGCTGTTTGTTATTTTAAGTTCGTATTGGTACATGTAATGTATATTTCCTAGGTACCTTTGAGTGTTGAATTCCTATGTGATGAGTTTAATGTTGTCTGTGAATATGAAACCAAACTGTTACATTGAGTAATGACCTCCTGCAATTTCCAATGAGTTGACAAGCTTATGTAATGCCCGGCTATTTATTTATGTTGTGTAAAAACACAATATATAACCAAGGGTCTTATTAAGATGACCACTGATGCTGAGAAGGCTTAACATGACGGAAGAACGACTACAAACAACACACTTCGGCCTTCACATTAAAAGCGCTGCATGTCACATCTTCTCTGACTGCACTGAACACAAGTCTCAGAAAAGTAGCTTCCAACAACATTCAATTAAAAGCACAAAATGAACATAGACTCACCATTGGTACGAGCCTGGAGTTTGGTGTTTGGTTTCCAGAGAGAAGATTATCACATCGTTTGTTTTATGTGTGGGTAACAGCCAGTGTGCTAGCATGAATTAACTTGACATCGAATAAACATGAAAACTAGCACTCAAAACAAACTTAATAACATCATGAAACCTCACCCTTATGTATTCTCACCCAACGCCAGCAGAACGGGAAAAGTCTAAGTCTATTTCTGGAGGCATCGAAGAAACTTCCACTTTGTCTTGGCGTGCACAACGATGGTGCGTTCATGAACCGCTGGGAATAAACGTAAACATAAACATGGTCTTTCTAACAGTATATTATTTTTTCCAATGAAAAAGAGCTTTTATTTACAACATGTATATTAATTTACATACATTTTTGATGTAATTATTTAAAAAATATATTTTAAAAAATAAGTTTTTTGTTCATATTTGCTCCTGGAAGTTGTTTCGGCCCCACCCATGGACCGGTACCACATGCACTGTACCAATAACGGCAATTTTTGTACTCCATGATAACTATTGGTACCTTTTCCAAGGAGAAGACAGTGGCTTTAAGTTGGTAAACTCACTTATCAAGGGTGTAGTACCTCTGGGGGTACCAACCTAGTGAATTTGTATCATTATTCACACCAAAAATGCTAACAAAGCACCCCGAGGCCCTTTTCAACAGCAAGAAAATCATCATTTCACCACATTTTTAACCTGAGTCGCCACCAACAGCCAAGACGGTCGACTCGGTCACCCTCTGCTGTTGTTACACACACAGTCTTACTACAACGTAGAATTTAGGTTGGACCACAACCTACAATTATGGGCTGGAGTCACCATTTTGCGGCATAAAGCAAAGTGAGCTTGACAGTTTAGCGACTGACAGTGAATATTATCACACTTTTAACAAGTACCTTCTGTCTTTAAAAGTTATATCTTATAATTTGGGACAGATTCAATGTAACAACGTACATAATTCGCTACAAAGCGTTGTAAAGTGTGATCCTGATGTGAATTTTCTTCACCAAAACAGTTTTGGAACTAAACAGCTGTTAAATCACTTAGCTGGATCATGACCCACAGTAGTGTGTCACAGAGGGTTTCCTTCGGTGAGACATTGTGTCTCATGACATAGGAAGGTTAAAACAATTAGAGCAGCCTTTGAAAGTCACCAGACGAGAGGCAGAACATGTGCAGAATTACCGAAAAGACCAGCCGACCTATGGAGGATAAATTCCACAGGGTAAAGTCCTCAAGATGTCCTGGAGCGAGCTATAGAAAAAGTGCCATATTTATTTTAAACATTTTGTCTCAACAAATTAGTAATTTCAAAAAACATGACCAATAATCAACTAAAATAACCTGTTCTCCTACTATCAACAACTATGACAGATGACTCTTAATAAATTCACAAATAAGAATTTAATGATATAATGCAGGCAACTATACAATATGGAAAGCTGCACATTTCAATGTGGCACAAACGTCCGTATGAGAACAAAGCAAAGTGCAAAGTTAGAAACTCTGGACTAACGCAATCAGTGAAATGATGAACTACAAGTAGGCTCACTCAGCACGTCACGCATGAACGCAGCATGAACAAAAGATATCAGAAGTATTAAAGGAAGATGTCTTGCATAACCAGCATTTTCATTGCAAATTGCAAACTTGTTCCAGTGTGGAGCACGACATCAGTGTCATTATCAGCAGAAATATTAATACCAGTGTGAGCCAATAAAACATTTTAATGGCATTATTAGTCCCTAATACCAAATTATTATTATAATGCCTCACCACTTTGTGCTTCGAATTTCACGGCTTTACTCTATCATGGTATACAGCCTATTATTAGTCATAAAATATGCATATTTAAGCTAATTTTACATATTTTTTTCCTAAACATTTTCAAGCAAAAAAATTCAAAATGAACTAAAATACAAATATAAGGCGTTCAGAAAATGCATTCAAAGATATTGTGAAGATATGTAGTATTCCACACTGGTCACTAGGTGTCAGTAATGTTCCTGTAATGTTCGGTGAGACACACAAGCACCAGACTTTCGGATCATCGGAACAACAGGCTTCTATTGCAGGTTTGAATGATCTCACAACAGGCACGATAATCTCAAACACGAGCTAGTGTTGTGGTCACAACACACGGCAAGGTCAAATTCAAGCCGTCACTTCCTGTCCATCCTCCACTCAGCTCCCCGAGCACAGTAACACATAGGACAGGAGTACAAGTCTTATTTATGTCTTAAATGGCTTATTTTATGTTATTATGTCTACTATATTGGGTAGCACAAGTGTAAAGGTGAATATAGGGGTGTTATTTCACGTCCAGAGAGCTCTAATAAGGTTTAAAACCGTCGTAAACAGGTTTTTCATGCTCTTTACCAGTTTATAGCCTCATGTACATACAACTATATTTGGTAATAAAAGCATGCTTGCATGGATTTTCTCCAGGTACTCCAGCTTCCTCCCACATCCCCAAAACATCCATGTAGGCGTTCACTGGAGGCTCTAAATTGCTCATAGGTGTGAATGTGAGTGTGAATGGTTGTCTTGTCAACATGTGCCCTGTGATTCACTGGTGATCAGTCCTTGGTGTAGCCCTAATAGAAATAAAGTCATCTTTCTGTTCAGTCAAGGTTTCTCACTAAAATATCGATGCACTTTATGCACATAATAGTACAAGTAAAACATCCTGCAAGTTAACTTAAGTTGTAAGCTTCCATCGGCCATTTTAAGTTGTCCTCTTTCGCATATCTGCACAGCAAAGGGGCCTAGTGTGTAATATTTTCCAAATAGGGCGAATGTGACTATTTCAACATCTGGAAGCCATCCCTCTCCCGCCCAAGCCTCCGTTTACTGACTGCAATAATTTCATTTATAAGAGGTTCCCATGAAGCTGTAGTCCTCATCTTTAAAGGGGCATGAATTGTTATTTTGCTATACCACCCAATAAACATCAGGTAACTGAAGCAAAAGTACAATATGGTGTGGAAGAAAAGAAGAGTATATCAAGTCAAAGCTTAAAAAATGCAGCATGTGGTTCTAATCTAAGCCGTCTGTGGACCTGCTTAAATTCTCATGTTCGGACGTAACTGCTTTGGTGAAAAACAGCCCATTTGTTGCAATGTTAGTGATGTGGCAAAACAAATGGAAACAATTTGGAAGTGCGAGTGACCTCATGTTGATTTTTGGATTACCGTAGCAGATTTGATCTTTTTGGTGGTGTAATTTTCTGAAAATAAAGAAAGCTTATTTTTTTTCCTCTTTTTTGTAAATGATTTTCTGTGATAGTTTTCACAAAGTAGGTAATGGAGTCAGCCACCAGTTTTACACGACAGCACTCGAGAGCGCTTTGATGTGAATCCATAAGTGGCATCTTTGAAGATGGTTTACAGCCTTGTCACCGTCTGCGAGGAGTTATTTTTAGGCACACATAGTGGCCGTGGTTAGGTTATCTACTGTTTTCTTTCCTTTACCAAGACCATATACCCACAATCTACTTCAAATATTACTTTTAGGAGTTTTCAAATAGAGGTTGATAAAGGTTCTTTGTACTTGAAATCAGAAAATCTGTGTAGCGTCGCTATTTCCTACTGTGAGCTTATGAGTTTATAAGCCTTTTTTTTTTTAATGGCCATGTGCAAGCAAACTGTCCACACGTGTGCAAGCATATGACTTCCATCTAGTGCTATGTGACCGTGCTGAGGAAAATCTTTAGCATTCCCAGAAAACGTGGTTTGAGTTTTCAAAGCAACGCGCTCAAATTCCACCAGGTTTCTCACAAATCTTTCCAGTCCAACCCATTGCCCCTCAACACATTGTTTTTGCTGACTATTCAAAATCAAACATGAAATGGTTTTGACAGAATGTGTCATCTTGCAACTATGTAGTCTCATCAGCATACAACCGCATCAGTTTTCCATCGTAACGTGCCCAGAGTCGCCTCTCCTTATTCTGCAGAACACGCAATGTGCGTAGGGCTTGGGGGGGGGGGGGGGGGGGGGGGGGGGTCACTTAGAGCAGCAAGTCAGCCCGAGGCAAAAAAAAAGAGACAAGAGACGCTTGTTGTCACAATGGTGAAGCAGAACTGGCAAAATTCACCTACTCCCCTGTCAGTCCCTAGTGGTGTAAAGGTACAGCTGCTGCCTTTTAACACAGAAGGCACCATTTCAATCCCAGCCTAGCACAACTTTTTTTTTTTTTTAAATGTTGATATGTTTTTTTGCATTGAAAATAATTTATTGAACAATTTGTTTCCCATGTATTCGTATTACTCCAAAACATACATCTAACTAAATTCAGGTTCAAGTCAAAAAGCATAAAAATAGCTTTTAATGGGTCAGTTAAGTCTGAAAGATGTGGCGATCATAGCTGTCCCGGGGGGGCGAGTTTAGTACAGGGGTGTCCAACGAGAGCTACATACTGAAAAATGAAAGGATGCAAGGGCCATTTTGATATTTTGTAAAGCCACACATGTCGATGTACTAAGAAGTTATATACACTGAATTTCAAGAAAAAAACTGCACCTCAGCTTAGTGATATACAGTAGGTGAAAAAGCGTATTATTAGTGTGGACTTCTGTTTTTGCTCTTTTTTTTTTAAATTTTCCTAATATTTTAACTTTCTTCTCCAAAAAATCTTTCTACATTTTCTTTTCATAATATTTTGATTTCATTCCCATAGTATTATAACTTTTCCCCAACCTAATTTTCCAAAAATTACAAGTTTATTTTGTTTTATTTGTTTCTCTTATATTTATATTTCCACTCAGTTCCACTAGAATGGCATACATTTACTTCATAATATTAAGAATTAAATCTGAATTACTCTTTAATGTTTTAATTTTATTCTGTTTTTTTTTTACATATTCCGACTATTTCAACTTTCTTCATATAGATTTTCTTCTTTTAATTATGATTTTATTCCTTTAATATTTTTACTTTATTCTTATAACATTATAACTGTTTCTGCAGCCTAATTCTGCAGCCTAATTTTAAATAAATTGCAATAAATTGGTTTTTTTTCCCATAATATTCCAACTTCAAAAATAACGTAAATAAAGTTTTTCTAGAGTAGTAGTAATTATAGATAGATACTTTCCAGCAGCTCTGCAAAAGTGTTACAATAAACGTAATCACTTAAAAATCAGACAAACAAAGCAAAATATGAGAGTTAAGAAGAATAAGAAAATAGAGTAAGAATAAATAAATGAATACGTAACAGATCACGTCAATTTCAATAATACATAATAAATAATTATGTATGTATAAATAATTATGTCATTTTTCCTCATAGCACAACATTATTGTCGTAAAAAAATGTCTCTTAATATTTTGGCTTTATTCTTGGAAGATCATTGCTCATTTTTCATTTTTGGTGTTTGTTTTTTTTAATTTTCTTGTTATAATAATAATAATTTTAGAATGTGCTGCGGGCCGCACTTTGGACACCCCTGGTTTAGTACAAAGCTTTTTCAAGTGCTTTTACTGTATTCATCATTATTGGCGGTGTTTCCATCCAAAAATAACGGCTCACGGTGTTGAACAGTCTCAACAGTGAATCATCTCAACTCAAGAGGTGAACCATATTTTCCTGTAGTCACACAAAAAAGACATGAGCGAGATTTCCACAGTTTGAAACAAGCAATCAGCTCACCCACAACCTTTCCCTGGAAACATGCTTGCAAGGTCATTTGAACAAGAGACAGCTGCACCACACGGCTGGAAAAGTAAAGCAACAGCAGCCTTGTAATGTGTCTGAATGTAAAACCAACAACTGACGCTAACAAATGTCCCTTCCAGACAAAATTAGGCAATGCGAGGGCTACGATTTTTATCCCCCTTTTGCAAATTTCACAAAGTTATTTGTTTTATAGCTTGATCAAAAAGATTGGGATATTTGATTTAAATAAAGAAATAGATACATAAATAAAATAATGATGATATATTTATATATCCACATCCACATCCTAACAGCCCTCATGCCACATTAATCACAGGGTGGCGACCTGGCTGTTTTGGAATAACAAAGTATAAGATTAATGTGGCTAAATCTGCTATTAAAACTACAATAGTTGAACACTTGTGAAATGATTTAAATTGAAAAAGTGTCAGTGTTGCTTGCACTTCTTTAGTCTGCACAGGAGGAGTCCATCAGATTAACTTTCCTGTGCTCTGAGAAGCCACTGACATCATCTTTGAAAGGAAAAAAAAAAAAATCCCACCGTGTGACGTCAAGAGAACAAATTCTCTTACTGAAAAAATTGGTGGAAGTGCAGGTCAACTCGAACAAGAACACTCAGGTGTTCCGGCTCCTCGGGTTGCCAGCTGAAGACATCAACAGCCCCTAAGTCCTCCCGCCTTCTCCAAACTCCAACAGCTTCTCCCCTCCTCACGTTCCTTCACATCTGCCCTGAATTAACATAGCAAGGCCTATGTTCCCTCTCAGACGCGTGAGCCTTCGCAATGAAATGATTTTTGCAGATGTACAATGTGCTGCAATGGCAGCACGAGGTGGGAGTTTAGAAGGTGAGGAGTGGGACCTGGTTGTGGTAAGACATAATGAAGGTTTCCAATGATGCAAGTTTTGACGGAGTTATGGAAAACCTTAAAGATACTCGCTTCTCTTTGCACTTTTTTCAGTGCCTGAGGGTGACATCACTGGCAATAAGTGACAGATGTCCACAACCATTCCCCATATTGCGCAAAAACCTGCATTAGAGACTTCAGTCTTATCTATACAAACTACATTTCCATGCATCTTCCGTACACAAAATCCATCTTTCACTGTTGGCAGCATCAAATAGTTTTGCAAAACGCATGTTCGAAGCTCACACTCCAGCTCATCTCTGACACCTCTTGTAGCGGATTAAACTACAGTCAAATGTCTGTTTTCAATGAAAACAAGCAAATGTTCATTCAGTTCAGGGAGCAACCAAACAGCTTTCATCACACAGCATCAGAAGTTAAAATAAACAGCAAGGGGGGCCGGTTGGGGTTACTTACCATCAGTCCCATCTTGGCATGTAACAATCAAAACCTGAGCAATGGAGATCACCAAAAAAAGGAAAGTCCTTAAATGCACAAAGCCCATCATGTCTATAAGAAAGACATGAGACTCCAAAGGGGAAAAGGGATAAAAAGAGGGGGAAAAGATCAGGTTATCTCTGCATGAATACCAAAGAGCCTCTCCTTGTAAGCAGTAAGCAGACCCAGCCCAGACTGCTTGAGTGTTTTTTTGTGTAGTTACAGCTTTAAATGAGAAGAATGCTGGCGAGCCAAATTTTCCTCCCCCTTTTGTCAGCCCTCTCCCATCCTCTTGCAGGCTTTTGTGTTGGCAAGAGAACTACACCCATGTTCACGACTTTTCAAAGTTTCCAATGATTCTTTTTGCTTATTCGGATAACCCACCCATATGCAAAAGTCTGAAAATTAACTCCTCAGTCTAAAAGATGCAACTGATCGGGAACAAGAAGCTGCTTGGAAGTGTGACTTAATTTGGACTCATGACAAAAGTTGGTTGCTATACAAGATCATAAAAGAGCTTTTATTGCAGGCTTTGGGGCGCCAAACAACAAGCAGTCAGCTACAAATCCCCTTTCTCATTGGGCAGTGATAAAACAAAGTGTCGCTGGACAGTAGTACTGTATTGAAGTCAAGTCTGTGACAAACAAAACTGTCAATAAAATTGTAGTTCCATCCTGAAAAGCATGGTTTCAGTTGGATTGTCTGTGAAAGGTAAACTACAAACTGACAATGTGTGATCGTCACTGTGGGTGGTCATCATTGTAGGTGGTCAACATGATAACAAGTCCAGGGTGTAAATTTAGAGGGAAGTGCAAGTCATCACGTCTTGACTTGGGAGCATTGGGGACATGGGATCTGTTTTACAGGATAAGACTCCAAACCTAGGAAAATGATGTACAATGATGGAAAAAATGATGAGACCTTTATTTCTTCAGTTTATTGATCCATTGTAATGCCTGGTACAACTAAAGGTACATTCGTTTGGACAAATATAATGATGATAACAAAATAGCTCATAAGAGTTTTCATTTAAGAGCTGATATCTGGTGCCTGTGCCACTAAAGCTTAGCACAATTCAGTAATCCCTTATTTATCACAGTTAATTGGTTCGATACGCGACCGTGATAAGTCAATTTCCGTGAAGTAGGATTACTTTTTTATAAATGGAATATTTTCGTAGTGAGAGGATAGAAAACCTGTTTCCGACATCCTAAATACAGTTTTTAACATTATTAGAGCCCTCTAGGCATGGAATAACACACCATAGTCACTTTTACACTTGTATTACCCAATATAGTACACATAAGACTTGTGCTCGTGTGTGTTGCTGTAAATATGTTCTCGTGCTATGGGAGTGGGGGGTAAACAGGAAGTGACGTCGGGGGTTCAGAGTTGAGTTTTCTCTTGCTGTGGGTTACGGTCGCAACAGCAGCCCATGTCAGGAATTATTATGCCTGTTGTGAGATAATCGAAACCTGCAATAAAAGCCTGTTGTTCTGGCGATCAAGTCTGGTGCTTGTGTGTCTCACCATACTGCATATCATCACAATGTCTTTGAATGCGTCTTCTGAATGCTTACAGTATATTTGAATTTTAGTTCAATAAGCATACATTTTTATGCTTGAAAATGCTTAATTTAGGCAAAAAAAATACGTACAACTTGCTTAACTATGCTTTTTTTTTTTTTTTTTTTACTAATAATAGGCCGTATTCAACCGCAAAACAGCATGATTTATTCATTAATATAGTTTTGTAAAACCATGATCAAGTGAAGTCTCGAAATTTGTAGCACGAAGTGGTGAGGGGATTACCGTATACTAACAAACTTTCTCTGTCTTCTTGAAAACGGGTTTCACATAGCACTACAGAGTGCTGTCGCCATCTTAAGGAGTATTAATAGACTAAAGAAACCCTTTAGGATAAACGCGCAAGATTATTTTCGTATGATTTCTTTTCTGCGACCCACTGAAAACGACAGCCGCCAGTTGTGAATTTACTGCCCTTGAACATAGAAGAATCTATTAAGTTATTTGAAGCATGCAATGGCTTGTTAAGATGCCATTGATTCCTGGCTGTATTACAGATGAAGAAGACAAGACGGGTGTATTCAAATGCGCTGAATCTGGTTTTAAAGCTGATACAGTACAAGTGAGGATTTACCATCAGTGTACTCAATTTGCCACTATGAGTCAGTACAGTGATGTGTCTATCGACCTTTATTTATTTAGCATTATTCCACTTCAGCTTGTCCTAAAATGTACTCCATAATTTAGCCAATTTCAAAAATGTAATTAATAAATCAAATGACTCAAAGGTCTTGACTGAACTTCTTGAGTCTTATGGCAGGAAACAGATGTGGGCTTTTTGCAGGGTTTCCATAAGATAGTGTGTGTGTGTGTGTGTGTGTGTGTGTGTGCATGTATACGTTTGTGTGCCTGTGTGTTTATGTGTGTCTGTCCAAAGAAGAGGTGGGGGTTCAAAAGAGCTAATGAGAATGACAGCTGTTTCCTTGTCGGCCTCACCCACAAAGCGAGTAAGCCAACCCAGAGACCTCCTGCGATAATCCTCTCGAGAAACACCAATTGTACATTTCCTCTGGAAATACTGCATGCACAAAGCAAATAGCTCTACAACGACTGCCAGCAAACTCATGTCCACCAAAGACTGGAGGGATGTTTAGAAAGCTGCTCAAGGTTGGGATGGTGCTGTAAAGATCAGTTTGGTTACATTTCATTCCTCTTTCTGTCTTGTAATGCCTCAAACTGTTTGCACAATACAACTGGATGCACAACTCAAAAGTAGCACATTGAACTGTCTGTAAAAGTAAGAAAAAAAAGTGGAGCAACGTATTTGCATTTGTTTGTCCAACCGCACTTGTGTGAGCAGCAGTTTTTGCAATCAGAAAAAAGGCAGAACACAGTGAGTAAGTAAGTAAGTAAGTTCTGTTCTGTTCCTACACTGTGATGTAAGTCGGGTTTTGGTTTAAGTCAGATCTTATACCTAAATTACAGTACCTCCTAAGCCATACACACTGTACACAGGATACACAAAGGACACATTAAATACATAAATGAACAGATTAAATACAAGAATTAAATGAAACAGTAATTTTAAAAAGGAGAAGGACTCCTTACCTTTACTCTGTGGGAAGAAGTAGGAGACAAATAAAACAACAATGAGACCACTGTGCGTAGTTATCACTGTCGCTTTCATACTAACATTGTACCCTGGATACAATGGATGGATTGGATATCGATATGGATATTACATATCGATTTTTATACTCAGCACAGTCACTCAGTGCTGATGGTCTAGTGCAGACCTAGGCAAACTATGGCCTATGGGCCATGTTAAGCCTTTTAATCCGGCCCGTTGATGTTTGGAAATTATTTTATTGAAACCTTTAACATCGAAGCTATAGCCAGCAATATAATTTGCCATGCAATTTGCAATTAAAATCACAAACTATCAAAATTCTCTGGTTTCTGAAGCGAGAGACTCTGCCCTTTCTGGTGATATACCCGCCATTATGGTAATCATAAGTGTAACCCACCCGGCTTCACACTGCCCGCTCCGGGGATCCAACACCTTTGGGAGACGAGAGCGCTGACCACTTGGCCAAAAGCCCAGACTGTCAACAGCACGTTCAGCGCAGCTCTTAAGGCAGAGGGAGTGAGGTTTACCAACGTACACTTGCGCAGCCTCACAGGCTGGCATCCGTTACATAAGGACTACATCACAGTAACTCCAGGAAGACAAAACAATGATATGATACCTGTTCTGTAAAAAAGTGATATTTTACCGGACATCTGTATGTTTTTTAACCTTTGCTTACATGTGTTGTCGTGTTTGTCACATTTTTGCTTGATTACAAGACAGGAGGTCGTTGTCAGGAGTCTTAGGAAGAATAAGGGGAATGTTTTACCATAGTAAATCGTGACCAATATATTGTAATAGGACTGGATGCATGTACAGTAGCAATGCAAAATACAGAAGCGTGCCATAATCTTGGAGACAATCTAAAAGACACACACGATCAGGATCAGGGTCTTGCACTTAAAAGACATGGCGAAAGAGCTGTGGAGGTGAGGGGTCTTGTTTCTCAGACTGATGATTTGCAGTTCATAGGGCTTTTGTAAAGTGCTTGATAATGCCAAATGTCTTTCTGACATGCGCCAGTCCAGCAATCTTGATCTTGCAAATGCTATGGCTCTAGTAGGTGCCCTTACAGACACTTTTCATGACTACAGAAACGATAATTGCTTTGGTGACTTATGGAAAGGGTACTTCAAGTATATGTAAGTTTAGTTTCTGTCACGGTGTGCTAGCGGCTGTCGAGTGTTTGACCCCCACTGTGCAGAGACGAGGCGATGGCTTGCAAAAATAAAGGTTCTTTAATGGTGTACGAAAGGAGTAACAAAAGGCGACAGAGTAAAAGGCTCTGTGGAAAACCATATGACTGGTAGAATCAAGGTAAGTAAACTCTAAGTGACAGCACTGACTAAGAGACGAGGAGCATGAGTAACACAGACAATGAACCAGTGCCGCACACACGACGGTGCTGGCCTTATAACCGCCGCTAATAACAATTGTCCGCAGCTGTGCGGCCACCAGGCGTGAAGCGGCTGTATCTTCCACCACACAGGAAGTACAGCTCGCCAAAATAAGGGCATAAATAAACAATAAACATGACAAATTTCTATAGGAATGCACATTGCTAACATTCAGTATACTGTGATAAAAATGGTTGCTGAAATGTGAGGGGTGTATTCATGCTTGTGAAATACTGAAGATGTTTGTTGTGTGTGCGTATTGCTGTAGATCAGGGGTCTCAAACTCAATTTCACTGGGGGCGAGTGGAGGTAGAGTCTGGGTGAGGCTGGGCCGCGTCAAGTATTGGGAGTAGGGCTGGGAATCTCAGGGTACCTCACGATACGATACAATTCACAATACATCCATGTGATAACACCACTGTTAGTTCAGTGTTGGTGTTTACTTGCCCCTGTAAGTATGTAAGTAACACTGAGCTTGCCCGGATATTGCGGGCTGCAGTTCCACTACTCTTTGATGTCCAGTCACGGGCCGCAAGATACGATTTGGTGGGCCGCGAATGGCCCGTGGGCCGCGAGTTTGAGACCCCTGCTGTAGATGATTGTGCATGTCCAGTTATAGTACAGATTATGTTGGACAAATTATAACAAGAGCAAAAACAGAGCCAAATTTTTCATCTGTAAGTGTAATAAATGTACATTTAAAATACAACACATTTTGAAATCATTCATACTTTCTCCCCTGACTTTACAATATCAGTGCTATTAATTAGGTTTAACTTCAATCACACAATTCATACACTAATAATTTACCATAAATAATGATGCAGTATACCTTTAAAATATAAAGCCCACCTAAGTTGCAATCAAAGATGAGAACCAATTTTCCTCACTTCAAAAAGTGATTGCTGCTTTAGTTCTGTTGATTTGCACAAATCTGTTATCAACTCACCTTTACCATGAATGATCTATGAATCAACTCATATTGCTATCCTAACTAAATGTAAGGGCTCTGGCAGAGTAGAGGCGATCACCAAAGCAAATATCCTACAGTTCATTAACTCATTTCTCAGTAACTGTGCTGCATTCTACATAGCAATAATATGTTTAATTAATTTGTCTTGGGTGTACAAGGGTACATAGAAAGTTATGGAAAGAATGTATGAGAAAACAACAGAAGGGACCACTGTGGAGCCTTTATGACCACCGTGGTCAATGAAAAAAAATGCTATTTTATTAACCTCTAAACCAAATTTAATTGCATTTTCTTTGGCCTGTGCTACTACTGAGTTTGTGAAAAACACCCTGCCCCTGCTTATTTTGTGTAATCTTCCAGAAGGTTAGAGGACAGACAGCAGACAGAGGGAATCAACCAAAATCAGGTAAAAAGTTCATTGTTAAAGTTGAAAGAGAAAATGACTTTGAATCAGATTTCAGGGTTTTTGAAGATAATAACCATATTGTGACGACAACATGCAATGACCCCCTTGACTGGAATGTACAGTACAGTGAGCCATTATGTATCTTTTTAATCAGACAGACACTGTCATTGTCATGTCATGGAACATTCATGCACTCACGAACCTTCTCGCCCCCTCATTCTTATCCGAAAGAGTATTTTTAATATTCTACACTAGCTCTAGGCCACACGGTGGACAAGTGGTTAGCATGTTGGCCACACAGTCAGGAGATCGGGATACTTGGGTTCGAATCTCCACTTGGGCATCTCTGTGTGGAGTTTGCATGTTCTCCCTGTGTGTGGCTTTTCTCTCGGTACTCCGGTTTCCTCCCACATTCCAAAAACATGCATGTTCGGTTAACTCTAAATTGTCCGTAGGTATGAATGTGAGTGTGAATGGTTGTTTATATGTGACTGGCTGGCGACCAGTCCAGGGTGTACTCTTGCTCTCGCCCAAAGTCAGCTGGGATAGGCTCCAGCATACCGCCACAACCATAATGAGGATAAGTGGCATAGAAAATGGATGGATTCTCTAGCTATTATGTATATACTGGTTGATAATGTGAATTATGGAAGTGTGTTTTCCTGTTCACATTTCCAAGTTCTTGTAACTTTAGATTTTCCCCAAAAATATTGGTGTGATGTTGTGTTTAACTCATTTGACCGGTTTATTCCAGCTAAGGCTGCATGAGTTAAAGCAAGATGAGATCAAACCGTAAATGACCTTTATTTTGCTATCGTATTATGAGTATTTGAACTTTTTTTTTTTTTATTCAAAGCATCTTTTCTGTTTGCATTCCATTGAATTCAGTCTGATCTATGTCAAATTCACATGAGGTCAAGTAAAAGTCAACAGTGCACTTAAATATCCTGGAGGACATACAAAACTTGAGAAAATCTTCCCAGGCCAAGTAAGTTGTAGCTTCCTCATGAAAAATCCTCTGCTCTGCTATCTCGCTCATACTTCAGCAATCCTTCTTCTACGTAAATGTTACATGGAGGTTCGACTGCCAAGGCTGGGATGAGTTTCCCCATTTCCGGAACATGCAGTTTCACTTTCGCATCTGCTAAAGTCTTCGTGCTCCTACCTTCCCCAACGAAACAAGACATCTGAGGCCCATAAATGAGAGAAAATAACAAAACAGCTGGGAAAAAAAAGTCGTTGTGTTGAGTGAAACACATGTTCAATGGAATGTCCAAATATAAACAACATTTTTTTGGTAATGCCTGTGCCATGTTGAAACTAGAGACACAGTGATTTGCAGAAATAAGATTCATATAATCCATCTATCCATTTTCTATACCGCTTATCCTCACTAGGGTCGCGGGGGCATGCTGGAGCCTATCCCAGTTGACTTTGGGCGACAGGCGGGGTACACCCTGGACTGGTCGCCAGCCAATCGCAGGGCACATATAGACAAACAACCATTCACTCTCACTTTCATACCTATGGACAATTTAGAGTCACCAATTAACCTCACTTGCATGTTTTTGGAATGTGGGAGGAAACCGGAGGACATGCAAACTCCACACAGAAATGCCCAAGGGAGAATCGAACCCTCGATCTCCAGGTTGTTACTGTGTTGGCCAACGTGCTAACCACTAGACCACCGTGTGGCCCTTATTCATATAATATAATATAGAATTGCATTATAGTGTTATATTAGTAGGGCATTGACGAGATCCAGTTTGGTGGCTGCAGGATTGGTTCTTTTTGCGCGTGATGTGGTTTTGCTGGCTTCATTGGGCCATGATCTTCAGCTCTTGCTGGATCAGTTCAAGCGGATGAGTTCAAGTACATTGGGCTCTTGTTCATAAGTAAGGGAAGGATGAATCGCAAGCTCGACAAGCAGATTGGTGCGCCATCTACAGTGATGTGGACTCTGCATCGGTCCGTCCTGATGAAGACGGTGCTGAGCTGAAAGGCAAAGTTCTCAATTTACCAGTTGATCTACGTTCCTACCCTCACCTATGGTCATGAGCTTTGGGTAGTGACCGAATGGACAAGATCGCGGGTACAAGCAGCTGAAATGAGTTTCCTCCATAGGATGGCTAGACTCTCCCTGACAGATAGACTGAGAAGCTTTGTCATCCAGGAGGAGCTTGCAATAAAGCTGCTGCTCCTCCACAGTGAGAGCCAGATAAGGTAGCTCGGGTATCTGGTCAGGTTGCCTCCTGGACACCTTCCTGGTGAGGTGTTCAGGGCACGTCCAACCGGCAGGAGTTCTCGAGGAAGACCCAGGACGTGTTGGAGAAACTATGTCTCTCAACTGGCCTGGGAAAACCTCAGGATCCTCTAGGAGGAACTGGACGAAGTAGCCGGGGAGAGTTATCTCTCAGATGATTTCTTTTGCTAAAATTCAGGTTACGAGCCAGCTTCAGATACCGCTGTACTGCTAGTTGGCGAACGCCGTAACAGCATCCGATTTCTCGTGGTGTGTTGTGCTTGCAGGTATGAAGAAAGTGAGTGCGAAGGACAGTGCTGAGAATAAGAAGCGGATGATGTGCATTGAATTAAAGAAAGAAATTATCGAAAAACATAACAAAGGTGTGCATGTAATCAACTTGGCGCTGAGTATGAGCGTAGCACTTCTACGATCTGCACCATACAGAAGCAAGGAGTCGATAAAGACTATAATGCCAGTCAAGGGCATTATAATTTTAGCGGACAATTATTCGAGAAAATGTGGAGCTGTTGAAGGTGTGTTTGACGGAGAACAATCTTGCAGGGGATACTGTGACGGAGGGTATGATCTGCGAGACAGCACAAGCTATTTACCATCAGCATAGTCAAGTCGTCTAATCTCTAAGGTAAATGTTGTGCATTATGCTGTACTTAATAAAACCAGTTTTCAATACAGTCTATTGTAACGTTTTTATACAATATTCTGGATTTATAAAAACATATTTAAAAACATGTAAAAAAATATTGCAGTGTTTTTTGGGGGGCACGAAAAAGATACAATCACAGCAATTTCCTCGCTAATTTTGGCCAGTCGTCTGTCCCAGAAAATTGCTCAAACATCTAAGTCAACTGTTTCACAGATAAAATGTGTCTCTGCTCCGCCCTTTCACGTACTAACTTCCTTGTTTACATTGACGGCGATGCCGACGTGTGACAACGCCTCTCGGTTACCAACAAAAATCACAGCTAGTGATGGCGCGAAAGGTTGACGATTGACAGTTTTCAACCATAAGAGTCATGGAGAATGGCTGCAACTCATGAACGACAGAGCAGATAGCAGACAACAAGGGAGGTTGGTCCATAGATATAACAATGAGCCCTCAGACTAAAAGTAAAAAAACAAAATAAAAAAAATATATTTCAGTTTAATATTTATAAGTAGGTAGTAGCAAAGTAAGCAGTAGCACAACAGGCTCGAAGAAAATGTGGTTAACTTATTATTATTTTGATGTTATTGGGAACCCAGTTAGCTCATAAGTCATCCAGCAGATACAAGGCAACATTAGCCTTCAGGCCAACTCACCTCATCACTGCCAGATCTGCACTGGTCTGGACCAAACTGCAACAATGTTTTATGAACTGTGTTTTGTTGGGGCTCATTTCTCTGCGTCTACCGCTCACAAACATGTTTATCAGCTGCTTCAAAAATACAGTAAGTGTCAGCATTCAGCAGCCTGTGTTGCTTGCCCCCTTTCTATTTCCTACTGACACCAGCTTTTACAGTAATGATGGAAGCTTTTAAATATATAGAACAAGTTACCAGAAAAAGTCCTAGCATACTTCTCAACAAATAGGAATGTGTGGTAAAAAATGAAGAAGCATACTCATAACACTGCAGTCATCAGCCACAGACTCCGGAACGTTCCTCCACGCCAGCAGCAGACAACCAGTGGAAGAGATTTCGTCGATGATGTGGGAGCATCAGTGTTACTATGCTGCGACATTTGGCTGTAGATCAATATTGGTATTCCATAATGTACATGACTCAAATCAAGTAAATTTGATCTATAAGGTGAGAGGGTGCCTATCCACAGACTGAATCAGAAAGATGGTTCCCCAAAAGAAGATCTTGATAATTGAAGGCTCTACCTCTCATTCTACTTTTAAAAATTCTTGGGATCCCAATAAATGTAAACTCTGGGAGGGCAGAGTTACTAGTTGGTTGATAAGGCACCAAAAACTATCGAGGGAATGCTTGGTGTTAAGCTACTGTAAGTTACTTTGCATGATACTCGGGGCTGGCTAGCTTGTGCAGCTAAAGTACTGTATGTCCTTCTCTAAGTTACTCATCGTCCCCTCTATGGCGGCAAATAAACTAAATTTCTTAAAGTATCATGAGCACTTAGTAGGATGAGAAATAGCTAAGCATGCGACTCACTGAGCAAGAGAGAATAGGAGGAGACAGAGAAGCCATGCTAACCGCTAAGCTAACTTGAATCTAAAAAAACAAAACAACAGAAGCTTAAAGCCCCGGTCACAACCCGCCGTGTGTGTTTTTAGTCCATAAGTTTTTTGGGCAGGCCACGATCGCCACGTTTTTCTGAAAATGTGGGGTTGAAGTGGCAAGAGCAGGTAGGGAGTACGCCAACGCATGTCACTCGCACGGTTGCACAAAGTGGAAGTACGTGGCCCGCACGCCACACCTGGCCGTGAGCGATTGCGTGCATCGTACGTTGCGCATGTGGTAAGTGAGTTGTCCGTGCGATTACTACATTATCGTACAGAAGCCATACTTCTCCTTACTCCCTCGCATGTTGTAAGTATGTGCAAGTGCAATGAACGTTTTTCCGCTGGGGGGGGGATATTTATAGGACGATCTTCCTTGGTTCTCCAGATGCTGTCCATTCCACCGCAGCGACTCTGGGTTCTGATGCTGCAGGGGCAGTTTCAGGTGGCAGTGCATGAGCTTCTTCGCACCTCCTCTCCTACTTGATACGGTCCACGTGAGTTCTGCGTCCTCATTGGAGAGTTGAACTGGGAAAGTGCTGCGTAAGCACGGACAATGCACTTACCACGTGCACGACACGCACGTGTTAAGCGCGGCGTCCAAAGAGCAAGTGACTGTGGGAAAAATTTAAAAGACTCACGGAGTCAGTGCGTTGTGTGCTCATTGGCTGTAGAGGGCACGCGTGTCACCCGTACTGGGGGGGAATCCGTAGCACGATGCAGCCCGAATACAGCGAAATCCCCAAATTTTGCCCACGTTTTTGCAAGTAGACAGCACTCACTTGCAAGTACGGTGGGTTGGGACCAGGGCTTTAGTGGTACAATGCACTTGAACAGAAGTCTAGCAGGAATCACTGCTGCCAACTCCTCAGTAAGAAAAGTAGCTATTGGCTGTCCTAGAAGTCACAAGAAGAGGCCAAATTATGTCATGGGCTCATTTGCATATGATATTTGAACATATGCTGTAGGAAAGAAGTATGACCTCGCAGGACAGACAAAAAGGTGAGTAAAAACACCTTAATTACATTTAGAACTACAAATAAACTTCTTGGTTTCTTAATTTCAAATTGGCCATCACTTCACCAAATAAAACAATTTTAACATTTTATCTCGGCCCGTGCCTACTACCTTTAATTTGGACCACTTGTTTCATTTATCACACAACCTTCTTCCATCACACGTTCTGACACACTGGCAGGTAAGTGACCGAGCCCAAATGATGTTTGAATGTAATGAGTAGTAATTTAATGAAGATTAAGAAACAGAATATACAGTCCCTAGTTAAGCAATAGACTAGGTTCCCTCTCCTTCTCACCACTGCCTTTCTTTTAATGTGCTTAATTGCTTTGACAGTTAAAACCCATCAAGATATTATAATTAGTGACCGATATATTTTAACGTGTCATTTTATTCTTGTAAAACCCCTTGTGTAATCTGCCTGTGAAAAGACAAATTTACATTTGACGTACTTTGGTACTCCTACATATATTATCTGGTTACGAGTGCCGAAAGCAAATCCACATGTACGTTTGGTTTTACATGCTAGAAAGGAAATGATTTGCACCTTGTGGAAAATGTGAGGAGGACTGAGGCCACAGAGCATGAGTCATTGGCCAGATATCTTTGAGGGGGATGGGAGTCTTGCCTTGGAGTGCTGGACTTGTTTACATTTCAGAGAGACAAGAGGAAGGCACAAGAAAGGGGAAATGATGGGTAGAAACTTCAATGATAAACGTTACAAGTCTTTGGTGTGATTTATTGTCGCAATTCAGTGGCTTTGACACAATAAGATGATTGGAAGTTCAATAAGACGAACTGAAACCACTGCTTTTGAAGAAGTTTCTCTATGAAGACACTACACTTTGACAAAGAATAAACGTATACGTTTACCCCCTTTCCACTGTGGCTGTTTCAGAGTTGATTCGTGGTAGGTTCCTAAATTTCCGGCAGAGCTTTTCTTTTCGGTTATCAGATCAGAAGCTCTACCATGAATAAGCACGCTCTTCACCCACTATCAGTGTGAGCCCCGACAACCTTTTGTATCAACTATCGTTTCTTCTAAATGCCTCCACAAAGTTCAAGAACTTACATGGGAATAGCTACAAAGTTTGATTGGTAAATTGGGAGCATCCGCTTTGCCTCAGTGCTGTCTTTGCCACAACTGCCACAACACATCAATGCATCTAATTTGGATGGTCACAACTCAGTAAAGCCATCAGAACCACATCAGCACATTGCAAAGACGAGATTCTTAGGGGAAGAAACTGGACAACCTTCATGCCTTGGCTGTGACAAGATAAAGAACACAATCAGGGATAAATGGCAAACGTGGCACAGGCCATTGTCCATCATGGACAACTTTGGCATACTTTACACCTGTGCTTCGTGTACCCCTTCAGACATTTGACTTGAAGCCATCTAACCCCTACTGTTGCACACTTAAAAAAACATAAACCATTTTTACATTTCATTAAACTGAAATATTAAACATTATTAATTGGTTAATCAACTTTATCGTGAGTAATTCTGGTTAAAAAATTGGTCAAATTGTGATAAAAGTTTTACATAGGCACTGATAAATAGATAAGATGTGAAATTCTCTTGGAGATGAATAAAGTATTTAAGTGTTCGTCCTACATATCTTTTATTTCAGCCGGATGTTGGGAGCCTTCCTTTTGAATGGGTTGAACTTTGGTCCACTTGCTATCACTATGATTTAAATCCGCATATTAATTTGATACCAAATTGTAAGGGAAAGTCGAACAAACATGATAAAGCAGTATCCAAAGCACAGAAATAAATACAAGCAGCAATAAAACCTCATTTTCAGGGGAAGGTCCACTCTCTTGACACGCACTCTCTTGACACGCACATACATTGACAGGTTTTCACAGTGTGGTGATTGGAACACCAATATATGTTAAACCTTCAAGATTAAACACTCTTAATACACAACATAATCATCACACTTACTTATTCATATAACTCACACAGAGCAATGAAGAACTTCATGCTGTGTCTCCTTCCTTCTTTCTGCTATGACGGTGCGCTCTGTGCTCATAATTGTGAGTGCTAAGCACTACAGTATTTGTTTTTCATTTTTATTCACGTACCTCCAGTGACAATTGGCGGACCCCTGGGGGTACGCGTACCCTACATTGGGAAGACCAAGCTTTACGCAATGCAAACCAAGCTCCTGCTATGAGATAGGCCTCTATTAACCAACGGCAAGATCTTGTACTTTTGGAGAACCCCCCAGGGAACACGGTCTAAGTCCACATAGCATTTGGAACTGAGAAGGCTTTCACACACCCTCCAGTATCCTACTGAAGTATAAAGCTCAACCAGTATTCAAAGGCTAAAATCCAGGATGTTCCTCCTCAATCAAAGATTTGACTGACATTTTAGCTCTCTTCGCATTTCTCTGAAATAGGCTTTTCCAGGAAGGCTGGATTCTCGTGCAGGTTGAAACACACCCTGTGTTTCCCCCATATTAAAAAGGAGCATGACCTCCTCAGCCATCCATGTCAGACTGTGCAAAAGTTTGGTGCACTACTAAATGTATCGTACAACAGAAAATAGAAGGACAGACACAATCAGCAGGTCATCAAGGGAACGGTCCCTCCACCAGAATTTGCAAAGGTACTAGCTCAGTTACTAAGACTTTGGCTTTTGAAACCTGATTCAAGCTCTGCTGCGGACCAAAATTGACGGCAACTAGTTGTTGAAGAGATGATCGCTGGCACCCGATCCTTTCACCTCAGCTCAGCGGCGCACTGTTTAGTGAAACCATTCACATCCATTTTCAAACTACCTACCTACCTACTAACATACTAGTTGTCCAATTCGATGAATATGGCAGAAAAGCAAATGTAAAACACATTCAAGCCATTTTAACCACAAACTTGGAGACAGTTCTGCAAACGGAGGCAGAAAAAGTCCAGACCTGCTGGAGCTTTAGTAATAATGGCATCTCATCTTACAATGTACTCCGGGGGAGTTCAACTGAATTTTCTACTTTGCAGTCCAGTGTGTGAATTTCATGTATGAGCACTGGAGGGGGGCTAACCTGAGGGATAATATGTTGTTTTAGCGTTTAAAGTGCAAGTACGGTGTACGTTTATTCTTGTAAGTTCATTTTTTCTTTGGAGTTTTGATATTTCCATCAATAAAACCAGGACAGAAATCCTTTACGGTATTTACCGCAGGAGTAATCACTAGGTATGAAATTCACATAATCCAGTGAGGTCACACTTTTATTGGTTCATGTTTGTTCTCTTGGTTTCCACAGTCAGGGGGGGTTTATGACCATTATATTCCAGCCACCTCTGCAGATGAGCAGACTACCCCGGTATGTCTGGAGAGGGCAAGGGCGCTCTTTTAGCCCTAACTGGAATGCACTAGTGTAATTCATCACTCTTGAGACCTATGAGCCAAAAGGAAAAAGCATGTATACTTTCACAAGGAAAGAAGATCTGCGGTTAAGGGAATCTGTGAGGCGTACAAAGCAAAAATACAAAGTAACTTTTATACAAAAATGTAGTCTGAACACGTCATTTTGTTATACAAAAGGAGCTTGAAACTTCTACTGAACAGCTTTACGTTTGCAAATGATGCACTCACACAGGACATCACAGATGAAGCAGTTTTAATCTCTTCCAGCTCCACATTTGACTCGTGTGAAGACTCGTGTTTCTATGTATGCCTTGAAATTGTCTTTACAGCATGCCTGCTACATGTCTGTGCAGACCCTGCAAGTACAGTATACAGAGGCCTGACATGCAGAGTGGCTTACCTTGGTAATACAGCTGAGTGACAGAGAAGAAAACCTAACCTGAGGCAGCTAATGCGAATAGCTGATAGATGAGTAATGGCGGCACCTCACAGAGATATTTATTTAACCCTGTTGGGTCGCCGTTGGTACAGGTAAGGAGTGCCTGCAGTGATGTTTTCTCTCGAGTTTGGTGCTGGAAATGTGTTAGGCCTCAATAAGGTTAATATTTGATGGAGTTCAGTTGCTTATCATGTACAGTGCTAGCTGAGAGGAGCAAATTGTCCCATAGTAAAACATTAGTCAGTTTTTTTAACAATTTTTTTCATTGGACTCCCTTTATCTTACGTACAGTACAATCTTTTATTATTATTATTACCATAATTATTATTATTACACTTATAGCTTTAGTCTAATAGCTTCTCATAGAAGGCCTTCTTGACACACACTCACATAGCACAATCAGAGTTGCACAACATACGATACGTCTCATGGAAAAATACTGGGAGACACACAACAGATGCATTGCTGTTACTCACATGAGCTTAACACTCATTTCTACACAAACTTAACTTTCACGTTCTAGAGGGGCGCAGCAACTGCTATATACAGGTATACTCTGTGTACTTTAATTCTGGGTTCTTTCCTTAATCTTCCTTATAAATGATAGAGTCCAGCGCTGTAACAAAATATATTGCTACTATTTTTTAATACATTGTGAAAACCTTCTAAATTGTGTGATCACTGAGTACTTCTCTGATAACGCAGCACCAAAGAACCAGGAAAAAAGGCTAGAGAAGCAATAAGCCTTTTGAAAATTCATGCATATATGCACACAACAGTTGCACAAATATACTGAAAGAATACACTGATGTCTTTACTTCTGTTCCAGCAGTAATGAAAAACACATGTTGCAATGTAAAAACAATAAATAATGTCTATTTACCTTAAAGCTGGCTTCATGTGCACTGAATGTACACTGAAGCTGAAGTTAAACAATGACCTCATTGCTTAAATCTGCTCCCCGCATTAGACTGGGAAGGCTGGGTAATTATCATTGTTTCCTGTAGATGCAACTGGCATGGAATCCCCCAGTCTGGGGAGGACTGAATCACTTTAACCCTTAAAGCATCAAACTGCTGAGCCATTCCCAGATGTGGAGGTTCGTAAAAATGTTACAAAGGCCTGAAGTACATTATATCTTATTTGGGATTTCTGTACAACACCTGCAATTGGCTGGTGACCAGTCCAGAGTGCCTCGCCGTGTCTCGCCCAAAGTTAGCTGGGATAGGCTGCAGCATGCCCCCAGGATGCTAATAAGGTTTAAGCGGCATAGAAAATGGACAGACGGATGGTGTACGACACATGCTGGAAAAGACATGCTAGTAATTCAACTCCTTGTTTAGCCTTGTTCAGCCAGAGCAGATAGGAGTGTGTCCTGCACACTGCACAAGCACAAACTCATCTGGATGGGGGAAGGTCTGACACTGTTTACACAGGTCCTCTCTTGCAGCCGACCGTGTTTCTCTCCATATAAATGCATCTGGTTTATGTTTACGCAGGGTTTTTTACTGCAATAGAAAAGTGTCACATGCAGCAACACATGTGAAATACAATTATGTTTTAAATTAGCATTAAGCATTTGTTATTATTGGGTATCCTAAAATTTAGGTTCGCTCATAAAATACACAGAAGTCTTCAAATGTTTCCTGTTATGCATGGACTGGACGAGCTTAAAAATAATAGCAATATCAAACTGAGAAATAAACAATAAAAAGCATTTGTCATGTCGATATACAATATACACTGTATGTTCCATAAGAAAGTGCATGTGTTCTTATGCCTCCAGTTTATCCTGTTTACTGCCATTACCACTGACCATATAGAATGGTGTGAAAAAGCGTTTTCCCCTTTACCAATTTCTTCTTTTTTTGCATTTTTGTCACACTTAAATGTTTCAGATCATCAAACAAATATAAATATTAGTCAATGGCAACACAACTGAACATAAAATGCAGTTTTTAAATGAAAAACCTACATGGCCCTGTGTGGAAGTGATTGCCCCCTAAACCTAATAACTGGTTGGATCACCCTTAGCAGAAACAACTGCAATCGAGCGTTTGTGGTAACTTGCAATGAGTCTCTTACAGCGCTGTGGGGGAATTTTGGCCCACTCATCTTTGCAGAATTGTTGTAATTCAGCCACATTGGAGGGTTTTCCAGCATGAACCGCCTTTTTAAGGTCATCTCAATAGGATTCAGGTCAGGACTTTGACTATGCCACTCCAAAGTCTATATTTAGTTTTTCTTCAGGCATTCAGAGGTGGACTTGCTGGTGTGTTTTGGATCATTGTCCTGCTGCAGAACCCAAGTTTGTTTCAGCTTGAGGTCACGAACAGATTGCCGCACATTCTCCTTCAGGATTTTTTGGTAGACAGCAGAATTCATGGTTTATCACAGCAAGTCTTCCAGGTCCTGAAGCACCAAAACAGCCCCAGATCACCACACTACCACCACCGTATTTTACTGTTGGTATGATGTTCTTTTTCTGAAATGCGGCGTTACTTCTACGCTGGATGTAATGGGACACACACCTTCCAAAAAATTAAACTTTTGTCTCGTCAGACCATCGAGTATTTTCCAAAAGGTTTTGGGGATCATCATGATGTTTTCTGGCAAAATTGAGACGAGCCTTAATGTTTTTTTGGTTCAGCAGTGGTTTTGGTCTTGGAACTCTGACTCTGCAGACCATTTTTGCCGTGTGTCTTTCTTATGGTGCAGTCATGAACACTGACCTTAACTGAGGCAAGTAAGGCCTGCAGTTCTTTGGATGTTGTTGTGGGGTCTTTTGTGACCTCTTGGATGAGTCGTCGCTGCGCTCTTGGGGTAATTTTGGTTGGCCAGCCCCTCCTGGGAAGGCTCTCCACTGTTCCATGTTTTCACCATTTGTGGATAATGGCTCTTATTGTGGTGTGCGGGAGTCCCAAAGCTTTAAAAATGGCTTTATAACTTTTTCCGGACAGATAGATCTCAATTAATCTCAGTTAAATTGTGTTTTAAAAGGGGGGATCCCTTTTTCACACAGGATTTTTTTTCTCCCCTAATAAAAAAAAAAAAAAATTAAAAAGTGCATTTTGTGTTCAGTTGTGTCGTCATTGACTAATATTTAAATTTGTTCGATGATCTGAAACATTTAAGTGCGACAAACATGCATAAAAATAAGAAATCAAGAAGAGGGTAAACACTTTTTCACACCACTGTATGAAGTGAGCGAAAAAAATATTTTAAACCTTAACTGTTATTATTATTATAAGTTCCTTTCCAGTTTGTACAAATGGCTCCATTATGGTTTCACTGAAATAAAAAAAAAAGTAAAGTAAAAAATGTTGCATCCTATTAAAAAATGTATATTTTAAAAATGTATATAATATAGAAATGCCTAGTCGTTAGCATGTTGGCCACACAGTGAGGAGATCTGGGTTCGAATCTCTGTTTGGGCATCACTGTGTGCAGTTTGCATCTTCTCCCCGTGCATGCGTGTGTTTTCTGCGGGTACTCCGGCTTCCTCCTACATTCCAAAAATATGCATGTTAGGTAACTCTAAATTGTCCATAGGTATGAATGTGAGTGTGAATGGTTGTTTGTCTACATGTGCCCTGCGATTGGCTGGCGACCAGTCCAGGGTGTACACCGCCTGGCGCCGATCAGGAGAAGCGGCATAGAAAATGGATGGATGGATGGATCTTAAAGATTTAATAAAATATGACCTGTAAGCCTAGTTAGTGTGCATTCTGCAGCAGTGAGTCAGCAGTGGTGTTTAGTGCAGGAATCATGGCTGGATGAAATCACGTTTATGTATTTTCATGATCTGGTCCATTATTTGTATAAATCTTTAGTGCAAAGTGTTGCAGCTTAGCACAAGAGTGTTATGTTAAACAAAGTCTAGAGAGCACAATAAACACGCGAGGGAAACTGAGTTGTTTTACAATCATGGGAAAACCAACATTTTGACTAATACCTTGAAAGTGTATGCACAAGAGATCACTCTGTTGTTCTTATTTGAAAATGACCAAGCCTGTTAATCTTTGTAGCTGTGTAGATGTTTGCTAAATCGCAATGTTACGTCCCCTTCATGTCTTGTCCTGCTGTGGTGCGACATATCACAATGTGTATTCATGACTGAGTGTGAGTGATATGCAATTCATTCGTATCACTCTGTCAGAGTCTCAATTTAAAGTTGAACTGCACTAAGATTCGGGATCACATCTTTACATTGTGACGCTGTTCCTTTAAGATGTTGAAATCAGTTGAGCTGAGCCTGACTTATGTTTTTCATCACTGGAACATTTGTGGGCTTGAGCCAGCCAACTTCCCTTCAAAATGTCTGCTTTGGCTTCACTCTGCCGCATTTTCCAGCACAGACATGTACGGGGTTTATTTTTGACAGATTAGCGTTCAGATTGATGTTTGGGCTTTGGATGAAGAATATGCAAAACCCAGGCCTAAATGACATGAAATGTTAACAAAGTAGTCACACTTGCACCTTTGAACCCTGCAAGTTTCAACTGGCCTCGAAAACTTTAAGCTCCAGAGTACAACACTCAGACTTCTTTGTCCACAGTTGGCAGTCCTAATGAGGAGGGGGCATTTTGTGACGATGCAGTAGCGAATTTACGCTGTTGTGAAAATTGATGAAAAAATAAGGAAAAAGGATTCAGCTCAAAGTCGCACTTTCCCTATAGCATCTTAATCACATCTTCATATGCTCTCAGAATTGGTCGCTGATGTCATTACTTCTACCTGTTAACACATCAGTTGTTTCATAATGCTACAAAGTGTGTTGTATTAGTAAAATCAACAAAAATATCAACACAACACTTTTGTTTTTGCTCTCATTTTTCATGAGCAGAACTCTAAGATCTACAACTTTTTCTTCGTACACAAAAGGCCTATGATTCTTAAATGTTGTTCACAAATTAATCAACCTCACAGGTGTGACGTATCAGCATGATTTTTGTACAGGTGTGCCTTAGACTAGCCACAATTAAAGGTCAGATCAGATATGCAGGGGCGGGGGTGGAAACCAGTCAGTATCTGGCCTGACCAGCATTTGCTTCAAATACCGTATACAAATACATACCAGTACATATTTACTTTGCACTACTTTTGTCCTACATAATATGCCTGTGAACATTCTCTTTCATCCAGGTCATTGTATTCTCAGGACATTCAATCGATCGCAACTGCACTGTTCAGGTTGTCTTAGAAGACGTTTCACCTCTCATCTGAGCAGGCTTCATCAGTTCAGACTATTCAGTCTGACAAGTCAGACTAGAGCTTTTCTATCTAGTCTGACTGGTGTGTGTCCGACCTAGTCTTTGAGCATGAGCTAGACTAGAGCTGTCCTATCTAGTATGACTGGTGTGTGTCCCACCTAGTCTTTGAGCATCAACTGATGAAGCCTGCTTGGATGAGAGGCGAAACGTCTTCTAAGACAACCTGCGCAGTCCAGTTGCGATCGATTGAATGCCCTGAGAGGTCCTACATGACAGTATATTTATACTGTATAATAATAAAGTGGAACCTTGGTTAGCGTCATGAATCAATTCCAGAAGGTCCGACTCTAACCGAAACGTACGCTAACCGGATCAATTTGTCCTATCAGAAATAATGTAAATCCAATTAATCCCCTCCAAAAAGCCCAAAATATTAGCACAAAACTCGTTTTTATAGTTTTACAATAATAGTTTTAAACGCGGGAAACAATTAAAAAAATGCATATAAATACATATATACTGTATGTACATACAATGACACAATGTGGCACGTTGCAAGTGCCAGCATTTGACAAAGAAGGTGAGAAACATTATTAAATAAAAAAAATAACACGAAGGTGGTGTCCTTGTTGATCTCGCTGCCACATTGTGTCTTTGTTAACAACACGTCTTTAATGAAGGTAAGAGTAACTTTAGATGTTCATTTATCCCTTTCATTCGACATTCATATGCATGCTTGTGTTCACATTTTTGAGACTTGTGGCGTAACTGTGTTACTTAACAAAGAACTACAGAGTCAACCTCTAATGACATAATTGATAGGCAACGGAGCTGTCTTCCGGATCTTGTTTCCATGTATTAGCAAGCTAATAGGCTGCTAAGAAGAACGTTTTGTGATTAAAAAAAATATATTAACAACACAGTTGGACTCACGCAAGTGTATTAATAACATGACAAGACATATTGTATGCTAACCAGAAAATGTACTGAAACCAAGGCAAAATTGAGTTGAGTTTTTACATTAGCCAAAAAACACACCAACCGCGGCGTACGCTAACCGAGGTTCCACTGTAAACTAACATATGCGTTTAATGCTGGCAGTGTTGCATCTTTGGCTCTGTCAGAATATTTTCACAAGAAACAGCTGTGGCAGACAGTGAGCTCAGGGTGCCATATAATCACCCCCACGAGCTGAAACACACCAAACCTTTCTGTAGTAATGAGTTGTCACTGATTAGTCTGAAGACGATAAGTGTTTGAAGGAAAACAAATAAATGACCGGTAGGCTTGAAGGGCTATTTCCTTTAGGGAGACCTGTAATCACTCTGCAGCCTCGCCCCTGGGCTGCCTGATACAAACCTCAGTATGATGGGGCTGAATGAAACGTCACACCTGGGGTCACTTTTTAAAATCTTAAATATGCCACCAGCAGAATCAGTTCAGAATGTTTGCTGAATCTTTGAAACCTGCGCATAATGTGTCCCCCCCGCCCCCAATTTCCTTGTCTACTTCAAACAGGAAAAGATTTCATCTGGACGATTACTGTATAGGAGTGTTTTCTTCTTTTCAGGTTCTTACCTAAATCAATAACCCCAATCCACACCATAAACATCATGTCATGCAAACTAAACACATACTAAGTTTTGGGGGGTTTCATGATTTTTTTTGTCTTTTTATTATTAGAAATGTAAATGAGTTGCTTGTTGTAGATTCTGTGTCTTTATCAGTATTGGTCATTGGTGTTTTTAAATATAATGTTAGGCTAGCCTCTAGTGGAGATATGAAGACATTACACAAGTGCGGCCGTTTTTATGTGTCGGACTTAAATTTAACCATATAAACCATACGTCACAAAGCCATGTGTTTTGTAAGAATGGAAGACACGCACCAATGGGAGCGCTTTGTAGAATTGTATTTTGATATCGGCCTCAAATGTAAACAAAGAAAATGCTCTTTACATTGAATTACCTCTCAGATCCACACAAATACTCCGTCGCTACAATGCCATATGAAAATAGATGAGCCAAAACAAAAATGGAGGAAAACGATGTCAACAAAGGAGAAAAGTCGCTCAGGATGTTGCAAAACGTTCTCGGGATATGGAAACATAGAAACGCACTGAAAATATGGATCTCATCGCGCCTTGCATCGGTCCGATACTGGTACTACACTTAGTATCGCCACTGTCGATGTTTGTATCGACTCGCCCACCACAGATTTTTTTTAGCTGGTGCTGGTGTACGGAGTATTGTGTACTACAAATACTACATCCCCTGGCAGATGTACAGCAAATATAACACAATGGTGCTTACACTGGACCGCTCACCGACAGCATGCTGCATGTTGTCATTGCATAAGTCATCATGTTGCATGATGTCCATGCAAGCGTTGACTTGAGCAGGTTGTCCTCCACAGTCACGTGGTCACTCAGAGCATCTTTTGCAGAGCCACCAAACAGCGTGCTGACGAGGTGCGATGGACAAGGACCACTGCTGACGTGTAAAGCCGCAGCAACCTTGATCCCAATATTTTTACTACTGCTGGATTGCCCTCCAAAAATCCCAGGTATGAATGCGAAGGCATCGTGTTGATTTTCTTTCTTTTATTATTCTTTTGCATGCGTGCGCACGCTCTGCACCAGCGTGATAAGTGAGTTGCAATTTATTTGCATCAAATACATGCACGAGCAGGGATGAACCGTGAAAAACCTGTTTTTAAACACTACGAAATTGAACCTTCCACGCTTTTAAAGGTACGATGATGTTTTTGGGAGACGGCGTTGTGCAGCAGCAGGAGCAGCATCGCTTCTTAGGCGGTGGCATTGTGCAGAATTAGTCATCGCTTGCCTTCATAACAAAAAGAAAGGCATTGCCTCCTCTCGTATAAAGGATAACAAGGCTGCACAGCCCCTGTTTGAGCCTCGTCACAGTCTGGGGTTCAAGTTCAAGTGCAAGCTGGAGGTGGCTATAAGGTCACATAGTAATGACTCAGCATGATTTTACATGCATGATGGTGCATACTGCTTAAATAGTGATGATAGCTATAAAGCCTGTGACAGTTTTGACTGTGCAATACAACACATTGCAGGAATAAGTGCATTTGGATGGATTAATATGAAAAAAGTGGGTTATATTGCACTGTTTGTTATTGTGGTTGTAGTTTTTTAGTGGTGTAAAACTGAACTACATCATACTGCTGCCTCATTTTTTGTAACCTTATTGAGTTAAATCATGCAGTGTAAACCTCAAAAGTCCAACTCTCCAAAATCAGATAATTTGGATTTTAACCAAAAATTTCTGGACAAACGTGCCTTTTTTTAAAAAGCTTGACACAACTATTGTGTGTGATGTCATGCAAAAGCCTGCAAGCTTCTAAAGAATGAAGCTTTACTCTGGTACTGTGTTTTTTTGTGATGCCACCACAAACAAAGAAAACAAGTGTACCATATAACCAGGAATGTACATTACGGACGGGTGTGGCGACTTAGACTCCATACACTAAAACAGATTTATCAGCACTCATGCAGCCCCATGACAGTACCACCACCATGCTAGACTGGCGGCAAGACACAATGATCTTGGTACTGTACTCACTTGTGTTGCCAGATGTTTAGTTTTTAGTGGATAGTAAATATGTACTGCTATGTAAGGTGTACACGGACTACTCTAAAGTATATCCCAGTTTCACTAAGCAAGACAAAGGAAGGACACAACATGTAATTCAATATTCAACAACCGTATTAGAACATTTGTAAATGTGATAAGTCGCCGCACAGCGCACTGATGTCAAATTTCCTAAGATTCTATCTGCAATAACTGCCCTCTAAATGCTTCTCAAACTGTGTGCTTACATTTTGGCAGTCTATTTGTGCACCCAAGTGGCTATAAATGTCTCATTGGGAGCAACAACAGAGTCAACTGAATACAACCGAGACAGATGTAAAGCCTTTTCTGTGATAGTGGGAAATCAGCAGCTCCAAACAAAGTGGGTCACCTGGGATGCAGCTTTATCTGTCCCCTGCATTCTTATGCTTTATGTGCTTAGTTTGGCATCATACTTGATTTCCCTGAGGCACACACCAACTTTGCAAATAACCCTGCACAACACAACGGTTGCCTTGGTGAGGTTAGCCGTACACACAGTGAGGATAATTAATATGGAAAGAAGTGGAAGGCCCCTCAAGCTGTACTATTTGGAATTTGAGGTGTGTTAAGAAGCAGAGTTGCAATGTCATCTACTGTAATGACAAACTACACTGACAGTCTCGTGTTTATAAGCAAGGATGATCAGGTAGCGCCAAATCTGAGAAAAAAAAACATTCTTTGAGCCATCGTTGCATCATTGCGCTCTTTGAGTCATCTGTCACTGAGATGCATGTGCAAAAATGTTCATATTTTATCTACACAAGATCAGCCATTTGTTTTCTTCAAATGTTTAGATCACGCCAGTCATTTCCAATAAGTGTGAACAACAGTAATCAATTTCGGAAAACTGGCACACAGCACCGGTGTCAAACTCAAGGCCCGATTCGGCCCCTCATATCTTTTTATGTGGCCCACAAAAGCCTGAAGATAATGCACATAAAAAATACTTTTTTATTATTTTCATATATATTTTTAAATATTTGTGTAAATATGTTGGTTTTGTATTAATGTTCTTATTATAATTAATTTATTTTTAAAGTCTTTAAATATTGTTATGTTATTTTAGTATTTTTGTACAGTATTGTGAAAATAATTTAATTTTTTTAAATTTTAAAATATATTTATATCAAGTAAAACAACATTTAAAAATATATTATAGTCCAAAATATTTTGTTTTAAATGCACTGATTCATTCGGCTGCCTCTGTCCACCAGAGGGAGCCTCCCTCGTCATCGTTGCAAAGCCCTGGCAGCCGTGGCCAAAGAAAATCTTTGCTGGGAAGAAATGCAAAATAGTTGTTGTTTTTTATTCTAAACTTGTATTGGTACTTGTATTGTGTATTTCTTACCTACCTTTTGAGTATTCGGTTGCCGTGTGATGATTTTAACGTTCTTTCTAAGACAACACCGTGAGTCTGTTATACTGAGTACTGACCTCTGGCGATTTCCAATGGGTTAACAAGCTCGTCGTGAGTTCCCTTATAGCTCGTGATTGGCTTCTGCCAAAGAAAGAGCTACCAATTCCTAACTGACTTGTGAGCGGCACGGTATTTAAACGATTAGTAGTATTTCTGAAATAAAGGAGCTCTCACAAGATTACAACTTGGCCCTAAATTACCTACACCGCTGTATAAGCCGCAAGGCTCAAAGTTGAATAAAAAAGTAGCATTTTATACACCGGTATTCACTTCAGACACAGACTTGATGTGTTGAACGCAATTGGCGCTGTCTGACACTGAGGTCGAAGAATTTTGTGCATCACATCAGACTCTATCGCAAGCATCGAATGGTCTGATTTTCGGATCGTAATTCCTAATCATCCACATTCTTGCATTCTGTATGAAACGCACAGGCGAATACATACTAATCCATGCTGGATGTTCTGTTACAGCTGTCATACGCAATTTTTGCTCTGTGAAAAAAGCCAAGATAATGGGTACTCTATATCAAAAGCTCTATTTTTTTATAGGTTATGCCTTCCCAAAGGGTCCCTGGATCTCCCACCGTGAAAGAAAAGGGCTGAACACTACCACCTGTCTGGTTCATGTTGCTTTCCAGTCCATCTCTTCCTCTGTCCCACTCCGACCAAGCCCACTTGTCTCAACTGCGCTTCCATTCTGCTCCCTCAGCCACACTTGACCCACTGCCTCTCCAGCAGCTGTAGCTGTCTTCATCCAGGCCCCAGAGCCTTGTCAAAACCAATTATAGCACCTGGCTGAGGGCCAAACCCAATGGCTACAGGTGGTCATGCCCCTGAGATAGATGTTTTGATCAACCTGCATCAGGTAAGAACATTTATTTTCATGTTAATTTGGATCAGGGGATGGGATGGGAAGTACACTAGTTAAACATTCAGCTGCCTTGACAAAAAGCAAATCATTCACAACTACAGCAGCTGAGACTCATGGGTGTTTTAGTTGCTAGAGTTGAGCCATCTGTCACTGAGATGAAGATGAAATGATTAAAACTGGTTGCCCTAACTTATTGTGTGTGTGTGTCTTTGAGGAACATAACAGAATACTAAAACTTGAATATTGCACAAGGTCTTAGTGCCATCAATTAACAAAAATATTAGCATTTGCATCTAAAACGTTACCAAATACAATATGAAGAAAACAGTCTCCATAGAAGTAAAACATACTGTATATCGAAATAGCGCATTCTTGTCCAAGGATGTACCAGCTCCCTAAGCACGGGAGGCCCCTGGGTTTTTGTGAACATTTTTAAAGGATATATTTCTTTTATTCAGATATGTCAATTATAAAAACACATCCATCTTCTCCTCACTGATGTCATAACCCGACGTCATGAATGTAAAAAAAAAAAAAAATGCTGTGAAAGTGCTATAATAAGGTTGCTGTAGTCAAACATTGCAAAAATGCAAACTGGTTCATTCCACCTGGTAGGACTTATGAACGGTAATGGTTGCTTCAAGAGTTGCTATACAGCCTATTGCGAAGCGACTCTTTTGTGCACAGTGCTCCGAACGATGCAGTGTAATGTCCCCCGCAAAGGAAGAATCAGGTTGACAGACGAGAAAGGACGGACAGGTGAGGGTAAGAAAAGTAGGCAGGTAAATGCTTACTACGTTTTTCCAAAGTTCAGCCCAAATGTTAAGCACAATATGACTGATCAAATACCAAGGTAGTAAAACAATTTAAAAATAGACTAGCGTGTGTGTGTATTGCGGTCCCTATTGGTTTTAGGGTGGGCCGGGGGGCCTCATATGTGGGGGTCCTAGAATTTGGTGTTGTGCCCCCAGTTCTTGTCCAGCAGGTGCTTGTGTGTGTATCTCTCAACCGTGCTGACAAATGTATCTTTGCATTCTGTAACTGT
This sequence comes from Dunckerocampus dactyliophorus, assembly GCF_027744805.1. Taxonomy (NCBI): domain Eukaryota; kingdom Metazoa; phylum Chordata; class Actinopteri; order Syngnathiformes; family Syngnathidae; genus Dunckerocampus; species Dunckerocampus dactyliophorus. Next base: position 14,997,613 of record NC_072827.1, on the reverse strand, counting down.
TCAAAGGAAAGCATTCCCAGTGTACCCAAATTGTGTGATTAGATAAACATACAAACGCAACTGTTCCCATTTTGGAAACACGCTCATTGGACAAACCAAATTGTAGTTTTCTCAGTGACTACACGTTTAGGACAAACACATGAGACACCATATCACATATGTCAGTAGTTGTTAAATATTTCAGCACACCTCTCTGAACCCTTATTCCGGTAAAATGAAATATTAATGTTTCAAAAACATTTGGCCTTTTCCAAGGAGCAGTCATGAATCTCATTTTAGGCGCAGGTATGAACAGGATTCGTTTCAGGATATTTTGTTTTTAAAAGTATTAGAACCAAAAACAGCAGTGGCATTCATTCATTTTTTACCTATTGTGCTATTCAGGGTCGCAAAGTATGTAATATCATCTGAAAGAAGGAATTCTCTTGATCTACAATACTGTTTGTGATTGGGGGCTAGGCGGCTCCCTAATTTAATGTAGGGGAAACACTGTACTGGATTGTATGTCCGCACTAATGACAAAACATGTTTATTCCAGTTTTGGTTTTAGCAAAACCAATAGACAAACAAACCACTTGGGATTGCATGTCTGTGAATATTCTCATTGATCCAATGATCCCTGAGAATTTGGAATGGTATAATTTCCTAGGTGGGAATGAGATTAAAAAAGTCAAATTACCTACTTTGTTGATACTAATATTGACTATATAAGTAGAATATATATTTTGCCTGCGTCAAAAAAACAAACATTTATTGATAGCGAGCATTTGTTTTGTAGAAGCAGACCTCCTGAACAAAATCAAGTAAATGCATTTACTGTATCTCTCTCATTAGATTATGTTGATGATTCATTTTATAACTCTTTGTATTGCCAGTGCCTCCAGTACCCGATAGGGTTGCCCTTTAATCCACATAACTATAAAGCAGACATGACAGAATACCTGCCGAGCTTGGATACAGTAGCTGCGGGTCGATACAGTCTTACAATGATGAATGATGTTTACCAGTGTGAAAAAATGAAACAATTGCAACTGCCATAACATAATGTAGGAGCCTGGCCACTGAAAACAAGGCTTTTACTGCTTACAACCCTTTATATTGCGCCTTGACCTGGAGTGGTTAGGTAGCTCATGTCATTAAATGCATCCTGTCCCTTCATCCCACTGGTAATTAAGAGGTAATGGAGCCTTAAGAGTGAAATTTGAGACCCCAGATCAGTAGCGAGAGCACTCACTGTGCCAGCACCAATGAGAAGCTTAATATAGAATATTGCTCTCTATATTATTAAAGCACAAACCCAAAACAGTTTTAAAATATGATTTAGAAAATAATGAATTCCACAATTAGGGGAATGCAGTTTTTGTGACAATAGTGAAGGTAGAGAAAAGCTGTACAGCATACACATTTTCTTTTCATATTTTTGTGAAGGTTGTTCTGTTTTTCAGAAAGCCTCTGAACTCCTTTTATATTTAATTAGTGATTGCACACTAGGTGGTGCTGTTGTATTTTTTTCAGGTGAGGGAGGCTGATGACACAGAGGAAGAGTCATTCGACAGACAGAAAGAAGAGCATGAGGAGCAGGACTGGGAGAAAGCACTATCTGTTGAGTGCTTTGCAGACATCATTAGTGAATCTGCGTCCACCAGCGCTGACAGGATGGGACGAAATTACACAGAAAAAGATTTTGAGTGTAAGCAAGGACATTTGTTACTCAATACTGTATATATGTGAGCACAGCAGCTGTTAATCCTGTATAAACCCGAATTATTTCTATGCAGGTAGTGCTGTTTGAAGATCTATGCATTTTTATTTCTACATTTTATCTGAACCATGTGTTTTGTCTTCTAAACTGTGTGACTCCATATATACGTTATATATGTGAATATATACAGTAATATTTTGTTCATCACAGTTAATTGGTTGCAGACGCGACTGCGGGAAAGTAAATTTCCGATAAGTAGGATTCCTTATATATATATAGAATATTTTCCGAGATAGAGCATTGAAAACCTAAATACGGTTTTTAACATGAAATAACACCCCTGTAGTCACCCTTACACTCGTATTACCCAGTATAGTAGACATAATAACAGAAAATAAGCCATTTAAGTCATAAATAAGACTTGTACTCTAGGACGTTGCTGTAAATGTGTTCCGGTGGTTTGGACAGAAAGTGCCGTCGGTGGTTCAGAGTTGAGTTTTAGCTTGGTGTGGGTTACGCCTGCAACAGTAGCCCGTGTTAGGGATTATTGTGCCAGTAAAAACCTGCAATAAAAACCTGTTGTGTGGGCAATCAAGTCTGGTGCTTGTGTGTCTCCCCCGAATATTACAGTAACATTACTGACCTCTAGTGACGGGGTTGGAATGGAATATATCATTACAACGTCTTTGAATGAGACTTCTGAATTCCTTATATTTATGTTAATTTAGCTTTAGTTCATTATTATGCTTGACAATGGTTAATTCAGGCAAAAAATACTGAGAATTTGCTTAAAAATGCATATTTTTTTACTAATAGCAGGCCATATTCAACTGTAAACATGAAAATGTAATAATTAATACAATTTAATATCTTATAACTGATAAATTGAAGCCGCAAGATTCGAAATGCAAAGTGGCGAGGGACGTCTGTCATGCATATGAATAAAAAACTTCTATAAGTACTATAATGCTGTATGTCCTAGTTCAGCATGGTTTCAAGAACAACTAACCGTTATTTGTAGTGATAAAACATTCTTCCCATGTCTTCAAATACAGATCACAGGCACACAGTTCACCATATCCATCACCCCTTATCCACCCACTTGCCTGTACCCCAGCGCTTACGCAAGAGGGTGCACAGCACGGACCGCAGGCGCCGAAAGAAACGGAAGAAAAAAAAGACCTCTCTACCACCTTCTGAAGTTACACCCACCATCCATGAAGTAGATGAGGAGGAGGTAGCGTCTGAAATAGACACGCAGGAGGTGGCTGCCATGGCCACAGAGTTACCCAGTATTGAAGCACAGGTAATATAGGATTGAAACCCGCAAGATTGCTACGGTTGCTGTTAAAATGCTCTGTTTCTGAGCACGTAAACTGGATTGTAAATGTATTGTGCATGCTGTCGATTCCACCCCTCTCACTGATCTTCTACTTCCTCTTAGTTTAGTTTGGAGAGTCAAGAGGACTTGGAGGAAGTCCCTCCAATGACCACCTTACACACAGAAAATGAAGGGCATCGTTTAACCCAGAAGTGCTCGTTAACGCAAAGGGGAGAGCTTCATAGTGCTGTCATTGAACACCATGAGGAGATGGAAAAGGGGGAAGCTTCTTGCAACAGGTAGGCTCTCATACATTGTGTGCTGTTTGCTTGGTGGAGCACATTTGAACGGAATCTGCTCATGTCTTCTTAAATTCGTTCCTTTTTAATATGTGAGCAGTTAATAGCAAAGCGAATAGCCCCCATATGATGACATAAGGCAGCGTAGCTTGTACCTTCCCATAGCAGTACATGTGGTCCTTGTGTGACGTTTCGTGGTTACGACACACTCCTATAAATTATTAAAGCTATACAAAAAGAAAAAGAGAACGAGTGGACGAATATTTATTCTAAATTCCGGACTATTGAGCGCATCTGAACATAAGCCGCCTCACCTAATTTAAAGGGAAAAAACATTTTACATCTATAAGCCGCACTTGTCCGCAGGTGTCCACACTGTAAAATGGGATATTTACACACTATAAACCTTGCAATCCTACCACCCATCGGTGTCAACAGCGTCACTCATTAGTGCCGATGAGTGAGACGTGAGACGCTTTTTTCATTTATTTATTCATTTTTCCCCAGAGTTAAAAAGCTGCCGCAGTCCAAGCAGAAGCTGTTGTAATTCTATACTTGAGCAAACTTACTTAAGATTTATCAGATCAAAACACGATTGCTGCATAGGACTTCAAAATGTGATATTAGGGTCCACTTCAATAGTCCAGTTCACCATTTCCTGAATCTACAGTCTTAGCATCATGGGAACTGTAGTTCTTTTAGACATAAATTAGCTGCATCAATCTTAAAGCGTGTGAAAAAAGTAGTGGCTTATCATCCGGAAATTAGGGTAGTTGCATGTCGCTACACTGAGGAAGGGCATCGTCACTTTTGTTCTTTCTTGTTAACTTTTCAACTTTAAAGTCCATTTATCTCCCAAGTGTGAGGCAGGCTCCTCTAAAGAGCAAAGAATAGTGAAGTAAAATGGAATGCTCGAAATGTGAAGGAATTGTGACCAACATTGACCGCGAGCTTGATCTAATGCAATTCAACTGTCACGACCATCATCAGGATAAGTATGTTATCCTTGAACATGTGAAAGGATTTGCTCCTATGAAATTGACAGAGATAACTAAGCAGCGTAGTGGTCTTCCTCCTCCCAATAAGCCTTTCTCTCCCTACCTTGCAACGCCCCTTTCAGTGAGCAAGACAACCACAGGGATAAAAGTAAGAAGTTGTTTCATTTCATTTAATTCAAAACCTTTTTATTACTGTATTTTATATGTCCTTCGTGTATTCTGTGTACAGAGTGAGTGGCCTAGTGACCCTCTTTTATGTTCCAGCACGACTATGGCTCTGTGCCTACATACACAGAGTACTGACGTCAACTCCATCAAATATATTAATAATTAGAACAGAGATTGTGAGCCAGGCTGTCTCATCCATCATATTTATTACTTATTGATTAGTCTACGTTCTGCACTTATTTATACATTCTACAATAGTTCTGTCACTTTTTTCCATCTGTATTTATTAATTTGTCTTTAGTCTCTGTTTTAATTAATTTTCAACGTATTTATTTTTATTATTTGTATTTATCTATAGTTTATTTTTTAAATATATACATATTTTTAACACTATGTTTTTTTTTCATTTTTTTAACAAAAAACTCCTTCATCACTGCATAATCCACCATAGCAACACATTATGTAATAATGTTGCATTATGTAAAATGTGATGTATTTTCACCTCATTATGCAATAACGCTGCATTTTGTAATAATCTGCTGCCTTTTGTAATAAAATTATTGAATGCATTTTGTAATAAACCTTGATGCCTTTTGTAATAACTTGTTACGTATGGCAAAAGTTGCAGATGCTGCACTTTTTTTAAATTACAAAATGCTTTCAAGGATTTCATTACATGACATATTATTGCAAATTGTGGTGTTATTATACATTGAGGTGATTTATTAATGTAGTAATTTATTACATTGTTACATAATGCACCTGTCATGATCTGGGGCGAACTGGTAGCTGTCGAAAGCTTGACCCCCAGTATGCAGAGACGAGGCGGCAGCGTGCAAAAAATGAAAATCTTTAATGGTGCAAAAACTCACTGCTGCACAGGATTTACAACAAAGGGCGACAGAGGATAAGGCTCTGCGAAACAATACTCATAGTAATAGTAGTAATAGTAGTAGCAGTAGCAGGTCAGTACTTACTCAGGTAACAGCACCGGTGAGGTGAACACAAGCAATGAACCAGAGCCGTACTCAAGGCGGCGCTGGGCTTTTAAACCCCACAAATGTTAATCGCTCACAGCTGCGTAGCAACCGCCAGGGGTGAAGCGGCTGCAGTTTCCTCCCAGCAGGAAGTGCAGCCCGCCAAAGTAAGAGCACAGGTCAGGAAGTGCTTTCTCCTGTCCTGCGGAACACGACAGCACCATTATTACAAAATGTGGCGCTACAGGCGTCTATCCACATATTCTGTTTTTTTTCTACCTCTTAGAAAATGGTAAGATTTAAACTCATGAAGTGAGTTTAGTAATTGCTGAGACATGGGGAAGGACGAGGATTAAATGAGCTTTGTTTCTTCCTACTCCGTTTCGAACATGTTGTGCAAGTGTACATGTGATATGATGTTCCTCAGTGTGACTAGTTAAGCGTGTCAGAAACAAATAAAACCATTGCTATCAGTAACGGCTGACCTCCCATAATTCTTCTGAATGAAAATTTTCAGTGACACTCTCCACCATCATGTACACCAGCAGGTTTCAAACCACCACAACAGAGCACGCGTGTGTGCCCAACGTGTTAAAAGACATAAATAAGGTAAAATTTTCTGAAAATCTTTTCTAATAGACATATTTAACATAGAACATTCTGGCTAAATGTTTGAATCAAATTTATTGAGAGTTAAAACCTATGATATTTAAAATGTTTTAAATAGTCGTCTCTCGTTTATTGCGGTTAATTGGTTCCAGATCCGACTGCGATAAGTGAATTTCCGCGTAGTAGGATTGAATATTAATAAATATCATTGAGTTACAGCATTGAAAACCTGTTTATGACCTTCTAAATATGTTTTTTTTAACTATTATTACAGCCCTTTAAACATTAAATAACATCCCAATAGTCACCTTTGCACTTTACACACATAATAATAGAAAATAAGCCATCTCAGACATAAATAAGATTGACTCACACATTAGCATGCAGCTGCAGCGTCACAGTGTACTTCCTGGTGGCTATTGACTCATCAATGTAACGTTACTGACACCTAGAGACCAGTGTAGCATACTACTCTACTGCCACTGTTTATGGTGGAGGACAGACTCATGATGCACTTCAGTCGCTGTATTAGCAAGCAGAGAACACATGCAGTGAACATTGACACATGATATGCTGTCAGCCACCGTCTACACTGCTAACCTGCTGCTAGCACTCAGCTAACAGTCAACTCTAGCCAGCTGACGTCACACACATTGCTTCCCACTACCCATGTATCGTTTCTTAAAGCCGCACACAACAAGTCACAGATACTGTGTTACACTTCATATCATGTCTTTTGAATCCTTTATATTTGTATTTTGGTTGATTTAGTCATTTTGGCTTGAAAACGCTCAATTTACGCCCATGAATACGTCAAATTAGCTTAAATATGCATTTTTTTTTTACTAATAATAGACCATATTCAACCACAAAAGAGTGATCATTTATTAATTAATTGATTTTTGAAATAGCGTGAGGGCGCATTGTTCGAACTGCGATGTAGCATGTTTTCATTCACTTCAAATATGACTACGACAACTAAAATAATATGAGATTTGCGTCTGTTTGGCTCTTTGGAGGGAGGCCCACAGTGTTTGAAAACCCCAGATGAAGATATTTCTGTAAAGATGAAAGCAGTTCCATAATAACATAACTTAATAAACATTCTGTTCATGTAGGTCAGGTATATCATCAGTACAGCGAATCCCCGCATATTTTTTAGAAACGGGCCCACAAATTTGCAGATTTCTGGTCAAACGATTACTTTTTAATTATTTTTTCTTTGAAAATTGCCCAGTTTTTCCTCAGAAAGCACATCCCATTCACCAAAAGTTGATAAATAAAATGAAATATGGAATAATAGAGGCTAAATGTACAGCATACATGTACTGCTGTTAGAAAGCCTACGATTTTTACATGTTAACGATCATTTTCATCAAGCTTTGAGATTTTGCACTTTGTTCGGTGATCCTTGAACACACCATAGTCCTGTGCTGAGAAGCAAAAGTTTGTTTGGCTGTGGAAGCACTACTAGCTTCGGTGAGCACCTGTACATTTTATAATTTAAATGCGTTTAATAAGTGTGTGAGGCATATTTAGGGCTTAAACCTGGCAAAGAGAGAAGGGGAGATGAATCTACTTTAATAATAACAACATTCACTTGCTACTATTGGTGTCTTTGCACCAATTGTAGCCGAGAAGTTGATTTGAACTCTGAGAACGTCAACGTTAAGATAGCAGGAGAGCTTGGAAAGGGGGAAGTGAGCTTGTTAGTTTTTTTACGTGATAGTTTTTCACCATTTCCTGTCATTACACATCACACTAATATATATTTCCTTAAGCAATTGTCGTTGAGAGGTTCTTATTTGCTTAATTCTCTTGTGGTTTCAAAACAGGCATCCGACCAAACATCAGAATATGAATTATTAGAGTTTTTTTGTAATTTTATACGGTGATATATATTGGCGTTATCTGCTTGTGGAGCAGCGATTAAGGTTCTTCTCACAGCAGATCAATTCGGAAAACGTTGCCTGTGTCATGCATTATTTTGTAGCCGTGCTTGATAGAACACAGACTGATGTTTGGTGAGAGGACACATTCCTGTTGCAGTGTTAGGAAGTCCTCTGCTGGTGATATGACAGAAATGCAAGCAAACACATTTGCTTTGAAGAAATGTATGGGAAGATTTTTGTGTGTATTCGCCATTGTAATAAAAGCAATGATTTGTCCAATTGACCTACAACATGGATCTCATTGGGTCTGTACACATTTCTCGTCAATCATATCTGTGTTCTTTCTCAGCGTCAACCCAGGATCAGTATCCCCCAGTGCAGTTGCGACTCCGAGCAGTTTCCGCCGAAAGCCCACCCACCATCGCATGGCAAGTTCCCCAAGGAGCAACTATGACCTGAGGGAGCGGATCTGCATTGGCAGCATGACTGCTGTTGAGACTGCTGTCTATCAGCAAGTGCCAACTGATGAAGCCGAGGCCCAGATGTTGGCCAGCGTCGACTTGGATGACATGAAAAGTTAGTGAGATCTAACTGTGTGCTCACATGTTCCGCTGTTAGGTCCATTTCTGTTGAGGAGAGGAACTAGAGCAAATGCAAATGCAGACAAACTGTATCCAGGAAAATCCACAAAAAATAAAGCAAATGAAAGCAAAGTCTTAAAGCACATGAGAACGATAGATCACGCAATATTGTCACAATAGCTCATGAGAACACAAACAAGTGATTTTAAAGACACAGTTTTCATATGTTTAAGTTTTTGTCTGACCATTTGGAACGGATTAATAATAAAAACTGAAGTACAATGTTCCCTCGTTCATCGCGGGGGATAGGTTCCCAAAATAGCCCGCAATAAGTGAAATCCGCAAAGTAGCCAACTATATTTTTGAACAATTATTATGTTATATTATATATGTTTTAAGACTGTGAAACCCCTCACCATACACTTTATACACTTTTCTCAGACAGGCTTTAACATTATATCAAATTTCTCTCGTTTAAACACGCAAAGATACATTTTTGTATCCTTGTTAAAACATATTCCTCGTCCTCCATGAACTGAAGGTTCATTTACAGCATTCCAACTTCTGCCTTCTGCTAGTGGCTAGCGATCATACAACAGGAAACAGGCAGTCCTGCGAAGGAGATTGACTGACAATGGTCTACAGCCAATCAAAATGCAGACCACAACAGGCAGGTTCTCCCTTAACCAATCGGGACTGTTTTAGCTCCATATTTACTTAGACCAACTGGACAACTAGACACGTCTTCAACTGTCACATGAGTATACAGCACCCCCTACTGGTAGCAGTAGTGAATACAAAAACAGACACATGCAACAGAGCGCCGATAGAGCACTCTAATACATCACAAGGACGCAGAACACTACGTGCGTTCATACGCTGTTAAAAAACGTGCAGAATTGCACATTAAAAAAAAATCTGCGAAAGAGCGAATCAGCGAAAGGTGAACCGTGATGTAGCGAGGGAACACTGTACCACTGTAGCTCTACTTACAGCATGTATCCAGCCATCCATTTTCTCGTTAGGACTCTCTTTCTCTGAAAGTTAGTTAAAAAATCAATTAGTAGGCCTTCAGTGTGCTAAAACAATCTATCCACCTTGCATAGAACGTCATACATTATCAAGACGCTGATTCTGGAGAATGAGACACATCTAAGTTTTGGACTATTCTGGCATTTTACTAAACACAGATCTTGACTACAAATACAGGGTTTCTTGCTGCTACCCTTGGCTTGAATGTTCTCTACCGTGATGTACTGATTTGTTGGAGAACATTTTTTTTTATGGCTGCCGCTAGCTACTAATAAGCTGAGCTAACTGAATCAAAGCAACAGCCTAACAACAGAATGCCCTAAGGAAGAGAGCCTCCCAGGAGATTAAAGGAGAATAAAAAAATATCTACAGCACTTTACTGTCCTGCAAAAAGGGGCAATAAGAATATCTATAATAACAAAAATCTTATATTCACTGATCTGGTACAGTACATTTTCAAACAGCAAAATGTATTTATTTGCAGTGAACTAAACCATCATCATGTGTTATAAGTAGATGTATATAAATCACATTGCTATCCATTCCTGATGAGTTTGTCTCAATGTAATCACCTTTGATTTGATCAGGCTTTAAAAAGATCTTGTTACTAACAGTTGCTCTTTGGTAAAATTAACATATAAAAACCCCGGACTAATTGCGAGCCAACCTCAGGGCACATACAGACAAACAAGCATTCACAAGCACATTCACACACACGGTCAATTTTGAATCTCCAATTAGCATAACATGCATGTTTTTGGGTATGGGAGGAAGCCAGATTACCCAGAGAAAACCCACGCACACACAGGGAGAATATGCACACTCCGAGAAGACTGACTAGCTTGGTTCCAGGTGGTCAACACTTCATCATGAAGAGATCGCCACTCCTTATTCCCACACACTGTATACAGTTGAATTGTTCTTAGTGGTCTTACAGTGTTCACAAATTATTACCATCCCTAAAAATCATATTCAAACTTTCCATTTATTGCAAACACAAATAATACTAATTAAAACATTACAGGAGAGGGAGAACATGAAGATTTATAGAGGTGTATAGTAAAACACAAATCAACAAACCAGAATTGGTAGGCAAGAGTTAGGGGTGTAAGAGAAAAAGCCGGAATTCAGGGGCAATAATGACAGAGCCTGCAGTCGATTCCCCTTCACCAGCGACCTTGCCTCTGGGCTTTCCTGTTTTACCAGACTGAAGTAATCATTGACTGTTTAGAAACACAAAACAGGGCCACTAAAATCACAGCTGCTGGGAGTGATGCTTCACTTTGACAGGCCATGCAAGCCACTGTATCCCGCAGTTTCATTCTGCTGCCACAACAACAGCGCTCACAATTGGGATTGTTAGTTTGTAAAATATAATGGGTCCAGAAATAAAATGAATATCTTTCTATAATAAATAACACTACCCACATTGGGCCAGCTAAACCATTCCAAATATGTGTCAGTTCAAACAATACACAGCATAGACACACAATAAATAAACACATTGAATTACATTTAGCCTATCCCAGCTGACTTTATGCAAGAGTCAGGATATACCCAGGACTGGTTGCCAGTCAGTCTCTCGGCACATGTAGACAAACAACCATTCACACTCACATTCACACTTAAAAGGAATTAAACGTCTCCAATTAACCTGCATGTGGTTACTGGTGACCAAGAACGTTAGCAAGCAAACAGAAGGAATGAGGAAGCTACCTAAGATATACTGTACCGTATTGACCCAAATAAGAATACTGTAAGATGGTATTTTTTCCATTGCAGACAAAGCAAATTGTGTAAATCCTGGGGCATACCAGTGTTTGAAGTCGATGTCAATAGGTCCTCCCATGGGTCAACGAAGAATAGGCTCATAACAGGCCACTGGAGCTGTATCAAATCCTACTCATAAGAACAGTGCCGGCATAACCCAACAAGACTTGTCAGCTGGTGAAGCCAGACAGGCCAAGCCTGAAAGGGATGCAGGCGCTGTCACCATAACAGGTGCCAAAAGAGCCGTGACAGGAAAGGCAGTGGCATCCACACATGCATGGCCCTCTGCAACAGGATGAGATGCTGAAGCTGCACATTTGTAAATGACCAAAGAGGCCAGTAGAATTCCCTCCAAAAGGGACACAGCTTTATCATGATAGAGAATATGGTTTAGGGTCAGACTTGTGTAGCCAAATGACAGTGTAGCCAAAAGGCACTAAACTCGTGGACCACACCTATGGTTTTTTACCCACTGTCCGTGTAAATTAACCTGCAGCCAAGACACAGGCAGTCCGAGTGCTGTCAATTTAGCAGCTTGAGACAAACAATGAGATGGTAACAGGGACAACATCACACCACAAGAAGCCGGAACAACTGAACACGGTCAAAGAGGCGATACGATGAGCCTCATCAGGATTTTCCAAAGACTCATCAGAATGATCTGAACGAGAGAGAAACCTTAGCACAGAAATGTGATTCAACATCTTTAGGAAGGGGAAGAAGTGAAGCAGGGTTCAAGGTGTTGCAACGCTGAATGGTGAGGTTGGAAGAGCTGGGGTGTGAGCTTTGAATAATTCAGAGCCTTCAAAAGTGTCGTTAAACAATGCGAAAGACAAAGAGTAAGACAGGCACAGCCTACAAGGTCTTGTAACCGGACTGGAAGCTCAACAGTCACTATAGCACATGGAAGTTCCGCATAAGTCTGAGATTTTCACCATGTTTTTGGAGAAGAACAGAGGTCATCAAACATGAATGAACCGGACAGATGGTCTTGACATGTTGCAGCGGCAAAAATGGGCACGCTTCAAATCCACAAAGGAATGCTCTGCAGCAGTCTTTCAACGTGGGGGCAACACGTATTGATGAGTGATTTTATAAAGAGGCTTCAGCTCTGGAATAAGCCAAAGTCTTGTCTTCAGGATTAAACACATGACGGAGGTAGAAAACCAAAGTTTGGAAAGTAATGCCTTGGAGCCCATAGCAGCCAGGTGTTTTAGCAAGGCAGTGATGTCTTCCTTGCATCGTTGTCTACAGGGAGAACAGATCAACAAATCATTCACAAAAAAGAACGCTGAGCCATCAGGAAGGTGGAAGTCTGCCAAACTGTGAGCGAGGGAGGTATTGGAGATAGTGGAGCTCTCAGTGTAACGTTTTCCAACGATAACTGAGAATCTAAATAAGGAGGAACACTGACAAAGGCATTCAAAATCCACTTCTATGGCAGAGAACCATTGACTTGAATGTGTTAGGAACATTAGAGCATATCATTCACAGCTTGTCAGTCCTGAACAAACCTTCAATGGTCAGAGTGACCAGCTGGCCTGATTTTCTTCACAGGAAAAAATGGAAGTTTGGACAGGGGAGTCATCAGATGGCTTTCAACAGTGCATCTAAGACAGGGCGTGCATCCTCCCTGAGCGCATATTGAGAAACCTTTGGCCTGTAATCACTTTTGGGTGTGATGCTGACCGACTCACAGTCCTTAATGAGAGCAGTGTTTCCTCTATTATATATAGTACCCCAGGAAGGTCAAGTTAATATTACGTCATTTTAACAAGAACACAACAAAACAAGTCTATACCTTGTTATTTTATTTAACAAACTAAGTGCCCTTATTTTGTGTATCTTACAGTATTTCCTTGACCGCATGTCATTTCTCTCTCTATATGGTCGCACGCTTCTTACCTCTCTAAGAGCTATCACACAGGCCAATTAAATGGCATGTTTATTTTGACTTTGTGAGTTATTTTTTAAGTCTTTCTATTACTCTCTATTGTAAAACTTGTGCTCCCGTGGAAAAGTGTTGCGAATTAGCGCATGTGCTAAAACACTCAAACAATGCATCTGCTCTGTCCAATGTAATTGTGATGTCCACATCAAATAAACAAAAAACACAAAAAAGTTTGTGAAATGTAACTTTTGAGGACCGATTGCAATACATACAATCCTGGGCGGGTGACGATAGATACTTTATAGCAAATATAGTTTGATTATTTAGCTCACCTTTCTCATATTTAGCTTGCTTTTTTAACATCTAACTAATTTTCTTCACAGTTGTGGTAGAAATTCAATTGTGAATCAAAATGGTAAATCTAAATCCTAAATCTTTAATCTAAATATAAATACTAAATCTAAATCTTGGTTTGGCAATGCTTATAGGAACTGATTACTAACGTCTTCACCATATTACATGTTCCTACAGTATATTAGGTAGGACAGTAATGGTACTATACGAATGAAAAGCGTCACCTCTACACTAGCTCACTCTGTCGTTATGGCACAGCCTCAAAATCAATAGACTGTGGACATCACTAAAAAGGGTGCACTGTCAGTCAGCTGACAGGTTTCACAAAGAAGACCACCCATTTTCCGTATTTTGCAGTTGTCGCCAAAGTTAATGTTGCTACTGTGTCTGCACGCTTGTGACGGCGGATTTAGAGAGGTGTTTCTTTGCTCCAACTGGATATTTTTTTCATTTTTCTGTACAGACAGAGCCCACTCACCACAAGCTAGTGCTTTTTCTTGCTGATACAATTCTGTCAAAGGATTCGGATCACATGCTTTAAACTCCCATTGGGTTGGCGGTGCAACAACTTCAACTGAGGTAGACTGGTGACTTGTGAACAGTGGTCCACAGAGCACACTGCACTCAAGAGTTGGCAAACCTGGATGAGCAGTAAGTCTGCTTGGAGAGAGGAGGATAGGAGGAGGTACCAGCTGTCAAGATGACAGATCCAGAGGGACAAGAGAGCCAGGCTGATAAGAAGAACTGCACCGACAACAATGGAGCTGAGCACCAGTGTGGTGTCCAAAAAGGCTCTGGCACCCCAAGGCAGCACCAACATGAGCACCACAGCTCACAGTCCAATGTGGAAGGCTTTGAGGATTTTGAAGAGTTTGTTTTTGATTTTGATGATTATGACTTGCTTGAGTCAATCCACTCTCAACTGGGGTCACCACTCGATTCAGTCCGTAAGTGTTGTGTTTTTGTTAAGGTTCACCTCTAATGTTGCTGGGTACGGTTTTGAAATTTGTTTGAGTTTTGACAGTGGGCAGTGTGGCATTCCAAGCTTGTGTTCGTCATAATCCAACAATTTCACACCAGTAAACCTTTTGTTCTATTTCTGTCCACATAATCAATGGACGTGAGTTTCCACTGATTACGTAGTTCGCCGCTGGCTTGATTAATGGTATGGGAACATTCATGTCACAGAGTACAAAAGTTGGTCCATGGTATTGAGTGAAATGCTGCTCGACTGTTGCTGTTTCCGTTTTTTTCATTGATCGAGTGGCATCCATTTGGCTTTGGGCTCAGCCACAGCTGGAGCGGAAAGACATTTCATTGACAATCCATGTGTGATTCTGGTTCTGTATTTATTTATTTTACTTTTCATTATTTTTTTATGTTTTTAGTCTTGGGAGAAGAGATGAAAGTGATGTACATCTGCTTTTCCCCACCAAAGTACCACTGCTCATCAAACAGAATTATTTCTTATAGCTGAATGTATTTGTTGATTTTAGTACCATAGACTTTTTCAGCTAACCCACTTCACTGTCGTAACATTTATCTTACTGCCAAACCAATTCACGTTGGTGACCTGAAAATTGTGGCATAATTATTGACATATAATAACAGAAGGCTTCCTCTTAGGGAACAAAATCTGTGTCGTCTTTGGTAATACTTGACACCTCAACACGGTACCTGTAATTCCTTGGCCACAGCACAGACCTGGGTACTTGCACATGCAAGTGGTTCCCAACTTAATTGTGTCATGGAATCAATGCAATTGTTACTTGTGACAGTTATTTTTATATACACTACTGGTCAAAAGTTTTAATACACCCCAATTTTTCCAGTTATTTATTGAAATTCAAGTTCTTCAAGTCCAATGAAAAGCCTGAAATGGTACAAAGGCAAGTGGTGAAGTGCCAGAGGTTAAAAAAAGATAAGGTACCCAAAACTGAAAAATAATGTGTATTTCAGAATTACACAAAAAGGCCTGTTTCAGGGACGACAAAATGTGTCAACAATTTAAAGCTGTTCTAGAGAAATGGAGGCTGATCGTCCTTGACAGTTCCTACAGGTGTTCCAAATACTTACTACCTCCTCTGTCTGCATAAAAACAGTGTGTGGAACACACTGTGGTACTATACCTTTGTGAACATTAGTTCATAATCAGTGGATCACAACGTTGACATGCCGGTTATCATTAATATCTGACTTGATTTTTCCTTCTTACATTTAAGCTACATCCATTTGTGTTTAATTATGACCTATAGCATATTCCTATATTTTCATGTCTTAATGGTTGACTAGTCTAGATTGGTGGTTCCCAACCACCCGGCTGTGAGCCAGTATCATGCCATGGGTGCGACCGAGCCATGCCACAAAACCCCCTTGGCAAGCACGGGAAAAATGAAAACAGACATATTATGTTGTGTTATTGCTTTTTTGTAAATAAATGCATTGATTACATCCGTGCATCCCTTTTCTATTGTCCTCATTAGGCACCTATTTCCCTAACTTTGGGCATGGTGCACCCTGGATTGCCAGTCAATGGCACATATAGACAAACAACTGTTCACGCTTCCAGTCAGACCTGAGGGCAATTTGGAGTCCCCATTTAACCAAACAAGCGTGTTTTTGGGACGTTGAACCTGGAGTACTTGGAGAAATCCCACTCAAGCACACAGAGAACGTGCAAACCCCAAACTGAAAATGACCGAAAGGAGATTCAGCCAAGGACTTACCCACTGTGAGACAGACATGCACACACCACTATGTCACTGTATATAATTACCTTTAAATACAAATCAAGTTGTACTAAAAATATAACCTGATCTAGACCACTTGCAGGAGGACTTTGTGTATCTCAACAAGAGTAAAGGGCTTGTATCAATCAAACAAGGTTTCTTGTAATCTGTGATCCTCCACAACAGATTCTGAAGTACAGTAATCGTCATTCAAGGAATGAGATGATGGATCTGAAAAACATTTAATAACGACCATAATCTTTGCAATACTGCATTGAATCCAATCAATTTGTTTTGTGCAGGTCACAGATTTGAGGACAACCCCGGGGTAAGACGCCACCTCGTGAAGAAGTCATCTAGATGCCAGGTGGCCCGTACAAGCAACAGTTCCACTCCACTATCCAGCTTAAAAAAGAAAAAAAGAGCAGCAGACAAGAAGACCCATGAGGTTTGTGGCAAACAACCAACCTTCACGGAAGAGATGGTTGGTTACTTGAACTGGAAAACATTATTTGTGATGCCTACTGTATAAAGTCATATTTGAGCTTAAAATAGTGTTGTGCATTGTGTTGAAAATCAAATTATATTGAATAATCTGTAGCTTTTTTTCACAAATCAATTTGTTCATAAATCCCTCTAAGAAAGAGCCAACAGCACCTCAATAATGATAAATAAATTACTTAAAACTTAAAGCAATGCCCCTGCTCAGGTCACTCAGTGAAACATCCTCTTCACCAAGAAATGAATTTTAATGCAGAACTGTCTAATTCTAACTTCTGCTGTGTCAGCATCAAGCTATCTTTATCTCCACAAAAGATGCTGATTGATAAGTCACCTTAAACCTTGAAAAACTGTGCTGCAAGATCCAGTAATATTGTGGCATATACAATGGAACCTCAGTTTTTGTACGCTCGGTTTTCATGGGATTCCTTTTTTGATCAAAATGATTGCCAAACATATGTCTCGGTTATCATATGACCAAATAGTCCGCCAAAGAAAGTAGTCAGCTTGCCTGTGTATCGTGCAACCAAATCCATCCATCAAACAAAGTATCCGTCCATACGTCAGTCTCTGTGAAAAATTGATAATGGTTCCTAGTTAAAACTTGTTGCAGGGGGAATGGTTTAAGGGAAAGTGAGCCGGGTCAGTGTGTGTAATGATGATTGTACCTGCTGGTGAAGTTTACAATAAAGTTCAAGTGAGCAAATATACAGCTCGAATGATCCATTCTTTAAAGTTAAGTTTTTAATGGACGGGAATAAAACCGCATCCGTGGCTCTTCCGTCCCTTTCCATCCTCCCTCCCCCTCCCTCGAGTCTTCAATAAAGGTGAAAGAGATGTTAAGTGTTCATTTTTTCATTTGTCATTTATATGTATGATGTTCATATTTCTGGTGTCTGGAAAGGATGAATTGGATTTACATTATTATGTTTCAGTTTTAGTATGTTTTGGATTTCGTCTAACCTTTTGGAATTGATTATTGTAATTTCCGGACTTTAAGCCGCCACTTTTTCACACGCTTTGAACCCTGCAGCTTAAACAATGATGTGGCGAATTTATGACTAAAAGAACGACAGTTCCGATGATGCTTAGAGTGCTGAAACAGAAAGTAGTGCATTTCCGCAATAGAAGCTAATATCACATCTTTTGACGTCATATGCAGCGATCGTGTTTTGATCTGACAAAGCTTAAATAAGTTTACTCAAGTGTAGAATTACTATAGCTTCTGCTTGGACAGCTTGGAGCGCAGCAGCTGTTGAACCCCAGTGAAAAAAAAAGTCTCTCACGTCTCACCGTAGCTAATGAGTGATGCATGGAACTTCGAGTGTAGGTAGGATTGCACGGTGTGTCTTTCTGCATAAATATCCCATGTGACAACGTGGACACCTGTGACTTATCGACAAGTGTGTCCTATATACTGAATGTACAACATATTTTTTCTCTTTAAATTTGGTGTGTGTGGCTTATATTCAGGTGCGCTCCAAAATCCGGAATTTATGGTAATTGAGATTCCACGGTATTCTGTATCCTTGAGTTCTCATATGTGCTTTGCCTCATCTCCAGTTGTTTGTAGAGCTGAACGAGCTGATTGTGGAGAAAGACCATGAAATGCGTTGGAAGGAGCGTGCTCGCTGGATCAAGTTTGAGGAGGATGTTGAGGAGGAAACTGATCGCTGGGGCAAACCTCACGTGGCTTCGCTCTCTTTTCGAAGTTTACTTGAGCTTCGTCGCACCATCACAAATGGTAAATGGCCTCTGCCAAACATCCAGCAAAAACAATAGTTAAAAAAAACAACAAAACTATTGAGTTTGTTGAAAGCGATCTCATGATTGTTATGATTGTTATATCATTCCCCGGTCTTTCCAAGGTGCCATCCTTTTGGACCTTGAGCAGAACTCTCTGCCAGGAATCGCCCATTTGGTGGTGGAGACGATGATCATCTCTGATCAGATTAGAGCTGAGGACCGATCCTGTGTTCTCCGTGCTCTACTTCTCAAACACAGGTCTGTTCTGTAACATATCCCGACTGATTACTGACATTTTCACTTGACTGACTAATGATCTCTCGTGTATAGAACACAGGTCATAGTTTTATATGAGAAGCTTTAATAGTTTGTGTTTTTAACAGTACTTGAGATCACAACGTAGGCCAAACATAGCATCAGCGCTCCTCAAAACTTTAGGCAACTCCTTCCTAATTTGGGTGGTACATGATTTTCCTCCATTCAATAATTATAATCCTACGGTCAGATCAATAAGTAGACAAAACCACCTTTGTTACATTCCCACCTTGTTATAAATGTGCACATTTGTTCTGGGTGTGAACACACTTGAAGAGTGTCGGGAATGTGCGTGTGTTGAAGCAATAATAAATACATCTATTGGAGAAATGTTGAAATAGGTAAGCAAGGTTTATTTTCTCACATAAATAATTATCTGATCCCCTGCTGATTTTGAAATTGCCGCCCTTACAAAGACATGAAGAGTCCATATTTTAGGTTTATTTGAAGAGAGAGACAGAACATCAAGAAAAAATTGCCTAAAACATAAAGGTTATGAATTAATTTGAGTGTGAATGAATAAATGAATGATTTCCCCCATTGTAAGTATAATTATATACTGTACATATTGCAATTTTAACACCTGTTCCCATGTCTTTTAAATATATTTGTTATCTTTGACAAAAAAAGCCAGAAATGTCAGAAATCTGTTCTGATCTTTGTCTGATCGGTCATTAATATAATAAAGTTGATATGTTGTATTGTGTGGTTATGCTAATTACTCATTTACATAAATTGGTAAATGACGGTGTCTTTGGACAAGCTCTTTGAAGTGAACAACAGGAGCTGTCTCTGTGATAATCCATGAGTGAGAATGGCTGATACCAATACCGATCACATAAATAAACTGTACATTTTTCAATTTATTTAAGATGAGTGGTTTCGGCCAGGGTTTCCGTAAAGGGGGGAAAAGTTAGGATAAATCCAAGGGCCCCTGACTGCCAGGGCTCTTCAAAATACCTTTTTCCATTTCGATGTGAGAGTACATCGATGGGACTTCCATGTAGCAGCAGGAGGGCTCCAAATTAGAGAGCAGTCGTCAGAACCCGTTGTTTTCCACCTCTGAGAAAGGCTTAACTTATTTTTCGGGTTGTGTGCTTAGCCTTCTGACTTGCTTTGACTGGCTGTTGCTGTACCGTGAGCCTCGAAAACTCACCATAGTCTGCCTAGTATTTGTTCTTCAAATACCATATGAAATTAAAGCTTTTAAACGTGCTACCCCCGCAAGATATTTTTTGTGGCATGTGTTGCAGGATGCAAACTTTACATCACCGTCACAAATTGCATATAAGTTCCACATGACAGACCTGTTGGGTTTGCCACTGCACACTTGCGCACTGTGAAGGAAAGGAGGAGGGGGACACTAGCCAAGACATTAGAGCAGGACACTATACTCCACACAGGGGTCTCTGCAAGCTGCAATAGTATAAGCCACAGGTCAGTGGTTTTTGTGATAGGCATAGAAAAGCAGTGATCGACATACTTTTCCACAGAAATTGGCTGATACTGATTGGTGGCTGATCGATCGGAGCATCCCTAATACAGAGTCTATATAGCAGTTGCCGCACCCTTCTAGAAAGTGAAAGTTAAGTTTGTGAGGAAGTGAGAGTTAAGATTTTGTGTCTCTCAGTAGTTTTTCATCAGTCGTATGTAAGCGTTGGGCAACTTTGATTGTGCTATGTGAGTGTGTGTTTCAAAAAGGCCATCTGTGAGAAGCTATTGGACTAAAAATGCACTCAGCTGTTAGACTGAATCTATAAGTGTAATAATCACATCTAAAAATACACAATCAGATTGGACCTTTTTGTCCAATTAAGATGGGTCTATGTTTTTGTATTTTATAATTTGTTTTGTGGAGCAATCTGTTCCATATTGTGCATAAAAATAAAGCCATGTGGATAATACAGTAAATATCTGATATACAATCATCCCTCGCTACATCACGGTTGGAATATTGCTCCCTCACTCTATTACGGTTTTTCGAAAAAGGGACGACTGTATTTATATATGCACATTAGAAATTTGTTTTACAATAAAAATAAATGCAAGCAACAAAAAATCTGAGGATCCATTTGGGAGTCGAAAGTGTCGGCTTGTTCTTGGGAACCGAGGCAAAAGAACTGAAATTTCCATCACTAGTAAATGAGTAACAAGAAATCGTCCTTGGAGATGAGTTCAAGAATTACAAAATATTTCTACAGGGTATTTTTGACTTACAATAATTCCCACCCGCATAATAATCATCAGTGTTTTTACTGCCATGGCCAAAAGCTTTAGTAAATCTAAACCATCTTAATCTCAAATAATGGGAAATGTTATTGTAAATGAAAAATGAACAGGTTTTTCTTCATCCTTTTAATGATAGGAATTCAGCTACATTCGAGCATATGTATGGCAACGTATAAAATGATCTAAGCTCCCCTCTTCCATTTTTTTGGTTTGTGTTAGCAAAAGGCTGACACAGGGAACCCACACTGGGAATTTCCAGAATGTTAGATTTAACGAGACTTGGCTCATCATCTGAACTTTCCTGTGGTTGACAGGGCTGCAGATGTTGGAACTGTACTGTGGTTGTGCGCGGCTGTAAAGTCTACGCCATCGTCGATGATGTTTTGTGTAATCAGCCGTGGCCCTCGATCTATACCTTTGCGGTACTCAAGTGTGTGTGTTTGTTACAGGGCAGCGGCACACTTACCACAAAATGCACATAATTTGCTTTCAAACAAATGCTTTGTTACTCCAATCAAAGTGAAATGATATTGCGAACTACGAAGTATCATTCCTCCATGAGTGAGTAATGCTTTGATAGTTTTGTTGAAATCCTGTATTTTGGGCCAAGTTTAAGTGTTAAGTGGCTCAGAAAACTGATACCTTATGCATCCTTGCCAAGCTTGTCTTTCAGTTTAATGGCACTGCAATAAACTGTTAAAGCAGTTTGCGTTTTTGGTGCGGAAGAATCAGTGTAAATATTTGACTTCCTCAGCATTAATTAAGTAGACTTCTTGGAATCTTAAGAACATGAATAAATTGGATTTCGGCTTGTCAAATGTAAATGTTTTTAATGTCAACATGTAAATGTTTTTAATGTATGTTTATTTTTAATAAACATACATTGATGAGGACTTATTTTGACATGTCAGGGAAACTCATTGGCAGTTGATTAGTGGAACCTAAGTTCAGTGGAACCCTGGATAGTGTTTGCCTCGGTTAGCGTGTGTTTTGGTTAACATTGAATATTTACGTCTGTGTAGGCTCTCAGTCGTACAGGAGTTGTCCATCGAGGAAAAGGCTTCTTGAGACGTCATCTGTACTTCTGTGTAGAAGGTGTCGGACGTTTCGCTCCTCATCCGAAGAGCTTCGTCAGCAAACTAATAAGTGCTGGTAGCTTAGGCCTTAAATACAGTAAGAGTGGGCGGAATTGGTGTGCCAACACCCTCCTCCTATTGGTTCGTTACACTAAGCCTGGGCGGAGCAGTGGTATAATCCTATCCTGTTATTCACACCTACGATAAAAGGGAAGTGTCGCTCCCTGAATTGGGTATGAACGACTCTGATACTGGCTTGTTAGCATCTATTGTTCTGGCTCGGCCCTGCCTTCACCTCATTTGCAAGACTAAGAGCTGTGGGTTTTGGTCTCAGTAACCTGCTGAACACAGGGTCCAAATTAAACCTCAAACCACCATTCCGATTCAATGATGGGTTCTGTTGTTTGACAAAAATAGCTTCCTTAACTCCTCTTTCAAACCATCTGTTTTCTTTGGCCAAAATCTTAACCTCGCTGTCCTGAAAAGAGTGATTGGTAGCTTTCAGGTGTAGATGTACTGCTGATTGAGGACCACTAGCATTGTCCCTGCGATGTTGATAAAGCCTTTTTTGGAGCATTTGCTTAGTTTCCCCAATGTAGTGCTCTTTAAATTAGCAGATTTAAGGAACCACCTCAGATTTAATCTTAGATGCAGGCAGAGTAGGTTAATCCCCAAATGCATGAGGCAAGCGTCCCTTGAGCAAGGACACTTGGCAAGGAAAATGCAACAAAACTACATCAGAAAAATACAGAATTTGAGAATTAGGAGGCTTAACATAGAGATAAAAAATAAACAGTCTGAAGTAGAAACCTTCTATCAGAGATTGCAAACCAAGCTTACGCACGAAACCTATCAGGAGGTTTGTGAATTTACCAAATCAGGTTATATGAAGCACCATAGCAAAACCAAAGAAAGGCATAAGGGAAAATTCCAGAAACTTCTATTGGAAAATCGACCACAGCTTGTCGTAAACACTA
Source organism: Dunckerocampus dactyliophorus (assembly GCF_027744805.1). NCBI lineage: Eukaryota > Metazoa > Chordata > Actinopteri > Syngnathiformes > Syngnathidae > Dunckerocampus > Dunckerocampus dactyliophorus. Next base: position 14,974,446 of record NC_072827.1, on the reverse strand, counting down.
AGGATGGGGGGAATCAGACCAATACTAAAGAAAATTGGATCAAAAATCTGTCAGACAGAAGCCTCTCGGAGACAGAGAAGGCAGTATTAACCAAGGGTCTCAACTTCTCAGTGACTCCTAAAACGATACCCACAGTAGACTATATCACAGCAGCTGAATCGGCCATCAGGAACAATAACCTTTCTAGAACAGAGGCAGGGGACCTTCGTCTGAGAATATCGGCCCTTCTCAGTAGTGCCAAACCACCACCGTCCAATATCACGTTAGGTGAGAGGAAAGCATTAGCGGCTCTGCAGAAAGATGAGAGCATCACCATCTTACCAGCTGATAAGGGCAGATGCACAGTGGTTCTCAACACATTGGACTACGAAGAAAAAATAACAAGTCTAATTAGTGATGCCAACACATATGAGCAACTTAAAAGGGACCCATCCAGTAGGTATAAGAAAGAAATCATACACTGTCTCCAAAAGTTAGAGAAGGAAGAACTAATTGACAGACAGATGTATCATAGGTTATACCCTGGGGAGGCTACACCATGTATCTATGGCCTTCCAAAAATCCACAAGGAAGGGTTTCCCCTCAGACCCATTGTCTGTAGCATTGACTCTACCACGTACAATGTAGCGAAATATGTAAAAACAGTCTTATCCCCATTGGTAGGCAACACTGATCATCATATAGAGAACACAAAAGGGTTTGTGGCGAGCATCAAAGACCTCAGATTGGAGCCAGAGGAAACTTTGGTGTCTTATGATGTGACTTCACTTTTCACATCTGTCCCCACCTCAGCAGCAGTCTCGGTGGTGAGGAAGAGACTGCTCGAGGACTCAACTCTGCATCGGAGAACAAAACTTAGTGCTGACCACATCTGCCAATTACTGGAAATTTGCCTTAACACCACATATTTTCAGTTTAGAGGGAAATTCTACAGACAAATTCATGGTTGTGCTATGGGCTCACCAGTCTCACCCATAGTGGCGAATCTGTACATGGAAGAGATGGAGAAACAGGCTCTCACATCCTTCTCAGGGACAAAACCAAGGCACTGGTTTAGATACGTGGATGACACCTTTGTCATAATCAAAAAACAAGAAATTCAGTCTTTCACAGATCACATCAATGCGGTGGACACCAATATCAAATTTACTCGCGAGGACACTAAAGAAAACCAACTAGCCTTCTTAGACTGCAAGGTAATTATAGGAAAGGACAGACAGCTACTTACAGAGGTCTTTAGAAAGGCCACACACACTGACCAATACCTGCTTTTTGAATCAAACCATCCACTACAACATAAACTAGGGGTTATTAGGACCCTCCAACATAGAGCGGAACAAATACCAACTAGTGCTGAGGGAAAGAAAAAGGAGACACAACATGTCCAGAGAGCGCTCTCAACCTGTGGGTACCCACGGTGGGCTTTTAACAAATGTCAAAAGAAGAGAGTAGGGAAAGAAACCCAAAAGCCCACAGAAGCAAAAAGGAGAGGAGTGGTAGTCCCTTATGTAGCGGGGGTCTCCGAAAAACTCCAGAGGATCTTATGGCAACACAAAATTCCTACCTATTTCAAACCAGTAAATACCCTGAGACAAAAATTAGTGCATCCTAAAGACAAGGCTCCAAACCAGAAACAGAGCAATGTGGTCTATTCCATCCACTGTAAAGATGAGGAATGCAAAGAGCACTACATTGGGGAAACTAAGCAAATGCTCCAAAAAAGGCTTTATCAACATCGCAGGGACAATGCTAGTGGTCCTCAATCAGCAGTACATCTACACCTGAAAGCTACCAATCACTCTTTTCAGGACAGCGAGGTTAAGATTTTGGCCAAAGAAAACAGATGGTTTGAAAGAGGAGTTAAGGAAGCTATTTTTGTCAAACAACAGAACCCATCATTGAATCGGAATGGTGGTTTGAGGTTTAATTTGGACCCTGTGTTCAGCAGGTTACTGAGACCAAAACCCACAGCTCTTAGTCTTGCAAATGAGGTGAAGGCAGGGCCGAGCCAGAACAATAGATGCTAACAAGCCAGTATCAGAGTCGTTCATACCCAATTCAGGGAGCGACACTTCCCTTTTATCGTAGGTGTGAATAACAGGATAGGATTATACCACTGCTCCGCCCAGGCTTAGTGTAACGAACCAATAGGAGGAGGGTGTTGGCACACCAATTCCGCCCACTCTTACTGTATTTAAGGCCTAAGCTACCAGCACTTATTAGTTTGCTGACGAAGCTCTTCGGATGAGGAGCGAAACGTCCGACACCTTCTACACAGAAGTACAGATGACGTCTCAAGAAGCATTGAATATTTACTGCAACATTTTGCTTAGTTTTGTATACATTTTCTGGTTAGCGTAAAATATGGCACACGTCTAGTCTGTTTTCTTAATGTAGTTTGAACATAAAACGTCATTGTTGGCAGCCTGTTAGCTTGTTAATACATGGAAATAGGAACCAATAGTGTTCAATAGTGTTACTCACCTTCTTTATATTTAATAAAGGCACATGCAACTTTGTTTGGCTCCATTTTGGGTCATTTTGCAGTCATGATCAAAAGAAAAGCAGATACTTGAGGTGAGAAAGACTATAGAATTCAAGAATTAACGCATTGGAAAACACAAAGGTGGTGTCCATGTTTATCTCGCTGCCACATCGTGTCTTTGTCAACAATGATGTCTTCAGTGAAGGTGAACGTAACATTCAGTGTTCATTTATCCCTCTCATTCATCATATACACTCCACTCCAAAGGTTTGGGAACACCTGCAGGCCAAACGTTTGGAGGGGAGTGTATATACATTTCCAATACTTTTTTGCATGTAAAACTATAAAAATTTGGCTTCCTGGAACGGGTTAATTGGATTTACATGATTTCTAATGGGAAACATTTATTTGGTTAGAGTATGTTTTGGTTAGAGTCAGACCTTCAGGAACGGATTAATGACACTAACCAAGGTTCCACTGTATACATTTTAGGAATGATATGATGACAATACATGAGCTACATATTGTCAAAATGAATTACGGTACCAAGAAATAAATACTTATGCTTGGCCAAATATACCTGTACTGTACAGGTATAGATGAGTCAGTAGAAAAATAGAATATGATACCGATGATACCGATATGAACAAATATCACATTTTTATGCCGCTAATCAATCAGCTGATATTATCAGCCATCCTTATATATAACTTGTAGCTTAATTAACTTTCAGTAATAGGCTTTTGAAGGTCAAACCCATCCTTTTCAAGAGAATTACAAGATGTAAAAAATATATTGATAGTCTGAAAGCGAATTCCTTGACTGTATGTACTGTAAGGTATAAATTTTGGCATTTTTTCATATACTGTATACAAATACATTTTCGTGTGTGTGTTGATCCAATTTGTTTCATTTTCCAAGCATGCAACATTTATATATAACGGATATTGCATGCACACACTAAGCAATGCAAAATAAAAATAAAGCCATCGAGCCAAATTCAAACTGGGCCATCATGCGGTCATTGTCAGCCTTTCCACGTAAATTCCCAGCATATCACTGGCAGCTTCCACAGGGAAACCAACCCTCCGTCATTACAGTCATTATGAGACTGACATCAGATTTACAACGTGGAAAGAAACACATCGAGATGCTGTTAGAATTTGGCTCATTGCTTTCTAAGACCACTTGAAAGATCCATTAGAAATGTCTTGTGCACGACTCCCTTAGCAGTTCCACCTCCTTCAGTCAAGAGGTTGTTTTGTCCAAATTGGGCACCATCATACCGGACCATGTGGTCCTCATGAGTGAGGTGATGTCACCATTGGACTTAACAGCAATGCATGTGATTTGTCGTTAGAGGGAGTCAAACATTATTTCACTTACACACAGAAATGTGCAGCTTTCTTTGTACTTTTTCATTTTTGTCATTAAATTGAACCGTGGTTCCTGTCCTGTAAACAATCCTACATAATAATATAATGATGGTAACGATAACGATATTGGCGTGCGAATGATGACGTGCTCCATACAGCAATGAAAAAATGTTAACGGTTTATCGGATATCGGTAATAAAGCCAGTATTGAGCATCTCTACTTAACTCTATTAACACTGACACTTAACACACAACTTTTTTGCCACAGCCATCCAAGTGATATGAAGCATCGTTTTCACCGCTACCACTCGTCTGCCAGTCTCCATGGGAGTTACAATCACAACCATGTCCAGGACACGAACCTGCCCCTGGTAGCTGAAGAACATGCTGAACACCAGGATAACAAAGGACCAGTGTATGACCCCAAACAAGAAGTCTTTGTCAGCCTGTTTGTAAGTTTGCGTTACATGATTGTATGTCTTCTAAACATTGTCTTCTTCAAAAACTGTCCCTGCAGGAACCACGTTTTCCAACGGTCATTAAGTCGCGACTTTATTGAAGTCAAACCAATCAATGTTGTTTTTTTTTTGTTTTTTTAATCACCTACGTCATCTTTTTAAACATTAATACACATAATTGTAATGACGGTGATTTTTCTCCAGATTTTTTGCCACCCTCTAGCATTTAAATGATGCATGAACTAAAATTAAATAGCAAAGTTACACTGAATGAGGTCACAAAATCAGATATTTCACTTAGAACTGTGCAATTAGTATACACCACGGAGGAAGATGACTAAAATATTGCTTAATTTTACATTAAAATAACAAGTCAAAATAACAAGATAAACATTTGGATTTAATGTATTTATTGTGTTTTATTTTTTATTTTTCTTTTTGTTATTATTTATTTGTATTTATTTTTATTTGTATTTATTTTCTAGTATTGTTATTATTAATGTATTTGTAATACCTTAATGTCAAACATTGGCTGGATTTAAAGTATTTATTATTTTTAAATTCTTCGTATTATTTATTTTTATTTATTGCTATGTTTTATGTATTTTTGGGATTTGTATTATTAATATATGTTTAATACTTTAACACTGGTTCTATTTAAAGTAATTATTATTTTTAAAATTCTTATTATTATTTGTTAGTTTTATTAATTTATTTAATATTTTCATTATTACAGTAATGTATGTGGAATACTTTAATGTCAAACATCGGTTGTATTTAAAGTGTTAATTTTTTTTTTTAATTCTTTTTATTATTATTATTATTATTATTTTTATTTGTAGTTATTGTTATTTTATTGATTTATTTTTATTTTTTATTTTTAGGTATATGGAACACTTCAATGTCCTTTTTCACTAGCTGTCTGCACCCCGCCCAAAATGGTTACGCCACCAACTTTTGTGTCATAACCCACCAGAGTTCCTTGTTCCTTAACTCGGCAAGATATTTTTGCCATGATCTTATGATTTTTTTTTTATTATTGACCTATTAACCAATACTTTTGTTGCTATTTTCTCGACCTCTTGTGTCACTTGGAGAGGCTGTTCAGTGACTAAGAATACAAGCGCGTGACGAAAGGCTATGAAGTTGAAACAGTGCAGGCCGATATCACATCATCAACATTCGGTTGACTCAAGCCAAAGCGGGTGATTTGACGGGAATACGGCGAGATAATTGAACTCAGCTATCGTAATCATCAATGAGATACACAGCATCAGTGTAGTTTATGGTATTCAATAGGTTTTAAAATAACCCGTTATCTTTGATCACACATTATTGCGTAAAGCCCCCCACCAGGGGCCTGTATCACATTTCATGAGGTCAGAAGTCGTGTGGGTACTTGTTGAAGTTAGAAAGCAAAGCCCATTTGACCACATGCGTTGAATTATGGTCTGATTCAGCTTACTGGCACTTCTTTTTAAGACTTCTTGATGTATTAGCTGTGAAATTTTAATGTTCCTCGTGCAAAATGTTGATGTTTGTCATTCTGTGATGTGTTTTAAAATCAAAGCGGTAGGTCAATAGGGGATATTGGAGGAGGCTGCATATGGCATTGTTGGCTTAATAATACAGCGTAATTTATCCCAAGCTGCACTCTGTTGTCACGTAATGTTGCTCAGAACAGTAATGTGGATAATCTGTGTACTGTTCTTCCTCCAAGAAATCTCTCCACCCTCTATCTCCTGAGAGCCATCCAGCTGCCGCCAGATCTTTAAAACTCCTCGCCAAGATACCCAGAGATGCTGAAGCTGTCATTGTTTTAGTTGGTAAGCACTTACAATTATGGACAAAGTACTACTTCATTTATTTTGTCTTTTCATAAAAAAAACATGATTAAAGTACATAATTAAGCGCATGCTGTCATTTTACAGCCTACATCAATTTAGTATGTTGAGACCAGCTTTTGTCTCATTCTTTTTTAACTGCTTGGAGTGGACCTGTAATCTTTACTAAATGCAAGATTTAAATAAGTGGGCATTAAATAAAACTATTTAGTCCAAGTACTTTTCAAATTAATGTACACCGGAACCTTGGTTTTGGACATTAATTTGTTAAAAAATGTCGAAAACTGAAATGTCCAAAAAAAATAACTTTTCCCCATAAGAAATAATGCTAATCCAAGAGAATGATTATAGTTTTACATGCGGAATACATGCAAGATACACAAAAATGAGGAATTAAATAGATAAATTAATATTAAGCATCACTTTAATCATTATTGAAGAGCCACGCGGATGCTGTTTCTAGTCTGTTACAATGTTAACTTCAAAGAGCGGATGGTTCGAGCTGGATACTTTAACTCACTTGAGCTTTATTATAAACTTCAGCAGCAGGTACAATCATCATTAAACACACTGGCCTGGTTCATTTTCTGTATTGTGTCTCTGTTAAACCATTCCCCCTGCAACCCGGAACCTTTACATTAAAATCTTATTTTAACAAACGCTATCTTCGTACTTTGCTACGAGTTATTTCTGGATTTCAACAGTGTTTCTCACCTTCTTTATCAAAGTTCTGGTACTTGTTGATTATTTTGCAGCACACACTCAGACATATGCATTGCACTTGAACGTCTCATCAGTGCAGGGCGCACAGTGCTTAATAGGAATGAAGACAGAAACAAAGTTGCTCATCATTGTGTGTGGTTCACTGAACAAATAAGCCACACACACATCATGATACCACACTCATTCCTTGATGATGAAATATGATTCCCTGGCTGGAATCTACCTGTAGTGTCTCAACTCTAAAAGAACCACTATCCATTTGCGCACGGTTTGGCGGTACGATAACTGAGGCGAGTACGAAAACCCAGACATATTTTTGAATCCTACGAAAACCAGGGTGCACAAAAAACGAGATGCCACTGCACTTGTGATTTTAACATTTTACAAAATTCACTCAGACCGCAGAACTCCACAAAACTCCACTATGACCTAAGACCTTCATCACTTAAAGGAGGTTAAATTTTATTCACTATAAATAATCCTGGTGGAACAAAAAATGTCCAAAAAACAAAAGCTATCAAATAAAACATGCATAAACATGTCTTTTTGTTTTGTTCTGTCAGGCTGTGTTGAATTTCTGGAGCAGCCAGCAATGGCCTTCCTGAGGCTCAATGAGGCTGTGCTTCTGGAGTCGGTGTTGGAAGTCCCTGTCCCTGTCCGCTTCATTTTCATTCTGCTTGGTCCCAGTCAGTCCAACATGGACTATCATGAGATTGGACGTTCCTTCTCAACTCTCATGTCTGACAAGGTACTTAGTAAAATCATTTTGCGAAAGCAATTTATTGCAAATAACCATTAAAGTGAAATAGGCTGTTCCTCAGCTGAGCAAAGGTTTAAGACCACAGCCTTTAAAAGCCAAAATTTTGGCAAAAATATGGATTCACTGTCATTTTCTGTCGGGTATTCACACTGTCATAATCTCTCATGTAATCTTAAAGGCAATAAAGCTTTCTCTCTGTGAACACGGTTGGATTGTTGAGCTGCATAAGCAAGGCCTTTTACAGCGCGCCATTGCTGCTGAGGTTGGACGCAGTAAGACAAGTCCTTTTAAACTTCTACAAAGATCCTGGGGGTTATGGAACAAAAAAGTCAAGTAGTAGACCCACACCAATTTCACCGTCCCTGAGCCGGAAGACGTGATTATCATACTTAAATGTTTCAGATCATCAAACAAATGTAAATGTTTGTCAGTGACAACACAACTGAACGCACAATACAGTTTTTAAATGAAAGTTTTCATTATTAAGAGAGAAGAAAAATCCAAACCTACATGTCCCTGTGTGAAAACGTGATTGCCCCCCCCGTTAAAACATAATTTAACTGAGATTAATTGAGCTCTATCAGTGTGGAAAAAGTTATAAAGCCATTTCTAAAGCTTTGGGACTCAAGCAAATCCTGAAGGAGGATGTCCGGCTATCTGTTGGGTGAACTTGGGTTCTGCAGCAGGACAATGATCCAAAACTCACCAGGAAGTCCACCTCTGAATGGCTGAAGAAAACCAAAATGAAGACTTTGGAGTGGCCTAGTCAAACTCCCGACCTGAACCCTACTGAGATGCTACCTTAAAATTCTGCAAAGATGAGTGGGCAAAAATTCCTCCACAGCGCTGTAAGAGACTCACTGCAAGTTATCGCATACGCTTGATTGCAGTTGTTGCTGCTAAGGGTGTCCCAACCGGTTATTAGGTTTAGGGGGCAGTCGCTTTTTCACACAGGGCCATGTAGGTTTGGACTTTTTTTCTCCCTTAATAATAAAAAGTTTCACTTAAAAACTGAATTTTGTGTTCAGATGTGTTTTCATTGACTAATATTTAAATAAATGTGATGATCTTAAACATTTAAGTGTGACAAACATGCAAAAAAAAAAAGAAATCAGGAAGGGGACAAACATTTTTTCACACCACTGTATTTGTTTACCACACTCATTCCTTGATAAATGTTATGACTATATTATTGTCACTACTCGGCATGATTAAGCATATCAAAAAACATATGCTATCACAAAACAGATTGTTGTGACATGTATCCAAATACCTTGTCAAGTTAACCCAATGCAGAATAAATATTTTCCGGTAACAAAATCAAACTCCTGGGCTTTTTTCTGGATTTACATAATTGTTTACTTTGATTTCAGAACTTCCATGAGGTGGCTTATTTCGCAGACAACAGACAGGACCTACTGAATGGCATCAACGAATTCTTGGACTGCAGCATTGTCATTCCACCGTCAGATGTGGAGGGCAAAGACCTCTTGAAGACAGTGGCTGACTTCCAGAAGCAGATGCTGCGTAAGCGCAAGGAAAGAGAACTGAAGAAGCACCACTCATCATGTGGCATAGAGCAGGACAACAAAGGTATTTGATAATGTCTTGAACTTTATGCCCAGAAAGGCCTTTTGGATTCGGCAACACCAATAATATATAGTAATCCCTTGTTTATCGCGGTTATTTGGTTCCAGACTACTACAGACTACTAATTGTGATAAGTAAAATTCATTATAAATAAAAGAAATATTTTCGTAGTTAGAGCATAGAAAACCTGTTTACAGCCTTCAAATAACATTAACATTAAAATAACAATAAAATAACAATAACATTAACATTAACAGCAACACCGCTATAGTCACCTTTATACTCATGCATCCATCTATTTTCTATGCCGCTTATTCTCATTAGGATCGCAGGGGTATGCCGGAGCCTATCCCAGCCGACTTTGGGCGAGAGGCGGCGGTACACCCTGGACTGGTTGCCGCAGCTTTACACTCATAATACCCAATATAGTTGACGAAATAAGTAATGAGTAAATAAGCCATTTAAGACATTAACGAGACTTGTGCTTGTGTGTGTTACAATAAATGTGTTCCATACGGGACGACTCTATATACATTTCTAATTGCACATATTTTATTTTTTTAAAGACATGTCTTAAATTACTCACCATGGTGAGTATGCAGTATTTTGCTTTTGTAAAGAAACCAAAAAAGTATTAAGGGTGGATTTAGACAAGACTACAACTAAAGCAGTTCTCGTCTTATCGAGACAACACTCGGACTTTGTGGCACAAAATAATCTTCCAGCTTTGCCTTTATTTTGTACTGTTCTTGGTGCATATGAATGATAACAAAAATAGAGAATATTACATTAGAAAGGCAAATGTTTTGACCATATACTGTATATCTCATTTTATTTTAAGATCTCAGAATAGTACAATATAATGCTTAATAGCACATCTGCTTGTTAACCAAATGTGTAACAATCCATCTAGATATCAGTCCAGAGGAGGAGGAGAATGGAGAACAAGAGATCGACCCATTAAAGCGTTCAGGGATTCCGTTTGGAGGACTGATACACGACATTCGGCGCCGGTACCCTCACTATGTCAGTGACTTGAAAGATGCTGTGGATATGCAATGCATTGCCGCTGTCATCTTCATTTACTTTGCTGCTCTGTCACCTACCATAACCTTTGGAGGCTTGCTAGGTAAGGGCAAACTACAACACTTCAACACACATTATCCAGATCAGTACTTAAAAAAAGGAAAACATACACATTTTGTCCAACCTTCTTATTTTTATGAAATTTTGTGACAAGCAATTTGAACAGAATAGTGATTTAAACACTTCAATAATACAAATACAACAATAACTAAGTCATAAATTCACCAGTATGGAATAAAACTCACAACAAATTGTCATAATTATCAGAGCAAAACCAACAGCAATACAGAACACAGAAAAAATTGTGAGTTTACAATACCGTAAGTGCATACATTCTGCACAATTTGAGAAGAAATTGATAACTGATACACAATTGTGCAAGTTAGACTACCATTAAAACGGTGTCCTACGACTATAACTATCTTATGTACAGTACTTTGAACCCCATAATTTCTGTCTACTAGTCACAATGTCTCATTATGCAGGGGAGAAAACAGAGGGCATGATGGGAGTGACTGAACTTATTGTTTCAACTGCAACTCTCGGAGTTATATTCTCACTACTTGCTGGTCAGCCACTTCTTATCATCGGGTTCTCTGGACCCTTACTGGTGTTTGAGGAAGCGTTCTACAAGGTAGCATGCAATCTCACTAAACTATGATGATTTATAACAAGACGTATTTACTTGTTTTTCTTCTACTAAGCACATGACTGCATGTCTTGTCACTCAGTTTTGTCAGGCCTATGATTTTGAGTACCTGACTGGTCGAGTCTGGATCGGGTTCTGGCTCATCTTTATTGTCCTGGTGATTGTCGCGGCAGAGGGCAGCTTTCTCGTTCGCTTCATCTCACCCTTTACTCAAGAGATATTTGCATTCCTGATTTCCCTCATCTTCATCTATGAGACATTCTCTAAGCTTTTCAAGGTAATTCATTATATCTGGGTATCTGGGCTTTCTAGACTAAAGACTAAGGTGTTTGATGGCGTTTTTCCATAGTTAATTCATGATGGGACAGAAAAGTCTTGCTCTGTTCCTATAAAGGTGCACACATGCATTGCCAAGGTAAAATGACAAATTAAGATTGTGAAATGAATTGAGGTATTATCCAATCGAATTCTTCAATTCTACATTTTTAGGTGTGGAGTCTCCCTGTGTATGTTTCTGGTGGGTGTGTCCCCCCGGGGTGGTCACAATAACGTTGTTGTTGTTACCCGTCATGGCTGGTGAACCACCATCCTGCATAACAATAGATCGTTCCCTTGTTTGGCGGCAAAACAGCTTGATAGTGGAGAGGACATGTTACGATATTTGTCTAAGCAGACGATAGGTGATTGTATATAGTTTGACATAAATGGCTTCTTTCACACCTCTCTCAAACCAGCAGTCCTCACACTGTCCAAAATTTGGACATTGTTGTCCTCAAAGGAATGCCCCTTCTTTTTGGGATGCAAATGAACTGACTGGGCCCCAAGAAACTGCTCCCCTGTGTGGTGCCAGGCGTTTGTATGAGGATTACTTGGTCTCTCCGATGTGGGGGTCATTGCACTCTTGACTACACTGTCCTGTTTAAACAACATTGCTGAGTTTGTTTCTCAGGGTTTTGTCCTTTGGGTGAACCAGATTTTGTCTGAGAGTGTTGGTTGCTTTGAAATGCATCACTATGTTATGTTTGGAAAAATGCTTCTGAGTTTTTCTGGCAAACCAGCCATGTACGGGACCACCCCATTCCGCTTCCTGTTTCTATCCTCAGGCTCAGAATCAGTAGCCTTTCTTAACAAACAAAGGCCTAGTTAGGATACCCACAGTTAGAGGGCGCTTTCCTGATATACTGTATGTCTGTTCCATCTGTCTTCTGTTGTCGATGTCCTGGAGGGTTCTGATAACCTCTAGTTCAGGGGTCACCAACGTTTTTCCTTGTGAGAGCTACTTTTACAAAATGAAAATGGCCAAGAGCTACTCATTTTTGTAACATTTATTTTCAGAGCTTATTTTAAACCCAAACAAAGCGAATATGCTTGTTTTACCAGAACATTAACAAAATGCTGGTGTCCACAACTCACATTTTGTATTTCAGAATTCATTTCTTTCTACTGTTCTTTCATTATTAACTGAAAACCTGAATGAAAAGCAGGCTTGCGGGCACCTCATGTGGTCGTGGGGGGCTACCTGGTGCCCGCGGGGACCACGTTGGTGACCCCTGCTCTAGCTTGTGTTCTGGAGACATAAATAAGGAGACTCCACACTTACAAACAAGAAAATCAATGAATACAATAAGACTGACAACTCTTAAGTATAATTGGGGAAAGCGCCAAGGAAAAAAAAAAACAGTATTAAATTGAGTTTTAAAAACTGCCATAGAGGAAACAAGTCTAATGTGGGGGTGCAACTCAATCCACGATCTGAGCGCCGCCACAGCAAAAGCTTGGTCTCCCTGGTGTTTTAGTCTTGACTACCAGGAGGGATTTAGCTTCAGACCTCATTGAAAGTGATGGTAGTGTAGAGCAAAGTCCTCTTATTGTTTACTATTACAGTAATGATATACCTGATTTACCAATTTTTTTTTCATTTCTTTTAATGAATGATTTTTCACAAAATATAGTAGACCTTGTTACTTGTCTGTCTGTAGGTATTTAAAGAGCACCCATTGATGGCTTGGTACCCTGGTGACACTACCCCTCCAACTGATCTTCAAGACGTCATAAACCAACCCAACACTGCCCTCTTGTCTCTTGTACTGATGATGGGCACCTTCTTTGTCGCTTTCTTCCTTCGAAAATTCAGAAACAGTCGATTTTTAGGTGGAAAGGTAAAATGTCTTCTGTTAGAGCAAACTTTTTTCAAATCCCACAAGAGGGAGATCACTTTTCGAAACATCCCTTGTGGAGTTGTTTTTTTTTCAGGCTACTAAATTATAAGATTGTTCAGTGACATGGTACAAATTCATGACACACTGTCTCTACAAACTTTGACAACATTATGACTTTTTTCATTTTTGACCACAGGCTAGAAGAATCATCGGGGACTTTGGCATTCCTATTTCCATTTTAGTTTCAGTGTTGGTGGATTACACCATCACTGACACTTACACACAGGTGAATGTATCTCTAAGTAACTTTTATCTGTTTGTTTTTTTTCTACATTGGGGTCATTCCTTATTCCCTTGTGTCCTGTTTGTGTACTTTTAGAAACTCAATGTGCCATCAGGATTTTCAGTGACCTCCCCAGAAAAAAGAGGTTGGTTCATCAGCCCCTTTGGTGACAAGCAGCCCTTCCCCACCTGGATGATGGGAGCGTCAGTTGTGCCTGCCCTTCTTGTGTTCATACTCATTTTTATGGAAACTCAGATCACTTCGTAAGTACATAGCATATATATACTCTGGTACTTATATACTCTTATTTTCTCCCGTTCCATTACTCTCTCAGGCTGATTGTCAGCAAGAAGGAGCGTCGCCTGATGAAAGGCTCAGGCTTTCACCTCGATCTACTGCTTATTGTTATTCTTGGAGCCTTCTGTCCACTGTTTGGCCTGCCGTGGCTCACAGCAGCCACTGTGCGCTCTGTCACTCATGTCAACGCCCTCACTGTCATGAGCAAAGCTACAGCACCAGGAGAAAAGCCTATGATCCAGGAAGTGAAAGAGCAGAGGTTGACGGGGCTTCTGGTGGCTGTGCTTGTTGGTAAGAAAGATGGGAAAGATCGGTGGGCAGCGTGGGGATGAAACTGGCGCATTGAATTCTCTTTGATATCGCAGAAGACATGACTTTCATTAAGCTGTGATCCATTTAGAAAGTAAATTTGATTTCTCGATAAAACTTATAATCAGATACATATGCTGTGCAAAATCTGACCTAGCTAACACAGTAAAACTGTAAAAGACAAAAACACATGCATAAGAAAACAAGGGGGACAAACTGATACAAATACAGCACTTCACAGAACGTTTTCACTTCATTGTAGTTATTTATGCTCAATATAGAACAACTACAGCATCATTCTACAGTATATTGCATAACATTTCTAAAGTCGGAATTAATTAATTATGTGCTCGCAATGTCACCCGGTTAATGTGGTGTGACAATAAATAATGAATATATGGTGGAACCTCGGTTTTCGTGAATAATCCATTCCAAAGGGTCAGTGTAAAACTGAAGCAGACCAAAGCACTGAACTGAAACAATTTTTCCTATAAGAAATAATGTAAATCCAATGAATTTGTTCCAGATACCCAAACATGTTAACACAAAACACTTATAAAATGGAACAATTATAGTTTTACATGCAGAAAACAATTTGAAATGTAAGTAAATATAGTCATCCCTCGCTACATCTTGGTTCAAACATCACTCCCTCACGCTCTTGTGGCTTTTCAAAAATAGTTTGTAAATGTTTTGTGGTTGACTATGGCCCATTACTAGTCACAAAATATTGAAAGACAAGTCATATGTAGTATTCCTAGTAGTCATTAGGCATCAGTAATGACACAAAACATTGACGAGACATGACATTACGTTACCTTACATTACATTATCTTAACACTGCATGTAGTCAGCCATGGAATATCCGACATGACACCATAGGGTTAGGGTGGAAGTGGTACGTTTTTGACTTCTTACTTTGTCCTTCTTCCCCACTCTGTTTGAAACTCTTTCTTAAGTTTAGAATAAATAAATTGGGGGCTCACTTGTCAGCTGGCTAGCATGCTATGCTTAAAGCCGTAGCCGTCACTTGTGTCACTGCAGTGATCCCGTAGACTGCGCATTAGCAATGTGGTGTAAACAAAGAATAATAGGAGTCTAAAGGTGACTATAAGGCTGTTATTTCATGTCTACACGGCTCTAATAATGGTACAATGTAAAACGTATTTAGAAAGTTATAAACAGGTTTTCTATGCTCTAACTACGGAAATATTCCATTTATTAATGTTGAATTCTACTTTGCAGAAATTCACTTTGGTTCTAGAACCAATTGACCACGATAAACGAGGGACGACTGTACATATACAGTAAATGATTACGCACGCACATGACAATATATTGAGGCCAGCAAAATTATCGGGTTCATTTTCATGTATTGTGTGAGTGAGTAATTAACTTATTATTTTATACTTATTTTTTTTCTGAAAAAGAAATCTTGTCACATTTTAATCTCGTAATATCACGTGACACAAGATGCACCCATAGTAATAAGTTATTACTGTATTTGAATTAGATTTTTTTTTACCTAATTATTATTAATGGGAAATTTATGAGAGTCATGGGAAAATCTGGACCCTCAGTTGAACATATCACAGGATTCTTCTCTTGTACTATTAATGGCCTATGACTATGTCAACAGCAAATCACAAATCAATGAGACTGTTTTTTCTGTTTCATGAGAATAGTGAAAACATTATTTTTGGAGAGTGTCAATGTTAATATAATAACATTTTTCAAACACTATTCCAGAACAGCTAATCTAAATGAAAATACTCAATGCAGTTAATGACTACCTTCTCCATGTAAAGGGGACTTGAGAATGCTTGTTGTGTGTAGGAGCCACTTAGTGTATACAAAAAACCGAAGTGAATTTAATGTCTACCAATCAGGTATGTCCATAGTGATGACAGATGTTCTACGTCTCATACCGCTGGCTGTGCTCTTTGGCATCTTCCTGTACATGGGGGTCACATCTCTGACAGGGATCCAGTTATATGAACGCATCACACTAATGGTCACGCCAGCAAAGCACCACCCCGACCATATTTACGTCACCAAGGTAACACACACACTCAACCACATATTCTCAAACACAGCAAGAATATCTATATGCTCTCATGCTATGCTCTCATGCCTGTCCTCTGTCATTAGTGGTTGGGCGGACAAACAAAATGCAGAAGTGTATGAATGGATCCAAATGCCAAACTAGGTCCAACCTTAGAGGTCACGCTACTTCACTTGGTGCAGAAATGACAGTCTTTAGTGTTTGGGATGTTATGGATTCCAACACTGATGCAGATGCCCAGAAGCCTGAGTAATGATAGAGTCATATGTACAAGCCGGGGCTTCCCACTGAACAGAAAAGAATACAAATGATCTTGCGCCTGACGTTTATCGACTGTTCACTAATTTACAGAGCACAAATGAAAATGTATTACAGCGTTCCCTCATTACATCGCGGTTCACCTTTCGCAGATTTTCTGTTTCGTGGATTTTTTTTTTGTGTGCATTTTTTTCAACAGCGTATGAACGCGCATTGCGTTCTGCATCCTTGTGGTGTATTAGAGCGATCTATCTGTGTCTGTTATTGTATTTGCTACTGCTACCAGGAGAGAGTTGAAAACGTGTGCAACTCCACCTAGTCTCAGTATGTGTTTGCGTGCCTGTACAAGCGTATTAGGACCCCACAGTAGACAATAGCCGGCTAAATATAGAGCCTCATCAGTCCTTATTGGCTAAGGGAGACCCCGCCCATTGTGTTCTGCGTCCTGATTGGCTGTAGACAATTGTCAATCAATCTCCTTCGTGCCGTTTCCTGTTGTGGTCAATAGTCGCTAGCAAACTGGCTAATTGTGTGAGCTGCTTGCTACCTGCCAATAAACAATAGAAGAAGAAGAAGAAGCTAACCGGCTAAATGAATCATCGGTTCAAGGAGTAGGTCGAGGAGGAGGATAACGGCAGGAGCAATATGTTTGAATAAGCATACAAAAACGCTACAGCATAACGACGCCAGGACGAGGCACGGTCAGAGTCAATACGCGTGAGTCATTTCTGTGTCCAACCTAGTAGACTGATCATTAAAATTCTACCGAAATTTGAACTTTGAACAAAAGAGAAATGTGAGAAAGTGTTAATATCTGTCTGAGAAAAGTGTATAAAGTGTACTGTGAGGGGTTTTACAGCCTTAAAACGTAGATAATAATTGTAAACAAAAACTTTGCGGGTTTCACTTATTGCGGGCTATTTTGGGAACCTATCCCACCACGATAAACGAGGGAACACTGTATGCATAAAGATACTATACAAATTGCATTTTCTCTCTAATCATAGTTGAATGACATGAATTTATGGTCCAAATCAGTCCCAGCAGGGACTACATGTCAGCATAGTAGTTTTGCCGTATAAACAGTGCCATGCATGAAGTTTTTGGGCTACAATGTAATAACAGGAATTGGCAAAGGTGATGTCTTAGGTTAACTACCAGAGAAAGGCAACAGATTGTAAGTGCTGTTTTTTGTTATACAAATACCCTAGAAGTTCTCAACTGGTTTGGCTTCAGAGACCCAAATTTTGGGAAATTTTAAATTCAACTTTCTTGTATTTAATGAAAAGACAGTTCAGTTTGAATTTGAGCTAGTGTAAAATAACAGTGTGCCAACACAAAACAAGCTTAATGAACATTTCAGGAACAATACATTTTCAAGGTCGAAATTATTTTGACAAAAAGTGTCTGTAAAGGTTTTCTATTTTGCTCCCACTAATGTTAGGTGTCTACTTGCACAGCAAACTGATAATAGCTTCTCAATAAAGACCCCAGTTGAGTTCCCTTTCAGAGCCTTTACTTTGAAGCACTGTTAAGAAATGGCACACGTCTGGAAATCTACTTACCTAACACTGGTTTCCTTCATGGCAGAATATTTGAATCAGACTTTAACTGTGTTATTATGAGCAATGAGGAGTTGCGTTCAAAGACACCTCATCATTTAAGCTGAATTCACATGTTTTGAGTGACTTTTCTGGGATTTCCGAGCATCCTTAAATGCAGCAAACTGTACTTCCGCATTAAGAGTTACAAAGTGAGTACTCAGGATATCCACTTATTATTTTTCTTTGCGTTTCTGTTTATTTAGACCACACATACACGCATAATAAATATGTTGTTGAATGGATCTCGCGGTCTGTCTAGTGACAATGAGGAAATGCCGTTGCAATGACGTGTTTGTTTGGAGTTGGAGATACATACTGTATATGGTGGTGGAACTGCACTGTTGATGTGTTCAGGTCCGAATAAAGTTATAAAAGAGCGTCAAACTCTGTGACTGTGTAGGGCGCTACACTGTGCTGCCATCTGTCGTCATAGGAATCAAGAGGGGACTTTGATGTCTGCTGACTGATGTCATGTGACATTTGTGACTTGGGTTAAAGTATCCTTCAATTCGAAGCGGTATCAAACCAAGACAACTGTATTGAACCATTGCAACCCTAATATTAAGCATAAAACACTTTCTAAGGCTCAACAAGACCAGGGCTGACACATTCAACATCAGTAGGCTACAGTACAGAGCGTTGCACCACCTATAGGAGTATTAATAGATGACACCCCAATGCATAAAAACATCCCCTTCAGAATAAAAGCACACGATTAAGATCCGAGACCCACTGAAACCCACCAGTTGAGAATCACTGCTGTAGAGGTTTACAGTTTTAAATGGGGGAAAAACATGCACATCAGTAAACACATCAGTATCAAGTCTTCTCCTCACATTTGGTCTGATTATTACTTATTATTTACTTAAGTTTGAAATACTTGCAATAGTTTATTTCATCAGTGTCAGTAAAAAGTAGTTTCCCTAACATGTTGGGCTGTATATAGTTGTATATAGATAGAGCCAGAAACGAAAGAGATTGCTATGAATTTATAAACCTGAGGTTCATGGTCACCTGCTCAATGTATGCATATTTGTATGCTGCGTTTGTGTTTGCAGGTCAAAACATGGCGTATGAACATGTTCACCATCATACAGCTGGCATGCATTGTGGCACTCTGGGTAGTCAAGTCCACTGCGGCCTCCCTGGCATTCCCCTTTGTCCTCATCATGACGGTGCCACTGCGGCGCGTCATCCTCTCCAGAATTTTTGAAGAACGTGAGCTCCAGGCGGTAGGTTGAGTCAAGTGGCAGGGGCTTTCCAGTAATGTGGGAATCAGCACCGCAATCATCTGATCCCCGCTGGAACGTTTGCAGCTTTAACACTGGGTGGATGTTAGCCTGTTTACATTTCTGTCCAATACTCACATCTCAAAAACAAATGCAAATATTGAGCTTGAAATTCTGTCAAATGTCAACTTTTTATGTTTTAGTCGAACATTTTTGAAGCACTTAATGGGTGTGACATGTTTTCTTGGTTAAACGCTCGAGCTGCCAATACAATCTATCTTTTTTTTTTTTTTTTTGGTAGAAACGAGTTTTTGTTTTATCTCAAAGCAAGATTTCAAAGCATATCCAATCGAAGATATGTGTGGCTGAAGTCAAAGGTTAGACCAGTCAGCACTAGGCCAGGCCCATTTTCAACGGATTTTTAAGCTTTCAAATACCATTGCATTGTCAAAGCAAGGATGGTAGTTTGCTTTTGGACTGCGTTCTGTGGGTTGTAATCCCACATTGCGGGAACTACAAGTCACACATTATTTCAATAATCTTATCCCAAACCACATTTTAGTACATGTGAAACCCCAAAATGGTGTCATTTTCTACCTCTAAATAAACCTTGGATGACTGTTTTTCTTCACAGCTGGATTGTGATGAAGATTCTCCGAACTTCAATGAAGACGGACAGGATGAGTACAACGAGATTCACATGCTTGTATAAAGTTCAATGAGACCAGAAGAACAGTCAAAATGCTTGGGAGTGACATTTAGTCTCTGGGTCATAGGGCAAAATAATTAGCAAATGCGTTTGTAAAATAGATTTACTGTATATTAATAATTTATATTATATCAGTAATATATTTTTTATTTTCCGCTATTTAGAATAACAACAAAACTTCTCAAACCTACCCAAAAAATGTTTCTAATGCCCTTACCTGAAGTACATGAAAGAACAATGCAAGCCTAGCATAATTCATATGTATATACTGTACATGTATATTCATATTCTACATGTCTAAATACTGGATCCCTTTAAATACACTGCAGTCTTTGGGCATATGTGCAATGGTAATGCTCACCACTTTGGGCATACTAGCACTAGGTTATTTGAACCATGACTCTCCTG
Source organism: Dunckerocampus dactyliophorus (assembly GCF_027744805.1). NCBI lineage: Eukaryota > Metazoa > Chordata > Actinopteri > Syngnathiformes > Syngnathidae > Dunckerocampus > Dunckerocampus dactyliophorus. The sequence goes on along the minus strand of NC_072827.1, from coordinate 14,954,154 downwards.
TGCCCCACTGAGCTGCCGTTGAGCTAAATGCCTGGACTGTCGACTCAATGTCCAGCGCGACTTTTAAGGTGTCAGGGAGCGAGGTTCACCAATGTACTTCTGCACGGCTACACAGGCTAGTACCCGTTTATCCGATCACTTTGTTTTACTGCAACATTCCTGACTCTATGGCTTATTCTGAGGCTTTTTTTGCTAGTATTGTGCAAATTGGCGGCTATCATTTATAACGTTATTATGTGCGTGAATGTTCTATGTGTGTAGATTATTTAGAGTCGTTTGTTTATTTTTACTGCATTGTGTGGAAGAAGTTGTCGTCGTTGCAGGACAATTTCGCACAAAGCATGTTTATGTACGTAGAGAAAACAATTGTTTCTGGTGGAAATCATTTCAGTGTAACCCCAAACAAAAGACGAGCAGAATTACTGAAGGTTCATTTATATGAAATTATTTTGAACAAAAAACGCAAAGGTATGATGATTCTTGTCTAGTGAGTTTTAGCAGTAGGAGGAACATACGAGCACAATTCAGGGTGCCTACCAGTTAGCTTTCAAGCTAGGCAAAGATTGTCATGGAAATTGTATGACTTTACGGAGTTACTAACGGCGTACAGAGGGTTTGCTTGTTTTTTTACATTTGCCTATTTAAGCATTTATGTTTTGAATGGTTTTCCTAAATTTGGTTTTGCTGAACTTTTAGCTGACATTCATCACGTTATGTAGTTGTATAGCATGGTTATAGCGACTACGACGAGGGATGTCTTCAAATGCAAGAAGTTAGGCAGTGGCCAGGAGTGATTGCATTGCAGTCATTTTATATTCACTGTATAGTTGAGGGAAAGTGTACTGAACTTAAGCACGGATCAAAACACTCACTAACCAAACATACTTTAGACGTAAAGTGGGCCCGAGCATGGTTCGAATGACGTATTTTGAGTACACCCTAAGACTACACTATGAAAATTGGTGGATGATTGTGGGGAAAATTACGAGAAATCAATTTCCCATCACTGTCAGTTCCGAAAGTGAACAAAAAGGTAATTTTGATCACTTAACTTAATTAACAGGTAATGGGAATTGTCTTTAAATCCAAAAAATGGTGCCGAAAAGCAAACCAATTATGACTAGATTAGCTGCCTCTTTGTTTATGCTACTGCCATTTCCTTGTGATTGTAATTGTGTGCAAACAAGAGGTTAAGCAGCTTTGTACAGACTTACAGCACTTTGACTTGCAAGATGTCTCTACCAACCAATGCTCCCTGGCAAAGAAGTCATCTCTCACTGAAGCAAAACTTTCCTTTGGTGTAAACACACAACAGAAAAAGCCATGCTGACCTTGTTTTGTCAATGTAGTTTTTATCATTTAAACTTCATGCGACGTCTGATGATTAGTAATGTTTAAACTTTAAAAGAGTTTATCTGCTAAAAATGTGTTGGCTGAGACATAAAAGGACATTGCGTAGTTTGACGCACTTGAACCTCCCCCCAAAAAATGTCACTCTTGACATTCATTCTTTCATCTTCTCAACAAGATTTCCAGTACACTTATCACATATGTCATGAATAATATAACTAAACACTTTAACTGAAAGAGCTGAGAAACTAAGCAAACACACGTGTACTGAACACGCCGGGGAGCAGTGTTGGCAGGATATGTGAATGATGTATTGTATAGTATGACTGAATTATAATGTAGCATCTGTGTTTAGTCATTTGCTTTTACCCCTGGCTTTGCAGGCCTGCTATAGAATTCTAATTACCTTTAGCCATGCCACTTTCAAGAACCTAACTTTTATCACATACAAGTTACACTGTTTTGCATGAATTTAATGTTGTTATACTTTGACAGACATTCTTAACAATGGCTATACTTGAATGTCTGTGTGTCCAAAGCAAGCAAGATATTGCAACCAGCACGTGAAGCAAAGTGAAGCATTTTTCTATTTTGTTTTTTGCTTGTTTGTTTTTTGTCCAATGTTTAAGCACAATGACGGTGTTTTGATCGCTGAGAAAGCACAGATCAGATAGTGGTCGTGCTTAAACTTGGCCACGTGACGTGACCCACTGCTCTTTGACGGAGAAATGCATTCAGTGGAACCTGTTTATGTCGATGCCCCTCGGACTGGCTGACTGACGCTGACATACTGTAAGCTGTTGTCGACATAACGGAAACTAGCCAGTGCTTGCACATTTCCATGTGAATTTCGACAGACCACAGTTTGTTGACATCATTTTCCTCAATTCGTGCATATGTTGATTTGGATTCTTCTGTTTTAATATGATAATTCATACTCTTACCTCAGAGAGCTGCTACTTTATTGATTAAAAATGAGAATAAAGCTTTCGTACATGCGCAAATCGTTCCTCCGGTGGCTAGCGATCTAAAAAATAATAAATAAATGGCTGCGTTTTGTAAGTTGCTTCTTTCCCGGGTAGTTCAGGGTACGTCTGACCGGCAGTAGACCCACAACCCATTGGAGAGACTGACCTGGGAAACCCTCAGCATCCCTCCGGAGGAGCTGGACGAAATAGCGGAGCAGAGGGTAGTCTGGGTTTCTCTGCTTAGGACCCCGCAACCCGACCCGAAATAAACAGAATAGATGGATGTCAACATAAATTGACAGATTTTTCATAGCGATGACCCCTTTAGGTCTCAAATATGTCCACAAAAGCGGTCGACCATGTATTTCGGCACTGACTTAAGCGGGCACTTTTTAGTAATAAGAACACGGTGGACCAAGACTTGATGAGTTGGTCGACACAGATGGGTTATTGTCATAACAGGTTCCACTGTCTCAGAAAGATTTGTTCTGTGGCCAAAGGTGTTTCTGTGCATAGATCCGTGTCAGGAAAGATCATCTATTTTCTTGGAATAATCAGGTAGTTTTATAGCTGCAGAAAAACAATCAATTGAAGAAGTGCTTAAAGGTGAATAGTAAATAGTACCAGTTTTATTTTTATCAGCATATACAAGTGTTTGCTCACCACAAGAATTAGTATCTCCGTTTACACCACCATGCCCTACATTTTGAGCCATACAAGAATTCTCTCAGGGTAAACTGACCTTTGAACTGTAAATAATGCTCCCCTGCCTTTAGTTTGCAGAGACTTTTATGTAAATAAAGCAGTCAAGGGGTGTAAAAATCTATGGCTTACAGTCCATTTTTATGTATTTAACTATGCGTAAAAGAAGGTTAAGTGAAGATGATTAATTTTACTTTCTTTGAACCAGGAGTCCTCAAAAAGCTAACAACATTACTCTCATATGCCTACAATAAAAGGAACCAAGCATTACAGTTGCGGCCTGTAATACCAAACAATAAACTGAAAATATCGCCTGTGGTGCGTTGTAATCAACTGCATACAGAAAGTTTTAATGAGCTCGCTAACCAACTAAGACATTTTTTATGAACGCTAACCCCCATTTCTTTCCCAAATCATTTTTTTAATCATGAAAAAGCGCCCTTTGATCAACCATTAACAGGCAGTCATGTGCAACACATTAAATGCATTTGAGTGCAATATGTGGAGTGGCCAAGTTTACTGTAGATTTCTGCAACTGCAAACAGCTCACCTGGTGAAACTATTTGGACTGGTATGAGGTACATAAAGCTGGGAAAAACACACCTAACATTAGCGAGTATACAGGTGTTCTTTTTTGGAAACAAATCATAAATTAGCTGTCACTAGGCGCCTGCCATCTGTATCCAGTGGAGCTTTTTGTTTTCTCTACCGGTTGACCAACAGCAGCAAAAGACGCACATGGGTCTGTGGTTCTTGTTGTCTGAGAAAACAAGTCTGTTCAATACGTCCACATGCTCTTGTGATGACAAGAACTGGCATGCCTGCTTGACTATAGCCAGAACAGAATATTGTATTGGCCATGTTACAATCGGACCAGCACTAAATTGTAGGTATTATTTATGATGTGTGTTGCTGATAATCTGGTCTGTTCTGTCTGGTTTTAAAAGTTGAAACATACAAGATGAAAAGGAAAACACAGTGGTACCTCGGTTTTGTTCCAAAACATCAGACGAAGATTGAAACTTAACCGGAGCAATTTTTCCATAGGAACAAATGTAAACCCACTTAATCCGTTCTAGGCACCCAACATATTCACAAAAATACATTTTACAGGGAATAGTCATAGTTTTACATGGGGAAAACAATGCAAAATAGTTATAAATGAGGAATTTAATGGATAAATTAACATTTAAAGGGACTGTATGCGGCGGATTCTTTCAGCTACATAGAGGACGCCAACATTTGAACGTACTGCAAGCATTATATGTCGCCTCTTCCTGCTTTTTACACTGACGTAGCACACGCCATAGTTATGTTTGCTAATAGCAATTTGGCTATGTTTCGCTGTTAATGTTAGCTGTTGTTGAATGTACAGCCCGTCTAGCATTATTGCGAGCCGACTTCGGGGGCCTCGCCTGATCCTTTTGGGTTCCGCTTGGTGGGGGGCGCCTCAAGTCCTGGTGGGTAGGGGGTCTTGGATGAGTGTGGGCTTGTCCTCAGTTTTTTCCTGCTCGGTTCAGGTGGGGTCGGGGGGTGGGCATGTGGGGTCCCCGTCGTTCCTGCCTCGCTGCACCAGTACACATACATATAGGACTTTGGGGGGCGGTCCACGGTCGGGCGTGGTGCTGCCTTACGGCGGCTCCTTTGCCACTGGCATGCCTCAGACTCAGTTGCCCCTCCATTTTAACCACAAAGTAGACACTTCGGGTTTGGGGAAGCTGGGCAGGTGAGGTAGTAGGGGTCATGGGTGTTTTGGGTCCGGGTCTGTTGGGGGTGCGGTGCTGTGCTGGGTGCTTGGGTGTTTGTTGCCACCTGTCTTTGAGCTTCGCTGGGCTGTTTTCCTTATGTTTGCCTTTCCCCTATCTGGCTGCGGGCCTGTCGGGGGTGTCGTTCCAGTTCACTGTGGGTTTGAGGGTGGGGGTGGTGTTCTGGCTCCGGGTGGCTGGTGGGGCCCGCCGGGGGGTGTGCTGCCTGGCGGGTGTCAGCTGGCGCGGTGCGGTGGATTGTCCTTGCTGCTCATCCATTCCTCTGCCTGCTTGCTCATTTGCTGGCGTTTCCCCTCACCTGCTCCTTTGTCTACCTTGCTGGGGTCATCTTGCCCTTGTGGTGGAGGTAGAGTGCAGGCCTGGTGTTTTCACGCTCCCTAGCGGTCTGCGTCTGCAGCTCGTGATCTGGGTTGTTGGTCCCCTGTATGTCTGTGCTCAACAGTTATTGTCTTATTTGGTTAATTATGGTTAATATTTTCATTATTACAATTAGCACTAATAAGGTTAACTGTCTGAATACAGTATTATCACAGTTGCTGTCAATATTATTTTGTTTTTTCTATTGTGGACTTTATGGCTGTCACAGACATTTTCTGATGTAATCCTGTTGTTGTTGCCGCAATTGTTGTTATGCTGTTGTTGTTGTTGTTGTTGTCTCGCTCTGTATTGTCCCCCCTTTTGTCCCCACACCCCACCTTTTCTCTTCTTCTCTATTCCCTCGTGCTCTGGCCCGGCCGCTCAAAAATTCACATCACAATGAAACATCAATTCAAGTCAAATACAAACTATGTAACAGGAGAAGAGTACACCTTTCCCTGGCAGAGCAAACCTGTTTAGCATGTAAGGTCATCTAGGTCATCTCGGTCAACAATACTATTTGCCCCATTGGCTGGACAGGACAAGGGGAAAAAAAAAGAACGTACAGCGTATTGTAACCACACAATGACTATTTATTACTACACAGTAAATTGTGGGTCGCTGCTCTGAGACTGCTTTTGTGTATGTGAACGCACTACAGACATGTGCACGTGTATGAGACAGCGGTGAGTGATAGCTTTGAACGGCAATTATTTAATTTGGGCTGAACGAAAATGTAGTTGCATGTATGTAAAAATAGGCATTGTTTTGTACAGTCTGTCCTTTTAAACCACTATTGGCAACTCATGCTATGCGGTAGTGGCCTTAAGGCCTTTCTTTGGTTTCAAAAAATGTAATTTGCAGCAAGTTACATACAGTCCCTTTAACAACACTTGTACCTTTATTGGGGACTCTTTGGGAGACTAGGGAAGGGGGAGAGAGGAGGGTATCCACACCGACAACAACTTCTCAACCTCATCAATCATTTGTGACCTTTGTTTCGTTAACACAGTTACCCCTTTCGCAACATTATCTTCTTAGATTTTCTTCTTTGCCAGGTTGATGGGGCAAACGGACTAGTTTCTGAAATAGTCCCATTTCAGTAAATCAGAAATAAATGTGCCTTACAGGATACCGTGGTATTGTGTCAAGTATTGCGAGGTTTGGTGTTGGGTGTGTGATCCCAGATGGCTGAATAAACAAGCAATGTTGCGAGTAGTCCGTCCATATCTTTATTAGGACCACAAGAGTGAACATACCAAACGGTATAATAAACAGTTTATTACACGCAATATTGTACGATAACCGAGACAGTGTATGAGAACCGAGGCGAAATGTTGGTGTCGTACAAAAACTGGGGCGTTTGAAAACCGAGGTTTGACTGTAGTTTCTTTTCTTCCCCTCAACAATGTCTCTGTAGATCTTTGTTCACCACATTTTGTCCCCGTGCACCTCCATGACTGCAGTGCTCACAACCCAGCAAAATCTGAGACTTGACAGTTTTGTTTAAAAAGCCTTTCATAGCATCATTGTTTGGAATGAAGATGTCTTTTGAGTTGTGACATATACTTTATAGAGTCATGTAAATAGATAGGAATAAATGTTTTATGAAAAATGTCTCAGTAGAGTTTACAAACCAAGATAATAACGGATAATAGTAAAGTTAGGGCAATATAAAGTTGAACTATATTTTTATTCTTGTGTTGTTAGTGTTCTTGTTATATCCTTAACACTTTCTTGGTGATAATCCTTGTAAATAAAGAATTATGCTATAATTTATTTGGTGATAGAGTTTTTTTATGCAATTTAACCAATCAGTCGCATAGTGCCGGAATTAATCATCGTGGGAACAACTTATTTCGTACAACTTCACGGTTGGTTGGTTTTATTCGGCTAAATTAACCACGCGTTTCATTGTTTCATCTCTCCAGCAAGTTCAGTTTGTCAAACAACAAAAACAAGAGGCCAACGAGGGCATTCCATTTGTGTTTGGTTGTGCAGTTTGTCTTTGGTGTAGTAAAAATATTCAGACCACTCCCTTCCCCAACTTCTTATTTACTGCAACTGAGATTTTTGTGTATTCAGAAAGATGACATTATATTCTCATTATATGGAACCGAATTAATTATGGTTTCTGTAACAAGGTTTTCAAACAAATGTAAATCATTTTTGTCAGAAATAAATACTTGTGTTTTAAAAATACAAATGGACTCCTTCTCTTTGTTAGGCTAGACAAACCTCAGTCAGTTGAGCAAGGTTAATCATTGCACATGTTTATTCAACTCGCAATGTCAGGTCATACATCATACAGCACATACAGTACGTAGTCTGCGTTATTCCTTTGCTGTGATTTCTGACATCACAGAAAAAAAACAAAACAAACGGCAATCTTCAACAACAACTTAAACTCAGTGTTTTCTGTAGAGCAAACATTTTGAAGCATCGCGTTCTGGATGATCTCAAGAGTTTGGGTGTTTTATCACGTTAGGTTTTTCATTACAGTGACTAAAAAAAGTTGAGCCAAATTTAAAAGCATAGTTATTATGCCGATGTACAGAATGACACACCCAGCAATGAGGCAACATTTGACATTGATTTAAAAATAAAAACCTGGGCTACAGGAATAAATAGCTTGCGTGTTGCTCTGTAACAAATGTCAAACTGTCACGTGTGGCTTCTTGATATATGGTATTGACATCGGGCAATGCAAAAAAAGAGAACACAAAAAAGCCCCACAGTGGAATACTGAAATGCTACGGGTCATACAGTTTATACAGTATCTATTGGGATCTCAAAATATTTTAGACAAATCTGAATATATAATACAAAAAACAGGAGTTTAAGTGCTGCGATTCTCAAAATGACATTTGATTCATTTGGCCAAAACTACAGTTGTTAGAGCCAGTCGTGGTTTTGTTAACACTTACAAAGGTTAAAAGAAAATACAAGGACCCCTGGTATATATTCAGTTCATGGCCTTGTATATTTGTGTATTTCTCTGCTCTGCTATAAATTTGAGATAATTCATTATTTTTTGTTAACTTAAATAGACAGGGGTTTGATGTCGCTACCTGAGGGGGAAGTCAAGATGTTTTGTGAGCAGGTGTAGGTGTAGTGTATGCCTGGAATTTGTTTCTTAATGTGTAAAACTGAATTTAAAATGTGTTTAATAACTATGATGCCCACGGCACATTGTACAAATACAATTTCACAATAAAACAAAAAAAAAAAAGACAGAAAAAATCAGGAGTAATTTTACAAGAATAAAGTCAAAATATTAAGAGAAAAAAGTTGCAATCTAACCAGAAAAATTTGTAATTTTATGAGAGTAATGTCGTAATATTATGAAAAATAACATAATTTTAGAGCCTTGTTCTCCATTCTTCTTCTTTCATCACACGTCTCGTTACAATTGATGCGGCAAGGTTTGGCATTTCCTGTGGTACTATTTGAAGTGGAAAACCGACTTCCCCAATCCGAGGCAAATAGAGTTGATCTGAGCTGAACCAGTTACACAATTTACAACAAACGCATCTGAATACAGAATACACTTCGACTGCTTTTGTATTTACACTTCATAACGAGTGAACTTGTGACTCATGACTCAACAGCAACTAAAACCTACTCCGTTGTCCGTTTGTCAGCAATAGACATCTCTATTCCCTTGTAGTCAGTTTCATACACAGAAGGGGCAGGAAAAGCGTGGCAATGACACCTGGCGCTATTAGCATGATCAGAGTAGTGAGTGGAGGGTCATGGACCTGTCCACAGGACGCAAAGTACTTCTGATGGACCTCCTGGAAGAAGTCATCCACCAGAGACCCCCGACTCCGACACAAAGAAGTATTTGCCCAGTGATCCACACAAAGCTTCAGTGTATTGTAGATGCTACAGAAAAAGAGGACAAAGTTGAATGGCAGGTATGAAAAACACAACGTCCATGTTTTCTGCAGAGGCACAAATCCATACTTATGAACTGCAACATTTTTAAAAGAAGGCACTAATTAGAATTACGTTTTTAAAGTAAATTTGCAAACACATACAAAATAACAGACAGAAGCGTGACTGCCAAAACATCGGACTTTGGTCATGTCAGGCTTTTTTAAACACACAGTTTTTATTTGCCATGCCCTTTGGGTGGAGACACAACATGATATTTAGTGAGGTAAACATCCATAAGAGGAGCCTGATCAACAAGATGGGTTCCTTTTGATGATGGACACTCCACCCTAACACACAATTTTGAGCCTTTTGTGATCTTAGCCCCGAATTATGTAATCTGCAAAATATGTATTACATCAGGAACTAAAAAGTGGCTCTACATTGCGGCAAAGGGTAAAATCTCCAGAAGCAACTGCTGTTTTTCTCGACTCTTTGTACCTAGCGCTTTTGTCATAAAACCATGGCTCATTTGATGACGTGATCAATTAGCAGCGAATGTTGCCAGAAGCTATCAACCTTTCCCAAATATAGCCACACTTTTGCTGTTTCTCCCTCTTTTCTCCCTAGGGCAGGGGTCTCAAACTTGCGGCCCGTGGGCCATTTGCGGCCCACCAAATCGTATCTTGCGGCCCGCGACTGGACATCAAAGAGTAGTGTAACTGCAGCCCGCAACATCCGGGCAAGCTCAGTGTTACTTCCATACTTACAGGGGCAAGTAAACACCAACACTGAACTAACAGTGGTGTTAACATCACATAGACCGGGGGAGGGGTGGCCCTTTAGCGTTATTGTGAGCCATGTATTGTGAATTGTATCGTATCGTGAGGTACCCTGAGATTCCCAGCCCTACTCCCAATACTTGATGCGGCCCAGCCTCGCCCAGACTCTACCTCCACTGGCCCCCAGTGAAATTGAGTTTGAGACCCCTGCCCTAGGGTGAAGCGGGCCTTACATCCCGACGGCACTTGATTTTCTGTAAAGATACAGTACAAGGCAAATAGACTAGTTTGTTACGTGTAATAATGTATGGAATCCGAGGCAAAATTTTGGTGAGAAACGATTCCTACAAAAACAGGGGCGTACGAAAACCGAGGTTTGACCTTAGTTGTTAGAGGGATGCTAGTCATCTTCCTAAGAACTGTCAAGATTCCCTAAACCCCCTACCCCCAAATTCTTTACTTAGGACAGGCACACCGTGTCTGTGTCCCATCCCTGTCACCATCACTGTGTGCAACACATAAACAACAGGGTAAACATTTCCCAATCAGAATTAGCGTAAGTTAGAAAGAAAATACTTTACCGTTTTACAGCCGGCCATGTGCATCTTTCATGATAGCCGCTTGTCTCCATGCTCTTGTTAAAAACGGAGCGGCAGATGTGAACATTGCTTTCAAACATATGCTTGTCACATGGCTGGATAATTTTCACAGACAGCCCTGGAGAATACAAATGCACACGTGAGTCACTATGTTTACAAGCACTAAAACGATCGGTTGTGAGGTCCCAGTTTACATGCACTTGTTCTAAACTTAGCGTGGGTCAAACACTGCGTGCCTCCGAAACACTAGGGGGCGATTTTGATCATTTCAGCTTTCTGAGATTTCTCAAAGAGGACAAGAATGCAGCATGCTAATAGGCAACTGTTACTGGTAGAGGCCGGCTGTTCAAATGGATAACACAGGTTTCTTGCGATCGGTAACGTTTTAAGGAGTGTTTGTAAAAAAGAATCAAGAAAAAATCAGCTTTATATTCTGCCACCATTATTTTTGCTGTCTCTTCAGTGGTATGTCGTTATCGACAATGACGTCCGGCGCAAGAGTTGTTCCCGGAGGCATCGGATCTCATATGGCTCCTGAGCCCAAACTTTGAAGCACAAATCTGTCCACAGACAGAAGAGAACAGCTCCAATCTCCAATCTTTGTTGTTGGTGTTGTCGGCGAGCCTCTGTCGACTGGATGCAGCTTGTTTCGAAGGGGCCCAGAATTCCCGGCTGCACCCCTGCTGTTGGCTAAATGATCTGAAAAACGGAACCATAAACTCACTTTAAACATATAGCAGGATTTCCAGGCAAGAGAGCACTCGACGAACCCGGTATCTTCCACCGCCGAGAAACGCTGCTCATATCATCCGATGAATTCAATTATTTTTGGGGGTTATTGGCTTAGCCTTCTGACTGTCATGCCCATATGGGCGAGTGTTGTCCACACGGCTGCGCTAGCTGCCATTTGACTGATGATCACACCGCGAGCCTCGAAAACTCACCATACTGGGTCAAGTGTTTGTTCTTCTTAATTAAATTCAAGTTTTTTAACATGCAACCCCCGTGAGATATTTTTTATGGCATGTTTTTCATTTCATATCACTCTCACAAATGGCAGGTAAGTTCCACACGGCAGAAATGTTTGTTTTGGCTTGAGCGCACCTACACAGTGTGAAGGAAAGTGGACAGGGACGTTTCTCCAAGACGGTGGAGGAAGATGCTACACTGCCCACAGGCATCGCGAAAGGCTGCAGGCTGCAATAGTACTATCCACAGGTTTTTGTGATTGCCGGTGAAAGGCAATTATTGGCTTTTCCATGGAAATGGGCTGATATCGATCGGTGGTCGAACGATCGGAATATCCCGAATTAAAACTGACTTCTTCTTGAATGTTTTGCCACTTCTGAAACAGGTAAACTTTTATTTTATCCATACACTTAAAAAAATTACTTATTTCAGCTTCTTTAACATGAATTTGTCACAGGTTATTGATGGGTAGAAGCAGAGCTGACTGGCCCATTGGGCAATATAGTCAGATAGGGATGCTCTAAACGATCGACCACCGATCACGTGATCGGCATATGCTGATAAAGGCCTTTCGATGCCAATCACCAAAGCTAGTACGATTGCATCCTGTAGCAATCCCTGCGTCTTGCCCTAACTAACGTCTTGAGCGGCATACTCCTCCCACTTTACTTCACACTGCGCAGGCGTGCCACAAAAATGGCGTGCCATGTCGAACTTACTTTTCAACACATGACTTGAAAACTATCTTGCGGGATAATACGGCATTTGAAGAACACGTGTCGGAGTATGGTGAGTTTTCCAGTTTTCCATCAGTCAAATGGCAGCTAACGCAGACACTCGCTCGTATGTGCGTCACAGTCAGAGGGCTAAAGCAAAGAATCTGAAAAATAATTGAATTAATAGGACTAGCTTAATAGGACTAGCTTTTCTCAGCGGTGGAAGACCCCGGGTTCACTGACTGCTCTCTCACTTGGAGCCCACCTCCGTGCTGGCTGGAAGTCCTGCTAGAGCTCCACCAGACAAAGTACTCTCACATTCAAAGTCTCCTGAAAGAAGTCGTCTCATCCTGTGAAAGTTTCATGAGTGATATAAGTTCTCAAAAAGTAAGTCATTTGTGATTTTGTCTAAATTAAGGCGATTTTATGGTTCCTTTTTTCATATAGGCAGCAGTAAGGGTGCAGCCAGGAATTCTGGGCCCCATGAAAAAAAAAATCCCTGGCAGTCAGAGGACCTTGGAATTGTCCTGACTTTTCCCCTTTACACGGCACCCATGGTCAATAGCACTCATCATCAATACATTGAAAATGTTATAATTAATCCATGTGATGGATATCGGACGATTTTACTCCTGGGTGATCGGAATTCGCCTTCAATAAAAATATATTAACATCAGTAAAGCATTATGAACTCTTAAAATTGAAAAGCATGCAATGATTCTAATGTAACAGTGCTCAATTATTATTACTGCAGATGATAAAATAAGTGTTCCCGCTCCCATCATTTGTGTACATAGTTTTACATTTACTTGAATATAGGTGTTTTATTTAGTTTTTGTATGGTATTGCGTAATGTAAATGTAGCTCATATAGAGAGTTATTGTGTGCAAACTTAGCGGTTATTTAAATTGATGTTGATTGTTGTGTTAATAATGTATTGCTGTTATTATTATTGGTTTATTTACAGGATTTTTTTGCGGCAAGGGTGTTTATCTTGTATTTCTGAATTTTTTTGTATTTATTGCTAATGTAAATTGGGTGACATGATATCTTAAAAACGAAAGACCATGGTATTTTCGGATGGAGGGGGCATGTACTGTAAAATATTGCCTAGGATGCCACGTTGGGTAGGGCCGGCTCTGTTTATGTCAGGAGTGTCCAAAGTCTCCAAAACGGCCAGTGTCAGTTTTCCTCTGCACATTCTACAGATACAAATAAACAAGAAAACTAAAACAGAATAGCAACAAAGTAAACAAAAGAGCAGTAATTTTACGACAGTAAAGAAAAAAAATCAAGGAAAAAAAGTTGTAATATCAGAAACTAACACAAAGATTGACTCAGCCTGTGGTATTTTTTCTTTAAATATAAAAAATACCTCTGCACGTCTACGTGGGTTGGTTTAAAAACGTGTAAACGTGGCCCCCGCATCCTTTTGATTTTTCAGTCCACGGCCCTTGGTGGAAAAACTTTGGACACCCCTGGCTTATGGTAATTGCAGAAATCATCATGTGACCACATTACCACCACATCATTGACTCCTATTTGTGCTGTTCTTCTGCAGTATATCACATGATCTTACCTGTGCAGAAGAAAGCAAATGCCAGCAGTATGTAAGTAAACACCATCTGTTGAAATAAACAAACATGATGGAAAATAATGAATGGATGTCAACGCGGTCAAGACCAATGTTTTGACATTCGGAACGTGACTACTATATTTACCAAACTTCACCGCTTTCAAAAGTGTATATCCAGAGACAGATTTAGAAAAGCAAAAAACAATCTGTGCGACACTGAAATCACGGCCATCTGCTTCCCGAACAGTTGTCTGGATTAATGAATATATTTTGTCAAAAGCAGACAGTGAAAACATATGTTACCGCGACAGGAAACGTGTTATTTTTTTTAAAAGTGTGCACACATCTGTCGTTAAAACTGTGAGCGGATGGACCTTCCCCAGTGACTGTGAGGCGAGGCCACACTAGCTCTGAGGATACTGTGAAGTACAGAACGGTAGCACACACCGACATGACTGAATATTGCTTGGAAGGAGTAAAAGCATACTTAGATGCATTTGCGTCTTTTGTTAAAAAAGTGTTAAGCAAAACATACAACATCAAATTTGACTCCACATTAGTCATTTCAAGTAAAAGGAATAACATACATACCATGTACGTTGTTGGTTATCGCTTGTAATTTCCCTTATCGATGAAAAGTGAAGTGAACTGGTGCTTCATCCAGCAGCTAAGTTACAGTAACAGATGGACAGCCAGTCACAGCCTCCGCGGTGAGCCCGGCTTTTTTCGTATTCTGTATCGTTGCACTCTAATCTAAGTGGATTGCGCAACAGCAGTGGACAGCCTGCTTCCTTTCCCAGACCTTTCCTGCCTGTTCCCATGCTACCCAAAGCCATGTTCCATATGCAACCCCCCAGAGACACTTGAACCGCGAGGCCTCTGTGTCAATAAGCCGACGTGATCCCCGTGTTTATGCTTTTTCGGGGGTATTCAACTTATGTGTTTTAATAAAATGAGATCAACGTAAAGTCACATATATTTGCAGTTAGGTCCAGAGGTACTTGAGTATTTATGATTTTGCCTCTATACACCACCACAACGGATTTGAAATAGATATGACTGAGGTGCCAGCAAATGGCAAAATTCAGCAAGTAATTGATAAGCCCATGAAAATGTGAATTTTTCACACACGGCTCGCTCCTGCCCCTGCAAATCCTCCTGCTAGCTGGACATTGACATTCTTCTCTGATTTTGAATTAGCATTTTGCAATTAAAGTGACTACTGGAATTCTCCAGAACGCTCTTTTTTCAATTGCTGATGGTCACTAGCGATGGAAGAATGATGATCAATAGAACGGATGAATTGGAGTAACGGACTAGCGCGCCGACGTCTGTTGTGGGGCCATCTCCACCTCACTCTGAATTGGCTAGCGATAGGACAAGTCTCCCCTGCGCTGGGTCGTCCCTGCTAGCTGTCAGAGAAGCGGGCTAATTCATACTGCTTGTCTGTTTTGTATTCCAGTAATGACTTATTATCCTATGATAACTTGTGTTCATTTTGCTCCAAGTTTTACAGCGGGATTGTTATACAGCAATCCCTAGTTTATCACAATTAATTGGTTCCAGACCCAGTAGTGATAAGTTAATTTCTGCAAGTAGGATTCCTTATTTATTAATCATTTTCGTAGTTAGGGCATGTAAAACCTGTTTACAGCCTACTAAATACAGTTTTTAACATTATTAGAGCCCTCTCGACATGAAACAACATCCCTATAGTCTCCTTTACACTCACATTAACCAATTTAGTAGTATAATAACACAAAATAAGCCATATAAGACATGAAAAAGACTCGTGCTCGTATGTGTTGCTGTAAATGTGTTCTGGTGCTAAGGGAGCTGAGTAGGGGTGTGGAAAGGAAATGATGTCGGGTGCTCAAAATTGAGTTTTTGTTTGGCGTGGGTTACGGCCGCAACAGTAGCCCATGTTGGGGATTATTGTGCCAATTGTGAAATGCGTCAAACCTGAAATAAAAGCCTGTTGTTCCAGTGATCATGTCTGGTGCTTGTGTGTCTCACCGAACATTACAGAAACATTAATGACACCTAGTGACCAGTGTAAATTATAAATATCATCACAACATATTTGAATGCGTCTTATGAATGCCTTATAGTTGTATTTCAGTTCATTTAGCCATTTTTATGCTTGAAAATGATTAATTTCGGAAAAAAATATGTACAATTTGTTTAAATATGCATATTTTTGACTAATAATAAGCCATATTCAACCATGAAACATTATGATTTAATAATCAATATATTTTGGACTATCTGTGATGGAGTGAAGCAAAGTAAATGCCGTACTAAGACCTAACAGGACTAGTACAGAAACAAAACTTTACAGTACAGAAAATGGACTTTCACTTTTCACTGTACTGCATAGCACTTTTCTACCTTCAAGGTACTCAAAGTACTTTGACACTGTTACCACATTTACCTACTGATGGCATAGCATCAGGTGCAACTGGGAGGGGTCAGTATCTTACCCAAGGATACTTCGACATGGTCACGGACCCTCAGTTTGGGAGATGACCACTCTACCACCTGAGCCATGCCGCTCCTATGATATGATGATTTTACCAGCAAGCCCGATATTATCGGACAGTTAATATGAAGGTGTTTCATACAAATATAGTTTGTATTACCAGGTGTTATCAATCTGCCTTCTTTATACTTCACAGAGTCCAAAGGTAATTCAACATCAGTCAATTTTCTTGATGGTCCTGTGGAAAGCATAGTTACATCCAAAAACATTATGCACTTTTCACAGTTAGGCCGGGTGAGGATAGATGGGTCTGACAGATGACTTCATTCTCCAGACCAGCTATAGGCTAGCTTGTTACACAATAAACTGCACTGGCATCACATCGGTGCTGCAATATGCACAGCTTGTGTGCATCCTCAGGGGCAGTCAGAGATGAGGACATACCAAATGGACTAGAACGTTCCCATTAAGGCAACTTCTCCAAGCGGACTCTGCTCAGATGATTAAAATTCATTCAAAGGTCAAAGTGTGTAACCCATTTGGGGAGGATACGCTGTTTGTTGCTCCTAACAGCCGGATGATGGATTTTGATTTTCTGCATTGCAGATGAGCTCAGTGGTGTCATACCGTCGCCTCAAAGCACTCACTCAGCGCCATCGTCTCATCATTCACTGTGCTGGTCCAGAACCACGCTCCTCATACATTAAAGAAAACCAACTGAACCCCACATGAGCAAGCTCTTGGCAACAGAGGCGAAAAAAACACTTGAACACCCTCGAGACCAGCCATGTCGTCAGAAACCTTGCCTGTGAGGATTATAATTTCGGTTTCATGTCTGTTTAGTAGTTAGAAGTTACAATGCAGTTGTTGATATCTGAAAGACACGCCTGGAGTTTGGACAGCCAATGTCAAAAATGTGTCAAAAAGTGACATTTTTGGCAATTTAATCAATTACTCGCATTTTTTCGCCATTCACTGGTCCCACAAGGTAACATGTTTTTAGCCTTTTTACAAAATTAAAAATATACCGTATATAAAAAATAACAACATGACCTAAGGTAAGCCTAGGAATGAGTCGGATACTTGTTTTAGACGAGTATCCATTACGGATAATGCATTTTTGCTGAGTACGAGCATGAAACGAGTACAGCTCGTCATTATCCGTAATCCGTGATGAAGAGAAACCCTCATCGGGTAACTACTTATGCATTCACTCTTCACGCTCTGTGATTGGCCAGTCACACACAGCGACCGCCCCTCCCTAGACAGACTCGCTACAGAGAGAGGAGCCATGCCTGTCACTCTTTCACACAGAGACACAATACAGGCAGTGACTCTCTGCTTGCTTGGCTCGACTCCAGATATTTTGCTGTATTTCGGTTTGTATGATGAATTTAAAGATAGTTCTTAGGCTATTTAATTGCGTACGCGGTGCATTTGACAAGACAGAGCTGTAAACGGCTCGTGTCTGTCACTGCCGGTGTTTTTTTGTTGTTTTTTTTCCCCTTTCTGCTTGCTTGTAATTTGGCTGGTGATATCAAGTCAGTTGGAAAACTTTGCTCATCACAGTGCTTTTGAGAAAACTATAGTGAAAAAAGCTGACAGATTATTTCTCTGTTTGCCATCACTGGATGTTTGCATGAATCACCAACGTCACACAGATCATGAAAAAATAATTAAATAATAAAGTCTTACAGACCAGTCCAGGGTGTACCCCGCCTGTCGCCCGAAGTCAGCTGGGATAGGCTCCAGCAACCCCGCGACCCTAATGAGGATGAAGCGGTATAGAAAATGGATGGATGGATGGAAGTCTTACAGCTCACATATATAGTACACGTTTTGCTGAATAATAAACAATAAATATAGCAACTTCTGATCAATCCATGTCAATTTCAGACTTAAAATAATGTACCGATTTAATATAGGCATACGCCGTCATCCCTGTCAACCATGTTTTTTTGTTGTTGGCTTTCACCAATTAAATGAACCAGATTCGGTACTGTCATACTCATGTGTGAAGGTGCTGTCAGCTCATTGGTCACAAAGCAGGAAAAGGGCTGGAAATAAGTTTGCCCTAAAATGTTATGTAGCGACCTGATTGTGTTGGGTGTTGTTGAGTTCTTCTGTTATGTGAATGGACTTTGCTTGAGTATGATTCGTGGAGAATGAGGAAGTGTTCTTGTGATTGTGGAGAGAATGGAGAAACGTGTGTGCAAGTTGGAGATATGCGGTGTTGGAAATAAGCACTGCTGTTGAAGTGTTAAGGTTGGATTAAAGTTTAAAAAAAGAGCGTCAGACTCTGTTCATTATTTTTATGGACAGAATTTCTAGGTGCAGCCGGGGCGTTAAGGGAATCCGGCTTGGTGGCTGCAGGATTGGGTCTCAGTTTACAGGTGATGTGGTCCCGCTGACTTCATCGTGATCTTCAA
This sequence comes from Dunckerocampus dactyliophorus, assembly GCF_027744805.1. Taxonomy (NCBI): domain Eukaryota; kingdom Metazoa; phylum Chordata; class Actinopteri; order Syngnathiformes; family Syngnathidae; genus Dunckerocampus; species Dunckerocampus dactyliophorus. The sequence goes on along the minus strand of NC_072827.1, from coordinate 14,935,579 downwards.
CTCTCACTGGCTCGGTTCGTGGCGGACTGTGAAGTGGCTGGGATGAGAATTAGCACCTCCAAGTCCATGGTTCTCGCCCGGAAAAGGGTGGCGTGCCATCTCCGGGTCAAGGGTGAGATCCTGCCCCAAGTGGAGGAGTTTAAGTACCTCTGGGGCATGATGGAATGTGAGATCAACAGGCAGATTGGTGCGCCGTCTGCAGTGATGCGGACTCTGCATCGGTCCGTTGTGGTGAAGAGGGAGCTGAGTCGAAAGGCAAAGCTCTCAATTTACTGGTCAATCTGCGTTCCTACCCTAATCTACGGTCATGAGCTTTGGATAGTGACCGAAAGGACAAGGTCACAGGAACAGGCTGCCGAAATGAGTTTTCTCTTTAGGGTTGGCTAGGCTCTCCCTTACAGGTAAGGTAAGGAGCACTGCCATCTGGGAGAAAACTCGGAGTGAAACCGCTGCTCCTCTGTAGTGAGAGTAGTCGGATGTTGGATGGATGGATGAACTCTGTGTGCCTCTGTCCGGATGCTACAATTATAGAAAGCGCCCTCGGTCACAACCTGCAACAACCTGTCCAGCAAGAAAATGCATAATATCACTTAACTGACAAGCTTGTTATGAAGACTTACTTGTTCATTTCTTACAGCTTAATTATTAACCACGTCCAGCTGTTTAGACAGGACTTCAACACAAAACACAACACAAAACAGGTTAATCACCCTGCACATTTTTGTTTCCCTCCAAGGGCTGAGCCATGTTTTCTGCAGATTTTCAAATTAAGAATCTGGGATGAGATTTGCATCCTACAGTGCTGGATTTGAATAATAGTCTGGATTGAGCTCCACCTAAGGCTGATGTCCATTTTGCCACACATCTGCTGTTCATCAAGACTGGAGTACGATCTTGAATTAATGTAAATTTATTGCCTTGCGAGAATGAGTGCATTGTGTCCTTGAATGCCCCAAAGATTACACAAGGATCCCAGCTGTAATAATGTAGTAAGTACATTCGAATCCATGTGTTGAATGATAGTTATGTGTTGGCATGAGTGACTGGGCTAGATATTATAAAATGTTATTATATGTTTGAATGTTTTATTATCCAGTGTCAAACAGCCAAAACACAGCCCTAACAATTTAATGTATAAATCAAGTTCTATTGACCTTACACACAAGTTCGACAAACGTTCTGAGCTAGACTTTCAGAAAAGAAAACGTGTTATGTCAAAAGTTCTATTGACATTAGATCTCAAATAACACATTTGGTACAGTTTTTTTTTTTGTTTTGAATTTTTCTCCTGTGTACATTCTTAGCTTAGAAGCATTTATTCAAGACAAATCAAGCACATTATTTATAAATATCTCTTACTTCACTTATTTACTTGTACATCTTATGGCCGAGAACTCGGTGGCCGAGTGCAGTGATTCCCAACTCCTTTTCAATGGGTCATGGTTAGGGTTGCCAATCATCCCTTGAAAAACAGAACTGCCCTGCATTTATAACAAAATGACACGTTTGTGTCAAGTAGTACAAAAATTGTTACACGCATATAAAAACACAAAAAAACCCTTAAAAAAACACAGTGTCCTTTGTTTTTTTTGCGAGAGTTGGCAATCCTAGTCACAGGTCTTATTCTTAAAGGGATTTTTTAATGCAGCGGGAGCGTCATCTATCAATACTCCGATACTCTGCTATATGAAACCCGCTGTCATAGAGTAAGACCAGCGTGGCCAACTTGGCGATATTGTCGCTAGATCTGACGACGTTCCAACCCCCCTTGATGACATATTTTCTCAAAAGCGACAAGCGACAAATCTAGCGACTTTTTCTGACGTCGCTGAGGAGTTTTCTAATATGACGAAAGCACGTAGTGTTCTGCATTTTGTGTTCTCACTGAGCAGCGGTGGGTGGTGATGTGGAGCTCTCGGCATCCAAAGTGCAAATGAATTGCTATTAGACGGAAGTACAGTGGAGCGTCCCCACACAGTCACACAGAGTCTGATGCTCTTTTATGACTTCATTCTAACCTTAACACATCAGCAACATTTTCTACATTTAAGTATGCTGGAAAATACACTGTAAATACCATCCATCCATTTTCTATTCCACTTCTCCTCTTTAGGGTCGCAGGGGCATGCTGGAGACTATCCCAGCTGACTTCGGGCGACAGGCGGGGTACACCCTGGACTGGTCACCAGCCATTCGCAGGGTACATATAGACAAACAACCATTCACACTCACATTCATACCTATGGGCAATTTAGAGTCGCCAATTATGGATTTTGGATGTGGTGTGGGAGGAAACCGGAGTACCCGGAGAAAACCCACGCACACATGGGGAAAACATGCAAACTCCTCACAGAAATGCCCAAGGGAGAATCTAATCCAGGTCTTCCCGATCTCCAGGCTGTTACTGTATTGGCCAACATGCTAACCACTAGACCACCGTGCGGCCCCACTGTATACACACAAGTAAATTACATGTCTTTGAACGCAACCCCCCATTGCTCATAATAACACGGTTTAAAATGTGACTCAAATGCTGTGCTACTATTAACGAGACTAGTGTCAGACAAATAGATGTTTAGACTTGTGTGGTATCTTTTAGCTGTTCAAGTGGCATGTGCAGTTCAATGTCTATTTAATTGCCATTTCAGATTTGCCAAAACATTTTTTGTTTTTTTTTTTACTAATAATAGGTCGTATTCAACCAGGACACAGCGATGATTTATTAATGAACTCTTTTTTGAAAAACCATGACATAGTCAAGCCGAGGAAATTGGATTACAGCATATACTTTTCTTTTCTTTTTATATTTCTCCTCGCTCAGCAAATCTGCCCTTCATCTAACAGCAGTAACAACCTTTTGAGTATTGATGCTTTTTTTTTGTTATATGTCTTTGCATTGTGTTACCATCTATTGTCCATCTGATTCAGGGACATAAATACTCTGTACTCCATGTTCATCCAGCATGTTGCATTATTCAACATCTTTGAGGAGAAGAAAGCATGCCTTCTTTGCATTTTCCTTTTTCATAAATTTGAGAAACACATAAAGTGCTCCTTTAATATGTTTTATTTTCTCAATGCATGCAACAACCTTTCTCTCATTTGTGAACTCTGCCAGCTTTTCTGAGGGTTGGAATTCATTAGTGTCAGCCATCACTGCCCCAGAAAGGTAAATATAATTTAAGTTGACATGAAACGTTGAGTGCGACCACCCAGTTTGTAGGGCTGTCTCAGGTTAAAACAAGCTCAGCACAGCAACAATGTTGTTGCTCATGGCAACTCTGTGCACCTTTGAAATGAAACAGCTTAACTGAGGCACTCACAAGACTCACAGGTACTCTGAATGTCTTATTGCTGGTCACTGCAGTAGATGCTGCTTTTAGATACGGTTCAAATTTCACGGCTTCGCTCTATCACGGCTTTTCCAAAATATATCAAGGGTGGTTGAATACAGTCTATATATTAAAATACGCATATTGAAGAAACGGTTTTCAAGCATAAAAATGGCTAAATGAACTAAAATACAAATATGAGATACAATCAAAGACGCTGTGAATGATATGGAGTAGTTGTTTTTGGTTGCTATTCTTGTTTAAATCACACTTGCATGTATACTGGAAAGACAATATATTTAAAAAACACTTTAAAAAAGTGTTTAAAGACTGCTTTAGTGGTGCCCATTCTCTTACGTTCTTTTAAGTTAACATGTGATTAAATTACGTTCTTTTAAGTTAACATGTGATTAAATGAGTTTCACAATTACGACGCGAGATGGGGACATGAATGCACCATGGCAGCGCGGAGCTTGAGAGTTGTTGTCGTAACACGGACCTTGTTTTTGATGTTCAACTAACAGTGTGCGTCTATAAACGTGAGTCACCTGTTTATTTCTCATTCATTCAATGCTAGAAGCTGTTTGCACCGTGATTTTTTATGTGTTGTGTGCCCTAAGCATCCAGCCGCCGAGCTGGTCACGAACTGCTCAGCTAAGTTAGCCTCGTCAGCATTTCCACCAATTTATGATATTGTTAGCAAGCTATTTCAATGTGTTTAGTGCACTGCTGATAGATGAGATGTTATGTTGCTGTGCATTTGTGGATATGTCGAGGGAGGGGCGGTCGCTGTGTATGACTGGCCAATCACAGAGCGTGAAGAGAGAATAGGCCTACATAATGAGGATTTTCCGTCATCATGATTACGGATAATGAGAGCCGTACTCGTTTCATGCTGGTATCCGGCAAAAATGCTGTAACGGATCATCCCTAATGTCTAATATATTGGGTAATACGGGTGTAAAGGTGACTATATATTTCAAAAAGCCATATTTAGGAGGACGTAAACAAATTTTCTATGCTCTAACTACAAAAATATTTATAAATAAAAATCAGATATGGCAAAAATTCACTTATAATGATAGGGTCTGCAACCAATTAACCACGATAAACGAGGGATTACTGTATTCGTGTATAGTTACAATATAAATCTTAATTTGAAATGTTAGTCTTAATTCTTTAGCCTGAAGATGCAGTGAGCAAAATCCATTTGCTTGTCTCGTTACTTATATTGTGTTGTATTACCGCAATTATTATTGCCGGTCCTATTTCAAGTCACTCTGTTTATTTTTATTGTGCGAGTTGCCGGCTGCCATTTACAGTAGACGCCCCTAAACTGTAAATAATCCGTTCCGAGAACCTTTATGTTATAGGAATTTTACGTTATACGAAGCATAAAATACATGTAAATAGCCTAATCCGTTCCAAGATCTTCCCAAACTCACCCCTTTGGCACTTCAAAATATTCAAAGTCCACCAAATATGTTGGGAAAATATAAGAAAACATTAGCATAAACATAGTACAGTAACATTCCAATATAAAATAAGGTAATAAATAAGATTACTGTAAATGAATAAAACTGAAAAACAAAAACAATCCCACCGTTCACGAGATGTCTTGATCAGGAGCGCAAGTGGAGGCAGGAAGGAGGAGGAGGACTAGCCTGAGTCGAAAGGCAACTCAAAGAGTCTAAGAGTCAGCTAGTCTCACAGACAAACGCACACGCACTACACGATAATGCTGTGTGCAAAATTTTAATTTGTAACTTAACTTAATTGTTTAAGTTAGTTTCAGGAGGACTACGAAGAGGAAGGAGGTTGAAGGGACAAGTCTGTCTTTCACACAAACTCACGTACGTGCTGTATAACTCAGCCAATGAGATGAGAGCATAGGCAATGCCCCGATAATCAGCCAGTGAGATGAGAGGGGAGGCGGTGCCTCGAAAATCAGCCAATGAGAGCGTGATGCGTCAGAAGGCGTCACCAAGTGTTAGTCTGAACTTGCACCGATTTGAGGCATTAATAAAGTTGATTGAAAAAAAAAGACTTGCACTGACTTGACGCTTTATGTTATATGGAAATTCTTCTGTAATACGAAGCTAAAACTTTACATAAATTCTTTATGTTCAGTGGAATTTATGTAAAAGGAGGTTTACGTTATGCGAGGTACTACTGTACTTGCAAGCGGAGCAATAATTAATTGACATGTCTTTATTATGCACAAAACATGTCACTGGGGGTGAACGAGCGTGCCGTAAATTTGACGTGTTAGTCTTTGATGAACCGAGAGCAGTGCTAGCTGATGAGCTCATAGCCCGATTTGTCAGCTCGTCAACCAGCGCAGCCCTTTAAGGTGTCAGGGAGTGAGGTTTACTCGTACGGCCATCCCTGCTGGCGTCTGTTACAAATACATGTAAAGTGTCTTAACTTCAGGCCAAATTGTAATCTGACACATCATAAAAATAATTACATCTAATTAGGGAAAACGAACCGCCTGTGATTTGTAAGACAACTGACTGTTGCAAAGTGAAACCCAGTTGAACACCTGCATGCAGCCACTTGCACTTCAATAGACACGCAGGAGAACGATCGGTTAACTGAAATTTTCATCGTCATTGCTAAGAAATTACTTGTCCCTCCTCGGCATCTTAAATTTACAACCGAGAGTGTTGGCTCTTGTTTTTGCAGGCTTAATTACAGACACACGGTAACTCAAACACACACGCACGCATACCACAAATCTGGCAGCAGGTATTTAGGTGGGACAAAAAAAAAAAAATCCTTTGTTAGCATCTAAAGTTTGGGTTTCCACTCAGTTGCAGTCTTTTGGTCTTCTGTTCAAATGTAATGAAACACTAATCCAAGTCATCATAACACTAACAGATGACACGTCTTAACACACCGAGACTGGCGTAGAGGTCTTTTGGACACAGAAGCAGTGACCAGAAACACTCAAAAAAGGCTTATCCCTTAAAAAATTGGCTCGGAATTGAAAGAATACAATATACTACAGCAGCTCAAACAACAGAGACTGAACTGGCGCACATGGAGGATGACAGACAACAAGTAAAACTATTGAGAAATGAGGCAAGACCAGCGTATGTTTTGTTTTCATCCATTCCATACTTCATTTGCTCTAAAATACGTTTCTTCTCTTCAGTCTCCTTCTTGAGAGTTTCCCTCTTTCAGGTCCTTAATGTAAAGGACGCAGTGCGGCGTTTCCCTCCTTCAGATCTTTGTTCTGATGTTATTACTTGGATCCTTGAAGGTGATTGTCTTTTTTATTTTGGTTTACTGATTGTCTTTTTAAATCATCGAAAGCGTTGTTTTGATTGTCCATAAAATCTTGAAGTTGCTTTTTATTCTTTGTTCATCACTGAGCGTTGTTCTTTCTTTCGGTTAGTTGTCTCCTTCCGTGATTCATTCTTCTCCTTCTTGAGATGTGTCATATACCTCTGCTGCTGTTTTTTCTCATTCGACATCTGTCAAATTTCCAAAATTTCCATCAAATTAATCACAGTTTTCAAATCATTAATAAATTAATCATGATTAATCACCATTTGCAATATACAGCTTATCCCATTTTTACTGTATTTTATGAACAAAGAGATAAATGAACAAAAAGATAAATGACAGGACACCATTACACTAGGTCCCCAACTTACGAACACAATTGGTTCCAGACGACCGTTCTTAAGTCGAATTGTTCTTAAGTAGGGGAAAAGTAGTATTACCAATGATATAGGTACTACATGTACGTGTATACATATACAGTATATGCGTATGTATGTAAATATGAGTTTGAATGCAGTAGTAATATTAAAAGAGGATAATCAATGAAAAAAACAATAATAAAAATGATATAATAATACGTAATGATAAATGTTATTGAAGATAAATGAAGAAGAGTGGTCGAGCATACGTCTTTGTGGTGGAGGAGGAGGAGATATTGAAAAAAAGGACAAATGGTCGTCGTGGTTAGACTCTTCTAAAAGAGGTAGTGTTCTATGGGTGGTGTAGAATTAAGCAGGCCTATTAACTCTTCATAAACTTTAATCACACGCTCTGTCCGGGTTGTCCAATTTAGCTTTCCATTTAGCTTTACAATGTAGCTCCCCAGCGTCTAACGCTTCCTCTGTTGGTCTCATTAGCTCTAAGGCTGCATTAGCAGTGTCACAGTGCCCTCTACTGGTCAAGCATGTACAGTAGCAGTATAAATACAGATTGAGCGACTGACTACAAGGCAAAATCAAATAAAATACAGACCAGTCGGCTCGTGTTCGTATCCGCGAATGTTCGCTAGTCGGATGTTCGTAAGTTGGGGACCTAGTGTATATATATATATTTGAATGTATTAACAGCTCCAAATGAACTGAAAGTTTAACTCGAGCTAAAAGATACCACACATGTCTGAAAATCTATGTGCCCAACACTAGTCTCTTTAATAGTAGCGCAACATTTGAATCACATTTTAACCATGTTATTACAAGCCATGACGAGTTGCGTTCAAAGACACCACGTAACTTAAGTTGAATTGTCGATGTGTTTTCTGGGATTTCCGAGTAAACATAAATGCATCAAATTGTACTTCCGCAGTAAGAGTTATGCTAGAGAGAAGAATATAGAGTGTCCGTGAATGCATCTCAGGGTAGTCTAGTGACAATGACGAAGTGTCATTCCGAGGAGGACTCGAGACATGTTTGTGAGTTGGAGACATGTATGTTGTTGGAATTGCACTGCTGTTGATGTGTTCAGGTCAGAATAAAGTTATAAAAGAGCATCAGACTCTGTGGGGACACTGCCCTATGCTTCCATTTGCCGTCATAACAGAGGTGTGGCTTGACATGATGCGCATGCGTTAATTATGCAAAGAAAGGTAACGTAATTAATTAAATAAGTTATTTACCACCGTTAATGTGCCACTTTTGCGCATACTCTCGCTTTGTGCATGTCTTTCTGAAGTTCATGCAGTTCTATTTGCATGCCTGCAGTCTCTTTTTTGATTGCCTGATTCTCGTTTTGCGTGGCTGCAAACTCATTTCGATGTCCGTTCTGCCGTTGTAACCATTGACACCTATTTCCATGATTCGGATATTTTGCCCATTATGAGCATCCTGAAGGTGCCATATGATTTCATTTGTTCCTCATCCATCGTCTCGCATAACTCTGTTTCCGAGTTTCTTCTGTCTCCTCGGACTCTTCCTCCAGGGCGGAACATCCAAGGCCAGAAGGTTGTTCCATATTATTCATGTGTTTATTTCAATAAATCCATACCTCACGGAAGACACTGTGACGGTGTCAACAAGCAAGCCTGTCATTGTGGTTCATAATTGCATATCAATATGCTGATTAGACAGCATGATTATTGCACAGGTCTGCCTAAGGCAGGCCACAATAAAAGGCCACTACAAAAATGTTCAGTTTTACTGTATTGGGAGAGTTTAACAAAACCAGTCAGTATCTGGTGTGACTGTCATTTGCCTCATGCAGTTAAACGCATCTCCTTTGCCTGCAGTTGATCGAGTTTTTGATTGTGGCCTATGAAAAGTCGGTCCACTCCTGTGCAAACTTGCTGGATATTGGCAGAAACTGGAACACGCTGTCTTATACGTCGATCCAGCATCCCAAACATGCTGGCCATGCAAGAACTGGGACGTTTTCAACGTCTAGGAATTGTGTACAGATCCTTGCAACATGCATAATCATGCTGGAACTTGAGGTGATGGTTGTGGAAGTATGGAACAACAATGGGCCTCAGGATCTTGTCACGGTATCACTGTGCGTTCATAATTAAAGCTGGGCGTCATTTGAATTGGAGCGATCTGGTCTATTTTCGAGTGCTCGTTTCGATTCCGGTTCCGAACGATTCTCGATTCCCATTGCTTCCCAGAGGTAAGGTCGTAAAGGTTTGCATGGTTTAATTGAGGGTGCTAACTAAAGTTCTTGGACGAAATGTCTGAATGTCTCCATTATTTTTTTTTATTATATGAACTTTTATGAATTACTTTACAATGAATTTTTCACAGGGCCATTTCCAAAAAGTATAGAAATATAAAACCATTGAACTTAAAAGCCACATGAACAAGCAATGACACATATGCTGTTGTTTATGTGTCTATGGAGAGTGTCTTATGATGCAGAATAGACAAAGTGTAACGTAACCATGTTACTGAGTTCCTACTAACCGGCGTGCAGAATACCAAACAAGTACGGTGAATGGAATAACACTGCGCAGGGCCTGGTCAACTTCCTGGCTAAAGCCAGCCTTAACGTCAGGTTGTTTGTCTATGAAAAAGTACACAGCCTTACGTTAGCTGGATATTTGAGTTGGCCACCGTATTCGCAGTATAAAGTATAATTTGTTTGCTGCTTCAATGTTGGCATAAGATTGACGTAATTTTTTGGTTTACTTACCTGACTGGTTGGAAAAAGTCTGGCGTAGCGCATCAAAAACGGGGCACTCTGTGAATGGTGCACCCTCCTAATGCATCATATGATGGTGTTGCAAATTAGGGATGAGCTGGATACGACTAATAATAATAATAATGCATTTTTGCGACCGCTCCTCCCTAGACAGACTCGTTGGCTGCAGCGCCTGTCTGTATTGTGTTTGTGTGTCACGGCTGTACAGTGGAGCATTTCACTCACATAAGAGAGCACTTGTGCGAGTACGTTTTCCAACCATTTCATTCGCACGTTGCTCCTAGCTAGAATTACATTTTCTGTATGTAAATCTACAAAGTCTCCTACATCTTTTCTTTGTTCACATCGTCAACTCTTGCGGCCGTCTCAGCCGCACAAGATGCACTTGTGGCTATGCATCGTAACTCTGCTCACGCATTAGAGAGAGAGAGCAATTGAAGTGTTTCTTTCGTCATGCATTTACTGTGCAATCCTCACGAGAGGCCTGCCGCCGGAGGACACCTCCTCCATCCCGTGTGTGCACCTCTGTGGAAGCCTGCATCTGGGCTTTGCGTATAGCAGGGCTCATTTAGTGATCGTGATACGAAAACACAGCATGGACACACTCATTTGTTCACACTCCCTCCTCCCTGTGAATTATGGAAACCAGGGATGTCCAAAGCACGGCCCGGGGGCCATTTGTGGATGGCCTTTTTTATGGGCCTGTGAACGGCACATTGTAGAAACAAAATATAAAATAAAACCGGAAAAATAAAAGAAAAAAGCATCAAGTAACGAAGAAAAAACAGAAAGTTGTAGAAGAGTTGATACTAAAAACTAATAAGTCTTACATATCACTTACACACATACACAGTACAAATATAGCTGAATAATAAACACTAAAAATAGCAAATTCTGACGAATCCATATCATTTTAGACTTAAAATAATGTTGCGCCTCGCCCATTTCTGGTTAAACCACGCCTGCTTCTGGTTTATGCCCCGCCCATTCCAAGTACAGATCATTTAGATGGGCTAACAGATACAGATACAGATAGTGGTGAACTCGCTCATCCCTATTGCAAATGTTGCACTCCCCCGACCGACGCTTCTTTGCCCGTGTTCGCTGGATTCTTCTTGTTGGTGTTATGCGGCCATTTTCTCCGGTCGGAGGGCTGGTCGATCACCGAATTTAGGAATCAAAATTGTAAAAAACGATTCCGGGAGAATCGGAATGTTTGTTCCGGTTCCCTTTGATGCTCGATGCCCAACCCTATTCATAATGCCAGTGAGCTTTCCAGTAACTGTCCAATGGAAGGTCCTCGCCTATTTGCATGGCTAAATTGTCGCGGCACCTTTATTTTAAACTGCCTCAAGCAAATGAAGTAAAGAACAAATCAGAAGTTGCAATTCAAATTCTGTACACTGTCAAAATTACCAATGAACTCCCTTCCCTGTGTCTAAAAATTGTTTTTCAAAAACATAAAATAACTTTAAAAAAATATTCTGGCTCATAAATTGGAAACAAAATTGTGGTGAATAGACTCACGTAACATCAGCCAAAAGATCCATCAAGAGCAGGAGGTGTGCACTGTGGCCTCACCATGGTAAATATTTAGAGAGAAGCACTTTGATAATAAAATATATTGTTGTGGGGATGTAGCCAAGTTGCTATGTTGTTATAAAATGTTTCAGGTAATATTGCAGATCTTGCATTCTTTCTCTTGAAATGACACGTCTATGCCAGTGTTAAGTTTTTCATCGAACGCATGGCGTGCACCCTGAGGCAGGTACAACCTGAAAAGTTCATTACTTTTTGCATTGAGTAATGATGTAACTTGTTTTGACCTGTAAAATTGAGGCCCACTTAGGCTCTAACTGCACTTGGAGACTGCAAACGGGTATCACAGATGACGGGGCTTAAAGAACCACTGCATTTTGGTTTCAACTCGACTTGGTTAAAACCTAAAAAGGCTGCTTGGAAGCATTTTTCCTGGTGACACACTTTGCAGCCATACATATACCTGTTTATATATACTATATATACTTACATTTTATACTTTACACAGGGAGCAGATGTTTGAGTGTATTCGTTCAAGCTAAAAAAGTATTGACTGTGTCATAAATTGACAAAAAATAATTCATGCCGTAGCTATATTTAACAGCCCAACCTTTGAGGTAAAAATACCAGTTACGAGAAGTAGGCTCACCTTTGAGTCATTTTTTTCCCCAGAAGAAATGATGAAATAGAATTATGGAAATAAGTAGATGAAGCAATTAAAGTGGAAATTGCATGTGATTGGTGAATGGCTGAAGATGAACTGAAATGATGTTGCAATGTATGAATGTTGAAATATGTCAAATCAAGAGAGAAATATGTTCAAGTGTAGAATGATTGTAGGAATGGTTAGAACCTATCGGGCTGAAGTACTGAACTGTGTAGAAATGTGCTGAAATGTACACTGGATGTAGTAATGGTTTGAATTATTTGAAGAATGTGGAAGCAGCAAGAAGTGTGGGAATTTTAGTAACAGAAAATGGCTGAAATGCTAACTATTAGCATGCTAACACGGAGCATGATAATAAGCAAGTTTGTACCTATCAAACCTATCAAACCTATCAAGTTTGTACCTAAATGGTAACATGCTAATGTTAGCATGCGAGCAATGCTAAAATTCTAACAAAAATGCCAAGAGTTAGCAGTTAGCTCTGAGTATTTATTTAAGATTATAAGTGCAAAAATGGCTAAAATGCTAACGTTATTCTATGCTATGCTAACAGTTAACATGCTAACAACTAGGATGAAAACGTTAAGTGTCTATATAAGCTTAAAACTATAAAATGGTTAAAATGATAGCATGCTTAGCAACGCCAACATGATAACAGTTAGCATGCTAACACCTAGCATGATAGCGTTAAATGCCTATGTAAGGTTATACCTGAGAAAACGGCTCAAATATAAACATGCTAATGTTAGCATACTAACAATTGGCATGCCAACACCTAATATGAAAACACTCTCTTTACGTTTATATTTAAGAAAAACTCTAAGAAGCTACCATGCTAATGTTAACATGTTAACAATGCTAGCATGCTAACGTTATATTATTTATTAGTATTTGTGCAAGTTTATAGCTACGGAAATGGCTAAAATGCTAACATGCTAACCTTAGCATGCTAACAAGACGAACTGGTATAGGTTGAAAAAGGAAAGGATTCAAAAAAACACAAAAGATAAAGGATCCCTATCATGTTCCTGTACCATGTTCCCTATCATGTTTTTCAACTTTGATCTACCAATTATATGTTGCTTTATGTTCCTTTATTTTACAATGATGTTGGCGAATTCAAACTATCCTTGCAACCAGCGGCGTATTTATCAGCAGCGTCATTTGGGGGTCCAAGGCAAACCTACTCATTGGGGCCCTCCACATCCTTCTTTTTCTTCTTTTTTTCTTTTATGATTACAAAATGTCCATCCATCCATTTTCTATGCCGTTTATCGTCACTAGGGTCGCGGGTATGCTGGAGCCTATCCCAGCTGACTTCGTGCGAGAGGCGGGGTACACCCTGGACTGGTCGCCAGCCAAATCAGAGGGCACATATAGACAAACAAACCTATGGACCAATGGACAAACCTATGGACAATTCAGAGTCATCAATCAACCTATAATGCATGTTTTTGGAATGTGGGAGGAAACTGGAGTACCTGGAGAAAACCCACGCACGTAAGGGGAGAACATGCAAACTCCACACAGAAATGCCCAACAGAGATTCAAAGCCGGATCATCCCGATCTCCTGACTGTGTGGCCAACATGCTAACCACTAGACCACCGTGCGGCCCTATTACAAAATGTGAGTATGACATTTAGGCCATTTTTTTTCCCTGCTTTTGAAATCTGTTACAGTTATCTGTCTTATTAACTTGGTAGTTACATAGTCATGTTTAAATACCGCCTCAAACACAATTTGGAATATAAATGTTTAATCATCTTCCAACTAGTGTGAAAATGATCCTATTTCCTGAACTAGATAAAGTCTTTCCCAATCTCCTGGGGGATTATTATTATCTAACAAGTTAATCATCACTGTTACTGATAAGAACATTAAGTGACATTTAATACAATTTCTCCTCTTTTCCGCTCCGCTGGGATAACTCCGCGCCAACAATGTTTTGCTCCCATCTTCCGGAATCAATCTGCACATGTGCAGTAACATGGAAAAGTCCTTTGCATGAGAAGGGAGCGGCAGCGGTTAAAACGCTTTTGATGTAGTTTTAAGCACATGAATTGAGACTAAAACAGTAGTATGTACTTTGAATTGAAGAAAAAAAAATCAATAATCAGTGTTTATGAGATGTTTGGGGGCCCCTGGAAATCTCTGTGCCCCAAGCAATTGCCTGTGTTTGCCTAATGGTAAGTCCGCCCCTGCCTGCAACGTGTATAATCTCACAATTTTGGCCAATCCTCGCTTCCCAGCACAATTTGGCTTATAATTGTAATTTTCACCAATCAAATTTGTTGCTACGTGATGCTCAAACGGCCACGTCACCTGTCCAACCTATCAAATGCGTCTCGGCATCGCGCACACGTCCTCACCTTCTTGTTTACATTGACAGACATGTCGGTTTGTGATGATACTCTATCACTGGTTTGGTTTTATCCACTTCATGTGAGCAGTATGGGGGGTCGCTGGTATCCCGCCTGTGGAGGGTGCCCATTTGAGACACATATCCTGACCTGAGGAGAAAAAAAAACTTGTCTACACTGTGTGTGTGTGTGAATGCAGCACGTATTCAGGGGCTCATACGCTCGGGTCCACCATTGCAATTTTGTCATTTACTTCTTGAATTGGTCTGCTCATCCCTTGCAAACTCTTTATATTTATAATTCTAAAAGCCAGTCTGACAACACCACTGGATGACTGCACTGTAAAAGTGTGGTCATAAACATCATTCAATTTTGCCTGACAAAAAGTGTCAGCATGATGTGGCAAATGTCAAGTGAGACAGTAAATACCACATAGACAGTTGTAAACATAAGTGTGGGAGTTAACATGGTTAGTGGGATGACTGCATTCCGTCTACGCTTCGCTATGTCTGTACGGTTTTTGTTGTAAAATTCAGTCATCAGGAAGTGATTATAAAAAGCTGTAGTAGTTTTGTAGACTAAAAAAACATATGAGCCAGCCCAGTTCTTCACATGATGGCTAGGAATTGAATAGAATTGTGGGGAAAAAAAGCCACACCAGTACAGTTACATTATCAATTTTAACTATTGTACTTTATCCCAAGCAGATAATCCCTGCCGTATCCCTGCACACGAAGACAGATGAAGACACTTTCTTCTTCTTCTGCGACAGAGCGCCGCGGCCATCTTGTTTTACGTGTGTGTTCCACAGCGGAAGAAGATGCGAGCGTCTTCATCACATACACACGAATGCACAGGCGACAGTGCGCAGGGATACGGCGGGAGACAAATATAACGCAGAGCGATTTGTGAGGTCTTGATTGTTTTGAGGAGGCATTTTTGTGATGCAAATGTATTACTCTTTTGAACGCATATTGTTTTGAGAAGCCAAACATTTTACTTAAATGGTCCCAGCAACTAAGCGGAACTAGGTTGGGGTCCCTTTAATGACAGGTATGACTAGACAAAACAAGGACAAAACAGGACAAAGCAGTCGTTTGTCGTTTGAGTATTAGCATCTATAAACTCTCCCTGTCAAGGAGGGTATACCTATAAGTTGAAGACGCCTGGCACCAGAGCCGGAAGTGGAGTGTGCGATGAATGACGTCTTCCCTGGAGGATGTTGATGTTGGACTCAGGCACGTAGAGATGTGGTGGTCCATTTGGCCACAGTAGGGGCATCGTGAGCCAACAGTGCAAAATGGGATAACTAAAAGCACCATGTAGGAGCTAACTACATAACAAAGAACAAAAATGAACAGGTAAGCTAGAAAGAGTTGCTGAGATGAAACAACAAGACAAGGCAGGAAGACACACGGAAAGTATTTAGAAAAATATCAACCATACCGTGACAGGTAGTTGCAAAAAAGTAGAACATAATTTGGCCATAGGAAACAGGAAGTGCAAGTGGACAAGAAGAAACAACTCTCTTAGCTCTGTAGGAGCTGATGGTATGATCCGGCGTCTTCCTGCTGCAGCTATTGTGCCCAAAAACAGAATCATTTTCCTGATCCAAGCAATTACCAAGCAGGACTCCATTATTTTGAACCCATTTGTACATCTGCTGACACTTTTTGCTGCTTTATTTCTTCATAACTTTCCAAAACTTCAACAATTTCCTATATAATTATCGTAGTAACACACTTAGAAATATGTTTTTTTGGAACATTTGCTTCCTTTTTGAGAAAAAAAGTAAATATAAATTGTATTAACCGTGTTTAGAAGCTGATCATTTCATTTTCCTGGTTTCTATGGAAGGCCTTTTCCCAGGAGTCGGACAAGGTCCTTGAAGAGATCTTTACAGAAGAGGTCCATTGCAGATCCTTTATGAGCTCACATTCCCCAACTGTGATAGGCATGTTCTGTACAACCTCAAACAGGTGAGCCAGTGACAGATTGTCAGTTGCTTAATTCATCATACATCAATTTTACACACAAGCGTAGTTTTATTGAGAAAGAACACTCATAAATGCTCAATACCTTAATCACGATCTAGGAGTAGAATGCCATTTAAAACCTTCCATTGTTATGATTAGTAACTGTGGGAAATAAATATCGAGATACTGGAAAGTGCAATTGAATATTTATATACAGTACTTTTTTTCTTGGAAGAAAATAAATGGCTTACGATTACTGGCCTATACAAATACAGGAGTACAGGAGGAACAATTTGTATTTTTACTATTAAACAAAACTTTTGAGGACGTTGTTGTGCTTTACAGTATAACACTGCACTCATTTATGTTTTAGACAAGTATCTGTTACGGATAATATGCATTTTTTCCGAGTACGAGCATGAAACGAGTACAGCTTGTCATTGTCCGTAATTCAATGATATAAATCAACAATCTTGCACATAAGCTATTGTGCTATTACTGCTATAGTGTTTCAGATTAACCAATCAATTAATCATTAGTCCCTATTCTTACCATAAGCAATTCAAATGATGCTGCTTTGTCCTGATTTTTCTTTTTCACATACATAACAATGACATTCTTGTGTTACATATTGCCTTGTTTATTCTTTCAAACTTGACACACATCTGCGTAAACAAATACTTTAAAATTAGGGATGCACGATCATTTGTTTTACAAGCCGATGTTGATAACTGTCCTCTTTTCAAGACCGATACGGATAACCAATAACTTTTTATATCTATTAATTAAAAAAAAAAGATTTAACTGCAGTTTGTGCACACCTTGTGGTAAAAGTGACTCAAAAAAAGTTGAATTTGACAAACTCTACCAGTAGAATTGTTCTAGCTGTGACACAGAATTACAAACCGTGGTTCGGAGTGGTTTGCTGGCCGATGGGGGCCGGTGTCTTCAGGGATGGTGGAGGACGCTGCGGTTGTCAGCTTCTTTGGCAGCGCGGGTGGGCTTTCAGAGCACTGTTGTGGCGATGCTGGCATTTCGGGTGGCTGATTGGGTTTAGTGAGTTGAGGGTCGATGTTTTTTGTCTGTCATCGCAAAGTGTTTGCGGAGCGTTACCTACAGTAGCTAGCGCGCAAGGTGTCTGAGTCAGTGGGGAGGCTCCACACAATTTGTTTGTTTACAAGCCAGGAGGACTCCATCATCCATTTACAGAACATCACACGTAGGAGAAAAGAAGTGCTTGATTTGCTCACTGTAACCTAACTACAGCACAGTCTAGCCTCTTTGGAGCGTTCTTTTTAAATGATGGTTATCTGAGCTATTTGTTAATCTTATCGTATTTAGCGTATGACGTCATAATTCCTTATATCGGCCCGATAATTATCAGTTCAGTAGTTGTCGTGCACCCCTTGTTCCAATCCATTGGCAAATTTATCGGTAGTTTTTTTTTCCCCCATTAGCTCCACATTTCTACAAAACAAACCATCCCCAACCTTTTTTTAAAACGCACAATCTGTCCCTTCTTTGTCAAAACAATAAGACACACACATGTGTGTAGGGAGATGCCATCATGCATGTGGCAACAGCTTCTAAGCTCAAGGTTACAAGGCAGAACAACTGTTTGGCGTACTGCATGGGAAGGCTTTTGTTAAGCTGGGGAACAAACTGTGCTTCCGACTGGGGGCTTGAATTTGAATTCAAGCTCATTCATAGAAATGTGACAGGGGAGGACAAACAAGGTCACATATCGAGTGTTTTCTTGCGAGGATAGTAGAGCAGAAAAGAAGATTTGAATAGATGCCACCGTTTCCTAAAGCAGGGCTCTCAACCACTCAGCCAATTTTCATCACTGGTCACAAACAACAGCATTGTTTCTGCAGTTCCCAGGGAGGAACACTGTACCTCCTCACCACTCAGCTCCCTTTTGGAGTTGTCCCTCCTTGTCGCGGGGTAATTACTGTAACTGTCACTTTTTTTGTTCTTTCTCATCGAAGGAAGAAAATGGGAAGTCTTTTCTTTCCCCCATCTCTTCATTCTTTTTGTGGTCCCCTTCTTGACCACCCTGGGTGCACGGCGTAAACTGTGTCCACTTCAATCACGACCTAATTTTTGAGTAGATGTGGGCTCAGTTGGGGACAGGGGGGCTGATAGTGAGTGTGGTTAAGTGTCTTTCATGTGTGTCTATAGATTTTTTTGTAACCAGGGGGCATGACCTGAAGATGGGTTGTTATTGGGTAAGGATTGTCCCACCCAAACCATGTCCCACTCTCTTATCCAATGGGCCCCATCCAAAAAGAATTACAAAAGCATGCAAACACATAACAAGAACGCCCACTTCTCCAGCCAGTTAGTTAATCAACACACCCCCAATTTCCTACTGTGTAGATTTTTCCCCCTCCCCTTTTTCACTGTTTTCCAGCTAGTCTCAAAGTGTTTTTCTTTCCTCTCTCCAGTGCAGTATATTCAGTCATGGCCAGTAGGGTGAGTGTTGGTGTGTTAACCCATTAACTGGGGTCGATATTCCAGCGACACCAAAAGTCAGGGGTGATCCCAACTGTAACCTGCTTTAGGATGAACTCCAGTTTATACCCACCAACAGCATCTCCCTAAAAAAAAGCACACTTTAATGCCCCCATTTCACTGAACAGTACCTATTCTGCTCGACCCATCTCTGCTCCTTATTCATGCCTGTAATGTGTGTAGTGGCAAAAGGTCATTCAAGAAAGGCAGTTGCACTGGCCGAGCAGTACAATGTGAAACAATTTTACAGACTCTGAAACTATCCATCCATCCATCCATCTTCTATGCCGGTTATCCTTACTAGGGTCGCGTGTATACTGGAGCCTATCCCAGCTGACTTTGGGGGAGAGGCGGGGCACACCCCGGACTGGTCGCCAGTCTATCGCAGGGCACATATAGGCTAACAACCATTCACTCTCACATTCATACCTCCGGACAATTTAGAGTCGCCAGTTAACCTAACATGCATGTTTTTGGAATGTGGGAGGAAACCGGAGTACCCGGAGAAAACCCAAGCACGCACGGGGAGAACATGCAAACTCCACACAGGGATGCCCAACAGAGATTCGAACCCAGATCTTCCCGATCTCCTGACTGTGTGGCCAACAAACTAATTTGGGAAAAACAAATTAAAAAACTCAAGACTAAATGACATTGTAAAATACAAGTTTTCAAAATTGAAAACAGATTTACAAACCATCCATCCATTTTCTATACCACGTGTCCTCACTGGAGTCGCGGGTATGCTGGAATTTATGCCAGCTGTCTTCAGGCGAGAGGTGGGTACATCTTGGACTTTTTTTTAACCATTATGTCAATCAAACGTCTTGGCAATGATAATTTGATCAATAAGCTTTAACTCTCTAGGGTCCTTCCAGAAGAAAGCATGCTGAGGACCCTTGAGTCCCTTTAGGAAAAGTCCAATAAAAAAAAAACGAATTCATATTTGGTGTGGTAGCTGCAGGATTGTCACTGCTTTTTGTGGGTGATGTGGTGCTGTTGGCTTCATGGGGCCACAATCTTTAGCTCTCACTGGATTTGTTCGCAGCCAAACAAAGTGATTTAGTGGACAAAAACTCACAAACATACACAAAATAGGTTCTCATGAACATTCACAGCACAACTTTACCTCACAACCAATCAATGAAGCTATGATTGTTGTACAACAACATATTTGATTTCTGACACTGAGGGGTTACACCCTTACATTGGCCCAGCTTCCAAAGAGTGGTTAAATTTATTTTTTTAACACAGAGGCTGAGATTGAAAAGGTCGTCACGGATATCACCTTAAGTGATGCTCAAATTGCACTTTACCCCAGTAATGTGGTCTAAATGGCCATAAATGGAATTACTTTGGGCCGTGTAGTCCGTGTGTGTGCAGTGAAGGTCTAACTTTTAATCCCAGAGAGTCTGTGCACTTTTAAACTGTCTAAAAGGACACAATTGGGTCTTGGCGTCCTGGCAGGATTAAGCCTTCAGGACCTTGAAGGTACACAAAGTATGTTAATGGTGAATGTTGCAAGTTGCTATTGCCTATGTTACGCTTATGAATACACTTATGTTTGTAAAGGTGGAGTTGCTGGCAGGAAACCCAAAACAATGACTCGAAAAACATAAAAAATGCCCTACACTGCGGGAAACTGCAAGGCCGGAAGGTTTATTTGTTCCTATTTTATAATAGGTGACCTATTTCACATCGCATATACTGTAGACATCTGATCCACTGTAAACGTGAACTCACAGGTTTTTCTCTATCAATGTTGGTAAAATTGCTACAGGGACAATCGATATTTCATATCATATACTTATCCAAAGGAGGTTTTCATTGTAGCAGGGGATTTTAATCAGGTGAATTTGAAAACCGTGTTCCCTCACTTCCATCTGCATGTGGATTTTGCAACAATGGGATATAACACTCTTGACCTGCCTTACATCAACATCAAAGAGGCATTCAGAGTTGCACCCGGCCCCCATCTTGGCTCCTCACACGATTTCTCTGTGATGCGAATTCCTGCATACAAGTATAGCTGTGTTCGAATATTTGTTTGGGCATCTCTGTGTGGAGTTTGCATGTTCTCCCCGTGCATGCGTGGGTTTTCTCCCTCATTCCAAAAATATGCATGTTAGGTTAATTGGAAAATGTAAATTGTCCATAGGTATGAATGTGAGTGTGAATGGTCTATATGTGCCCTGCGATTGGGTGTACCCCGCCTCTCCAGAGACTCCAGCATACGCCCGCGATCCTAGTGAGGACAAGCGGCATAGAAAATGAATGAATGAGTGCTATATTTTTCTCATAAGCTGAACTCAAAGATCTAAAAATTTTCCTCGGTACAAAAAAAGGCCTATTTCTCTCATATATTGTTCACAAATTTGTTAGTAAGCGTTCATAATTCATAATTCATCCACCTTACAGGTATGGCATATTAAGATGCTGATTAGGCAGCAGGATTATTGCACATGTGTGTGCCTTAGTTTGGCCACAATAAAAGGCCACTTCAAAATGTGCAGTTTAATTGTATTGAGGAGATGCAGAGGTAAGGTTTCCAACCATTGCTTGAAAGACGAAATCGTCCGATATTTAGGAACAAAAGTGCAAGAATCAAAAATACTTGGTGAAATGTCAATGGAATTAGTTGTGGCATTTTATGGTACATTTCCTTTCATGCTGAGAGAATAAAAAATCATTAAAATAAATAGATAAATCATTTTGGTAATTCCTGGTGCTGTGGTGATACACGTTTCTCCCTTTTGTGGCAAAGGGCGATCCCCGGCCGGGGTAATGTGGGGCAGTGCATCCGGTGTACGCAACATTGTGGCGACCCTAATCGAAAAAGCCAAATTTCACGATTGAATTTCACGGTTTCACTCGATCATGGTTTTTCAAAAATATATTAATTAATAAATCATGCTGTTTCCTATTATTAATAAAAATGCACTTTTAAGCAATGCTATGTATTTTTTGCCTAAATTAAGCATTTTCATGCATAAAAATGGCTAAATGAACTAAAATAACAAATATAAGGCATTCAAAAGACATCGATGAAATGTAGTATTCTGCACTGGTCACTAGGTGTCAGTAGTGTTACTATAATATTTGGTGAGACACACGAGAATCAGATTTGATCGGCGGAACAACAGGCATTTATTGCAGGTTTGAATTATCTCATAGCAGGCACAATAATCCCTAACAAAAAATCCCTAAAAAATATACAGGCTACTTTTGCGACCGTTGCCCATGCAAAGCTGAAACTCAACTCTGAACCCCTGACGTCACTTCCTGTCAGTCTCTCTTTCAGGTCCCCTAGGGAAACGGCACTGTCTACTACTGTACATTGGGTAATATGAGCGTAAAGCTGACAATAGGGATGTTATTTTATGCCTAGAAGGCTCTAATAATGTTAAAAAAATAATTTAGAAGGTTGTAAACAGGTTTTCTATGATCTTACTACAAAAATATTCGATTTATAAATAAGGAATCCTACTTTGTGGAAATTCACTGATCACGGTCGGGTCTGGAACCAATTGATCGCAACAAACGAGGTATTACTGTATATACAGCATATATATATATATTTTTAAAAAATAAAACCCCACCAAATTATTTATGGGGGGGTTAAGAATATATTAGGGAGGCTTCAGCCTAATGATGTCCCTGCATATCATGTTTAGACTGCAAACAGTGATGCAGACACAGCAAGAGTTTCAGATCTGAAAGGTACTCACCTCACTTGCATGTACTATAGAGTAAATACATGAAGCTTTTCAACATTTTTGCACTGATTATGTAATAAAAGGGGCATATATGCTTTTAAGTCCTGAAGTTGTATGTGACTTTGAAGGCAAATTGGGTCATGTTTATTGCACCACAAATCAAATCTTCAACACATTTCCTACTTCCTGAAGTCAATGTGCCCTCACTACCACACAGACACACACACACACACATACTGTACTGTATCACAGCAACCTTTACAGCAGCCATGATCTCCTCGCTATACCAAAACAGGCGGGACTTCCACCCCTTAATACACTCCATCGCACACATATGGAGGTGGTCAATGTTTTTTACATCCCCTGGGAAAGATTTTGATGGCCTCCTCAGGCACAAAGGCCCAAACCTGTCACATCCAGAGGTTCATGCAGAAGTAAGGTTGAGCAGACACCTCCAAGCAGACATGCTTGGAGTTCTAGTCACTTTAGGACTGTATCTAAAGAATTGATGATACTCATAGACACAATATCAATATAATAATATAATATCAATATAACATAATATTATACAAGTTTATATTATACGCTCAAAAAAATGTAAATGCTTGTTTTTGCTCTTATCTTACATGAGCTAAACTTAAAGATCTATCTTTCTCAAATGTTGTTGACAAATGTGTGTTACTGAGCACAGCTCCTTTGCCGAGATAATGCATCTACCTCACAGGTGTGGCATATCAAAATGTTAATTAAACAGCTTGGTAATTGCAATGGTGTGCCTTCGGCTGGCCACAATAAAAGGACACTCCAAAAAGTGCAGTGCTATCAATGTCGAAAGCGTTGAGGGCGTGTGGAATAGGCATGCTCACTGCAGGAATGTCCACGAGAGCTGTTGCCCGTGAATTGAATGTTCATTTCACTACCATAAGCCGTCTCCGAAGGCCATTTTAAAGAGCATCCAACAACCAGAGACCATGTGTAACCACACCAGCCCAGAATCGCCACATGAAGCATCTTCACCTCCAAGATTGTCTGAGACCAGCCACTCGGACTGCTGCTACAACAGCAGTTTGCATAACCAAAGAATTTATGCACAAACTGTCAGAAAACCGTCTCAGGGAATCTCATCTGCACGCTCGTCGTCTGCATCGGGGTCTCGACCTGACTGCGGTTGGTTGTCATAACTGACTTGAGTATGCAAAGGCTCACGTTCGACGGCTTCTGGCATTTTGGAGAGGTGTTTTCTTCACAGATGGCAGACAGCATGTATGGCGTTGTGTGGGTGAGCAGTTTGCTGATGTCAGCGTTACGGATGGAGCGGCCCATGGTGGCAGTGGGGTTATGTTATGGGACACAGCAAACACCAGTGAATTTTAATAGATGGCATTTTCAATTTTACTGTCAAGAGATCCTGAGGCCCGTTGTTGTGCCATTCATCCAAGACCATTACCTCATGTTGCAGCATGACAATGCACAGCCCCAAGCTGCAAGGGTCTGTAAACAATTGCTGGAAGATGAAAACATCCCAGTTCTTGCATGGCCAGCATACTCACCGGACATGTCACCCTGGGGCGCTGTCAAGGGGGGAAAAGTTAGGCCAATTCGAAGGGCCCTTGACTGACAGGGGCCCTAGAAAATAGGTCAAATAATTTAGCTGTATGGTTGTGATTTTTTTGTAAATATAGTCTTATAAAGTTGATAAAAAAAAAGTTTACATCATCAAGCTCAGACATTTCATCCAAAAAGATCCCTCTTTTAAACCATGCAAACTTTTACGACCCTGCTCTTAAAAGCATCGGATTCGAGAATTGTTAGGTACCGGAATGGAAACTAAGGAATCGGAACCAGAATCTTTCAAATTCAAACGATGCCCAACCTTACCGGTCAACATCTTGAGATTAGGAGAAGTGATTTGTGAATATTTTTTGAGAGATATGAGCCCTTTGTATACATGTGAAAGATGGGATGCAAAAACAAGAGTGGAGTTGATATTTTTCAGTGTATTTACCCTGCATTTCTTCTTTAATTACTTTGGCAGTAGATGTATATTTTCAAGGGGTCCCCGGGACTGCAAATCACCTCTTCTCCATCTTTTGAATAGGCAGCCTGTTCCGGTAGATGTTTTGCTCCCCTTGAAGTTCAAACTCACGTTAAATGACTTCCTGTTCCTGTGCAATTTTTTGACTATGTTGCTGAATACCAGGTGACTTGCCCCCAAGGCAAGGCTTTATAAAGTCACATCCTGCATGCTGTATGATATCCTGCAGGCGAGTCCTGATGTCTCAGACTCATGTCTAAGAGGTTTATCAGCTCGAGCCGAGGAGATTAGTCACCGCTTACTGCAGAGATAAATCGACTTTAAACTGTGCGTTTTAAGACAAACTAAGGCAGGGGTCACCAACACGGTGCCCTTGGGCACCAGGTTGCCCCTAAGGACCACATGAGTCGCCCGCCAGCCTGTTCTAAAAATAGCGGCAGTTCCCAGCTAATCTAATCAAATTTTTTTGAGTTGCTATTATTGTTTAAATCACACTTGACAATATATATTTAAAAAAACACTTTAAAAATACTGCATTGGAAATGAACTCTGACCTAGTACAGTTCAAAGGTCAGTATTGTGCGCATGACCAAAATGTAGCATTTGTGGAGATCTTGCAAACATGGCGGGAACAAGCTAGCGGGAACAAGCTAGCGGGTGCAGCGAAAATGAGATGGCTGACCCTCAGAAAAAATAAAGAAAACATATCATTTTC
The DNA here is from genome assembly GCF_027744805.1 of Dunckerocampus dactyliophorus. Lineage (NCBI taxonomy): Eukaryota > Metazoa > Chordata > Actinopteri > Syngnathiformes > Syngnathidae > Dunckerocampus > Dunckerocampus dactyliophorus. Next base: position 14,910,297 of record NC_072827.1, on the reverse strand, counting down.
ATGATGAATGCGAGGTAAGGGTTTTTTTTTTACAGCACAATACAGAAAGACATTTCACACCGTGTCACACAAGCTACCATGCTAGCTAGAAAAAATGCTACGTGAAGACTAGAATGGAACCGATGTAATTTCCACTCTCTCCGGTGTTCAAACGGGGCGCGACTACAATGGTAAGAAGAGCGTCGCCGATGTTTTACATGTTTTATTATTTGTACTTACATGGTGCAAAGTAATTCATGATTTGTGAAAAAACGTTAGCGGCTAGTGAATATGGGACATTGTGATGTGTACACTTGCACTTAAGAAAAAATATAGAAATAAAGTGTTGCAAATTGATAGTTATGTTTTTTTAAATGATTAATTATTATTATTATTAATAACAACATATAGTTAAAGGCAAATTGAGCAAATTGGCTATTTCAGAAGGGTGTATCTAACTGGTAGTCCTTGGCATTCATCGGCACCCAAGAAGGAGCTCTCGCTTTCAAATGGTCGGTGACTCCTGAACTAAGGCTACGCATTTCGACAACAAATACAACACAAGAGAAAAAAAAAAGTCGGACCAGAATGAAGAAATGAATACATAACTTTATTTAAATAAATGCTTTGTCATAACAAAAAAGACAAAGGTTAAAAGAGTACATATAAATTACAAGTTGAATAAATATTACACAGTGATATTCACTTTAATAATTTGATTTTTTTGTTTTATTCTTATTTGTCTTATGTCGTTCCAAATACTGACCATTTCCATTCCCCCCATCCTCCAGCCACGTAGGGATCTTTTTCACAAGCCAGAGAACACCAAATATGGATAACCAATTGTACTGTTTCATTACATCCAGAACAGGTTATGTATTCAGAAAAGCCTGTATTTACTGTACTCCTAAAGTATGACGTGTGAGTTAAAACCAGTAAGGAGTTGCAACAAAAACCTGAGGAACTCACCACTTCCAACCACTTGTAGACACACAGGAATTCACATAGCTGAATAAACCAAGTAACATGAATTTTGTCGACAAAATCTCGCCATTCATTTTCTATGCCGCTTAATCCTTTGTCGACAAAATGCATTTTGTTATCCAAACCTGGCTGTAGTGTGTCATTCCACAGATTTCACTGACTCCCGATAACTGTCCTACAAGCTGTATCTAATGATATGCAGTTGCTGACCCCATGTAGGGGAAGTGGCTAGACCCTGAATATTTCCACTGTACAAGGTGGTCACTCTTCCCATGTCACTGCCTCTCAAAATACCAGCCCCACCACCAACGCATCTTAACGCTCATCTCTGTGAAAGACGCTTTAACAACACCTGAGGCTGAGTATTATCTCTGTTCTATGTTTCTGTAGTGGAGGTCCCAGGCATGGGCTGCAGAGCCCCTGTCAACAAAATATCACCCAAAGTAACCTTTACAAGGTAAGCACAACATTAAACAACATTAAGATTTTTTTTCTTCTACTGACTTCATGTTACTACATCTTAGGTCATTGTCATTTATCAATATCAATAGTGAGTACTTGAAATATGTGCAAGCTGCTTTTTTTTTTTTTTTTTTGAAAGTGGCAAAGGGGATTGGGTGCTAGGGGTGGGGCAGTGCCTTGATAATGTAATCAAAACTGGAGGCCTTTTCGAATTTGCAACCGTTTCCTTTGTTGAAGCAGAGGGAACTGTTGTTTTACCTAAAATAAAAAAATAAAAACTTTGGAGTCCCCCGTCTGGCAATCATATACATTGGTATTCAAAAAAACAAAACGAGCTTACAGGAATCTTAGCTTATCGGTTATGAAACAATGATCATATGGAGGTTCAACAGACTGCAGGTATACAGCAGTTCACATTCAGAATAGCCTTGACACCAACCACTTCAACTGATCCAAGAACTAACCCTTATTGTCACTACAGGAAGTGTCGTCCTTATGAGGGGCTCTGAAAAAGATGTGACCTGTGTCATTGTTGCATCACATTTAGGTATACAGTGGAACCTCGCGTTAGCAAGTGCCTCGGTTGGCGCATTTTTTGGTTTACGTCTTATTTTTGTGTACATTTCCCTGTTGGCGCGAGTCTAGTGGTACACTGCGTGAATCCAGCCGTGCTAGTAACGTATGATCACGGCTGCAAAATAACCCACAATGGCGCCAATGGAAGTTGCAGGTGCCAGCATTTTGATAACGAAGGTGAGAAACAGTTTTGAATTCAAGAAATAACTCGTAGCAAAATATGAAGGTGTCGTAGGTGTGGATATCTCTTATCTCTGATGTCTCTGCTCGTCATCCCCATATTTCTCAACAATCACGTCTTCAATCAAGATAAAAATGTTTTCTGCATTTTTGGGTGTCTGGAACGGGTGAATTGGATTTGCATTATTTCTTATGGGGAAAAATGTATTTGATTAGAGTGCGTTTCAGAACAGATAAACGGCGCTAACCGAGGTTCCACTGTATTTGCATATAGGAAGGCACTGAGACTTTTACAAAAGACACAAAGCAGTTCTATTTAAATTGACCTGTTTGTTGTGATAACACTCCTAGTTGAAACTGGGTAAACGTCAGGTATTCCAGCTTATGACCACCCTATGTCATTCACAATAACACATTGGAATCCATTCCAGCTGTTTTTCCAAGCACATTTTAAATTGCTGTCAAACTTTGCTTCTATAGGAAAGAATACAATTCAATGACTAGATTAAAACACACCATGATCACACTGAAGTCCAAGTACTGAGTGGAAACCACTTGATGAAATGGAACATGGCTCAAAAATGTGGGCTGTCTGTACTTCACTGAAGGCAAATAAAACAGCTCAAACAAAACCGTACAAAACGACACCTCACGCAACTGAATCTGAGAAGCAACCGGCCTGACCTCGCAAGTTTGATTGTGCACTCAACTCAAAAGGTCAAAGTCAAAAGTTTAGGTGAAAAGTGTTGCTTTATTTCACCAGTTAAGTCAGCGCTCGCTTGGCTCTGTCACCCCGCATGGCAGTGTCTGCTCAAATAGGCACAGTTGGCATATCAGGCTAGCTACATTGTCAAAGAGCCACATACATAAATCCATCTGTAATGATCTGATTCCTCTTTTGCTGCCAAACGCTCCACGTCCAAAAACATATTTTACATGAGAGAAAAGGACAGTCTCAATACCACCTCAAGCGCTACGAGCAGTACTTGTGACAAAATCAAACAAGAGAGAAAAAAAATGACATTCTTTTTTTGTAATAGGCTCACTCCATTATACACCAAAGCAGGCTAATACACACATTCACACTGTAAACATACACGCATTCAAGCTCACTTTATTTTGTGAAGTTACACGTCTAAGAAGATTGCCCTGTTTATAAGTGCTCGGACAGAACCACATACCCAAAAACTGGTGCAGCACACCCCTGTCTCAGTTATGCTTCAGGAAAATGCAAATACAAAAGCTCAGCCAATTCAAAGTTCGATTGTGAATAGTTCTGAATGCAATTATTTTTGCTTTGTTTTTACAACATCAATGTATATGAATACATCTGCTTCACAGAAAGCCCCCAGTTATAAAAATATATCCATCGCGTGCATATATTTTTATGAATATGCAGCCCGTGAACCCAGCTGGCACAAGGGGTCCCATGTGCGCTGCTGTCGAGAGACCTCCTTATAACTTTTCCCCTCATTTGGAGATGAGTGTTTGGTCAGAAAATTTGCAGTCTTTCTTCTTAATCCTGGTCCTTTCATGTTGAATTTCTATCTTAAAATCTGAAAAGAATAACTCTTGAAGTGAAGGGAGATTAAAGGTGTGATTCAGAGAGGAAATGTCGGCCCCCGGGTCATGTCGAAGTTAGGGTTGTGGGGTTGGGGTTGATTGTGGTCCGTTTTCTTTCCATTTTACTCATTGTTGTTATTGCTGCTCTCCAGGTCTTTACACTGAATGTCTCCGCCACTGTAATCTGTCCCGGGGAGTTGAACGCCATACTTGTCCACGCACCAACAGATACCCCGTTTGCGGCCACGGGATGGCTTGCACTGTGGGGCAGGAAAGAGGAGTTTGAGTGAAACCGATGGATGGTGTGCATACGTGCATGCGTCTGGCAAGTGCATCCATACGTATGCCCACAATAAGTTAGTCGTGCATCATGTTAAGAGTTAGTTTGGGAGATACAGCAAAACCGAATATACAGTAACAAAAAAAATCAAAATTCTACTGCTGATTAAACATAGTTCATTCATGTATGAGGACGTAAATAAACCATCCCTGGTCCATTTATTTAAACTAGTGTGTGACAAGTTTGGGCAAGTTGATGGGAATAAATGACAGTATACAGTCAGTTTTCGGAGGCCCTGGTTTTCGTATGATTGGGTTTTCGACTGAAATTGTCACCAAAATGTTGCCTTGGTTCTCGTACACTGTCTCAGTTAACAGACTGTTGTATTTACCCTTTGGTATATTGATAGGATTGATAGCATGTTTATTTAGCCATTTTGGATCACACGCCCCACATCAAATCTCGCAATACTACAGTAACTTATACAATACTACGGTATCCTGGAAGGCACATTCATTTGGCAAACTCAAATGAGAATGTTAGACAAACTATAGTAGTCCTTTGCCCTTTGTTTCCGTGAAAATGAGTGCCCAAACAAACTTTGGTGACTCACTGTCCATGCATTTTTTTGTTAAACGCGACTGTTCCATATCCCGCCATGAGGCCAAAGAAAGTTGCAAGTGCCAGCAATTTGATAAAAAGGTGACAAACACTGTTAAATTCAGGAAAGAACTCGCTAAATCACAAAGTATGAAGATGGCTTCCGCGTGGCCAATCTCGCCAGGATGTACGGAAAGTACGCATCAACAATAAGCCATCCTGGCGAAGAAAGACGAAATCAAGGAAGCTAGTGTTGTGGAAAGGGCAAGGGTGTTAACAACATGACGTAATGAATTATTAATGACTCTTCTCACACTTTGTTTTCTGAGTTTCAGCTGCTCCCCTCCAGGTGGCGATAAATGGCTGCTAAATTTAGAACCAATAAGATTTTTAAAATTGTTTTATATCTTTTGTTTTTGCTCTGTATTTATAGGTGCTTGTATATAAGTGTAGGCATTACAATGCTAATGATAGTTGTTTTATTTTGTTTTATTCCTATTTCACTCTCGCAATTGAACAAACAAAAAACCCATTAGCATTTGTTTTAAGAGCTATATTGTGTATTAGTGTGTACTGTATGATTTTTTGTTGGTTGTCGTAAAACTCATTATTCTCTGTAAAATGTATTTTTGTTCATATTTTTGGGTGTCTGGAACGGGTTCATTGGATTTACATTATTCAATATCAGAAACATTTTGCTTTGGTTTTCATACGTTCCGTTTTTTGTCAGACCCTTTGGAACCAATAATAACAAAAACCAAGATACAGTTGTCCCTCGCTACATCACGGTTTGAACATCGCTCCCTCACTCTATTACAGGTTTTCAAAAATGTATTAATTAATGAATGATCACTGTTTTTTTGGTTATTATTAGTAAAAAAATATATATTGAAAGAAAAATTACATGTAGTAATCTGGTCACTTGGCGTCGATAATGTTACATTGATGAGACATGACGTTAGATGACATTACCGTCACACTGCATGTAGTCAGCCATGGCAGGCCCGACATGATCGGATGGAAAAAAAAGGTTCTTCTCTCATTCCGTGTGGAAGTGGTAAGTTTTGGCTAACTGGTTAGCTTGGTAGCTTGCTATAACAGCAACGGCCGTGTCTCATGTCCCTGTAGTGATCCCGTAGTCTGCGCAATGTGGTGTAAACAAAGGATAATAGGAGTATAAAGGTGACTATAGGGGTGCTATTTCATGTCTACAGGGTTCTAATAATGTTAAAAACTGTATTTAGAAAGTCATGAACAGGTTTTCTATGCTTTATCTACGAAAATTTCTACAACGACATCCTACTTTGCAGAAATTCAATTAGCTCGGTTGGGTCTGGAACCAAAAACCTACACCTAAACACTTCAAAGTGTGCACCAAATTTTGGGGAGATTCTTAAAATTTAAATGAAAAAATCAAATTAAAATTCCATCTGACTTATGGGGTCATATTTGGGGGTTTAATAACAACCCAGTAGGGGTGCATGTTTTGGGAAATTTGAACGATTGTAAAATAACCGTACAAAACATGGCAAATGTGATACACGCTTACCTGCTTGCGTTTGAAGAAACCTTTTCTGTCACAGTTGGGAAGATACAAAGACAGAGCCATTACTCGAGAAGTGTCCTTCATTCCCTGAATTATCCCATCAAGCTTTCTCCTGCAGGGTCCCTTTGAGATGAGACAATGTACAAAAAGTATTTGTTTGACTTGTTCGTGACTTTTAAGCTTCTATTCAAAGAAACTTTGCAGTAGAATATTTTATCACTCGTGGCTGCCTAGTAAAATAACAGTTTAAGATGATGCGAAGCCAGTATCTTTCACCAGTATTTGATACTCACAAATTCAGGTTCGTGTTTGTCAATGGGCAGAGGAGAGTAGTCCATCTGGGAGCCCATGGAGCGTTGCTTTCCCAGCTTCCTCTTAAGCTCCTTACGCATTGCATGGACTTTTTTACTGTTGACAATGTCTTTCGTAAGGAGTGGAACTTTAGCTGGCTGCAGCTCCTCTGTAATCTCTGTGGCCATGGTGTCCTCATGCTCTCGAGACTCACGATCTGTAACCCCCACAAAAGATGTAGTTCATGAATATCACCTCTTTCATTAATACTCTGAGCTCTTCATACTGTATGTGTGTTTTGCATCACTGTTTGTGTTATGTACGTCTGGCAATTACTGTGATTTCATTTTTAGGATTTTTAGATATCAAGCTTTGCAGCTGGTGTGTGTTAGAAGCAAAACAGAAGACGTTTAAGGCACTTGAACGGGCGTGACGGTGGTGGACATAAAAGGTAACAATTGTTATTGGACTTCCAAAGTTCCTGTACTTTGGCAATATTATCTGTGTAGCAGAAATTGTGTGCGTATTTTGAAAACAGCACATCCGTCGTGACTTCCACTGCAAGTCATTTTACTGGATGCAATTACAGTTCATATCAAAGCCCCACAATAAAACCGTGACATTCCTGTCAGGTTTTTATATCCTTGTTTTTATCCAATATCCAAGATTAATTCATCAATCAAGAAAAGATCATACATTTTATCACCGGTGGCGGAGCTACGGGGTGGCTGTGGCCACCCTTGGTCACTCGCCAGCCACCACAATTCTTAAGTGTGATTCAGCACGTAAATCTGTTAATATTGGAAGCTCTGTGTAGCAGCATGGTGGGCATCTAAACCATGGAGTCTAGAGTTAAGGCGTCCGCTTCCGTATTATGCCTTGCGTGGGTTTGGCCGCCATGATGTGACGAGAATCTAGAAATTGTGCATTGAAAACATGTCCTCGGCACACTGCTCAGCTATTAATTGGTCTAATAGACACTCCAAAAGCAGTGGCGGAGCTCTGGGGTCAATTTAGTGCCACGCCATGTAAGTAATGGTCTCACCTTGGCCACCCCAATGAAAAATTTCTGGGTCCGTCACTGTTTATCACCACTATATATAGGCACTAAAAAGGGAACAACCCTGACTACAGAGCAGCTTAAAAGACCAACAGGTTACTGGTGGCTGCAATCTACCTTAACAACAGCACAACACTCCTCCCCGTCCCCTACACACTTCATTCTCACATCCAGCCATGTCTAAAGTGCCTTCACGTCAGCACGTCAGCATGAATATTGTGACATGACAAAACAGCAGCTTTTTCTTAAATCCCATAAATACATAGGAGCAACAGATGTTCTTACGTGAGGAGTCAAATACAAATGTTTTTCATTTCAAACCATGCAACATTTAATTAATTCAAGCAAAGAGGCTCATCTTATGAATCTGGATATTTTATTCTAAATGCATCTGTCATTTTGTGTTGACCATATTAAAATCCTTCATTATAAAGACAATCCAAATAATGTTATAAATAATAATAAAAAAAAACCCTCTAAAACCAATCCAATATAAAATCGTAACGACAATACTCGTGGAAAAATTGCAATTAAGATTATTTTCCCAAATCAGCCCTCGTATTAACCCTTGCATCGCAGTTTATGGCAGGGGTGTCTGCGTACTGAAAAGTGAAAGTATGCAAGGGCCATTTTGGTATTTTGTAAAAGAAAAAAACTGCACCTCAGCTTTGTGATATCGGTGAAAAAGTGTATTATTAGTATGAGCTTCGGTCTTTGCTCTTTTTTTTTCATTTTTCCAACTTTCTTCTTAAATTTTCTTTTCGTAATATTCTGACTTTATTCCCATCATATTTTGAATTTATTCTCAGAATATTGTCACTTTTTCCCCAAGCTAAAAAAAAAAGGCCGCACGGTGGCCTTGTGGTTAGCATGTTGGCCACACAGTCAGGAGATCGGGATGATCTGGGTTTGAATCTCCGTTGGGCATTTCTGTGTGGAGTTTGCATGTTCCCCCCGTTCGTGCGTGGGTTTTCTCCGGGTACTCCGGTTTCCTCCCACATTCCAAAAACATGCATGTTAGGTTGGCAACCCTAAATTGTCCATAGGTATGAATGTGAGTGTGTCTCGCCCGAAGTCAGCTGGGATAGGCTCCAGCATACCCGCGACCCTAGTGAGGATAAGCGGCATAGAAAATTGATGAATGGAATTTTCCAAAACTTTTTTCTCTTAATATTTTGACTTTATTCTCATAAAATTGAAGTACAGTTTTTTTCCATTTCTGCTGATGTTTTTGGTTTTCATTTTCCAACTATTTCAGCTTTCTTCTTGTAAATTTTCTTCTCGTAAGTATAACTTTATTCCCATAATATTTTGACTTTATTCTCATAACATTCACATTTTTTCCGCAACTTACTTTCCCAAAAATTACGACTTTTAATTCAAGTACACGTTTTGACGTATTGCTCCCTCGTCGTGATCAGCTATTGGTTTATTTAAACTCGCTAATCAATGATTGCCCTCCATAATCAAATTCTAAAAGTCATATGAAACATCTTAACATTGTCAGAATTTTTATGGGATCACAAAAGTCACTCCTAAAATTTCTGGCTATGACTGTATATTATATTGTCCTTTTAAAATTTTTATAATATTGTGCATAATATATTGTAGAAGATTTATGTGAAAATCTGAGCTGGTAGAAATAGCAGAATATAACAATGTATTCTTCCAAGCAGAAGGCATTTTGGTTTGAAATATTTCCAATCCAATCCAGCACAGTGGTCCAAAGTGCTGCACAGAATAATATTTCAGTTACGTCACGAAGTAATTTACGAAAGCTGCCCAATTCATGTTCTTATTTTATATTTACGCTATCTTTGTTTTTACTGCACAACCTTGGAACTGATGACAAATCCTTTAAATTTTGGTCCGAACCAGAGTACTTAACGCAAACAGCCTCAAAGGTTGGGCACGGTAGTCAACAACAGAGGAGGACTTATGATGCCATTTTAAGGCAATGGTGATAATTTTTCATAGTAGTCTACCAGTTATTTCACTTAATATTGATTACATGATTTTCATTTTTCCCCCAAAAACATATGTTAAAAAAGAGCGGTCGTCTTATATTCCGAGATTTGGGTTGTTACGCTGTCATTGTGTTAACAGGCAAATCAGCAGGTTTATAATTTCTAAAACCCACTGGATTGAAACTGAACAGAAATGCTGCAATGCAAATGAACTACAGTAGAACCTCGGTTAGCATGTTTTTCAGTTAACGCCGAAAATTACGCCAACATTTTACCTACGTTTGAGTACATTTTCTGACTAGCGTACACTATGGTGCACGTCGTCATGTTATTAATACACTGCGTGAGGCCAACTGTGTTCTTAATGTGTTTATGTCACAAAACGTCCTTGCTAGCAGCCCATTAGCTTGTTAATACATGGAAACAGGAACCAGAAGTGAACTCCGTCACCAGTCTGCGATGTCATCAGCGGTTGACTCTAGTTCCTTGCTAGTTAACTAACACAGTTACGCCACAAGTCTAGAATTACAGTTTTACATGCATAAAACAATACTAACTGCAAAATTACAAATGAAAGGGATAAATGAACATTTACTGTAAGATGACTTTTGCTTTCATTGAAGATGACGTGTTGACAAATAGTTTTTTTTTGGTTACAGTTGGACCTTCTGGAATGGATTAATAATGCTAACCAAGGATGTATATACTGTAAATACAATATATTGCTGTTGAAATCAATATTGCCGTCTAATTTATGTTTGAAATGTCTTTCTAACCCTGAAAAGAAATCAAACGAACTATGCAGTTTTGAGTGTCAAAAGTGCAGTGACAGTAGCGAGCGTGTGCTGCCATACCAACACATAAGCAGGTGTCGTCTGTTTGTGTTTGTGCTACCAATTGCTGCCTTCTGTTTATTTACATAGGAGAGGCCCAGGCACAATCAACAGCTGACAAACTACAGCTGACACAAAACTTTCCAAATAAATAGTCCTCAGCGAAATCTGCCGTCAAACGCAGATAAACAGTGTTAAACAGCTCATAAGGCATCTCGATTGATCGCTGAATAAAGTTACCATACTCGGTATGTTGTGCAAATAAACTGCATCATATGCTATCAAGGGACTGTCAGACTGTCATTTTCTAATGCCTTTTGTGGAGACAGCGTTTTTAAAAATAAAAATATCACTTTTTCTGTAACTTACTGCACATTGCAGTACTTGTCTGATTACTGGACTGCTCTTGATTGAGCAAGTGATCATAACAATGAAGATATTTAAGATTGGAGGACGTGTCTTGGTAGGATATCCATAGGTTGGGGTCCCTTATCCTGAGCATACCACCTCCTTCTACACCCCCTCCTGTATTTAGAGCTCAGCCTCTCTAAGCCAAGACCCCCACCAGAGGTGCTTTGACGCCACAAAAAGAAACCCTCCGTCCCCCCTCCAGCTTAGTTGTACCACAAGTACTGAGTTATTGTAGGGGCTTGGACTAGCTGAAGCTATGATGCCAGTGGACGACCCCGGTTATATTTATCTGACAAGGAAACCCGCTGTGGTGCAAAGGGCCAGACGCACTGAACCAGAGAGGAATGTTGGCTGCAGACTGTAGGCCAACTGCTGTTGAAATACAAATCAACCTCCATACGCGTACAGGGGCATGGAAGTGAGACAACGCGTTCGCAAACTATGTATTAACAAGTTGCTAACTTTGCTGACTATTCCTAGGGAAAGGTAGCAGGGACACAAACGACGAGGTTCTGATGTTCAAAGAGCCCCGACACAGCTTGAGTGTCTGGAGTCTCTAGCAGGGGAGGGGGAGAAGGTGATTACCGGAAATGGGTCTTTGGCTTCTGTACAGCCATCTCTTTGAAATTAATCTCACAACTCATGACTTGGCAGGCCTTGGGTTTGTGTTTAGATGTGCCCTTGTGTCTCCCTCCCAGACTACCGCGCTATTATTTGCTGAATATAAATACGTCCAACAAGCACTCCTATGTATACCGTTCATGACTACTTTTATTTACTTCATTTTTTTGCTGTATATTTGAATCCTTTTGGGACACATTGTGTTATCTTACCAAACACAGTGGCACCTGGGTTTCTGACTAAAAATTACACGGAGCAATTTTTCCCAGGGGCAATAATGTAAATCCAATCATTTGTCCAAGACAATCAAAATATTAACAAAAAGTGGATTTTATAGAGAATAATTATAGTTATACTTGCAGAAAAATTGTAATAATTATAAATGATGAATAAAATGGATAAATGAACATTTCACATTACTTTTACCTTTCATGATGACTCGTTGAGAAGACGGCGAGGAGCGGACAGATTGTTTGTGATCTCACCTATACGCCTTCCGCAAAATTTGCTTCCTTCATTTCTTATTTCTTCGCCAGGATGGAAGTTATTGTTGAGGCAGCAAACGGACTAGTTTGTGTAACTTTTGTGTAACTCCATCCACATTGCGGCCCGACCGATTAATCAGGCCCGTTATAGCCAAAAGAGAATAATCGGTAATCTGCCAAAATATGGTCGGTTAACGCCGATGTTCACACTTATTTTTCACTAATAAAATGTAGGTAATGTGGTGTTTTTCCTAAAAATGATTAGGGCCCAAACAATTAATTTAATCTGCCGATTATACCTATTGGAGAATAGATGTTTACTGAAAAAGTTCTACTTTTTGCACTATGGCCTACCTCTGTTAGACAATGAAAGTGAAAGTAAATGTCTTAATTCATAAAGACTGCATGATTTTATTTCCCAGAGGTTTACTGACTTTTTGCACATTATTTTTTTTTGTTTTATGTTCAAATTCTTCATATGCTGCCTCTGTTCCACACAATTTCTGATAGCAAATGTATTTTAAAATAGTGCAATGTTCTCCCTTGAATGTATGTCTTTGTAACAAGTGTTTGTAACTGTATTTAAGCCATCAAAATCAGATATATTTGCCTGAAAAATGTAAAAATTAAAACGGCTGATATATTGGTTATCGGAATTTTTTATGCCCTAATAGTGGAATCGTCATCGACCCCCAAAAAATCCATATCGACTGAGCCCGAGTCACATTTTTATTAATACCAAAAGATTAAACGTGCCAAAGGGTGAAATACAACAGTGTGTTAAGTGCAATATTGTACAATAACCGAGACAGTCTACGACGAATTTTGGCGAAATCGTTGCCGAATCATACCAAAACTGGGACGTTTGAAAACCGAGGTCTGGTCCGGAATGGGTTGTGCAATCAGACGTAAAATTACAGCTTGTAATTGAATGCGTAGTTCAGTTTGAACACTTTGGCAGTATTGTATACATGACACTGGAGCGGCAACAATTAATCAATGCATCAATGATTAATTCATTATCCAATTAATCGACAACTATTTTGGTATTTGATTGTTTTTTTATTTTAAAATGTAAATAGCCTCCGATTTCAGCCTCTCAGATGTTACATTTTTTTACATTTCCGTCGTCATCCATGAAAGCAGACCTATTATCTTTGTGTTTGAGGCAAAACAAGATATTCACACACATCAGCTTTGACTTTGGCAAACAGTGATGAACATTTTGGCCTCTTTTCTAATATGTTGTGGACCTAACCACTAACTGTGTTTGCTTCATAATGATTCGGTCCATCTAGAACCTAATCGATTACTCGATTAATCGAAACAAGCTTCAGATTAATGGATTTAGAATATAATCTTCAATTGCAACCCGATACGATAGACTTTATGTTGACAATTTTGTGACATTTATCAAATCTTTTCAGGGTGGGCTCTTTGATGAGCAGCTCATACCAGTTCCTCCATGCTTCAGGTGCCCAGCTTTTAAAGGAGGCTTAGAGGGTCCATATTTTAACCCCTGAAACGCAGCCAAGCACTGGACAGATGCCAGGTGAGCCAAGTCATGTGCTTCGCCACCATTCACTTGAGCCCAAAGCCGTGCTGCCATCTTCCCGTCCACTTGAGTTCAAGATTTCAATTAGGACAGAAGAAGCTCAAGAAGGTGCACCTGATACGTCTCTGTTTAAAAATTAACATCTGCACATAATTATGCTTCATAAATAACCCACGCAGAGCATCACTGATAAACCATGCCTGTTTTGGATGATGGTCTTTCCGGGATCATTGGTGCCATGAAATACAATTTAGGTGGCCACATAACAATAGAGTCTCACACCTTCCATTGGAATTCCCTGAGTTACACCACGCTATGTCCGGCCTTTGATAAAGCCAGTCTCAGATCAGCATCTGAAATTACATCTTTTCAAGATGCAAGCAAGCAGTGAATAGACTGCTGTTTAATCTCAACAGAGGTGGGACAAGATAATTATAGGGATAAATGAGCCGGAGGGCCTGTGTCATATAAAGTGTGATGCTAGAAAACCATCCTTCAGCCTTAGTCTGCCTATTTAATATTTGAGCCTAAGGCCTGATATTCCTGCAGTTTCTGGGTGGCACGGAAGGTGCATAGTGAAACTGAGGTCCTGATGACCACGGAAAAATTGTTATAGCAGCTGGAAAAGAATGTTGACAATTTAGAATGGTGATTTTTTTTTTTTCATCACTGGGATAAAATAAAAGAGTGACATAACATTTTAATTATGTAGTCGTGGTTTTGTTCCAAGCAGCCAACAGGTTACGCCCTCCTCTCCACAAAACCTGCTGTGCACAAAGTCTGGCACACATCTTAGCAGAGACTAATTGAAACAGCTTTATTTCAACTAAATTGTGTCTTATCTAATATTAAGTTATTCAACGGAAATCAACGTTTTAAATCGGTATATCCTCTTAGCATGAATTCCTGTTTACTGAAGTCAACGTCACAGGTTGCAGGAAATACCTTCAGAATCGCATTGTTCACACAGAATCGTAGCTATTTATGCCACGCATTCAGGAAACCAGGACGCAAGAACAATCCGATGATTAAAAAATTGTCAAACACAACATATGAGAGGATGTAAGATATTTCAAGAAGGAAAACGGCTTGATGGAATAAACTTTTGGACCTTTCTACAGCTGCAAATAAATGATCACTCTATGTTGTATGTCATGAGGATTTTATCAGAGGAATGTGAATTGCTGTTCTGCTCGACGTTCCAAATTTTGGTCTGAGGTCTCTTCCCACATCTATGTTTGGGTTTTTAATGAGCTACATTGACGGACAAAACCTCTTTTTTGGTTAGCTGTCACCGCAAGACAATTACTGGGTGCAACAAAGCAATGTGATATCACGAGGTAGAGCATAAACAGCACACCACAGTTTAAAGACTTTTTTGTAACGTCATATTTTTGTATTTTAATACGCACGGGAGGCATTTAATGTCTAATTATCTTGTGATGTCTAAAAATAAAATATTCCTTAAATCCCTAACTTGTGCATGTAAGACTGTGAAAGATTGTGATTAATATTGTTTGCAAATAACTAGAACACATGGCCATAGAGAGTGATGTTTTACCTAGTGGGGAAGTTCGTAAAATTACAGTTTTATGATAAAAAAATGTCATAGAGTTGTCAGAAGTGAAATAGGTAACTGTGTTTTTTTACCCATGTTGACATCTTAAATCCTGGGAAGCCCAGGTTTTTGTAGGACTTGTTTTTCGGCAAAAACGATCGCCACAAAAAAGTCACAGTTTTCCTACACTGCCTCGGTTATCGTACGGCCATAGAGTGCGGCTAACAAACTAGTCAAGTACTCAAACAAAACATCCACGCATTGATGACTCAGTCTCTTTGAAGAATTGATAGTGCTTCTTTTAGAGTTGGGACACTATAGACAGATTCCAGCCAGGGAATCATTAAATCATCTTTATTATGAGCGGGTGAGTGGTTTATTTGTTCATAAAACGCACACAGAACTCTGCATCTGTTTCATACCTTCCTCATTTCAAACACTGCGCTGTGCGCACTGCATATTGTGAGTGTTAAAGGTGTCTGTGCTTTTTTTTTTCCCGTGCTTTATTTATTTTTTCATGCCAGAACTTTGTTGAAGAAGGTGAGAAACAAAGTACGACGGTAGCATCATAGTACATTTGTAATGCAGAGGTAGGAACTTTCAACACAGGTTGCAACGGGGAATGGTTTAACAGCAACACATAACAGACGCATGTAATACTATAATTAATTCACTATAAAATGTGTTTTGTGTGAATACTTTCGGGTGTCTGCAACGGATTAATTTCTGATATGAAAATGGTATTTGTTTTTTGTACGTTTTGGTCTTTGACCATTTGGAACAGATTCATGTCTCATACAGACCTTTAAATGTGAACATATGGACAAACTGCTAAGCAATAAACGCTGGATTGTTTAGAAACGGCATGTTTTTCTTGCATCAGTGATATCAACAATTTCAGTGCAAATGCGGGATTTTGAGTCGAGCAAATACCACTGTATGGCTTTGCTGGGCACTCATGCGTGTCAGCTCCAGTGGTGTAGTGTGTCCCTTTGATGACAACGTAACTCAATATCAAAGTCAGAGCTTATGTATATGTTTTCTGGCATGACATTTTCCATGACTTACAGGCTTTTCTCCTATAGTCTTCATGCACTTGAATATGAACCCGATGACCTTCCGAGTAACCTATAATAACTTGGAGCAGTATGCTAAGCTTTCACTGCACATTTCTTGGTTGCTCAAGGTGAGACAGATGGACAGCCACATTGCATGTCCATCATGACGCTGTCAGGCAGCAGTTACAGTAACCCTAGCCCAAACCGATGCTTCCTCCTCTCTCTCCCTGTGCCCCAGTGGTGGCTATGGTCAACATAAAGCACACACAAGTTCATTTAATTGCGTTTTAATATATGTAGTGCCAGAATAAGTAATTTAAGGACACAGTTTATAGAGAACAAGTCTATTGTTATTTTATTAACATTTATTTTTCTCATTTCTGTCTCTATAGGGTTCAATTTCTCATCTGTTCTTATCGCGTACGTGCCCCCTCCTTCACCCACACACATGCTGTCCACGTGCATGTGTGCACCTCGAATGTAACTGTAGAGAAGCGATTGCATTACAGTTGGCTATGCTGCGTTTAGTACATTTGTGTAAACCTCAGGCTAACACTTGTTGGGCAAAATATAAGAAAAGCACAAGTTCAACGCAGACCACACAGTTTTGTTCATGTTTTGAAACCTTTTAAAATATTACAAAAAAAGCCCCGGAAATAATCATTTTCAGGGTGAAACGGTCAGGGTGAAACATCACAGCTTACTGTTGTTGCTCCTTAGTTATAGTAATTTAACTATCCTACAATTTGCACAACCAGTCATAATGGCCATGGAGTAATGCATTGAATGATGCGGAGTATTATTAGAAGTGAATTTCATTCATACATTTGTTAATATCGATATACAGTATATATACTCATCACACACTGATCACAACCGCGTGACTACGGCAATATTGACACCTATTTGCAGGTCGGCATTTCCTTTCTGTGTGAAAAATCTAAGCAATTGCAGAGTTAGGCATCAGATGTTTGCTGAACTGAGATCTTGTGAGCTTGAAAAGGTTTGTTTTGTTGGATATATGTTCGGTTTCTTGTATTCAGACATGTTTTTAGGTGCAATAGATGGAGTTTTTAGTTGTCATCTGCCGTCTTCCTCAGAAGGGTGACAACGACTGCAGGATCTGGATTCAGGACCAGGATCGAGACACGTCAAGGTAAACAAACTCCATCTAACATACCGAAAAAACGTGTAGAAATATAAGAAACGGAACATATGTGAGACCTCGTGAGGTCAGGAACAACATGACGTGCCACCTTATGTCATGCACGACGGCACTTCTAGCGCTGTTTTATGTGACTTTGGAGGCATCGCTCATCTTGAAAGTACCAATCAAACTGTGATTGTCAGTTACTTGTCGGTAAAGACACAAGGTTTTGATGGATTTCCGTTTATATGTGGGTTAAGCATCCTGGCTTTGGAACCACTGCCGAATCATCTTTTGTTTCTTGGCAAAGTGCAATCTGTTGGAACTAAAAGTCCTTTCAGAAGCTTGAAGGATGAGGGGCCTGCTGCCATGAAGTCATAGCTGCTGGCATGCTTTGCAGGCGCTGTATCACTCCAGTAGGCCTAACTAAGTTTGAGCATGTCTCATGACTTACAATTCAGACAGAACTTTAGGCCACAGTGCGACAAAACATTAATTAATGCTTTGCCGGGACATGAGCCCAGATGCAGAGTATCAGTGAGGATTCATTACTTACAAATTTTGGACTGCAACATTTCCCCACTCCCATTGTTTGGGCCCACCATTCAGAAGGCTGCTGCTGTCATGGTCTCCTGAGTGTTGTGCACACTTGAGCTCCCCTTCCCTGTGTTTACCTTGCTCAGCTTGTATAGCATACACACAGCTGCAACCCCACACCACAAGAAACTAGACGCTTGCCTCGCCAGTTCCCATCCATGGAGCTGTTTAACAGAAGGCTTTTTAGAGGACAGAGAAGGCCAGAGGCATTCTGCTGAATCACTGCGTTGCGACTGAGTGCCCACGCAATAAACGGACTGCCAGAAAACCTGCAGTGATCTGTGAGCCAACAAAAAGTCATGTTCCCTCTCTGTGTAGTGTCTGTGATTGTGTTCTGTACGCATGTCGCTGAAATTTAATAGTAGTTGGGAAGCATCACTTGTATGTTGTGGGGACTGTTGCACTGGCTTCATAACTCTAAGGGAAAGTTTGACAACTTGCTTTTAGAGTTACGGAGTTAAGCTTAATACAGAGGATACGTGCATTGAGGGGTCTTAGCAAAAAAAAAAATGTAAAAAAAGTTTGCAAAGAAAGGAAATCATTGAAAACACGCAAAATAAATGCAAGTGGCATGCATGGCGTACATACCCTACTGATCCATCCAAATCCTCAATGAGACAAATTGTGGCCTACAATGAGCCTTGTAGCCACAATGCATGTGCCGACCAAACTATTCATCCACAAGCCGGAGTGACAGACCTGTTCCATCTCTCACAAATGCCTTAACATGATTTAAACCCAGAGCTCAACTTGCTTTTCTGCCTTTGTCCGACTCCCTGTCTTGTTTCCCTGTCTGTATCCCTCGGGTATAAAGATTTAGTGGTAATGTGACTCCGTAAGGCAAAGCCTGCCTTTTAAAACGCACTTAGACGCGACTCAAAAGTGTGATGAAAAGCATTCATTTTCTTTCGTCTATGACTTTTAATAGCTTTCATGTCATCACCTAGGCAAGTTACTTGACTCATGTAGCATCGCGGTCCAGAACCTTTCTGAGCCAACAGGCTGGCTTGTGTTGCATCCCCCCCCACCCCCCTCCTCGGCCCAGGACGTGATCACGTGCACCCAACATTGACGTCTGAGTCATTACTGAGACATTAACTTATCGGTAAATTACTGTTCTAATGTTATTTTCAACTATATTTTATAATAAACTTTTTTTTTTTTTTTAAATGTACGCATCCCAGTACTAGTTCATGGACTGAGCCGAACCAGTGGTTGGTGACCCTGATGAACAGCATAGACAAGGGAAAAGTGACAGACATTGGGGGTCAGAATAAAATACTAGTAGGTTTACAGCAGTAGCAACAGAATCACACTTAAGGACCCACTTCTGTCTGTCATGTGTACAAACACCTATAATGTGGTCTGTTCCTTACAATAAACATACGATAAAGTATAGCTGAGTCCTGGATCGATTTGCAGCCCCACTTTGACAGCCAGTGTCCCGCAGAGGAGGCTCATCTCAGCGGGGACCATCCCATGAGTGAGGCGTCTAGCGGCTCACAGCAGATTAACAAGCAGCAGTAAAGCAGCAGTGGAGCGTTTTGCTGTTCTAAACTCTTTGTGGACGCATTCATAAAGCATCATCATTACAGCCACGCGCATTATGCGGTATTCCGGCGTGCAACTTGCATGAGAGAAGACATAAGAAGCTCCAAGGCGCTAAATTAAATCAGATGACACCTCATAGGCTGCCATCTGTCAAACAAACGGTCCGTCAGGGAGCAACTTTTTTAGATTGCAGCACCATCTGGATAGAGGATCAAATAGTGGGGGCGGGGGAATAATCAATAACGTGGGTTAATTAATTGATTAAACAGCTTTATATCAGACCCCGCGGTGTGCGCGCCATATGTATTGATCCTAACATGAATGTGCGAGGCTTACCTATTGGTGGGTGCGCTGGTTTGTAGCCCTTCTCGTTGGTGCACACTCCCCTGCCGTGGAGGAGGGCGTGCAGGGGCTTCTCCTCCCCGCTCCTGGGCAGGCAGCGGAGACCCTGCGCGCACGTCCCCGTGTACACGCCGCACGCTTGGCCCTCGGACAGCGCGCATGTGAGGCAGCAGCCGCAGCCCGGCTCCTTGACCAGCTGGCAGCCGCTCGGGATCGGAGGACACATGGACATCGCCTTGTCGTCGCACGGCTCGCACGGCACGTACGAGCCAAAGCAGCCGGACAGTCCCGAGAGAAATGTCACCAAGAGGCAAAAACTCCCGAACATCTTCAGACGTCTTGTCTTCTGCTAGAACGTCAAGATCAAACTGCGCACAGGAGGAGGAGGAGGAGGAGGGGGGAAAAGTGCTCTAATGAACACAATGCCTCAATCAGATAATCCGATTTTAAGAGTCTTTATCCAAGAGTGTTGCTATCTAATTTAAACGACAGGAGCAAAAAGCACATTAATTAAGTAAAAAACGTCCTCTGCAGGAGCAAACCTTTGCATTTACACTCCACTCCCCCTTCAATTAGCACTACTTTCTCACCAGAAGTTCCAGAGCAGACTGATCAACTTGAGAGCTGCCTTGGCTTTTTAAAAACAGACCAAACCCCGAACTATGAATACTTAACAGCAGTAAAGGGAGGCGCACTTGTTCCGTGGCTTGGCCGCCCGCCATCCCTTTTTTTTTTTTTTTTTTTTTTTTTAACAAGCCCAGCAAGGATCCCTCTTTCACCAAAGGGTGGGCGATATTGCAGATATTGGGATCAATCCGATACCATGTAAATACTGGAGCCAGTTTTGCCGATACTTATACTTTTTACTGGAATATTTACAAGATTATTGAATGATTTTGTGATTTTTTTTCTTGAATTTGTTCATTGTGATTATAATCAGAATAAACACACGACAAATGTTTTGGGCAAACAAAAACAAAACTAAAATTTTAACCGGGATCCAGGATGTGCAGAGGTTACTTCAATTAAATTGATACTGATAAAGATACTTTTTATTTTGATAATCTGATACCAAGTAAAAACAGGACCAGTATTGCCGATACTTTATACTAGAACATTTTACAGATTATTGTATGATTTTGTGATCTGTGCTCGCATTTTTTGAACAACAAACTAATTTGTGAGCAATTTAACAATATATAAATATAACAATGTCAACAATTATTCTCTTATTCCCACAAATAGCTAAACAAAAGCAAAAACAAACCTTTAGGGCAGCGTTTAGTTGTGCAAAATGGCAATCCTAGCCCACCCTCTTTCCATTTTTCAAGAAAATAGAACACACATGTTTCTTTGCAGGATTCTTATGTGCCTGTGCCATACTGCAAATTGATATTGATGTTACCTTTCACGTTTGCCCCTCCTTGCTTTCACCAAATTGTTTTGTGTTGGAAGCTGGACAACTGGGCTACTGATTGGCCGTCTGCCTACTTAAAACTGTTTTTTTTTTGTAGCCGGGAGATGCCATTTTTTTCTTCCATGCTGGCTTGGACTTCTACTTTTTAAACATTTAATAGTTGCAGCATCCTCTAGTGGTTCGTTCAGTTGCTCTGCATTTCTTTGTTTTCCTGTGTTGACTTGTTGGCTTTTCAGTTAATTCTGCTCTCTCCTTTGTTGGCTTTGTTGTACTTTGAGCGGCTATAACCGTTTTTTGGCCTCTGCATCTGAAGTCCGGACTGACACAGCACATAACGCCGATACAGATACTTTTCACTTGAAATTCAATAATTCAATTTTTGCAAAATGTAGGCAAAAAAAAACATTTATTTTCATCAACAAACTCATTTGTGAGCATTTGACCAATGTAACAACATCAACACAATAATACAATTATGTTGTTATGTACAACTTCTGGAGCAAAATAAAGTAAATAGTGCAAAATAATCAAAAGCAAAAACCACTATTGGCTCTCATTCAAATCCTCCAAAGACTTCCTGTGTCCAAGGACTTACTGCCTGAGTTTGTAAACAATGTGGATATAACAATATCAACAATGTAACAAATAAAACAGTGCAACAAAAAACTGATATTTGTGTGTCCTGGAAACTGGACAACATTTCTGTTTGCTATGCATTCATTCACAGTCAAACCAGTATAATTTGTGTACATTATGACAATATTTTCTTATTTGGGGTATTGCACATAGATTATTTTATACATTCAACCATCATGCCCAAAAGCCACCTGCACCTGTTGCATCCACTGGACATCATTTGTGTCAAAATTGTGGCCACCTTGGTCCTCCTCCCTTCATGCATGTGGGAAGAGGAAAAAAACAAAAACAAAAGAGATCTATGGGGGGAAGATGTCACGAATTGTGAGATTGGAGGCAACAAGCCTGACAAGTTAAGTGCAAGGAGAGCTCTGTGCATGGACAATAATACCTGATTGCTTCAGCGTGTGCTGCGCTGCACGTCACTGCAGCTTGCCAAGCAAAAGGCTGCTATTTCCATCTAAGCCGCTTTCTGAAATGTGTTTTTCCCATCCAGGAAGCTATGTCCTTCATATATGACACTCACCTTGTGATAAACGGCCGCACTCTATTTCCAAACTTGTAAATTATACGTTTCATTATATCTGACCTTGCATCTTAACCGAGCATCTATGAGGAATGGTTGAGTCATGTCATTATACTTATTGACCACTAGAAGACACTGTTAACACTGACAAACAGTGAAGCTCAATTTCATCACATGCTGTATGCTGTATAGTTGGAAGCATACAGAGAATGCACATCAGCTTGTATCCATATAATCCAAAAATGTACAATATTTGCTTCAGCCAGAGTGTTTTCCTTCCAGAGGCTGCATGATTTTAAAAAAGTGGATGTGGCCTCCGGTTTCACGTACCTATGCAGCTAACTCAACCAAGACCTCACCTGTCTCCGGTTTGGTTAGGAAGGCATGTCAGCGCCTTTACTTCCTGAGGGTACTGAAGAACGCTGGTCTATGAGGCTCAGTCCTAACACAGTTCTACAGATTGATGGTTGGAGATTGTTCTCTGCTCCAGCACATTGTGTGGCACGGCAGCTGCGCACAGGGTGTGATGGCTTCACAAAAGGTTCTCGAGAGAAGCCTTCTTTCTATTGCTGACATCTTTACTTCCGGATGTAAAAAAAGGGCCAATTTTTTTTGCTCCGCTTCCATGAGGAAGGAGGCTGCAGATCATCGGAGAGCAGGACAAAGCACCTGAGGAATAGTTTCTTCCTGTGAGACTGCTGAACTCTGGGGATGCTCCCTGAAGGACAACAAACAAGAGAACACAACCAATACTGCATATGCACGGGACTTTCTTACAGTCCGGCCCTTAAAACTTGCAGCAAGGTGAACACAAGTGAAATATGATCGGAAATCGTTACTGAAATTACAACAGGCAAGCACTGGCTTGGAGAATCGCCTGCTCAGACAGTTAGCAGAGCGGCCTGCAGAGCAGCACAGCCATGCACCACTGCTAGCCGCTTTAGAAGGAGTTGGAGTCAGCCACACAACAGGCGTAAGCACTGACCAGGCTAAAGGCTAGACCGTGCCTCAGAGTCCATTTGTTCTATTCATCAGCTTTTATTGCCGTTTATTAGTGGTGAGTACTTATGCATTTTACAATTTAAAATCGTTGAATAAGTGTGTGAGGCATATTTACTGTTTAAAACTTGTGCTTCCATGCAACTTCCTTCAATGCGAGCAAACAATGGAAACTGAGAGACAAGGAGGGTTCTGAAGCTGAATCTAAGCTAGAAATTACACTTTCATTGCAAATGTTGACCCAAAATCGAGCGACAACGTGCAGGAGCAGGAGGGTTTGGAGGGGGTGGAGCGAGCCGCATATCCTACTGTGGCACTTCAATGCTCAGCATAATCCAGTCTTTTTTAGTGTTAAAAATAGACAATATTATGACCGACTCAATTACTCCCTTAAGTCTCGGGAACGTAACAATTCAAAGAGCGGGAGATCCACTGTATGCATTTTTGCCATTTTCTGTCCAGACTTTAGAGGCACTCTTTAGACTACATGAGGTGGTCAGCAGTACATGTTTCTCACAACTGGCTCTGCTTATTATCTCAGTGTGACAGTCGACAAAACAGGTTTACTTATAAACAACTCACAAATTCTTCACAAGTTCAACAATTATAAAACAGCCCTTTGGAAAAACGCCACTTTTTTTTTTTTTTAACCATGTAAGGCCACTATTTATCCACGCATGTTTGGTCGAATTGAAGTATGTTCAACCAAAGCCTAGCTGTACAGCTGTACATTGTCAGCATAGGCTGACTGTTTTTCTTTCTCTCATTTGTTTGGCACATCACACAAAGCAAACCAGAGTCTTATTTGATCCAGTTTTACAAAACCGACCAGTAGTCACATCTGTATCCCCACATCTCGAATCCAGACACCCCCACCCTTCAAAAATCAAAGCCATTATCCACCTGTTACCTGCGAGTACAAACATAGCACAAAGACTCAGTCACACAGAACGTTATGTGTTTATTTTGAAGTCAGTCACAGCGGATAACTGCAGTCTAAAAATGCAAGCATACCAAACTTCTCCCAAACGTAGGATTTGGCTGTGGGCAATCTGTTATCTACCATCCTGTATTCCCATCTAGCTACTGTGTCACAGACTCAATCTCCTCCGTGATGTCACCCTGAATGCCACACTTGTGTGCTGTACAGCGAGCTGAGGGAAGTTAAAGAAAATCAGTGGAATTCACAACAACGTGACCCACTTTCTCACTGACCCAAAACCAACATTTAAAAACAAAAAATAGAATTTGACAATACCAAGCCAGTGACTAGTAAAGTGTTTCATGTTAGTGAACGCCTTGGAAAGATTGCAAAAATCAGTTACGGCAATAAAAAAACACTGACTACAATAGGACCCTTGCGCTGGTGGGGTCATAGAAAGACTGTATTGCAGTCATCTACAGCAGATTATTTAATGAGTTCATATAGAAATAAAATACAAAGACCCCAAATTGGGACTCAAAGTACACAGAGGTATGCTTGATATACATGTATATCTGTTAAAAAGCATGAGTGCACTTAACACTTAACACATTCTGTTCTTCCTTGTTCCACTTTGTCAATATGTCATTATTTATATACACGAGCGAAGTGTGTAATACACAAACAACACCTTGCTCTATGGCATTAGAAACGGGATTGTTTGTGTGACTAAGGGTGTTTATCTGCTGAGACAAGCCTCGTGGCTTCAGGAATGATCTTGCTAGCAATCTGCTTTCTGTCATCTGAGCTGCGCTGACAAAAGTCACCAATTCGTATAAAGTAAAGAACATACTGTAACTTCAATACGCTGGATGTTATCTGACAAAGAGAATGGAAAAATATAGAGGGATGTAGTAAAAGTTCATTCATTTTCTTCCGCTTCACTTTTTCAGTGTCACGGGTGAAGTGGAGTCTTATGCAGCTGACTTTGGATGAGCAATTCCCACTTATATTGTGTCACCCGTGTCCAATACACCTCACACTATAAACTACTGCAAAGCCTACACTCATAGAACCTGTGTCAGACTGTACTAGATAACCTTTGTATTGTTGAAAGTCAGCCTCAACTTTTAGCCAGGAAGAAAAATATTGGCTGTCTGAATACAGTCGTCCCTCGTTTATCGCGGTCAATTAGTTCCAGACCCGATAAGACCTGATAAGTGAATTTAGGATTCAATATTAGCAGTAGTAGGATTCAATATTAATAAACTGAATATTTTCATAGTTAGAGCGTAGACAACCTCTTTATGACTTTCTAAATATCAGTTTTACCATTATTAGAGCCCTGTAGTTATGAAATAAGGGGAAAATTCCTCTACAGTGCTGTAAGAGACTTATTGTGCCAACACTTGATTGCAGTTGTTGCTGCTAAGGGTGACCCAATCAGTTATTAGTAGGGATGAATGAGTACACCACTATCTGTATCTGTATCTATTCACCCATCTAAATGATCTGTATTTGTATCTGTACTCGGAGTGGGCGTGGTTGGGAAATGTATTGTTTATTTGAAAACTATTTACAGAACGGCCTCAAAATTGAGATTCAAATTATGTTTTTGATCACAAAAGTAAAAGAACCACTTACAGAACATATTTTTTATGATGTATTTTAAAGGTTTTTTTTTTTTGTGAAGTTTGTGATTCATGCAAGCATCCAGTGATGGCACCCAGGGAAATAATCTGTCAGCCTTTCTCACTGTATTTTTCTCAAAAGCACTGTGTTCAATGCTACGAGCAACGTTTTCCAACTGACTTTATATCACCAGCCAAATTAGAAGCAAGCAGACGAAAAAAAAAAAAAAAAACACAGACAGTGACCGATGCAATACGAGCCGTTTACAGCTCTGTCTTGTCAAATGCATCGCGTATGTAACGAAACAAGTCTAACAACGAACTGTAAGTATCATACAAGCCGATTAGCAGCAGCGAGCACTTACTCATTGCATCGAGCATTGAGTGCATGCTCATGACGGGTCAAATTCAGCAAATTCAGACACCGTGAGCGCGAAGAGAGTGGTCTTTATGCACGCTGAGTATGTTTTGACGCATGGCAATTTTGGCATTAATGTGTCGCCAAGCGAGTCTCTCTAGGGAGGGACGGTCGCTGTGCGTGACTGGCCAATCACAGAGCGTTAAGAGTGAATACATAAGTAGTTACCCAATGACGATAATCCTTCATCACAATTACGGATAATGACGAGCTGTATTCGTTTCATGCTTGTACTTGGCAAAAATGCATTATCTGTAATGGATACTTGTCTAAAGGCCCTGTCACACCTTGACGATTTAGCCAGCGTACGCCAATGTATGAAAAATTTGGCCAATACGCTGGCGTACGTCGAAGAAGTTATGGGTAAGTTTTGCATAAGTGAAGAGCACACTGAAGCACGCCGGCATACGTCAAAGTACGTCCAAATTGTCCAAAAATTTGGTGCATGCACAAAACTTTGACATATGTCAATGTATGATTCATATGTCCCACATACGTGGGCAATAAGTTATGCGATCGTTGACGCCCGTTCACACATGTTATTTGTAAGTTACGCACAAGTCGTAATACGTCCACATACCTTGAGACAAAACTGTGTCTTCTTGGCTCTCTTCTTGGTAAGGATTGGCTGAGAGGAGATGGAGACCACTGGCGAAGCAGCTTCCGATACCATTGACGATGCCTGAGAGGCGTCAGAACCTGCGTCATCTCCATCAGAGTGAGAGTGGGAGGGGGAGGCTGTGGGTGGTGATGGATCCCTCCGTCACTGCCTTGATACTTCTTGGCAGCGGTCTTCGAAATTTTCTTCGGCATGATGGTGATGTTGACACTGCGATGTCTAGTGAGGTTATGATTTGCGTCATCACGTGGCAGCCTTTTTATAGGCTACGGCACGTGATCGTCGGCCATACGCTGCCGTGCGGTTTGCATAAGTTAGACTGGCGTTGGGCATAAGTTGTGAACGCCAGCAACACGCTACGCATTCGTTGGTATAAGTTGTCTATAAGTTATAGAAACGTTCTATATCAGTTACTAATACGTCATGTATACGTCGAACTCGTTATGAATACGCTATGTATACGCCCAAAATTGAAAAAAACAGACAGTTCAACGTATGCCATCAAAATGATCACGTCGGGCATGCGCTGGCTACATCGTCAAGGTGTGACAGGGCCTTCAAACGAGTATCCGGCTCATCCCTAGTTATTAGGTTTAGGAGGCAATCACGTTTTCATGTAGGTTTGGATTTTTTTTTCCTCCTTTAATAATAAAAAGTTTCATTTAAGAACTGCAGTTGGTGTTCAGTAAACTTGTCATTTAGTCATTTTTATTCCTGAAAATGCTTGTCCCCAGGGTCTCATCGGAGGCATCCCAAAGAGATTAACGAGCCACCTCAACTGACTTCTTCTCCATTTGGAGGAGCAGCTCTACTGAGCACCCACTGGATGACCGAGCGCTCACCCTATCATATATCACAAAATATGAGTCACAGAAAGCTCCCATACAAAAACATCGATATCAGTGTCAGCCTGGAAACTTGTGAAATAAGTCCCAAGGTCCATTATTAGACTTATTTTGGAAATGATTTGAATGCAAACTTGCTGTGTGCATTGGCCCGTTGAAAACATTTTGGGGATCACAAATTCGGTTTTCTGTTTCTGAAGCATTGCATCATATCTCATCGTAAAGACCAATATGTTTTGTGTCCTTTAGTTGACAGTGTTGCTATAGTGTGGGTTTCAGTTACCATCAACCAGCATCGATGCCCAGGAGAGGACCTGCATGATCTTGTAATGTGAGACTCATCCGAGCATTGGGATGGAAACTCTGCAGATTGAGATAAGCTGTCTGTTAAACTTAACACTGTACACAAGTAGCAGTCTTTTTATAGCCTATTAATGTATGGTTGGCCTACAGCATTTCCAAAACAAAGCCTATTTAAACATGTGGATGAAGCCATGCAGAAAGTTCAGTGGGGGTAAGAGTGTGAGCGCTTTGGAATGGTTTTGCTTTGTGGCCTGGTGCTTGGCCAAACATTTACGCACAACTTACAAAAGCGAACACTGGGTTTTGTTAAATAGTGATGTATTTTTGGTTTGTCCTCCCTGCAGAGTCACTTTTTTAACCTCAGGGATGATTAAAGGCTGCATATCACTTGCTTCCAAATATTTTCACTGTTTTTATGTATCTTGCAAATATATTCAATCATTTTATGATACATGGTTTAGAGACTCAGCCAGCATCAATTTGTTGCCTTTCATTTGGAAAATGTAAAGACATGGAACAAAATATGCCCGGGAGATAAATAGTCTTTTTGTCAAACTGGGTCATTCTGCTAAACTGTCATAGTTTGACTCAATCCATTTCGAACTTTATAAATCTTTACTTTTTCACAGCTGTTGAATGATTTATATTTATTAACTTACAGATCAATGCAGATTTATGTTACATCTTTCTAGCAATACATATTAATCATTAATCAAATCTGTCATCTACAACAGCTAATAAACCAAGGGCTCTGTCCCGTAGGGCAGAGATTCTCAACTGGTGACCCATTTTCAGTGGGTCATGTATCTTTGTCAAAGAAATCATACGAAAATAATCTTGCACTTTTATTCTGAAGGGGTGAGATGGCGGCGCGACTGAACGCAGAGGCCCCTCTCCCTCCCGATGTTTTTACATTTTGGCATTCACCAAAACACGTGCACGTACGTTGCTGTCAGACATTGCCGTCAGCTTTTAATGGACTTTAAAACCAGAGAACGCCAGGGAACTACAGAAGCTAGGCTTCCTCCGGCGGCCCGGCGGTGTGAGAGGAAGCAGAGGGATCCAGGCTAGGCTAACGGCTAACCCGTACAAGTCTGTGTTATGATATGAATGATATCAGTGGTGGTTCTAACTTCAGTGATTGGTGGGTCCCTCAGCCAAACCGGTTGAGAACCACAGCGTTAGGGGGCATGGCTCAGGTGGTAGAGTGTTCTTTTCCCAAACTGACGATTGCTGATTCGATCGTCCGCCCTCCCGTGACCATGTTGTAGTATCACTGATAAGACACTGAACCCCCGGTTGCTCCGCATACAATATCATCAGTAGTTAAACGTGGTAGCACTGTCAAAGCGCTATGAGTACCTTCAAGGTAGAAAAGCTTGACACAAGTGAAAGTCCATCATCCACAATGTAGTTTAACGATTCTGTGTAAATATTGACATCAAATGGTGGCAAATTAAAACTGTTTGGCCATGGATGGTCAACAGAACAGCACGGGTAGCGTCCAAATACATCTCAGAAACATCTGCTTAAGTATGAATAACATAATAATCATTCAGCCCAGCCTATGGAACTTCTGATTAAGTATGAGTAATGAACGAAACGACTGAAAAATGTCTGAATTTTGTTTGCATCTTATAAAAGGCCAAGGTACACCCATCGCATCATCACAACAGTTGTAGCTCCTTGACGGTCCACATCGCTAGATTTGAATTAATACTGTATTTGGATCACTATTACTTTAGAATACTGTTATTTTGGAGAACTATCACACTTCAAGGTCCTGCACAAGGAACTAGCTGAGTCCCATATGCGGCTTACTGCCCTGTAGGAGATGGAGCGTGATGACAAGCAGACTGCCTACATGAAATATGTGAGTATATAACATGCCACAACTGCGAAAACCTTATTTTTTATCCTCTTGTTGGCAAAATGTTGTCATGTTGTCTATTGGTGAGTTCCATGATTGGAGAAGGACAAGCTGCCCCTGCCCAACAGCCATAAAAGTCTAACAAGCATCAAGATTCCATCTGAGTAAAGGTGAAAACAGGAAAAAAAAACAAAGAAAGAACATATGAGAACCTATAAAAAACTAACAGTATACAATTTTGTCCATGTCCAAAGTTTGGGACAGCTAGTGTCATCTGTCAATGTCTAGAAATGTCTGTAAACCAGCTCAAAACAAATAAAAATGTCCCAAAAATTTCAGACAGAATCATTAAACAGTGCCGTCGGACAGAGCCTAAAACAGGGGCTTATTTTTACTTTGTTTTATTCTGTGCTGTAATGACAGTATTGTAATTTAGGAAGCAACCACCTCATTTGTCCCTTAAAGTGCTCATGACACCTAAGCACGTTAATCTTGTTATTTTCACTGTGAAAAATAACATTGAAAGGCATATTTCCTGTGTCAGATCTATGCTAGAATGTTGAAATATTTCGCGTTTCTTACACTTTTAGTCACTGAAAGCAGTTTCCGGAAGAAGACTGGAGAAAAACATCACTTCCACAAGTTCTTCATTGATTAGAATGGTTTCTGCATTGTTGTGGTGCACGCATCCATCCATTTTCTTCTTCTTATCTGGGCCTGGGTTGCGGAGGCAGCAGTCTCAGTAGGGAAGCCCAGACTTGCTGGTCTCTGGTCAACTCTTCAAGCTCCACCAGGAGGACATTAAGACATAATGCCTCCAGCTTGTCCTAGGTTTGCCCCAGGGCCTCCACCCGGCTGGGCATGTCTGAAACACTTCACCAGGGAGGCGTCCAGGAGGCATCCGGACAAGATGCCCAAGCCACTTCAACTGGTAAATCTAATGTAACCTCAGAAATGCCGTCTATATTCCAAAATGAGGGTGCTGGCCTCAAAATGACACCCTAACATTAGGTGTGTTACTAGAAGTGAGCCCATCAGTGTTGCAGTTCCATGCCAGACATTGTATTTGTTGGAAAGCAAGGGTCTGCCTGGTCATTCGCAAAGGATCAACAATATTTTACTGCTTTTTACCAGTGAGACTCCTGTTGCAAATGTGCAAATAAGCTGTTTCGATTTCAAAATAGTTTTGCAAGGACGATAGCAACAAAAGCACCCTGCTCAACAAATGTTGGCAATGAAAGACTTTTTCCACTGCAGTTTGATGAGCCGTTGAAAAAGGGTGGTGTGGATATTCGCCACCATTTCACCACTGGGGTAATGGGGATGTGAGGAACCGTACGCGAAGAGTACATACAGTACATGACCTTCGTCATCCACAAGTTAGTTGCAGTAACAACATCTGGAGCACAGGCTATACTATACTGCAAAACAGGACATCAGCCTTCGCATGCACATCAACTTTAATGACATCCCATTCTTAATCTGTAGGGTTTAATATGGAGTTGCCCTGCTGAAACAGAGTTTTGCATGATGCCATGCGAGGTTTGAGAGCATACACTGCCAAGCATCAGCATGTTTTGTTAGCTTCAGCTCAGCTGTTTGTTATTTCGCTTTTTCTGTGCGTGTGTTTAGTCTTTGTGACGCCACTGCTGGGTAATGGAAAAATAAAATGAGATACCGGCCAGAAAAAGAAAAGAGAAGTTGAACTTGGAAGTGGAAGTGTGTCACGCAGTTCAGCACAATATTGCAAAGTCGACAATAAATTCATCAAAACATTTTATTATTTGCAATTTACTATTACACTGGAAACCGTTTATGTTGACGTCCCTCGGACTGGCTGAATGAGTCAACGTAACAAAACATAACGTAACAAAACTAACAATTTCTTGCACGTTTACTTGTGATTTTGGCCAGAGAATGGGCAATGATAAAATATTGTTGAACCTAGTACATTATTTTGTCATGGTTTTCCTCCATTTGTGCATATTCTTACTCATATTCTTCTGTTTGTTGGTGAAATGTCATACTCAATCTAACGAGAGCTGCAGCGGTAATTCCATTGTATGTCATGACTACAATAAGATTCGTACAAGTCTTTCATCCAGTGGCTAACAATCTTTAAAAAATAAATAAATAGGTGTATTTTGTTAGTTCCTGTGGTAGAATCCAGTTTAATACCGCTGTGCTTTTACTTTGGAGCTTACTTTCTGCTGAACAAGAGGTCACTGTGTGCTTTTTAACGCTGTAACTAGACAATATCTGCTTTGGTCGTGTCATGCTACTTAGCGATGACGCAGACGTTAATGCAATGCGCTAACATAAATGGAACCATTTTTGGCTTTCATTTTATTTTGACTGACTTTTGACTATATCGCGGTTCATCGGTTCCAGACCCAACCGTGATTAGTGAATTTGCACAAAGTAAGATTCCTTATTTATAAATGGAATATTTTCGTAATTGGAGCACAGAAAATCTGTTTATGACCTTCTAAATAATTTTTTTTAACATTAGACTCACTAAACACTCCTAAAGTCACCTTTACACAGATATCACCCAATATAGTAGACATAATAAGACATAAATAAGACAAAATATACACACAAACACACACACCATCGTTGCCAAGTCTGCTTATTCTAAGCGACTTCGTTTTTTTTTTTTGTAAAGTTGCTTGCACATTCCCAATTTCCCTGTTGTTTTGGACTTTATTACTACTTTTACAACATTTACTACAGTCTGATATAGTAATAACACTTGTGTATTTGTACATTGTACTTTTTACACACACACACGTCTTACACACTACCACTCACTTTAGAAAATACTGCATCTTGTTCTATGATGATGATAATGATGGTACGTTAGATTCGCATGCACAGGGTTTTGTCTTTCAATGCGTGTCTTCTGAATGCCTTATATTTGTATTATAGTTAATTTTTGTGCTTGAAAATGCTTTAGTTGGGCAATAAATATTTACAATTTGCTTAAACATGCATATATTTGACTAATAATAGGTCGTAGTCAACAGCAATCATTTTTTTATTCATATATTTTGAAAAGACGTGAAAGAGTGACGCTGCGAAAGTCAAAACGAGGAATGACTATGGTAGGGATTATATCAATTTCTACTTTACCCCAGTTTAACAAAGCAGGGGATTCCAAGTGTCCCAGAATGGATTGTATTTGACATTCGATTTTACACTCCTGTATTTTATGTTTTGAGTTCAAATTATGTCTACTGGGGAGTTACTGTCCAATGAAAAAGTCAACTATTTTGCACACTGAAAAGTTTGTCAAATTCATGATTCTGTGTTGCAGTTTTAGCCCAAACAACTGTCTGTGGTAAATGTTCTCCTGGAAAGCAAAAGGTTGCAGCTGGGTGATCGACTGGACTCATCAGCAAATGTGAACAGGCTTCACTGAAAAGGGCAGGGGTGAGTATACTTCCATGAGGCAATTTTAGACTCCTCCTGCTGGGAAGGCAGCTGTGTGCCGTCTCATCACTGCCAGAGCATGGACTTGATTCATAGAAACGTTTCCCTGATCAAAAAATTGAAGCCAAAATTGATAATGACTAGCTCTAACTTTGGGCAGCAGTAGTCTATAAGGAATTTTATCTGTGATTTTAAAAGTAATCTTCTTCCTTTACGCAAGGCATGGACCGAAAGGAAAAACGAGGATGAGATTTATACAACTTTGGCAACTGACTAGCGAGTGAGGAAGACAAACACTAGCAACTGACTTAAATTAGAAAAGGGTGAAAGTCATGTCCCAGTAAGGCTGCTAGCCAGCATTTGGTGTTAAATGACATGGGTTGTGCACTTACTTTATTTTTTTACAAGCAATTAAGTGTTTTATAGGGCGAAAGTCTCAGACAACAATGTATTTTAAGATGAACTTAAGAAGAAACATGTTTAATTGTCCACCCTAGGGGAAATCCTGTTTTTACATTCTCAGATTTTTTTGCAATATGCATGTTGTGTAGATAAGAACATCCACATCCAGTAATGTAATAGTGATGCAGTAAGAAAGTAACATATGAGCAGGTTGAATACCTGGCAACCTTCCCGTTTTTTCCCGGCAAACTCATATTTTGCCTGTATTTTACATTGCCTTTCTATTTAAATCGTTTCCTGGAAATATCCCATATTTTTGCTTTCACCATAAACATAAAATGAAAAGTGCTCAGCGGTGGGGCTTGGCGATTAATTGAAGAATACACACTACCGACATTTAGACTTTCTAATCGACGTAAAACTGCCGTGTCCGTTATTTCCATGAACCCCACCCCCGTATATTAACTTTTTCTGCTGCGCGGAGATTCTGTCACTCCCTTAGAGAGTTTTAGAGAGTGTATTAGTGTTTTAACGTGCCTGTTCATTTAAAACTAAAATGGGATTTTTTTTTAAGTATTTTCGTGCAAGAGATTCATGATGACGTGTTGCAATCAGTGCAAAGGGCACTGGCAAAGGCGGTATACATGCAACGACTGCCAGCTAGTGCAGCTGTGCAAAAGTACGCTGGTACATTTCACTCCCTTCAAGGAAAACAGCACTTTTTTGGGGGAATTTTGCCTCACCCACAATCCTTATGAGACATGAACACACAGTTCTTTCTTTTTTCTGTGCATTCTGAAGATAAAAAAAAAACAGCTTAAAAAGATGGCGCTAATTAATGCATGGAACGGGACACACTTATTTTGCCTATAAAGCCCGCTTTTAAAGCACATCCAAAAACCTCCAACAACATGTTATTGTGTTATATAAATGATGTGACCATGTAGTAACAGGCACGTTCATGATAACATGTAATACTTACAGTATTTTGCAGTATTTTATTAATTTTAAGCATTACCGGAACATCCTTCCTGGGCGCATTAACTTCGCATAGCAACATAGCGCCTACAATAACAATGAAGCTGTAGCTTGGTTAATGTGCATGTCACATAATGTAAATAAAGCGTTGTTGGCGGTTTGTGGAGGCTTTTTGGTGAAATAGTTGTGTCCTATGATGTGTATTCTTAACACATTGGATTCATTCTTTCCTCTTTTAGCTGTTTTTATATCTTTAGAACGCACAGAAAACAGAAAGACATGTGTTCATGTCTCATATAAGGATTGTGGATGATGGGCAAAATTCCTCCCAAAAAGTGCAGTTTTCCTTTTAAGTTCATGCTGGACATTGAGCTGACAATCCGGGCTTTTAGCCCAATGGCTAGCGCTCTTTCTGCAGCCCCTGGTTCGAGCCCAAGGAGCTAACACGAGGCTAGCTGGACCAGGTGCATTGCTGACGCCCTCTGAAAGTCATATAGACACCGGGAATCATGTTCTAAAAGCTGACCAATTTGGGACGCGAGGTTCGATTATTTTAGTTGTGCTCGTCATGAATTACTTATCTGTCTTAAACAGAAAATAGAATATGTAAAGAACAAAAACTGCTGCATTTAGCACCATGCACTCCATATTGCTAAGTCACGACTGACCATGTGGTTCATGGCAAATGATTGATATGTTGACGTTTGAACTTATCATGACTTGACTGGTGGTAAATGCGAAACCAGCATTCGCCTTTGGCAGTTAAGTGTGGTCGTTGTTTAGTCATGGACCGCAAAATTGGACTTGATGCTTCAGAGGAGTATGATTCAATTTCTTCTTTTGCTGCATGTCAACTCGAGGTCATCCCCAATCACTCATTTGAATGCGAGTGTGGGTTTCCTTGCGTTCCTGTCTCTTTTGTGTTTTTATTGGAATGAACATGCCAAGAGAGAGCAAAGTTAACAAAGGCAATACATGTAGCAGATTAATGTAAAAGATTTTTTTTGAATCCCCCAAAAATGAATGAAAAATAATTTTATGTAATTTACCATATGGCAACAAGTGGTTCCTTCATTTTTCTAAATTACTACTTACTTCCCATCAGCCACAGAAGTTATTTTCCTGCAATATATTACATTTTTTTCTCTAAAAAATCACTGCCAACTATAATGATGGGACGCATTTTATGTAAATGTAAAGGTTTTCAGCTGAGTTGTACTTTATGGCAGCTTATATGTGAAAAAGAAATGCATGGCTAAGCTTTACATTACATTACGCCCCATTTGTTAGTAGGGATAAGGATATTCAGCTAACTGCAGGCAAAAATTTCCCTCCGAATGTGAGTCTCTTAGTTCTTTGATTAGAGAGTGGTTTTAAATTTTGATTTGGTCAAGGCTCTGGTCGTGACTGCAATGCCACGATGAATCCCAAATAGGCCCAAGAGGACACAGAAGCTTTGGCAGGGTGTGTAATTATATAGTAAATTATTCAGTGGGTCGAAACCAAAGCATAAAGGCATTCATTTTCAAAACCAGCTTACAAGCGAGTCTCTGGCAGTGATTGCCATTTTCTTTAATAAACAAGACTAGAAAAGCTTCCAATCTCCTGCTGGTATAATATATCTTTGCATGCATATACAGTAGTGACTCCAATCCCTCCACCCCCTCTTACACGGATAAAGGACATTCCTTTAAAAATGGGTTCAAAGCACGCTCCTAAATGGGTGGATAAAGATACACACGTCATCGTCCCCTTGCTCTAAAAATCTCTTCACTTGCATTTGTTACATTTGTTAATTGTTATTCATTGAAATTTGCAATTAATCATCATCCCATCAGTGCAAACTCTAATAACTTTTTATACCCTAAATTTGTTGACATTTCCTAAAGTCACCCAAAACAGATTCCTGATCAAAATGTAAAGAACTTTCATTTTACACTGTTGAATCTTAAAGGGATAGTTTGGATGCTTTGGCATCCATATCAGTAGAGTACTACAGCAAAAGTGACTTACCTTCCCACTTGGTCCCATGAGCCCAGCTTTGTCGGATTTCGGTGAAGAGGAATGTAGTACCGGTTAGTTGTTGGGTCCCCTTAAGTAAAGAGTTTGGTTTCACAAAACAATATGCATTCAAAAGAGTAATACATGTGCAACACAAAAATGCCTCCTCGAAAAATAATCAGACATCACAAATCGCTTGGCGTTACTTTCTCTCTGTTCGTATCAATGCGCGCTATCGCCTGTCCATTGTTGTGTGTGCGATGAAGATGGACGCGAGTGTCGCAGCCATCTTGTTTGTGTATGTGTTCCACAGCGGATGAAGATGCGAGCGTCCACTGTCTGGACCTGAAGTCCATTTTTGTGAACTCCCCTTGCCATCCACCTCTAAATGTTCTTAATTGGATTTAGATCAGGTCAACACGCAGGATCGTCCATCTACAGGAGTGACGTTTAAACGGCTCAGGGCCGGTGAAATATGTTTTTGGGTCTACCACTTGGCTTTTTTTGTTTTATAACATCAGCATCTATGAAGAAGTTTCAAATGACTGCGTTACTGCGTCCAACATCAGCAGCGGCAGCGAGAGGCCTTGCTTATGCAGCGCAACAATCCGACCATGTTCAAAGAAAGGAAGCGTTTTTGCCTTTGCCATCAAGAGATCATGACAGTGTGAATACCTGACAGAAAACGGCATTGAATCCTTATTTTTGCCAAGATTTTGGCTTTTAAAAGGCTGTGGTCTTAAACTTTTGATCGGATGATGAACATCTTATTTTACTTTAATGCTTGTTTGCAAGAAATTGCTTACTCAATTTTTTTTTTGTCTCACTCACATTCACTCACTTTAATTTTACATTTTGAAGCTCTACTATAACCTCCTTAAGATGCAACAGTGCAAAATGTAAATTTTTGTAATTTTTCAACTAGTCTAGGTCTTGGAGTATGTAAATCTACTTTTTTTTTTTTTTTTTAAACAGGTGCTAAAAAGGCTATTTTGGATCAAATTTGACCGATATCGATTGGGATGGATTTTAGCGGTCAGTGTGGTCAAAATGAAGGACGATTTTGGTCATGTTTGTGTGCATTTTTTATGGGACAATGGTGACAGAGTTCAAGGCAAACCGCAACACTGTTATGAGAACCGTCTGTGTTACCACCATTTTTGCCGGTTTTTGAAGTGGGAATCTCACAACTGACACAGTAAAAAAGAATTGTAGTAAATCACACATGATGGGAAAACATGTCATTCAGAGGTCATAGGGTGCCTTGACACACACACACACACACACATCTGTACTTGCTAGCACAAGTACATAAAACGGGCTACAAAGTAACAGATTCAATTTGAGTTGGGGGGTGGTTTGGTTTTCATATCATTAGAAAATTTACTTGAGCTGCAGTTTCAGTGACTGACATCATGGCAGGTAGTGTTGTGCAGGCCTTTGATCTGATCTTCCAAGATGAGGAGGTAACACAGAGAATGTGTCAGAGGATGATACAGAACGAGGGAGAGAACTGTGATTACCCTCTGATGAAGATGGATCTGATGGAGAGCAGCACGGCACATGTTTATGTTGAAAGCAGAGTGTCATTTGAATGATTTCAGGGCCTGGCTTTCCCCAACCATCTGACAGGGAAAGGAACCAATAGTTATGGTCAAGAATGGAAGACCTTAGATGCGTCTGACTTACTGTTAGTGCTTTCATCGGACTTCAAAAACTGGCTGGTTTTTAAGGGTCCCAAAGTGAGACTACTACTAGGAAATCAGAGGTGAAAACTGATATTTTCGAGCCACCACGTCTCTGAAATTGGTGTGTACCATATCGAGGGTGCTCCGATTCGACAATCGTGAGACAAGACAGTGTGTCGCTGCCAAATTGGCAGCAATTGGGGATGTCTGGGACTACTGCCTCTCGTGCACAACCCTGGGTTGGGAAATGTTTATGAAAAACAAGACAGGACTGTGTACTGGTTTAAGATTTTCCCATTAACAAGTGTGAAATACTCTAACAGATTACGACATTTTAATTGTAATGAAGTCATATTAACATTGTGGGGGAGAGTGGACTGTATGTGTGTTAGGTGGGTTCGTTGGAGCACCTCATCCACACCAGAACTGCGGTCAGAGAGTGAGTCCGGACACAGCAACAGAACTATTAAGACTTTATTCATCTACAGTCCAATTTCCATCCAACAGGTTAATCTGTAATGAGTATGATGTCTCTGGTTTCTGTAATGAATGAACATTAACACTGAAATGTAAATCGCTAGCTTAGAGGAGCACATGCCAATTTACATGCACACACATACTTGGCTTCACGACAAAATGGGCGCCAACAGGTTAGCTCGCACTTCAAACCGTCTGCATAATACACAGGCACACACACAACAATGGGCGATATTCGCCGCCTAATTTGCATATAAATACGATCGCGAACGATCGTTAACAGCACATTAACTCACCTTCGTCACTAACGCAGACAGACATATAGAGTACAAGGACAAGCTTTCCAACATGCCTGGATTGCTAGGCTGCGGTCCTACTGAGGACCCCTTAGTTGCCCTGGAAGGTGCCTGGTGCAAAACACAAATTAAGTCTGCCCTGAACAGTGCCTGTACTAAACATGAAATTAGGAGGGAATTTCACTGATCTGTATTAAATATCTGGATAGTTCATTGGCGATGACTTGTGAATCCAC
Organism: Dunckerocampus dactyliophorus; assembly: GCF_027744805.1. Lineage (NCBI taxonomy): Eukaryota > Metazoa > Chordata > Actinopteri > Syngnathiformes > Syngnathidae > Dunckerocampus > Dunckerocampus dactyliophorus. Next base: position 14,870,952 of record NC_072827.1, on the reverse strand, counting down.
ACGGCCGCCATATTGCCACTCGCAAGAAACACTTCTCGAACATGCTTTTGCATTCATAATGACCTTCTTTTATTAATTCGGATTGGACACAAATTTTACCTTAAGATGCCTTCATGTGCAGCTATTAACTGAACAAATCGCCAGTTCAAAGGCTGTGGACGAACATTTCACCTGTAAGTATGATTGAAATGTGGATTTATGATTGATAATTTAAGGGTTTTGCACTGTCGATCTCTCAGATATTTTCGATCGTGTAAAATTCCTCTGATTAAATGTATGTCCAGAATTGATATATTTATATAGCTCTGTAATAGCTAAGAGGAAATTTACGTACTTTTTTGTTATATCATGATATATGTATTTCTTTAAGGGACGAGGGTTGCGTTACTTGAAGGAATGGGAGAATCTCAGTGTTTCCATGATGCTTACCAGGCATTGTATACAGTGCAGTTAGCAAGCCAGTTTGCATACAATTGACCCGGCATGACCTTTCATTTGATAAACAACCATTTTTTTTTTTTTGCTGCTGCTGAATGACTGACGTAAAAGGATTCATTCATACGATATGTTCTGGAAAATAATTTAGCATAAGTGAATTGTATGAAAGTAAGAAAAAAAGTAAAGGATCGATCATGACCATAGATTTTAGTGGAAAAAAGGGATGGGATATGCAGTTAAAATTAAAATCTCTTTCTAGAGGAGTAAAACTATGCATTGCTATAGGGGAGTGCTGAGCCAGTGTGCAGAGTAGAATTTTGTCCCAAAGGCAATGAGAATTGGAAGGGGAAAAAGTACATTTAATAAAGCCAGAAGATAGAGAATAACGTATCAAATCGTTTTTAAGAGACGAAGGTTGCGTTACTTGAAGGAATGGGACAATCTCCCCACTTTTTAATGTAAAATATAGATGTTCTGCGAGCCTCTTCATCTGCTTTGTACACTATGTACGCTGTGCCAATGTAGTCGCGATGTGAGTGGTAAGATGGCGTCTCTTTGGCTTCAGCGGCTTGCACGGGCGGGTATGAGCTATCCAGTTATATTATACAGATCAGTGGGGAATTCACAACAAATATTGAACTCATAAGATGGAAGCCTTTTTACATTCTTTTGTGTGCACAGATAAAGTTTAAATGTCCAGTTTCAAAAGACATTTTGCAAGGTCAGTCAGTACTTTAAAGGCATTTCTACCAGAATTAAGTCACATCAATTTCTTCTTCATTCAAAACAGGTTTAACACCTGGGTGACAGGCAACCTTCGAGGAGTCTCTCCCTTGCAGGACGTCCGTCCGTGCGTCTGCCAGGATGAACAGCTTGTCGGGACGACTTAGGTGTTTCTGGTGTCTCTTTTTTTGGGGGATGCTTTCTTCCAGGTTTGGTCTAATATTTAAAAAATAGTTATTGAACCGTTCAACTACCTCGTTCATATCACCCTTGAAATATTTGTTAACTTGTTTTTATACATCTTATACGTTTTTTCTGCCTCTGCCTCTCGTTTTTTGTATAATAAATCTTCTATATAATGTGTTTTTCTTCTTACAGGCATTTTGCAGGCCCTTCCATTGAATGAGAAGGTGTGTCCAAACTTTTGGCCTATACGCTATATGTGTGTAAGTGATCTGTAAAACGTTATTATTTAATTATTTTTTTTATGATCTGTGTGAAGTTGGTGATTCATGCAAACATCCAGTGATGGCAAATGGGGAAATAATCGGTCAGCCTTGTTCAATGTAGTTTTCTCAAAAGCACCGCGACAAGCAAAGTTTTCCATCTGACTTTATATCACCAGGCAAATTAGAAGCAAGCAGATGGAGGAAAAAAAAAAAAAAAAAAGGCCGGCTGTGACCGACGCAACACGAGCCGTTTACAGGTCTGCCTTGTCAAATGCACCGTGCACGTAACGAAACAAGTCTACCAACTAACTTTAAATATCATATCAATAAAGAAGTGAAATAAAGAACGTGAGCTGGAGTCGAGCCAAGCAAGCAGAGAGTCACTGTCTGTATTGTGTCTGTGTGTGAAAGAGTGACAGGCATGGCTCCTCTCTCTGGCTGTTGCGAGTCTGTTTAGGGAGGAGCGGTCGCTGTGTGTGACTGGTCGATCACAGCGCGTGAAGAGTGAATACAGTAGTTACCCAGTGAGGATTCTCCTTCATCACAATTATGGATAATGACAAGCTATATTCGTTTCATTCTCATACTCGGATACTCGTTTTAGACGAGTATCCGACTCATCCCTAGTCAATATCTTCATCCACCTCCTTTGAATGTAGAAAGTTGGCAATTTGTTGCTCCGTTGAAGCAACATCCATTTTATCTGGTTCTTCTTTGCTCCTGACTGCCCTGACATACAACCTGGGTTTAATTTGGAGCCACGTCAAGATCACATCGTTCATTCGTTTTCAATTGCGTCCTTCATTTATTATTATTATTTTTTCTTTTGTGTCTTTCGCTTCTTTAAGAGCAGCGCTCAAAGCAGCATTATTATCCTGTAATACCTTGATTTCATTGCGCAGTGCTCCATTTTCCTCCCTCAGGTGTTTAACCATTTCATGAATCTCAGAGACGTTTTCAAAGAAGCTCGTCTTGAGGCTGTCATTCTGAAGTTGTAGAGATCTAATATCTTTTTGCAGGTTTTTTTTTAGATCATACCGTATTTGTACCGCAATATGTGCCACGATTTCCTGCTGTAGATCTTTCATTAGTGCAAACAATAGGTTATTCAAGCCGTAATGTATTGACAAGTGAGATCAGGAAGATGCCAACATAATTAAAAACTCCAGTCCTGCCATGAACGACCATTCCAGTCAACAGGAAGTGACATATAGATGATGATGACAAGGAGTGATAAGAGGATGCTTAGTTGCTCTCCTGCCTGTCAAGAGTGTTTTCTCAGATTAAGAGAAATAATACATTGCTTGATAACATGTTAGCAGTAAAAGGCTAAGAAAGAAACCTGTTTTGAATTTAGGGTCAATAAAAGAAGCCCAGTCATTTTATGAGGAGTTGGAGGCAAGTGGTTTTTCACTGGTTTTTCACTGGTTTTCCACTGGTTTTCCAATTGTACCCTGGGAAACCATAAAAACAATGCCACATTAAACTGCATCGGTCATAAGACAAACAAAGACACACACAAAGAACAATGGAGGAGAGCAAGGTTCTTATGTTTTGTGTTGGCCATGGTATGGAGACAAATTATTTTCAAGAGGAGACTGAGGGTAACAGAAAAGCAAATCACTGCAAGTTGGAGACTATGGAGAGGAATAATGCGGTGTCCAGAGCTGAGGCATCACAACAGAGTAAGTTAACTTAGCATGTGTACTGACTTTTGCCATTATTATCCCTCAGATGCTACATTGTTGAACAGATGACAAATCTCTTTGACCGCTGAGTGACCAGCGGTGGTTTACGCCACCCACACTATACCCATATCGTATCAGGTGAGCAGAACAGGTACTGTGCAGTAGAAGATTTATATTTTTGGGGATTTCTTAAAGACTATGTGAAAAAAAATAGTATGTTCATCCTTTGCAGTGTGTTTATTCAAGTGTTTCACATTTGCGCTCTCCAACTAGCCTTGAAACGGAACCAGGCAGCCATTTTCACCTTCATATGATTCAGAGGTTCCCCTTCTCAAAAACATAAATCCAAAATAATGTTTTAATATGTTTCCCTGGAATTCAGAGGGTGAAATTAAAGAAGTCACATATCTGCCAAACAACTCTTCCTTATTTGAGCCTCGTGTACAAAATATGAAAAAACCAAAAAACTAAGAAATGGGAGCACCCTGACAGTGTAGACCTCCGCCAAGGCTAACACATTAACAGTAAGTATCTCAGTATGAGGTAGAACACATGATTTTCCATGCAAGTTTATACTTCTGCCAAATAGACAATTTGGATCAGATATTACAGCTTCTGATCCTGCCTATACAGTACATTAGTGGTGTGCAGTCAGGGCCGGCAAGGCCTTCTCTGCTGGCCTAACCATTGCCAGAAGCACTGATCTACGTTTGAAACTGAAATTGTAGTATTTGTTCAATTAAATTATATTAATTTATTCCCAGCAGTCAATTAGCTTTATTTAATAACATGTTTTTTGGCTGCAGTGCTTCCTGTAGTGCAGGTTTCGGTAACCTTTGTGACTAAGAGAGCCACATATTTTAAAATGTTTAAAATTTTCGTGAGAGCCATTTCATATTTTTTTTATCACTGAATCCAACTAAATGTGTGCATTTTTAAGCAAGACCAACAATTTTATACTATAATAAATCTCTGAATTTATTCTTTTTTAATAACATTGTGATAGTGAAGCTAATCAATAATAAATAAAATACTTTCTTACCATTAATACGACTTCTGGTTTTGCATCGTACTCCATATCTTTTTCTTTTTGCCACCTTCTTAGTCAAAAGGGTTTGCTCTGCAGAATTAGGTAGCTGACTATTTGATTAAAGGAGGGAAGTTTACTTCTTGATTTACCTCTTAATGACCCGGGTAGTACTCCATTATCCAGTAATAATCAAGTTTTGGTGTCTGACGCGGAAAATATCAGCAGGACAGCTGGTATTGGCTCTGGCGACTGGCGAAAATGGATGGAGGGATTAAAATGCATGAGAAAGTTTTATATTTTGAACGTACACTGTGATTTCTGTAACATTTTACTTTAAATTGTCAGTGAAAAATAAATAAATAAATAAATGTTATCGTGTTAAAAAAAAATGTCTGAGAGCCAGAGGCAGTCATCAAAAGAGTCACATCTGGCTCCTGAACCATAGGTTCCCTACCCCTGCTGTAGTGTCGGTGTATGTTTCGATTTGTATTTATTTTTTTGTCCAATCAGATATCAGCTTCTATGTGATGCCATATCAGTGTAATCTGCCCAGGGCCCTTCAGAATCAGGAGAGTTCGTCACTGTCACATACACACCATTAGCAATGAGCCTGTTTCTTTAGTTGTTGTTGTTTCTTTTTTTAGCAGACTTCTGAGTCGCCTCTCAGGGCCAGCTTGCAGGCCCCCAGTTCTGATTGGTTGATCAAAGCAAAACTGTTCAACAAGATAAGTTACCCCCACAATGGCTGACTGAGGAGGAGGAAGTCGACACCTCTGGTGAGTAGATGTATTTTACTTAAAAGGTTTTATATTTTTGTGATAATTATCCGGTACCTTCACAAAAATATACAATCAAACTGAACTGAACTGCTTCAGACGATGTTGTAGTATAGATGCTTGGCATTGTCTGAAAGTTTATTCACAGAGCCTTTTATTTATGCTTATCACATCTGGCTGAACACCAACTTTACAAGCATGAGCATCACTACATGTGTCTTGTGACAGGCTTTTAGCATTTCAGGCACTGCAACATTGGCTGGCCTGAACAAGATGTGATGAGCCATGAACAAAAAGTGCTGGCTTGCAATTGTTGCACTCCAAAAAACAAAGTGGTTTCTAGCTGAAGATTTTAATGTTTGATTCGGTGGGGTTTGATTTACTGGCTACTGTATCTGTCCATCCCAAAAATAATACAAAAAGAAACATCCAACATCAGTACTGTAAGGAGGTGGTGGTAACTCAAGACGCAGCATCCCATGACTGCCGACAAAAAGCAAATATTTTGGCTTTGGGCATATCTGAATGTTCACTGTGTTGGGAGTGGGCATTTCATCAGGTACTGTAATCTCATAATCATCACACATTAAGAGGGGATGACATGTGAATGATTGCCTTGTGAATTAAGTCAATATTCTTTCTGGCTGAGATCATTTTGGTAAACAATAACTTCAGCATGCTTCATTTTTTCTGACACATTTCACAGTAGTAATCCCCTTTGTGGTTTGCTGGAGTTCCTCGGTATTTTTATTGGGCCATTTTTGGGTGATATGATGAAAGCAGTAACGTTTAATGTTTAAGGATTATCCAGATGTAATTTGTAAGAAAGGAGTGTACCCGCAGAAGTTCTAACTGAATATGCTTGCTGCTTTTCAACAACATGGCATATCATTCGCATTGATGCACTTACATGCGTTCACATTTGGGAGTCAAGCTTTGCAATTTGCTGTGCACTGCAGTTTCAGTGCAGCATCTGGAGGTTAATGACCTCGCAACAAAACCTCTCAGCGGGTTATTATAAAATGGATACTAAAATGGTACTTCACTGCGCTTGTATTCACAAGCTCTTAATTCTTTCTGTGGAGTTGGAGTACCAGCACAGATTTTGAAATAAGGACCCATATTTCACAGAACTATTTAATAAGCTTTCTCAACGTTGACATTAATTTAACAAGGCGGGTGTTTATATTTATGATATATTGGATCCCCGCATACTCACAATTCAGCATTCCTGGTGCCTGCGACTTTTCTGATTTTTTGTTTAAAAAAATATTACAATTTTTATTTTTTTTCTCTGAAAATAGGCTGTTTTTTTCTCACCTAAGCTAAGTTGGTAATAAACTCGGCACACTGCTCAGAATGAATTGCTCTAATAGACGGTCCGAAAGCAGTGGCGGAGCTACAGAATGGTCTCCGCTGGTCACTCTCCGGCCACCCCACTGGCCATCTAGACAATTCAGGAATCAACTTATTGACATCCCTATGACAGTAATGCTCTCACCTGGGCCACCCCAAGTAAAAATGTGTGTCTCCGCCACTGTGTATGGAAGTCAAAATATTATGGGAATAGACTCATAATATTGTGAGAATTTTTTTAATGATGATTATTTAAGAAGAAATTTGACATACCGGTATTTGGAAAAAAAAAAAAAAGAACAGCAAAAATGAGAAAAAAAGAGCAAAGATCAAAGTTCATACCAATTCGCTTTTTCACCAGTATCACAAAGCTGAAATGCATTATTTCTTGAAATATATATAACTTCTTCACACATGTAGATGTGTTGCTTTACAAAATATCAAAGTGGCCCTTGCATCCTTTTATTTGTCAGTATGTTGCTCTTGTGGAAAAAGTTTGGACACCCTGCTCTCAAGGTTGAAACAACCCCCTCTTTGACTGAGGTCTGTGAAAAAAAAAATGCTCATGAATATATTTGTTTTCTTTTTCATAGAGAACAACCCTGTGTTTCCAAGTAATACCAACTGCCAGGGAATCATAAAATTATATTTCCATTGCCTCCATCTCGAATGGTCTCTGTGCACCAAGATGCTACCTTTTGCCGCCAGTATCATGAAGCCCTGAAGTGCTCAAAACATTGTCCATTCCTTATGTTACTACTTTTGTACATACAGTAGTTATTATAAGACATTGGGCAACAGCTAAGGCACCGAGGAAAATGGCTGACAGACATACTAACAACCAATTCCATGCACGTTCGCACATACACTGTATGTGAAACAACACAGGGGCCCTTACCCTTTAGGTAGTATTAACAACGGTAAACCACTGAAAAAACTCCGGGAAGCTAACATAAAATGAATGTTTAAAAGTACTCCTGCTCCTCAATAGAAACATTTTCTATAACCTACTCACCCACCAACATTTTTTGAGACAAAGCGATGTTTTTCTTTATCACGCTAAATGAAGCTGACTGCGTCTAAGTATTGTTTTAGGATTGCATGCGTCTGCATCCCACTGAAGCACAGTAAGGAACCCTGTTGTCTTTCCTTCACGTCATCTAAACTTTTCTCACAACCCTTTTCCCTTTTGGAATTTATCTGTACTAAATATAAATTCATGCTAAGATTGGGAATTGTAACTTACAAAAAAATGCAGGAAAGGAAGACGAGGTTCTCATAACATTACTTTTCTGGGAAGCATGAGTTTTCATTTCTAACATCTTAGGTCTGTGTTTAAATCCACAAGCTGTTTTCCATTAGGGGTGGACGGATCGATCCAAATATTGATTGTAACAATACCAATGGTAGTATCAGTATCTGATCAATATTTGTATTTGACAACCCTTCTTGTGTTTAAGCACATTTTCTATAAGGCACCATCACAGCGATAAGCCACTCCACTCTTAAAAGATACACTTTTATTGTAAGAGTGTAAGGCTTTGGCTTAGAGAGTGATGGTGACAAGTGATGAGTTCAAGGACTGTTGCATACCAAACACAATGAACCAGAAATATTACATTTGGAAGTGGTTGCTGGAGAAACACCAGTATGCTTCGGAGCCGTGCAGAGTTTGTTCAAGGCACCAAACCACTGAACTTTTCACTTGTGCAACCCTCTTACTCTGACATCTCTCCCTCACCCCATGCCTACGGGCTGTAGAAGTATACACTTTTTATATGAGCACATGTTTGTATGTTTGCTGGGTGTGTTTGTACTGTATTGTATTGTTCATGTACAGTGGAACCTTGGTTAGCGCCCGCCCTGGTTAAAGTGTTTTTTGGTTGAAAAAAGTTTTCCTCAAATTTTACTTACCTGTTCATGCACACCTGGCAGTAATTTGTGTTCCCTCTATTTAGTTCAGCTGGTAGCATCTGCCTGTGTTGGAACATATGTTTTTGTCTCATGCCATCTGCGCGTGTGTTTTAGCTATATGCTCTGAATAGATACCTTTTCCTGCTCTGCAACCTTTATTGATTAAAAAGACTTTTACCTGCACTGGGTTTCTGTCTCTGCATCTTTGGGTCATCGTGACAGAATGTTCCAACCACAAGATGACCTTGCGGAGTACAATTTATGGACCCAGCTGTTCCTCAAGGCCATGGAGGAGGAGTGCGCACGGTTCACGCCGGAGTTGCAGTTGCCTCACGCTGTTTGAGTGCCGGCCCATGTTTCAGCCTACTACGGCCCCTGCTCAACGTCAGCACGACTTCCAGCTGCCCTCGTCATCTTCACAAATTTTGCCGCCAATGCAACGCCAGAAGGAGGTCGTCTCTCCTCCCACTCCTGTACCGTGTCTCACCAAGGTTCTGACGCTCCCGGAGCCTGCACCACCTCAGCTTCTGACACCTTCAGTTCCCGCTCCACGCCGTCTCAATCCTCCGACACATCCATTTCGCTTCTCGTCAGCCCCGTCGCCTCCAGTCCCTGCTCCGTGCCTGTTCAAGGCCGAGGTTAACCTTCCTCCAATCCCAGCACCACGTCTCATCGGGCTGTGACCTTCAGCGTTTACTGGGGAAGCTTGCAGCCGAGTGTGAATCTTCTGGGATGAGACTCAGCACGTCCAAATCCGAGGCCGTGGTTCTCAAAAAGAGTGGATTGCACCCTCAAGGTTGGGAATGAGGTCCTGCCCCAGTTGAAGGAGTTCAAGTATCTGACAGTCTTGTTCATGAGTGATGGAAGTTTGGAGCGTGAGGTCGACAGGCAGAATGGTGCAGTGTCTACAGTCATGTGGTCGCTGTACCGAACAGTCGTGGTGAAGAGAGAGCTGAGCCGGAATGCAAAGCTCTCAATTTACCGGTTGATCTATGTTTCCATCCTCACCTATGGTCATGAGCTTTGGGTTGTGATGGAGAGAACGCGATCAAGCAGATAATAGCGACTGACATGAATTCCTCCGTAGGGTGCCTGGACTCACCTTAAGCTCAGACATCTAGTCCAGGTGCCTCCTGGACGCGTCTCTGGTGAGGTGTGCCCAGCCGGGAGAAGGCGCCGGGGAAGATCTAGGACACGCTGGAGGGATTATGTCTCACAGGTGGCCTGGGAATGCCTTGGTGTCCTCCCAGTGGAACTGAAAGAGGTGGCCGAGGACCGGGAAGTCTGGTCTTCCCTACTGAGACTGCTGATCCTGGATCCGGATAAGTGGAAGAAAATGGATGGCTGGATGTCTTAGTACCGGTTTTCATGCCCTTATCCTGTTTTGTGTCACTGTGTTTTCCACCTGGTGCTAATTCGTGTTCCCTCTATTTAGTTCAGCAGGTAGCATCCCCCTGTGTTGGAGCATTTGTTTTTATCTCGTGCCATTTGTGTGTGTTTTCGCTACATGCTCTGAATAGAGCCCTTCTTAGCAAGCTAATAGGCCACCAACAAGGACTTTTTTGATTTAAAAAAATCATTAAAAACACAGTTTGACTCATGCAATGTATTAATAACAGGACAAGACGTATTCTAATTGGAAAATGTACGCAAACCGAGGCAAAACTTTGCTGTAAATTTTGAAAAACACTCTGAAGTTCCACTACATACAGTACGGGAGCGGGTGTCAGAAAGAAGGGAGGGGACCAGGGTCTGACAATCTTCAAACAGTCTGACATCCTCTTGCATTTGTGGTTGCACTTCTGTAAAAAAGGGCCCTGAGGTCAGTGTCAGCCTTTGTTGAAATGTGAACTGCCAAGCCCTAAATTCTTTTTACCCAAACAACACTTATAAGGGCAAGACAAACTGACAGTGATTCATAGGTTTACAGTGTAGGGATGTGCGTCAAAAAGGGGCATGTGACATTTATATTCGCCACACAACAAATGACAGGGCCTTTAAAGCGTCGCAGCTATTTTTTTTTTCCTTTCGACACTACAATACATAAGATTAATGAACGCAGTGTTCTCAAATAGAGAAGACCAAGCTGAGGCAGCTGACCACAACCCACACAAATACTTCTAAATGGCTGAACAATGCGTCGCGGTATTTGTGTTAGACTAATGGTGTGGCAATGTGGAACCAACTTGCAGGAATTAACAAGCCTTCACAGAAGGAGCAGATAAAAGACACAAAGCTTTGGGACGTCAAGGGAGAAAGTCATTCTACCTTACAGACTGTTGTGAACTACTGACCATTTCCAACAGTCGAAAGCGGGGCTTTTCAAAGTCTAACATTGTTATTAAATTATTGAAAATGGATGCATGGCTTTCGGTTGATCTAACTGAAATTTGTAAATACAATGAGAGTTTCCACTTGAATACCACTTAAACATCTTTAGAAGAGGAATTTCTGCAATCTTGACCGTTAGTTGAATGTTAATTCCGTAGAGTTGCCTCGTCTCTTGACTTGATTAACTGGTGAATTTAAAAACCACACACATACACGCACACGCACACGCACACACACCACACACACACGTACTTGAGACTTCATTTGCTAATTCCCGATAGAAAAAATGTCATACTGCTTTTTCAAGGCAGCATATACGAAGTAATTTCTAGTGCAAGTTGAACTTGTCACCTGCACTCACAAAAATCTGCTGCATTAAAACAGACTTGGACAGCTCTTTTCTGTTAGGCTGTTATTTGCTTTTATGTGAGGTCTACCTTTATCTGGTCCTCTATTGCTCTCTGGATACCACATTTACACCGACCATTGAGCTTCAACATCTGCCAGTAATCAAGCCATCAGTCAGCTGCATATGTACCTGGAACCCACCATCATCAACATGTACTGTTGTAGCAACCACATTGGTAGCTAATGTCTTAAGTCATGGTTCAGCTGTTTTGTACTATCTCTGCGTGTTTGTCTCACACATCTCAGCTGTCAAGTTAAAGGGATGGTTCGGATTTTTTGACATGAAGTTATATGACATCCCCATCGGCAGTACACTAAAGCAACAGTGACTTACCCCCCCCCCCCACCCCCCGATTGGTCCTGTGAGTCCAGTGCTGCTTGGAGATCCGTGACGAGGAACGTTGTTTCGCTTAGTTGTTGGAGCCATTTAAGTAAATGGTTTGACTTCTCAAAACAATATGCGTTCATAAAAGTAATACATTTGCATCGCAAAAATAAACAAGATGGCTGCGGCTCTCCGTCGCGGAAGGAGAGCGGCATTACCGCAAGCATCTTCATCACATACGCATGAATGCACAGGCAACAGTGCGCAGTGATACGGCAGGAGACGAATATAACGTCTCTTGGACCTCCATGGCACGAGTTAGACACCCATGCTGTATACTTTTCTTTGTCAGAATATGTATGTCGCACCGGCAACACCTGCACTTTCACACCACATGTCAGTTAAGATTGAAATGCAAAAGGGACCTTGGAGTTTTTGTGATTGATTTAGCAAAAGACTGAAAATACACTCGCAAGACGACAGTCCCACTGGAGAAAGGAAACTTTCCAGGCGTAACAGCATTCCGGTATGCACAAGGAGGTCCACGCTCTGGCTCCTTCCCTTTCTAACAGGTGGGGGTCTTCTTTTGATGCGTCTTGATTTGGTTCCTTGGGATAGTGTAGCCTCTTCATAGCTGCTGCTTGACCGCATCCTCAGGACAGGATTGGGTGTGTTTTGGTCGCAAAGCCGCTCCCTGCAATGATTTGATGTTTCCAACTCTTCACTGAAAATTCTTTCGACCTGTGTGCTATCTATTCCGCAGGCAAGCGGTCAACTTCCTTTAAAAGTATTGTATCTATTGTATCCTACAAGTATACTATAAAATAGTTAACGTCTAGAAACAACCTTAAAACTATTCAGTTTAGTGTATGGTAGCATGCACATATTTTACAAATATATTCCTTCACCAAAGCGAAACAAGGATCACTTGGTTCAAACACCCATGACACCGCAGAAACACCAGTTAAGACCCAATTAGCCTGTGCAGTCCAGTTGCTGCTTTTGAGCGCATTCTGTAAGCACCTGCATCTTGTAAACCTCAAATTCTTTCATCACTCAACCCCAAATGCTGAGTGTGCACTTTCTCTCCTTGTATGTGACCTTGTGTGCTTTGGTGATTGGTGTCTGCTACCACTATCTACATCTCACACACAGACACTGTGTAACCTCGATAACGCACATCTAGAAATAAGTGTATGTCTGCATGTGTGTGCATGTTTGTGCACTCACACAAAGGCAGATGCATACTTTTCTCCTCAACCCCAACACTTGGTCTCCCCTTCCCCCATTCCACTCTTCAATTCTAACTTGCAACTGCTGCACATCCGTTTGATCTACATGTGCGTGAACTTGCATCTGTCTGTAAATTGGTAATGGTTTCATTTTATTTTGCTTAAAGTTACTTTAAAGAACATCACTTTTTACACTCGCCATGCCATGTTTACACTTGCCCAATTCAGCATGCCCGAAAAGGAGTAGGATCCTATCCTTTCTCCAAGTCTGCAAGAGATTTTGTGAAAGGCGTGTTCAGTAAAAACTGTCAGAAACACTCGGAAATCGACAAACACAAAATATATGATAAGTCACGGAGGGGTGTCCAAACTTTTTCCACCGAGGGCAACATACTAAAAAATGAAAAGGATGCGAGGGCCACTTTTACATTTTGTAAACCAACACATGTAGATATGCTAATAGGTTATACTGTATATATTTTGAGAAAAAACTGCATCCCAGCTTTGTGATATTAGTGAAAAAGTGTGTTACTAGTATGAACTTCGGTCTCTTCTCTTTTTTCCCCCATTTTTCCAAACATTTCAACTTTCCTCTGAAACAAGCGCTGCAAAATAAGCGTCCTAAATTTTGATTTTTATTCCCATCATATTTTACATTTATTCCCATAACTTTTTCCCCCAACCTAATAAAAAAAAAATTACAACTTTATATTGTCTTGTTTGTTTTTCGTCATATTGCGACTTTTAAAAATATAACATCTTTATTTCAACTGTATGCTACTAAAATGACATTATTTTTCCTCATAATATTATGGGTTTATTTCTCATTAAAATGTAACATTTTCTCCTGATACTTTTACTTTATTCTCTAAATTACTGCTAATTTTTGCTGTGGTTTTTTTGTAGTTTTTTCTAAAAATATGTATTTTTAGAATGTGGACACCAATGTGATAAGTAGGCCAAACAACTGACAAACATTTTATTATGAGAATACCTAATAGATAAAACTGACACAAGGATTGTGAACGAGTAAGTAAAATACAGGATATGTGATAAATAGTACTAGTAAATAATCATAAATGAATTAACAATAAAATAATTTTACTGTGGTTCATATTTTTACGCCTCATAATCCACATGCTGATGGCGTTTTTAGTTGCTGAGTATGTGTGTGTGTGTGTGTGTGTGTGTGTGTGTGTGTGTGTGTGTGTGTGTGTGTATAATGTACAGATATATTTAATTGATTAAAATTCTTATTTTTTCCTTTCATGTTGAAAAAAAGACGTGTTTATTGGCTACATACTGTATTTTATTGTTTGCTTTGTGCAAAAAAGTTGCAGGAAATAATACAGTAAACCTGGAATGTCCCCTGTTAAATATACATCACTTTAATTGGAGGACCGGAAGATGCCAACGTACGATACATTGAAGACATCAAGGAATTGGATAAATAGTAAAGATCAAATCATCTGGACAGTCAGATAAATGAAGCCACAGCACAAACATGTCCAGTTACTATGTCTGAAGGACCACATTCATGAGAGAATAACACTACAATACAAAGGATTGGGGAAGCAAGAAGGTCTGGAAATGGACACTTTGGGAAATTATAGGGACCTCGATACAAATTTATTTTTCAATAACAACTGTTTTTACTACACTTAGGAACAACACAGCCACAGTACAATTTAAGCAAGCATTTTAAAGTATAAAAATGTGTAAATTAACTAAAATAAAAATATAAGGCATTCAGAACACACTTTCAAAGATGTTGTGAAGATTACAATGTATTCTACATTGGTCACTCTGTGTCAGTAATGTCACTGGAATGTTTGGTGAGACACACAAGCATCAGACTTGATCAAACAACAGGCTTTTATTGCACATTGTGAATTATCTCACAATAATCCCTAACAGCTACTGTTGAGGCCATAACCCACGCCAACTCTGAACCCACATTGTCATTTCCTATCCATCCCCCACCAAAACACATTTTGAGCAACACACACGAGCATGAGTCTTATTGATGTTTTAAATGACTTATTTTCTTTTATTATGTCTACTGTATTCTGTAAAACGAGTGTAAAGGTGAATATAGGGGTGTTAGTTAATGTCTAGAGGGCTCTAATAATGTAAGAAAATGCATTTAGTAGGTCGTAAACAGGTTTTCTATGCTCAAACTAAGAAAATATTCCATTCATAAATAAGGAATCCTACTTCGTGGAAAGTCACTTATCACGTTCGGGTCTGGAACCAATCAACTGCAATAAACGAGGGATTATTGCAATTGCAATTGAATTGATGCTGGTTGAACACTGGATTTTGAACTGGAAGGATACGAACTAAACTACATTAACAGAAAGTACTGGAGGGAAGAAGGAGAGGAAATATCTGTTTCCATTTGGTCCTCTGAATTAATTTATCATCATTTCATAAAATGCTATTTACCTTATATTTTGTATGTATGCATGCATGCACCCAACTACTTTTCCTCCTGTATTTCTTTTCATTACTGAATAAGCAATATATCTACTATTACAAAGTCTTAATTCTTCTTCTTCCCTATTAGAAAATGGCAACATGGGAAAATATTAAACACAGGAAGTAAAGTCTGTTAGTAATTGCTGAGACTTGGAGCAGGAATTGGCTTAAATCACATGTGTCAAACTCGTACCACAAGGTACCATCTGGTCAGTAAAGCAGGTGATTTTAATGATCAACACCTCCGTCAATTTGAGGGAAGGAGCTCATCAATTAAAATCACCTGTTGGAGAGAAAACCTGCAGTGTCTCCGCCCTCCATGGCACGGGTTTGACACCCCTGGCTTCAATAAACTCTGCTTCTTCCTACTGTTTGTCGGACGTCTTGAGTTGTGCAAGAGTAAACACGATGTTCCTTCATGTAACTTTGCTAAGCACGTCTGAAATAAATATTCCCCATTACCATTCTAAAGCAAATTCTTTAAAAAAGCGGAACACTGGGTTCCAGACTCATGTGTTTGTGGACTGTGTGTATTCTTGGCAGAGTTCTGCCTTGTCCAAAGGCAGCACAATACCGCATATAACCCCGCCCCCTCTCAAGAATGATGTCTTCCACTAAGTAAACTAATCCATGACGGGGGTGTTGAGGAGCCCCCTCACCCCCATCCTCCTCCTGCACCAAAGCACAACACGACCACATAAACTTACACAAAAAATGAGGGATTGTCGTTTTCCAGACATGAATTTAAAGAATCCTTAACTCAAACACTGGTGGAGTGACACCTCGAAGGTCAAACATAAAATGTTCTGGGATGCTTGCCATTTTAAAAGTTATACTGACGTGTTGTGTGCCCCCACGCATGACGACAATGAATTATGATTTTTTTTTTTTTGTCTTCAATTTTGAAGGTACCTTGTTAGCGTCATGAATGTATTGCCGAAGGTCCGACTCTAACCGAAACAAACTCTTTTCCCATAAGGAATAATGTACAGCCGCCCCTTCGAATTTCACGGCTTTGCTCTATCGCGGTTTTTGAAACACGTATTAATTAATGAATGGTGTTGTTTCGTGATTGAATGTGGCCTATAATTGGTCCGAAAATATGCATATTTAATACATTTTAAATATTTTTATTAAGCATTTTCAAGCATAAAAATTGCTAAATGAACTAAAAATGAACAAAAACTCCAATTCAACATGCATTTAAATCAGGAATGAAAGGGATAAATGAACATTTAAGGTTATTTTTAACTTCAATTAGGACGTGTTGTTGGCAAAGACACAATGTGATAACTAGATCAACACCACCATCACCTCAAGTCACTGCTTTTGCTTTCATCATGGCGGATAAAGAAGGTGACAAAGATTTCTAAATTCAAGAAATAACTCATGGCAAAACACGCAGGTGGTGTCCATGTTGATCTCGCTGCCACATCGCCGTCTTTGTCAACAACCACGTCCTGGAGGTGAAGGTAAAAGTAACCTTACATCTTCATGTATGCCTTTCATTCATCATTTATATGCATTTAAAATTGTTTTGTGCATGCAAAACTATAATCGTAAAACTATGAAAACATGTTTGGTGTTATTGTTTTTGAGACTTGTGGCGTAACTGTTCGTTAGTTATCTACAGAGTCAACCACTGATGACACCGTAGATGGGTTACGGAGATGACTTGTTGTGCTTCTTTGTGTTTTCATGTATTAGCAAGCTGCTAACAAGGACATTTTGTGATAAAAAATACCTTAAGAACAGAATTGGACTCATGCAGTGTATTAATAACACGACAAGGTGCGCGCCATATTGTAACCGGAAAATGTATGCAAACCGAGGCCAAATTTTGGAGTAAAATTTCTACGTTATTCGAAAAACACACTAACCGGAGCGTATGCTAACCAAAGTATATATGTGTGCATATATACTGTATATGTATATGTGTGTTACGCTAATGTAGCCCGAGAGTTACAGAGCTGACTGGAGGTTGCTCTGCTCTCGTAGTACCGGAGGGGATTTTTTTAAAGTTGAAAGTTAAAAATGAAAGTCCAGGAAAAATACAGAAACAGGGACAAAACATGATAGTTTCCCAGGGAACACAGGAAAGTTGGCAGGCATGAATTCATGCTTTTGAAATTATTTTTCTACTCTGAATGATCCAAAAATCAAACTCGCAACATTTTCATTGGCATTGATTCTTTGCGGTTCCGTTGGATTTTGTGGATGTTTTGAGTACTGACATCTACTTATAGACTCTCTGTGTTTACATTAGAAGCTGCATACCACAATCTGAGCGTGTGTGCGTGCGCAAAGAAGTACATAAGGTACTCAAATTAAAGATTATGCAAAAGTTTTGTGGCCATTTGGGTTTAACTTCTGATTAATTGCGCAGCTCCAGCGGATTGCGGTGAGGGCAAGCCACTTTAATTTTGCAGCTGTTTGGTTTCAGTGTACGAAACACACAGTGAAACTGGCCTTCTGACCGCATACCGTAGTGCTTAAAATAGTGTTTATTATGATGTTGGGTTTTTTTAAGTACACAAAATAAGTGGATTTATTAAGAAAATGTTCTCTGGTCAAGACGTTAATGGTGTTTTTGTTGCTCATATTTTTTTTTGCAAGACTTTCAGCAGTTATGTGTAATAAATCTCAATGAAAACCTAAAAGAGGCAGCAAAGCTTAAAATAAAGTGTTTCCTCTTTGTACTTATCCTTATTGCACTTATGGAAGCACCAAGACAACCTTAACAAATGCAATGGCCGAGCTTGGGTACATAAAACACAACACATTGACTGTTTGATCTACTTTGATAGCCATGACAGTAGCCTGGTGGTGAAAATATCAAGTTACCTATCACGTCATAGATCAAAATGCTGATTTTGTTTTGCAAGAAAGGAGCCAGATAAGATCCAAACAGACACCAATGCGGGTTCTCACACAGACAGCATTGTGTGACTCATTCAAGGTGAGCAGAATGAGCATTAAGGGTTAAAATCCACGGGGCTGATGGACTTTCTCAGAGCTTGTTTGACTTAAAAGATAATTAAAAGTGATCTGGCAGGCAGGGAACCACTACAGGCTGTCAGGATGCTGGAGAACTGCCAAAGATCTCGACCCGTCACACGGCAGCTGTTCCGTGACGTGGCAAGCCTGCACAGCGCATGCTCAGAGGTGCACAGTCATGGAAAGCTCACACTGGTCACGTGCCTTTCCATCCTCACTCTTTTTCTGGGAATAACTCGCTCTTGCATTAAGTCACACAAACCTGGATTAAATCATGCAACTTTCCTCCATTTGTGCCACTCTGTCTCTCACTGAGGAAAGAGTAAGCGGGGTATCAGTTGTCCATTATCATTTATCATGTATAATTGCAATCAACTGCTGTGCTGGTATTGAACTTGGTTGCATTGTCTTCTTTCCAAATGCATGCAAGTTAATCATATTCATTGTGGTTTTATTTGAAAACAGCTGGGCACATCCCTCGGTCATGTTTGATTCGGTTAAAATAAGATGTGGTGTGTTTGCTTTGCAAATGCGGCTTAGATCGGTTG